>NC_092091.1:23132071-23732071 GCF_045679555.1 Salvelinus alpinus
GTCTCTCCACCCCCCCCCCCCCCCACTCTCTCTGTCTCTCCACCCCCCCACTCTATCAGTCTCTCCAGAGGTCTCTCCACCCCCCCACCCCTCCACTCTATCAGTCTCTCCAGAGGTCTCTCCAGAGGTCTCTCCACCCCCCCCCCCCCCACTCTATCAGTCTCTCCAGAGGTCTCGCCACCCCCCCCCCCCCCCCACTCTCTCTGTCTCTCCACCCCCCCACTCTATCAGTCTCTCCAGAGGTCTCTCCACCCCCCCACCCCTCCACTCTATCAGTCTCTCCAGAGGTCTCTCCCCCCCCCCCCCCCCACTCTATCAGTCTCTCCAGAGGTCTCTCCACCCCCCCACCCCTCCACTCTATCAGTCTCTCCAGAGGTCTCTCCACCCCCCCCCCCCCCACTCTATCAGTCTCTCCAGAGGTCTCGCCACCCCCCCCCCCCCCCCCCACTCTCTCTGTCTCTCCACCCCCCCACTCTATCAGTCTCTCCAGAGGTCTCTCCACCCCCCCCCCCCCACTCTATCAGTCTCTCCAGAGGTCTCTCCCCCCCCCCCCCCCACTCTATCAGTCTCTCCAGAGGTCTCTCCTCCACCCCCCCCCCCCCCCCCACTCTATCAGTCTCTCCAGAGGTCTCTCCACCCCCCCCTCCACCCACTCTATCAGTCTCTCCAGAGGTCTCTCCACCCCCCCACCCCCCACTCTATCAGTCTCTCCAGAGGTCTGTCCAAAAGTAGCTTGGAAGCAGAGTGTGAATTGAAAGCAGATGAAGGCGTGAATAACAGCCAGTATGAATAACAGCCAGTATGAATAAGAGCCAGTATGAATAACAGCCAGTATGAATAACAGCCAGTATGAATAACAGCCAGTATGAATAACAGCCAGTATGAAGCATTTTATTCTTTAAACTCCAGTAACAACGGTACACTTGAGCCTTCTCTTTCCACTTCCTGTCTACCCCCCCCCCCCCCCCCCAACAACCCCACCTTCACCACTCTCGTCGATCCAAGACAGGGAGCCAAGCCAACATGCATGATGGACAGAAAAACTAAAAGATACTGAGAGACAGATGGAGAACGATCAGAGGGAGAGAGAAACAGCAGGAAGAGAGAACCAGACAGACAGAAATGACCGGAAGAAAGAGGAGAGAGAGGTAGAGCAAGGGGAGAGAGGAAAAAAGAGATTGAGAAAAAGGGGGGAGAAGGATATGAGAGTTGAGAAAGAAGGGAATTGTAGGGAGGAGAGAGTGAGAAAGAGAGATGAAGAGATGAAGAGATACAGAGAGTTGTATCATGTGAGTTATCCAGCCAGAGAAAGAGAGAGAGAGTCTCCCTGGCTCCCTATATAATTAGTCCACAACTCGTCCCTCATGCCCAACACCCTGAACCTACTGTAGCATCAACAGCTCTATTACACCTAGCCTAAATACAATGTTTACCATAACCTGTATACACCTTAGCTAGTGCCTACGCAGAGCCCAAGCCCCTTAGACACAGCATAAACACAAAGCTCTCGCCTGGCCATGTCCTCTCCAACACCCAGCCGGAATAGTACTCTCCCCCAATACTCTCCATACCCAACGTACACAGAAGTCTGAGCCAGGATCCACTATAAGAGAGACACTTGGAGTCCAGACTCTTTAGGCCTGTTTGAAATGGCAACAACGGGAGTAGAGTAAATCACATTGGGCAGCGACCACTGATGGCTCTCCCATTCATGATAATAACACAGTCATAATTCTGTGGATCTGCTTGGTGTATTAAAACGTATTTGGACAGGAGGGGTCCTATGGACATACTGTAAGAGAGGATTATGAACAATAGAGATTTGCCGTAGGGGGTTGCTGTACTGTATGTTGGTGGTGGTAATGGTGTCTGGTCAGAAGGTAAAATGGGTCGTGGACACCCTTGCAGCGCAGTGCTGGCTGTCGGTGAGAACAGAGCTGGATGTCAAATCAGAGCTGAGGCGTTTTACTGCTCTCATAAGCCTCTAATTATTTCATAAATCTTTAGTTAGGCTCTGAGTTGTGTTGCTTGAGCTTTATCCAAGAAGATTTAGAATGTTTATGTAATCTCTCTGTCATTTATTTATGAGAAGTTTGATTTCTTCCCCTGTTTGGTGGTACGTGTGGATATGGGGAGAGGGTGAGGGAAGCTCATGTTCTGTTTGTTGTTTTGTCTGTCTGGCCTGCTGTGTCAGTGTACAGTATGAGGGTATGCGTCTGGGTGAGGTGGCGCATACAGGCTTTGGAAAAGTAATGATAACAGAAGGGCATAAACATTTCCCAACCCTGCTCTACCTTCTTCTACCTTGCTCTACCTCGTCCTACCCTGCTCTACCATTTTCTACCCTTCTCTACCCTGCTCTACCCTGTTTTACCCTGTTCTACCCTATTTTAACCTGCTCTACCCTGTTCTACCCTGTTCAATCCTGTTTTACCCTGCTCTACCCTGCTCTACCCTGCCCTACCCTGTTCTACCCAGCTCTACCCTGTTTTACTCTGCTCTACCCTGCTTTACACTGATATACCTTGCTCTACCGTGTTTTACCCTCTTCTACCCAGCTCTACCCTGCTCTACCCTCCTCTACCCTGCTCCACCCTGTGGTACCATGTGCGACCCTGTTCTACCCTGCTCTACCCCTCTACCCTGCTCTACCCTGTTTAACCCTGTTCTACCCTGCTCTACCCTGTTCTATCCTGTTTTACCCTGCTTTACCCTGCTCTGCACTGTTCTATCCCGCCCTACCCTGTTCCACCCAGCTCTACCCTGTTTTTCTCTGCTCTACCATGCTTTACACTGATCACCCTTGCTCTACCCTGTTTTACCCAACTCTAACCTAACTAAAAACAACAGCCTTGTTACAGTACCTTTATTACATTATCGATTTCTCTCTACTATTCAAACAAGAGTAGTTGTATAATAAAGAGGAGCAGTTTGAACCGTTTTAAAGAAACATTTGAATCTCTACCCTGTTCTACCCTGTTCTACCCTGTTTTACCCTGCTCTACCCTGTTTTACCCTGCTCTACCTTGTTTTACCCTGTTTTACCCTGCTCTACCCTGTTTTACCCAGCTCTACCCTGTTTTACCCTGCTCTACCCTGTTCTACCCTGCTATACCCTGTTCTACCCTGGTCTACCATGTTTTACCCCGCTCCACCCTGTTTTACCCTTCTCTACCCTGTTCTACCCTGCTCTTCTTCTGTTCTGCTCCTGAGACATGAGCTACATCAGCTCTGATGTCTGCCTGGCTCCCCACAACAAAACCACAGTTTGGTAAATAGTGACGCCCCTGCCCCAGCCAAACACCCCCTCCCTCCCCGCATTCATAACCTCCCACAGCCTGGAAGCGAACCCCCTTGGCCCGGAGAAGAAACTGCTCACTATGCAAAAATACGATGATGACTAGGATTGCAATTAGTAATAGTTTTAGCACCCCTTTCTATTTGGAAAAGCATTTTGTTTGGACCAAAGCTGAGAAAAGCTCTTGACAGGAAGAATTGGTGCAGTGTAAACACAAAGCCTACTGAGGCGCAAGGGCAGACGCGGTCTAGCGCTGAGGAGCTGTGGTCGGGAGGCCAACAAAATCACAGGTTTGTGGCTTTAAATGGGCCGCTAATCATCTCCCACGTCTACAGTCCAAACAAACCAGGGGAAAAGCACAGAAAGACAGGCGATGTAAGCAAGATTGGGACTCCTCTGTAGTAGGGCAGAGTTCTCTGTTCTAAAACCATGAATTGAAGAGTACAGTACAGTGAGGATGAATGGACAAACAGCAGAGGTTGGTCTAGTATTTGGGTACTACAGAATGCAACCACATCCATTGTTGTTGTTGGTAAAGTCTCACAGCTGTTCTCCTCAGGGTAGTGTTCTGGGATTCTGGGGTAGGGTTACCTGGTATGGACCCAGCCCTTCTGTGTGTACAATAGTACACCTACAGTAAGAGTAAAGTTGGGCTGCCAAGTTTCTGCTGATTGCATTCAATGAGTCGTTCCCTTCCTGCTCTGGAAAGGAGGGTTATGTTCCCTACAGCAGAGCAGCCAGGCCAGTCAGAGTCAATCACCCAGTCACAGGTTCTGCACTGTGCAGCATCATACATTTCCAGACATTAGGCCTCTCAATGTGGGAGCTATAAGGGAGGCTGGATGGAGATAGTGTAAGGAAACATATAGGCAATTACCAACGGTAACAAGGGAGGTGTCCTTTAGGGGTTGAGTTACACGACTCAGCGGTCAGTGGAAAATTGGTATTGTGTTTCTGCACCACACAGGGTTGTACCAATGGAGTAGGGACACACAGGCTTTCAAGTGTGCCTACATATGAGTAGGTTTGATCATGCACATATGTAGTGTGGTTTCCTATTGGACCATACAGAATCGCTGAAGCTACAGTAGACCTCTGTTCATTTTGAACAAACAGCTATATAGAAGCAATGACCCCTAGCTGCTAGGATCATGTGAATCAGTGTGTACTACCACACTATTCTTTACTGTTGCATTCTGTGTCCTGAGAAGGGCTGATACGCAACTCCATCTGGCTCCCATGGTGCCTCTGGCTCCTGTGTCACCTCTGGGTACACACATCCTCCCTCCTCTCACTCTCACCTCCCGGACCCCACTCTGACCCTGTCCAGACCCTGATGCAATCTCTCCTCAGATATGAGTCCTATTGTCTGCCTGGGCTGGCCCCGGGGCCTGATTGTCTGCCTGTGCCGGGCCCGGGGCCTGATCTCTCCAGCCACCACCCCTCCAGCCAGCTCTCTCTTACACTGCTCCCTCTAATAGTCCAGGGTCTCACCACAGAGGAAGTCATTTCCCATCAAAGCCGCTCGCCGTTTCTAAAACACTTTATTTCAGTGTTATTGTAAGGGAACATGACTGTTCTGGGGTATAGAATACACGGCTGTGTGTGTGATGTGTGTAATGTACTCTGTACTGCTGATGTGGTGTTTTTACCAACCCTCTTCCTCGTCTCCATCTCAGCACATTCCCTGCTGGGCCCAAGCCCCTCTTTATTAACATTGGCTTTTATTAGGTGGTTGTTGTTTTAATACCGGGAACCTTTTTTATTTCAAAACAATTAAGCCTTGAAGTTGATTTAACAAACTGTAGTACAGGCTTCTGTATTACATCAGAGAGAGGGAGGTTTCAGAGTGGAATCAGCCATCTGTACTATGTACAGGGTCCAGCACACATGGTCACATAGTCACGGGAAAACAAAATCTGTCACAGAGCTGCATTCCGATGTTGTTTGTGACCAGCTCCAGAGTCTGTCAGTCTATGAATGTGTGTGACTGTCTTTACTGTGAGTAAAGACAGTCAAACTGCGAGTGCATGCATGTGTGAGTGTCATCAATGTGCTTTTGTGAATGTGTGCGTGTGTCCCAGGCTGAGAGTGGTCACGGGTGTGTGGCGGTGGTTGTCGTGGCTCCACGCCGGCCGTCTGTAGAGCATTAATGACACAGCCGTGCCCCGTACACACAGGCATGTTGACCACAGCTGTTAAACAACCATGTTTGCTGGAGCTCACATTAAATGCTGGGGCCTTATACAATGCCGGGACGGGGGCGGAGGGGAGAGGAGGGGAGGGGGGTGGATGGGGGAATCGGCGCTCCAACACTGCTGCATCCTCCCACAAATAAGTACCCTCATCACCACAACCATGCGAGTTAACAAAACACAGAGACACAACACACAACTGCATACATAAAACACATGCATACCCAAACACACACACACACACACAACGATGTTTGTGGTAAAGGCAAAGCAGAGTTTTCTGACTGAACAACAGTAACACACATCAGAATGTTTACCCAGAAAACCATAGGAGACAATAACTCTCCTCCAAAGGTTGAGAGAGAACTGCCCCCCTCTCCCTCCTTCTCCTGCCTCTCTTGACCCCCCCCCCTCTCCCTCTCTCTCTCCTCTCCTTCTCCCTTCTGTCTCCTGGTTCATTTCAGGCCAGCCTGTTGCCCATGGAGAGGGGCCAGGAACAGCCATGAGTCAACAGACTACCATAGAGCCCCACTCTAAACCACCGTCTCCAGGGGGAACCTCATGTGTACAGCCCTCGCTCCCCTTCAACCAGAGAGCCTCATTTACTGTTACCGACACAGTGCTGCAGAGAGAGAGCCCAAAACGTCTGTTATTCTGCATGACACCATGCATGTGAGTAGTAAACAGTGGAGGAGAGGAGGAGATGGAGGAGAGGAGGCCTGGCGTCTGGTGGGAATAGAGGGATGGGTCGTGCTGTTAGATGCCTTGGTTAGCGCTTTGGTGGCTGGCTGCTGGGACCAAGTGGATAAAGAGAGGTGTTGGTGTGTCATCGTCAGTAGGAGCGTCAGGGTATGGGTCACACAGCGTCAGTAAGGAGCACATCATCAGACTGGAGGACGGATGGTGACGCAGATGTTTATCATTGAGGGGATGGGGCGGATTCCTTTCATCTGAGACTGTCTGACTGTTCCCTCGCTCCCTGCCTGACCTCTATGACTTTATCTCTCTCCCTCCCTCTCCCTCACTTTCTCTCCCCCTACCGTTCCACTCTCACCCATCTGCTTTTCATCTCTGGGTAGACTGGGTGGGATGGGATGGCGTGATGGTTGTAGTAATGGTTGAATTGGGATTGTGTGGAGGTTGGCTATTTAACCCTTTGGATTTGTGATTAAATTGATATATATCATTCCTGACTTACTTGATTTAAGCAGTATGTGTGTGTACGTGTGTATGAATGCGTGTGTTTGTACTGTACTATACGTGTGTGTCAAAATAAGTGAGTTATTAAAGTGAACCACGGCTGTTTGCCTTCCCAAAGAAATGCACAGACATTTGGCACGGCTGAACACCATCCCCCGAACTCCGACACCCGCACCCAGCCACCCCTCCCAAACACACACACTTATACACAAGCACGCACACATTTCTCACTCACAAGAGCTGTCAGTCCCTGTTAGGCTTGGCATTCTCGTTAGCACACGGTTTGGATCGCCTTTCAGAGGAGCTGAACCCAGGACCTTTTCCCCTGAGCACTTCCAGAGAGAGATAGAGGCCAAATGAGGGAGGGAAGGAGGGAGTGCCAGATAGAAGAGACAAACAGACAGACAGACAAACAGAGGAGGGAGCCAGAGGAGATGGAGAGAAAGGCATTAACTATTGAGCGATACTCCTTCTAGTATCATCAGCCTCTCATCAGTGCTTTACTGGCTAGGTTCAGAGTCTCTCTGTTCTCTCATCCAACACAGACAACTTGTCTGAGACAAAGCACAGTGCACGCTCACTCAAGCCCAGAAATCATGGGTGGCACATCCAGTAGCCTACCTCAGTATATTACGTAGTTTCAAAAAGGCAAATTAGTTTCCTTTAACAGATCATCTATTCTGTACTAAAGAAGACCGTCGGAAAATGTGTCTTCATCAAAACTCCAGAGTATGTCAACTTTTGAATGATGTTACTTTAAGTTTCAATTACATTCCTTCCAAATGAGCCCCAAAGGAACCCATGGCTGATTAAAAGGAATTTATTTGTGTTTCAGTTTCGAGGAGAAAATGGAATCTTGAAACTAGAATCAGATTGCCTTTCAACCGTCAGTTCAGCAGGCCCTGGGTGGGCACTGCCCTCTAACACTGATCCTGGGTCAGTTGCCATAATTAAGGAGAACTATTGGCTGAAACTGATCCCAGATCAATGGTTTAGACCCATCCAAGAGAACATAGAGAAGCAAGCCTCACTTACAAGAACACACCACAAAAGAGATGAGAAAGCGATCCATACGTTAGTATCCCAAACCTTGTGCCCTTACTTTGGAACAGCCTTCCTCAGCAACCCCAAGCTCGCCACCACAGTGAGGACTGATGGAATTCCTGAAATATCTAAGAGACTTAAATGAGACTTTGCACTTTTCACTTCTAAGTTTTTTCCCTTTCTTTTAAACTGCTGAGGTTTTAAATAATCAGGATGTCCCAGATGAGTGTGGTTGGAGTTGTAGCGGAGGAGGAGGAAGTGGAGAAATGTTAAAGCTTAAACGACACAGAACAGAGTTGAGCTCAGCAGCTCAGCTCCTTCATGTTGGCACCAGCGTACAACGTGTCCTACAGAGGAGAGGGCAGTCAGGACCACTAAAGGAGCCCCATGCTCCCTCTCCACCTCAATAAAAACACACTTAGCTGAAATAACTATTCTGCATAACTATTCTGCAACTGGATCCTGGACTTCCTGACGGGCCGCCCCCAGGTGGTGAGGGTAGGTAGCAACATATCTGCCACGCTGATCCTCAACACTGGAGCTCCCCAGGGGTGCGTGCTCAGTCCCCTCCTGTACTCCCTGTTCACCCATGACTGCATGGCCATGCACGACTCCAACACCATCATTAAGTATGCAGATGACACAACAGTGGTAGGCCTGATCACCGACAACAATGAGACAGCCTATAGGGAGGAGTTCAGAGACCTGGCCGGGTGGTGCCAGAATAACAACCTCTCCCTCGACGTAACCAAGACTAAGGAGTTGATTGTGAACTACAGGAACAGGAGAACTGAGCACGCCCCCATTCTCATCGACGGGGCTGTAGTGGAGCAGGTTGAGAGCTTCAAGTTCCTTGGTGTCCACATCAACAACAAACTAGAATGGTCCAAACACACCAAGACAGTCGTGAAGAGGGCACGACAAAGCCTATTCCCCCTCCGGAAAGTAAAAAG
This sequence comes from Salvelinus alpinus, assembly GCF_045679555.1. Classification (NCBI taxonomy): domain Eukaryota; kingdom Metazoa; phylum Chordata; class Actinopteri; order Salmoniformes; family Salmonidae; genus Salvelinus; species Salvelinus alpinus. The sequence continues at coordinate 23,140,762 of NC_092091.1, forward strand.
AATTTGGCATGGGTCCTGAGATCCTCATAAGGTGCTACAGCTGCAACACCGAGAGCATCCTGACTGGTTGCATCACTGCCTGGTACAGCAATTGCTCGGCCTCTGACCGCAAGGCACTACAGAGGGTAGTGTGTACAGCCCAGTACATCACTGGGGCTAAGCTGCCTGCCATCCAGGACCTCTACACCAGGTGGTGTCAGAGGAAGGCCCTAAAAATTGTGGAAGACCCCAGCCACCCCAGTTATAGACTGTTCTCTCTACTACCGCATGGCAAGTGGTACCAGAGTGCCAAGTCTAGGACAAAAATGCTTCTCAACAGTTTTTACCCCCAAGCCATAAGACTCCTGAACAGGTGATCAAATGGCTACCCGGACTATTTGATTGTGTGCACCCCCCCAACCCCTCTTTTTACGCTGCTGCTACTCTCTGTTTATCATATATGCATAGTCACTTTAACTATACATTCATGTACATACTAACTCAATTGGGCCGACCAACCAGTGCTCCCGCACATTGGCTAACCGGGCTATCTGCATTGTGTCCCGCCACCCACCACCCGCCAACCCCTCTTTTACGCTACTGCTACTCTCTTTTCATCATATATGCATAGTCACTTTAACCTTATCTACATGTACATACTACCTGAATCAGCCTGACTAACCCGTGTCTGCATGTTGCCTCGCTACTTTTATAGCCTCGCTACTTTTATAGCCTAGTCTTTTTACTGTTGTTTTATTTCTTTACTTACCTATTGTTCACCTAATACCTTTTTTTGCACTATTGGTTAGAGACTGTAAGTAAGCATTTCACTGTAAGGTCTACTACACCTGTTGTATTCGGTGCACGTGACAAATAAACATTGATTTGATTTGTACTCTTCCACTTCATTCTCCCACCTCTCTCTTTCTCTCCATTTCAGATTGGTTCCCTATGGCTCTTTAAACAGTTTGTTTGTCAATGGATAGTTCTTATTGGGGCTTCTCTTCTCCCTCCATAGGGTAATGCTGGGCTGAGGAGCGCATTGTTTCCTGTGTAACCATGTAACACCGTACTGCCCCAACAACACACTGCATTGCACACACACACACAAGTCTCCCACTGACAGGACACACACTGAGGTCCAGTCCAGCACAGCCAAGAGAGCCTGTATGTGTTTTACTCTTACACTGCTGATCCAGGTCACACATGATCTCCACAAACTGGGGTCAACGGAACTCTGAGAGTCTGTGTTTCCTGTGAGGGTAAGGATCTGGTTGGGACTGGCCCGGAAAACACATCAAGGAAGGTAGACGCACTAACACACACACACACACACACACACACACACACACACACACACACACACACACACACACACACACACACACACACACACACACACACACACACACACACACACACACACTTACTCACACACTCACACACTCACTCACTCACTCACTCACTCATTCACTCACTCACTCACTCACTCACTCACACACTCTCACACGCACACGCACACGCACACACACACACACACACACACACCAAAGCATAGATCACTCAGCTCTCACACTTGTCCCCCTATGATTATGTCAGAGGTGTAAGAGTGTGTCAATAGTGTGAAATAAAGGTGCTATAAAGGTACAGAGAGTGGAGACAGTGTATCAATAGTGTGTAATAAAGGTGCAATTAAAGTACAGAGAGTGGAGACAGTGTTGCTAGTTTGTAACAAAGGTGCTAAAAAGGTACAGAGAGTGGAGACAGTGTTACTAGTGTGTAACAAAGGTGCTAAAAAGGTACAGAGAGTGGAGACAGTGTTACTAGAGTGTAACAAAGGCGCTACAAAGGTACAGAGGGTGGAGACAGTCTTTTAATGATGTGTATTAAAGGTGCTATATGGGTACAGAGATTGGAGACAGTGTTGCAAGTGTGTAACAAAGGTGCTACAAAGGTACAGAGAGTGGAGACAGTGTGTTAATAGTGTGTGATATAGGTGCTATAAAAGTACAGAGAGTGGAGACAGTGTGTTAATAGTGTGTATAAAAAGGTGCTATAAGGGTACAGAGTGGAAACAGTGTGTTAATAGTGTGTAAAAAAAGGTGCTATAAGGGTACAGAGAGTGGAGACAGTGTGTTAATCGCGTGTAATAAAGGTGCTACAAAGGTACAGAGAGTGGAGACAGTGTTACTAGTGTGTAACAAAGGCGCTATAAAGGTACAGAGAGAGGAGACAGTCTTTTAAAAGTGTGTAATAAAGGTGCTATATGGGTACAGAGAGTGGAGACAGTGTTTTAATAGTGTGTAAAAAAGGTGCTATAAGGGTACAAAGAGTGGAGACAGTGTATTAATAGTGTGTAAAAAATATGCTATAAGGGTACAAAGAGTGGAGACAGTGTTTTAGTAGTGTGCAATAAAGGTGCTATAAGGGTACAAAGAGTGGACACAGTGTTTTAATAGTGTGTAAAAAAGATGCTATAAGGGTACAAAGAGTGGAGACAGTGTATTAATAGTGTGTAATAAAGGTGCAATTAAAGTACAGAGAGTGGAGACAGTGTTGCTAGTTTGTAACAAAGGTACTACAAAGGTAGAGAGAGTGGAGACAGTGTGTTAATAATGTGTATTAAAGGTGCTATAAAAGTACAGAGATTAGAGACAGTGTATACTAGTGTGTAACAAAGGTGCAACAGAGGTACGGAGGGTGGAGACAGTGTATTAATTGTGTGTAATAAAGGTGCTATAAAAGTATAGAGTGTAGACAGTGTTACTTGTGTGTAATAAAGGTGCTATAAAGTTTACAGAGAGTGGAGACAGTGTGTTAATAGTGTGTAAAAAAGGTTCTGTAAGGGTACAGACAGTGGAGACAGTGTGTTAATAGTGTTTAATAAAGGTGCTATAAGGGTACAGAGAGTGGAGACAGTGTGTTAATAGTGTGTAATAAAGGTGCTTTAAAGGTACAGAGAGTGGAGACAGTGTGTCAATAGTGTGTAATAAAGGTGCAATAACAGTACAGAGAGTGGAGATAGTGTGTTAATAGTGTGTAATACAGGTGCTGTAAGGGTACAGAGAGTGGAGACAGTGTTACTAGTGTGTAACAAAGGCGCTACAAAGGTACAGAGAGTGGAGACAGTCTTTTAATAGTGTGTAATAAAGGTGCTATATGGGTACAGAGAGTGGAGACAGTGTTTTAATAGTGTGTAAAAATATATGCTATAAGGGTACAAAGAGTGGAGACGGTGTATTAATAGTGTGTAATAAAGGTGCAATTAAAGTACAGAGAGTGGAGACAGTGTTACTAGTTTGTAACAAAGGTGCAACAAAGGTACAGCGAGTGGAGACAGTGTGTTAATAATGTGTGATAAAGGTGCTATAAAAGTACAGATATTGGAGACAGTGTTACTAGTGTGTAACAAAGGTGCAACAAAGGTAGAGAGGGTGGAGACAGTGTTACTTGTGTGTAACAAAGGTGCAATAAAGTTTACAGAGAGTGGAGACAGTGTGTTAATAGTGTGTAATAAAGGTGCAATTAAAGTACAGAGAGTGGAGACAGTGTTACTAGTTTGTAACAAAGGTGCAACAAAGGTACAGCGAGTGGAGACAGTGTGTTAATAATGTGTGATAAAGGTGCTATATAAGTACAGATATTGGAGACAGTGTTACTAGTGTGTAATAAAGGTGCTATAAAGTTTACAGAGAGTGGAGACAGTAGGTTAATAGTGTGTAAAAAAAGGTTCTGTAAGGGTACAGACAGTGGAGACAGTGTGTTAATAGTGTGTAATAAAGGTGCTTTAAAGGTACACAGAGTGGAAACAGTGTGTTAATAGTGTGTAATAAAGGTGCTACAAGGGTGCATAGAGTGGAGACAGTGTGATAATAGTGTGTAATAACTATGCAATAAGAGTACAGAGAGTGGAGACACTGTGTCAATAGTGTGTAATAAAGGTGCTATAAAGGCACAGACAGTGGAGACAGTGTGTTCATTGGTGTGTAATAAAGGTGTTATAAGGGTACAGAGAGTGGAGACAGTATGTTAATAGTGTGTAATAAAGGTGCTACAAAGGTACAGAGAGTGGAGACAGTGTGTTAATATTGTGTAATAAAAGGTACTACAAAGGTACAGAGAGTGGAGACAGTGTGTTAATAGTGTGTAATAAAGGGGCTATAATAGTACAGAGAGTGGAGACAGTTAAATAATAGCAAGTAATAAAGGTGCAATAAAAGTACGGAGAGTGGAGACAGTGTGTTAATCACGTGTAATAAAGGTTCTATAAGGGTACAGAGAGTGGAGACAGTGTGTTAATAGCGTGTTAAAAAGGTGCCAGAAAGTACAGAGAGTAGAGACAGTGTTTTAATAGTGTGTAATAAAGGTGCCTAATGGGTACAGAGAGTGGAGACGGTGTGTTAATAGTGTGTAATAACGGTGCTATAAGGGTACAGAGAGTGGAGACAGTGTTTTAGTAGTGTGCAATAAAGGTGCTATAAGGGTACAAAGAGTGGACACAGTGTTTTAATAGTGTGTAAAAAAGATGCTATAAGGGTACAAAGAGTGGAGACAGTGTATTAATAGTGTGTAATAAAGGTGCAATTAAAGTACAGAGAGTGGAGACAGTGTTGCTAGTTTGTAACAAAGGTACTACAAAGGTAGAGAGAGTGGAGACAGTGTGTTAATAATGTGTATTAAAGGTGCTATAAAAGTACAGAGATTAGAGACAGTGTATACTAGTGTGTAACAAAGGTGCAACAGAGGTACGGAGGGTGGAGACAGTGTATTAATTGTGTGTAATAAAGGTGCTATAAAAGTATAGAGTGTAGACAGTGTTACTTGTGTGTAATAAAGGTGCTATAAAGTTTACAGAGAGTGGAGACAGTGTGTTAATAGTGTGTAAAAAAGGTTCTGTAAGGGTACAGACAGTGGAGACAGTGTGTTAATAGTGTTTAATAAAGGTGCTATAAGGGTACAGAGAGTGGAGACAGTGTGTTAATAGTGTGTAATAAAGGTGCTTTAAAGGTACAGAGAGTGGAGACAGTGTGTCAATAGTGTGTAATAAAGGTGCAATAACAGTACAGAGAGTGGAGATAGTGTGTTAATAGTGTGTAATACAGGTGCTGTAAGGGTACAGAGAGTGGAGACAGTGTTACTAGTGTGTAACAAAGGCGCTACAAAGGTACAGAGAGTGGAGACAGTCTTTTAATAGTGTGTAATAAAGGTGCTATATGGGTACAGAGAGTGGAGACAGTGTTTTAATAGTGTGTAAAAATATATGCTATAAGGGTACAAAGAGTGGAGACGGTGTATTAATAGTGTGTAATAAAGGTGCAATTAAAGTACAGAGAGTGGAGACAGTGTTACTAGTTTGTAACAAAGGTGCAACAAAGGTACAGCGAGTGGAGACAGTGTGTTAATAATGTGTGATAAAGGTGCTATAAAAGTACAGATATTGGAGACAGTGTTACTAGTGTGTAACAAAGGTGCAACAAAGGTAGAGAGGGTGGAGACAGTGTTACTTGTGTGTAACAAAGGTGCAATAAAGTTTACAGAGAGTGGAGACAGTGTGTTAATAGTGTGTAATAAAGGTGCAATTAAAGTACAGAGAGTGGAGACAGTGTTACTAGTTTGTAACAAAGGTGCAACAAAGGTACAGCGAGTGGAGACAGTGTGTTAATAATGTGTGATAAAGGTGCTATATAAGTACAGATATTGGAGACAGTGTTACTAGTGTGTAATAAAGGTGCTATAAAGTTTACAGAGAGTGGAGACAGTAGGTTAATAGTGTGTAAAAAAAGGTTCTGTAAGGGTACAGACAGTGGAGACAGTGTGTTAATAGTGTGTAATAAAGGTGCTTTAAAGGTACACAGAGTGGAAACAGTGTGTTAATAGTGTGTAATAAAGGTGCTACAAGGGTGCATAGAGTGGAGACAGTGTGATAATAGTGTGTAATAACTATGCAATAAGAGTACAGAGAGTGGAGACACTGTGTCAATAGTGTGTAATAAAGGTGCTATAAAGGCACAGACAGTGGAGACAGTGTGTTCATTGGTGTGTAATAAAGGTGTTATAAGGGTACAGAGAGTGGAGACAGTATGTTAATAGTGTGTAATAAAGGTGCTACAAAGGTACAGAGAGTGGAGACAGTGTGTTAATATTGTGTAATAAAAGGTACTACAAAGGTACAGAGAGTGGAGACAGTGTGTTAATAGTGTGTAATAAAGGGGCTATAATAGTACAGAGAGTGGAGACAGTTAAATAATAGCAAGTAATAAAGGTGCAATAAAAGTACGGAGAGTGGAGACAGTGTGTTAATCACGTGTAATAAAGGTTCTATAAGGGTACAGAGAGTGGAGACAGTGTGTTAATAGCGTGTTAAAAAGGTGCCAGAAAGTACAGAGAGTAGAGACAGTGTTTTAATAGTGTGTAATAAAGGTGCCTAATGGGTACAGAGAGTGGAGACGGTGTGTTAATAGTGTGTAATAACGGTGCTATAAGGGTACAGAGAGTGGAGACAGTGTGTTAATAGTGTGCTATAAGGGTACAGAGAGTGGAGACAGTGTGTTAATAGTGTGCTATAAGGGTACAGAGAGTGGAGACAGTGTGTTAATAGTGTGTAATAAAGGTGCTATAAAGGCACAGAGAGTGGAGACAGTGTGTTAATGGGGAGTAATAAAGGTGCAATAAAAGTACAGAGAGGGAGACAGTGTGTTAATAGTGTGTAATAAAGGTGCTATAAAGGTACAGAGAGTGGAGACAGTGTGTTAATAGTGTGTAATAAAGGTGCTATAAGGGTACAGAGAGTGGAGACAGCGTGTAATAGTGTGAAATAAAGGTGCTATAAAGGTACAGAGAGTGAGACAGTGTGTTAATAGTGTGTAATAAAGGTGCTATAAGGGTAAAGACAGTGGAGACAGTGTGTTAATAGTGTGTAATAAAGGTGCTATAAGGGTACAGAGAGTGGAGACAGCGTGTAATAGTGTGAAATAAAGGTGCTATAAAGGTACAGAGAGTGAGACAGTGTGTTAATAGTGTGTAATAAAGGTGCTATAAGGGTAAAGACAGTGGAGACAGTGTGTTAATAGTGTGTAATAAAGGTGCTATAAGGGTAAAGACAGTGGAGACAGTGTGTTAATAGTGTGTAATAAAGGTGCTATATGGGTACAGAGAGTGGAGACAGCGTGTAATAGTGTGTAATACAGGTGCTATAAAGGTACAGAGAGGGTACACAGTGGGTGTAATAAGGGAGTTATAATGTAGTAGTTTTGTGTCAGTGTGAAAGAGGGGAAGCTGCAGATGAAGAGGGTCCAGGGTCCCTGGGGGTCAGCGGAGTAGGGAGCCCCCTCTTTCCACATGCTGTCTGTCGTCACCCACATCCTAACTCTATCCTGCTAAATACCCAGGCTGTTAGCAGGCATTAAATAGCCATTCACACCATTGGCTCAAGTGCTTGAGTTGGCCACCATCACAGCTGAGCATAGGCTTTGGGGGGAGGTGGGGAGGGGGGTTCTGCTCCACTCAACCTCTCTCTCTCTTTCTTTCCCGGCTTTTGGCAAGTATGTGCATATAGAGTATCTACAGTATGTACATATAGTGTATCTACAATATTTACATATAGTGTATCTAAAGTATGTACATGTAGAAGATCTACAGTAGTTGCATATACAGTATCTACAGTATGTATATATAGAGTATCTGCAGTATTTGCATATAGAGTATCTACAGTATTTACATATAGAGTATCTACAGTATGTACACATAGAGTATCTACAGTATGTACATATAGAGTATCTACAGTATTTACATATAGAGTATCTACAGTATTTGCATATAGAGTATCTACAGTATTTACATATAGAGTATCTACAGTATTTACATATAGAGTATCTACAGTATGTACATATAGAGTATCTACAGTATTTACATATAAAGTATCTACAGTATTTACATATAGAGTATCTACAGTATTTACATATATCAAAAAGAGGGGATTTGCTAATACTGCTCCATAAAATAACAGGTCTTCAGCTATTTAAACGATTCTGGTATTCTCGGTCTAAGTCCCATATTTTTCATATGAAGAGATCTGTAAAGTTGCTTTGTGACATATGAGCTTGTGGCCACATCCGCTGGCATCCAGCAACAAGGACAGATCTCCACGGGCCCTCCCATTGGCTGATTGACCATCTAAATAAAACCTGAGCCAATCAGGGACACTGGCCACATAGTGTAAAGCCTGCTACAGCTCTGAGCCATGGGCGCACAGCCAGGGCTACGGTGAGGGGTGGATATGGGTTAGGTAGCTTGGGTTGAGCTGAGTTGGCCATTCGCCTTGGGTGGCAAATAGAGAGAGATGCTGTTACTCACCCTCTTCCTCCCCCTGCCCCTCCCGCTCCCCCACCTCTCTTCCCTTCCCACTCCTCCTCTCACCCGAGACAGGTGGTCTGGCACAGGGCTGACAGGGGCATCAGAAACCAGTTACCCCGGCTGCTTACACACTGACTTTTCTGAGCCAAGCTAAACTCACATATCTAAACGGGCCTGCATGTTCAGACACTTTCTTACTTACTCTGCCTCACTACTTCTCTGTCCCTGTCGCTGTCGCTGTCGCTGTCCCTGTCCCTGTCCCTGTCTCTGTCTCTGTCCCTGTCCCTCTCTCTGTCTCTGTACCTGTCCTTCTATCTGTCTCTGTCCCTGTCCCTTTCTCTCTCCCTGTCTCTGACTCTGTCTCTGTCCCTGTCTCTCTCCCTGTCCCTGTCTCTCTCCCTGTCTCTGTCTCTGTCCCTTTCTCTGTCCCTGTATCTGTCCCTGTATCTGTCTCTGTCCCTGTCTCTGTCCCTGTCTCTGTCTCTCTCCCTGTCCCTGTCTCTGTCTCTCTCCCTGTCTCTGTCCCTGTCCCTGTCTCTGTTCCTGTCTCTGTATCTGTCTCTGTCCCTGTCTCTGTCTCTCTCCCTGTCTCTGTCCCTGTCTCTGTCCCTGACTCTGTCTCTGTCCCTGTCTCTGTCCCTGTCTCTCTCCCTGTCTCTGTCCCTGTCTCTGTCCCTGTCTCTCTCCCTCCCTGTCTCTGGCCCTGTATCTGTCCCTGTATCTCTCCCTGTCTCTGTCCCTGTCTCTCTCCCTGTCTCTGGCCCTGTCTGTGTCCCTGTCTCTCTCCCTGTCTCTGTCCCTGTCTCTATCCCTGTCTATGTCTATGTCTACTTACTGTAGCTTTGCTGCAGGAATGCTGATGGCGTAAAGCCTGCTCACTAAACTCAGCTCAATCTCCTCTCGAAAAGTTTCTGTCTGTTCACAGCATAGTCATATAGACTTAGTTACTATGGTACAAGGATGACTGGATGAGTAACATAATACTAGGGTATCTACAGGGTCTCTGCTGTTTGCATGCACTGTGTGTGTGCCTACGTGCGTAAGTATGTGTACTGGAGTGGGAATGCATGTATAAGGCAATTGCCCCACCTGATGCCCATTAATCCATTAGTCCATCAAAGTCCTACACAGGCCCACATCTGTGATTCACACAGCACAGAACACATATTCACCTTGGAGAGAGCCGTGCGAGCCGACACATTTCCCTTGCTAACCTGTTTGCACAACTCTGGTGGAACCACAGGCCAATTACCCATCACATGATGCACGCCAGAGGCAGCTTCAGAGAGGCAGGCCTGACAGACAGAGGTGAGAGAGCCATGGACCCAGCTTAACAGTATCTTAGCAGGGATATCATACAAACCCTCTCTCATGTATATAGTCTTAATTCATTCCTACTTAGAATTGTGTGTATTGGGTATATGTTGTGTAATTTGTTAGATATTACTTGTTAGATATTGCAGCACTGTCGGAGCTAGAAGCACGAGCATTTCGCTATACCCGCAATAATATCTGCTAATCACGTGTACGTGACCAATACAATTTGATTTGATTTGATGTTCTCTACTGATCTGTCCTGCTCTCTCCTTATTTCCTCTTCTCACTCTCCTTCATGTTATGTCCCTGCTCCGGCCTGCACTCTCCTTCATGTTATCTCCCTGCTCCGGCCTGCACTCTCCTTCATGTTATGTCCCTGCTCCGGCCTGCACTCTCCTTCATGTTATCTCCCTGCTCCGGCCTGCACTCTCCTTCATGTTATGTCCCTGCTCCGGCCTGCACTCTCCTTCATGTTATGTCCCTGCTCCGGCCTGCACTCTCCTTCATGTTATCTCCCTGCTCCGGCCTGTACTCTCCTTCATGTTATCTCCCTGCTCCGGCCTGCACTCTCCTTCATGTTATCTCCCTGCTCCGGCCTGTACTCTCCTTCATGTTATCTCCCTGCTCCGGCCTGCACTCTCCTTCATGTTATCTCCCTGCTCCGGTCTACACTCTCCAGCTCTCTCCTTCTCTACCTTCCTATGTCCTGCTCATCCCCAGCTCTCACCATCTCTCTCCCCTTCAGCTCTCACCCCTGCTCTCTCCCTATCCCTCCCCCAACCTCCTCCTCTCCTCTCTTTGTTTGGGGATGTAATTAAAACTGCCCATCAGTCTCTACCTCAACAATCAGTCTTCTCAGGGAATACGGTTGCAGGAATCTTTAAGTAAATTTGATTTCTAAACTAATTTGCCTTCTATAAACGCTGCCATATGTTTGATATTATATTTAAACTGTTCCAGTGAGCGCAAAAGAGAGGTAGAGAACATTTGCCTTGGGAGAGGTAGAGAAACACGGGGCACAACTCCACTGGTGAATGACAGGTGAAATTGAGCGAGATCTGTGAGGGGGGGAAAACAAACTCCTGAACCATGAGAGGAGAAAGAGGGGAGAGAAATCTCACTGCAGAGCAGAGCAGCATCTCCTCTTTTGTTTTGGCAAAACCTACCCAGTGGAGAAAGTGAAAGGTTTCCTGTGTTTTTTTGGCCTTTCTCTCCCTCTCTTTTCCACATCCAAATGTATTTTCCTCTCTTTTTCCTCTTGCACTGACTGAATGGTGTTGGTCTCCTGAATATCCCTCTTTTTCTCCTCCTCTTCTCTCATTCCCCTCCACTATTATGTTTCTATCTCTCTTAGGGATGCAATATCTATCGGTGAACTTATCGGAATTGGCCGATATTAGCTTAAAATGCCAACATCGGTATCGGCCCGATGTCTAGTTTAACGCCGATATGCAAAACCGATGTCAAAGCTGACATGCATACCTATATAATGTCGGTACAGGACGTAATGACGCCACGTAAAATGTTCCGCTACACATGCAACACAGCATTCCTAACCTATCCCACAATGTCTGCTGTGTGGCTCGAGTAGTCAACATGTCGAGCAGTCATTTGAAAGAGTAAGAACATTTCAGCTGGACAACTCAAAGACGAAATACATTAACGCCAAGATAATGGAATTCATTGCCCTTGACAATCAACCGTTCTCTGTCGTGGGTGATGTTGGCTTTCGCCTGACTGCTCGAGCACCGGTACACACTACAAGGTGCACTATTTTTCAGATGTTACACATTTGGACATTTGGACCAGCAATATCTGCCCCATGACCATGCTGAGTCTGACAGCACAGTGGGTTGTTGAGGATTTCGTACGGAGGAAAGTTGTATTGCATGCTCATGAATGTGCTGGTTCTCATACCGCTGCTGCCATTTCAGTGGCATTTGAGAACATGTTTGAAACTTGGAAACATGAACACGCTAGCCAGCTCCATTCGAACAACTGACTCGAGAAATAAGCTCATCAACTGCGCCTGCAGCAGACGTGATACCCTCTGTCATGGCATTGAAACGCTGTCAACACTGGCTGTGAATAAGCGATTCGGTTGCATTCTCTCTTTACTGTGTCGCCACCATGCTCGATGCTATGTACAAGGACCACTACTTCGATGTAGACAAGAAACAGGGTTTACGTGAAATGCTACATACTCAGCTGAACAAGATGGAAACGGACACAGTAACAGTACGCATGGAGGGAGAGAGGCCACAGACAGACAGAGCTGAAACCTCCGTCCCGACGTTACCTGAACGCTCATCTGGGGCCCGCTAACCGTTAGCTGTCTTATCGGCTGCTATCTGAATAAGTATATCGGACAATTATTATTTATTTATTTTATTTTCTTCTTGGGTCACTATATCTATTTTGCCAATTTGGATTGATCCCCTCTACCACACGGAACCCCACTAACCTACCGACGGAAACGCACGAGGTATCTACAAATAGACTTCCATACTATGCTATCTTGCTACCGATAGCCATCTACCCGGCCAGCTGTCTGGATCGCCGTGACCCCAACCAACCTCTACTCACTGGACCCTTATTGATCACTCGATTAAGCATGCCTCTCCTTAATGTAAATATGCCTTGTCCATTGCTGTTCTGGTTAGTGTTTATTGGCTTATTTCACTGTAGAGCCTCTAGCCCTGCTCACTATACCATATCCAACCTCACAGTTCCACCACCCACATATGCGATGACATCACCTGGTTTCAATGATGTTTCTAGAGACAATATCTCTCTCATCATCACTCAATACCTAGGTTTACCTCCACTGTATTCACATCCTACCATACCTTTGTCTGTACATTATTCCTTTAAGCTATTTTATCGCCCCCAGAAACTTCCTTTTACTCTCTGCTCTAGAAGTTCTAGACGACCAATTCTCATAGCTTTTAGCCGTACCCTTATCCTACTCCTCCTCTGTTCCTCTGGTGATGTAGAGGTGAATCCAGGCCCTGCAGTACCTAGCTCCACTCCTATTCCCCAGGCGCTCTCTTTTGATGACTTCTGTAACCGTAATAGCCTTGGCTTCATGCATGTTAACATTAGAAGCCTCCTCCCTAGGTTTGTTTTGTTCACTGCTTTAGCACACTCTGCCAACCCGGATGTTTTAGCCGTGTCTGAATCCTGGCTTAGAAAGACCACCAAAAATTCTGACATTTTCATCCCCAACTACAAGATTTTCAGACAAGATAGAACGGCCAAAGGGGGCGGTGTTGCAATCTATTGCAAAGATTGCCTGCAGAGTTCTGTTTTACTATCCAGGTCTGTTCCCAAACAATTTGAACTTCTACTTTTAAAAATCCACCTCTCTAAAAACAAGTCTCTCACCGTTGCCGCCTGCTATAGACCACCCTCTGCCCCCAGCTGTGCTCTGGACACTATATGTGAACTGATTGCCCCCCATCTATCTTCAGAGCTCGTGCTGCTAGGCGACCTAAATTTTAACATGCTTAACACCCCAGCCACCCTACAATCTAAGCTTGATGCCCTCAATCTCACACAAATTATCAATGAACCTACCAGGTACCACCCCAATTCCGTAAACACGGGTACCCTCATAGATATCATCCTAACAAACTTGCCCTCCAAATACACCTCTGCTGTTTTCAACCAAGATCTCAGCGATCACTGCCTCATTGCCTGCATCCGTAATGGGTCAGCGGTCAAACGACCTCCACTCATCACTGTCAAACGCTCCCTGAAACACTTCAGCGAGCAGGCCTTTCTAATCGACCTGGCCGAGGTATCCTGGAAGGATATTGATCTCATCCCGTCAGTAGAGGATGCCTGGACATTTTTTAAAAATGCCTTCCTCACCATCTTGAATAAGCATGCCCCATTCAAGAAATTTAGAACCAGGAACAGATATAGCCCTTGGTTCTCTCCTGACCTGACTGCCCTTAACCAACAGAAAAACATCCTATGGCGTTCTGCATTAGCATCGAACAGCCCCCGTGATATGCAACTTTTCAGGGAAGCTAGAAACCAGTATACACAGGCAGTTAGAAAAGCCAAGGCTAGCTTTTTCAAGCAGAAATTTGCTTCCTGCAACACAAATTCAAAAAAGTTCTGGGACACTGTAAAGTCCATGGAGAATAAGAACACCTCCTCCCAGCTTCCAACTGCTCTGAAGATAGGAAACACTGTCACCACCGACAAATCCACTATAATTGAGAATTTCAATAAGCATTTTTCTACGGCTGGCCATGCTTTCCACCTGGCTACCCCTACCCCGGACAACAGCACTGCCCTCCCCTCTGCTACTCGCCCAAGCCTTCCCCATTTCTCTTTCTCCCAAATACAGTCAGCTGATGTTCTAAAAGAGCTGCAAAATCTGGACCCTTACAAATCAGCCGGGCTAGATAATCTGGACCCTTTCTTTCTAAAACTATCTGCTGAAATTGTTGCCACCCCTATTACTAGCCTTTTCAACCTCTCTTTCGTGTCGTCTGAGATTCCCAAAGATTGGAAAGCAGCTGCGGTTATCCCCCTCTTCAAAGGGGGGGACACTCTTGACCCTAACAGCTACAGACCTATATCTATCCTACCCTGCCTTTCTAAGGTCTTCGAAAGCCAAGTCAACAAACAGATTACCGACCATTTCGAATCCCACCATACCTTCTCCGCTATGCAATCTGGTTTCAGAGCTGGTCATGGGTGCACCTCAGCCACGCTCAAGGTCATAAACGATATCTTAACCGCCATCGATAGGAAACAATACTGTGCAGCCGTATTCATTGACCTGGCCAAGGCTTTTGACTCTGTCAATCACCACATCCTCATCGGCAGACTCGACAGCCTTGGTTTCTCTAATGATTGCCTCGCCTGGTTCACCAACTACTTCTCTGATCGAGTTCAGTGTGTCAAATCGGAGGGTCTGTTGTCCGGGCCTCTGGCAGTCTCCATGGGGGTGCCACAGGGTTCAATTCTTGGACCGACTCTCTTCTCTGTATACATCAATGATGTCGCTCTTGCTGCTGGTGATTCTCTGATCCACCTCTACGCAGACGACACTATTCTGTATACTTCTGGCCCTTCTTTTGACACTGTGTTAACAACCCTCCAGGCGAGCTTCAATGCCATACAACTCTCCTTCCGTGGCCTCCAATTGCTCTTAAATACAAGTAAAACTAAATGCATGCTCTTCAACCGATCGCTGCCTGCACCTGCCCGCCTGTCCAACATCACTACTCTGGACGGCTCTGACTTAGAATATGTGGACAACTACAAATACCTAGGTGTCTGGTTAGACTGTAAACTCTCCTTCCAGACTCACATCAAACATCTCCAATCCAAAGTTAAATCTAGAATTGGCTTCCTATTCCGCAACAAAGCATCCTTCACTCATGCTGCCAAACATACCCTTGTAAAACTGACCATCCTACCAATCCTCGACTTCGGTGATGTCATTTACAAAATAGCCTCCAAAACCCTACTCAATAAATTGGATACAGTCTATCACAGTGCCATCCGTTTTGTCACCAAAGCCCCATATACTACCCACCACTGCGACCTGTACACTCTCGTTGGCTGGCCCTCGCTTCATACTCGTCGCCAAACTCACTGGTTCCAGGTCATCTACAAGACCCTGCTAGGTAAAGTCCCCCCTTATCTCAGCTCGCTGGTCACCATAGCAACACCTACCTGTAGCACGCGCTCCAGCAGGTTTATCTCTCTGGTCACCCCCAAAACCAATTCTTCCTTTGGCCGCCTCTCCTTCCAGTTCTCTGCTGCCAATGACTGGAACGAACTACAAAAATCTCTGAAACTGGAAACACTTATCTCCCTCACTAGCTTTAAGCACCAGCTGTCAGAGCAGCTCATAGATTACTGCACCTGTACATAGCCCATCTATAATTTAGCCCAAACAACTACCTCTTTACCTACTGTATTTATTTATTTATTTTGCTCCTTTGCACCCCATTATTTCTGTCTCTACTTTGCGCTTTCTTCCACTGCAAACCAACCATTCCAGTGTTTTTAGTTTTTATTTTACTTGCTGTGTTGTATTTACTTCGCCACCATGGCCTTTTTATATTTTTATTTATTTATACATATATTTGTTTGCCTTCACCTCCCTTATCTCACCTCACTTGCTCACATTGTATATAGACTTATTTTTTTTCACTGTATCATTGACTATATGTTTGTTTTACTCCATGTGTAACTATGTGTTGTTGTATGTGTCGAACTGCTTTGCTTTATCTTGGCCAGGTCGCAATTGTAAATGAGAACGTGTTCTCAATTTGCCTACCTGGTTAAATAAAGGTTAAATAAATAAAATAAATAAAAACTTCACTGCTTGACATGTATGATGAAATCCTGGTTGAGAATGAAACGACTGAACAAATGAACAATGAAACAGCACAGCAAGTAAGTGAAAGAAATAGGATTTGATTAGGTTTTACTGGTAATGGGGACATACGTAAATGCCAACAAAATAACTTTTTGGTCAGTGTGTGTGTGTGCGCGCGTGTGTGTGTGTGTGTAAACTTTATTTAACTAGGCACGTCAGTTAAGAACAAATTCTTATTTACAATGACGGCCTACCCTGGCCAAACCCGGACGCCGCCCTATGGGATTCCCAATCACGGCTGGATGTGATACAGCCTGGATTCGAACCAGGGACTGAAGTGATGCCTCTTGCACTGAAATGCAGTGCCTTAGACCGCTGTGTCCGTGTGTGTGTTAACTATTTAACTGTACTAGAATGCTTAAAAGGCAGCTAAAATGTTAAATATCGGTTATCGGTATCTGATGTTTTTTGGGCAAGGAAAATATCGGATATCGGTATCGGCCAAAAATGTCATATCGGTGCATCACTAATCTCTCTTTCTGTATATCCTTCTCTCTCTGTTATTTTCCCTCTCCTTTTCTCCTTTTCTCTCTCTGTACTCTCCCTCCTCTCTTCCTGGTCTCAGGGTAAGGCCTATCGAGGTCACACGTCAGAAGAAGGGGAGCGGAATTCCAATTCCCGGCACGACAACTGGCCTGAACAATAGAGCACAACCACTAGCCTGAACAATAGAGCACAACCACTAGCCTGAACAATAGAGCACAACCACTAGCCTGAACAATAGAGCACAACCACTAGCCTGAACAATAGAGCACAACCACTAGCCTGAACAATAGAGCACAACCACTAGCCTGAACAATAGAGCACAACCACTAGCCTGAACAATAGAGCACAACCACTAGCCTGAAAAATAGAGCACAACCACTAGCCTGAACAATAGAGCACAACCACTAGCCTGAACAATAGAGCACAACCACTAGCCTGAACAATAGAGCACAACCACTAGCCTGAACACGAGCACAACCACTAGCCTGAACAATAGAGCACAACCACTAGCCTGAACAATAGAGCACAACCACTAGCCTGAACAATAGAGCACAACCACTAGCCTGAACAATAGAGCACAACCACTAGCCTGAACAATAGAGCACAACCACTAGCCTGAACAATAGAGCACAACCACTAGCCTGAACAATAGAGCACAACCACTAGCCTGAACAATAGAGCACAACCACTAGCCTGAACAATAGAGCACAACCACTAGCCTGCTCTCCACCATTCAGCCAGTCACAGGGAATCAGCCAGAGTCATGTAGCACAACACAGAAGGGAGGAGGATGTGTCGGGGATTGGGGGATGTGGGTAATTTAAGGGGCAACCTACTCCCTCAGTCAATTCAATTTCTGCTCTAAGCAAGGCCTGGGAATGAAACCTTTGTATGCAGCAAATTCCTGAACTCTCCTGGCCAACAGTGGAGGGAACATGGAGGTCGAATGTGTTTATCGCCCAGAGATTAGCAGTTGGGATTTTAACAAAGTGAAACACTTTCATAGTCATAGCGTCTTTTCTGTGGTATTAAGTCTTCCCATTGAAGGCCTGAGTTGCTGTTGTTTTGGGATCGGGTTTCTAAACGCTGCCTCCATGCTGAACTGTGTTCTTCTAAAAAAACCTGGCCTGGTATTTCAAATGCAGCCAAACACACAGGAACGCACACAGACATGTACTGAACATGTACACACACACCATTGCAGGCACGCATTCATATTCACAAACACACACACACACACACACGTACACATTCCCACAGGGTACACCTTATAACATAAGTATGTTCTAGTCACACCCTTGCCAATCCATTAGAGAGACAGGATGGGGAGTGCAACATGACCTTCCTCAAATCACTGTGAGGGATCTCCTTCCTACTGATAACAATGATGTTGACAATGGTGAGCAGTGTTGCTATCCCATCCAGCCCTGACCTCACCACTCCATTACTGGGTCAACCCAGAGCCAAGATGGACCCAGGGATCAGTGTGTTCTCATGAAACACTCCATCAATGAAGAGATCTGAACATAGTGCTGCTTTTAAACAGGGATACATGGGCTTTGGACTAACTGCTGTGCTGTCATTTCTCCCCACATACCTCAGTGAGTTAGTACCAGTGCCTGTGTGTTTGAGGCCTTGTTAATGTCAGTGTAGCCTGTCTCCTGCCCTCCCCACCTCCCATCCTGCTGGCCTGGGGAGAGACAGGGGGACTGGGGGGACGAGCGTTGATCCATGTGGTTGCGCGGGGGTACAGCGGGAATCAGAGGATTTATGTGCACCCCAGTAAATGTTTACGAGAGAAGCTCAGTTTCAAGAGCTCCAACTGGCGGTTTGCACATCAGTCTGGGGGTTGGGGAGGACGGACGACCCAAGTCATGAACACTCTGACTCTGTCAGTGGCAGTAGAGGAATAGTCTAGGCTGAGACCTCAATCAGTACTGATTGAACAAAAAAAAGGGCCAGTCTAAGAGCATCCCTGCTAAATACCCCTCAAACAGTTATGGACCGCTATCTTCAGGATAGGAAAAGACTCAGAGCTGAGGCAGTTTGAGTTCCTCTTTAATAATACACGACTTGTACAGAGGTGCAGAGTCAGGCCTGAAACGCAGAGTGTTGAGGGGGAAGGAGTTGATAGGGGGTGTGAGGTGGGGGTGAGCGGAGCTGAAGTGCTCCTCTGGGTGTGTATAACTGGGGACAGGGCACAGAGGGAAGAGACGCATGGAACATATTAAAGCAGGGTTCAGTGAGAGGCCTCCACTTACGCTCCTGTAAGCCCCGACAAGCCTCCCTATGACACACACACACACACACACAACATACCAACACCCAGTCATAGAGAGCGATGTTAAGTGAGGTGGTTATAACGTACAGCGCCTTCAGAAAGTATTCATACCCCTTGATTTATTTCACATTTTGTTGTGTTACAGCCTGAATTCAAAATTGATTAAATCATATTTATATTGTTTTTCTCACCTATCTACACACAATACCCTATAACGACACATTTTTGCTAATGTATTGAAAATGAAATACAGAAATATCAGTCAAAAGTACCAGTCAAGGGGCCTCCCGGGTGGCGCAGTGGTCTAGGGCACTGCATCGCAGCGCTAGCTGCGCCACCAGAGTCTCTGGGTTCGCGCCCAGGCTCTGTCGCAGCCGGCCGCGACCGGGAGGTCCGTGGGGCGACGCACAATTAGCCTAGCGTCGTCCGGGTTAGGGAGGGTTTGGCCGGTAGGGATATCCTTGTCTCATCGCGCTCCAGCGACTCCTGTGGCGGGCCGGCCGCAGTGCGCGCTAACCGAGGGGGCCAGGTGCACGGTGTTTCCTCCGACACATTGGTGCGGCTGGCTTCCGGGTTGGAGGTGCGCTGTGTTAAGAAGCAGTGCGGCTTGGTTGGGTTGTGCTTCGGGGGATGCGTGGCTTTCGACCTTCGTCTCTCCCGAGCCCGTACGGGAGTTGTAGCGATGAGACAAGATAGTAATTACTAGCGATTGGATACCATGAAAATTGGGGGAGAAAAAGGGGGTAAAAATTTATAAAAATTAAAAAACTTTAAAAAAGTACCAGTCAAAAGTTTGGACACACCTACACATTCAAGGGTTTTTCTTAATTTTTACTATTTTCTACATTGTAGAATAATAGTGAAGACATCAAAACTATGAAATAACACATTTGAAATCATGTAGTGACCAAGAAAGTGTTAAACAAATTAAAATATATTTGAGATTTTAGATTCTTCAAAGTAGTCACCCTTTGCCTTGATGACAGCTTTGCACACTCTTGGCATTCTCTCAACCAGTTTCATGATGTAGTCACCTGGAATGCTTTTCCAACAGTTTTGAAGGAGTTTCCACATATGCTGAGCACTTCTAAAATGGACGAAACTGATTTTTACCCAATACCCCATAATGACAAAGAGAAAACATGTTTGAATTTTGTTTGCAAATGTATTGAAAACTCATTTATATATACATAAGTATTCACACCTTGTAGAAGCACATTTGGCAGTGATTACAACTGGGAGTCTTTCTGGGTAAGTCTCTAAGAGCTTTGCACACCTGGATTGTACATTATTTTTTAGAAAATTCTTCAGTCTCTGTCAAGTTGGTTGTTGATCATCGCTAGACAGCCATTTGGAAGTCTTGCCATACATTTTCAAGCTGATTTAATTCAAAAGTGTAGGCCACTCAGGAACATTCAATGTCATCTTGGTAAGCAACTGCAGTGTATATTTGGCCTTGTGTTCCTGTCCTGCTGAAAGGTGAATTTGTCTCCCAGTGTCTGTTGGAAAGCAAACTGAACCAGGCTTTCCTCTAGGATTTTGCCAGTGCTTATCTCTATTCCGTTTCTTTTTATACAAAAAACTCCCTAGCTCTTGCCGACGACAAGCATACCCATAACATGATGCAGCCACCACTATGCTTGAAAATATGAAGAGTGATACTCAGTGATGTGTTTGTTGTGTTAGATTTGCCCAAAACATAACACTTTGTATTCAGGACAAAAAGTTAATTGTTTTGCCATATGTTTTTGTGGTATTACATTAGTGCCTTGTTGCAAACAGGATGCATGTTTTTATAATATTTTTATTCTACAGCCATTAAACGCTGTAACTGTTTTAAAGTCACCATTGGCCTCATGGTGACATCTCTGAGCTGTTTCCTTCCTCTCCAGCAACTGAGCTAGGAAGGATGCCCGAATCTTTGTAGTGAGTGGGTGTATTGATACACCATCCAAAGTGCAATTAATAACTTCACCATACTCAAAGGGATATTCATTGTCTGCTTTTTTTTATTTTGACCCATCTACCAATAGGTGCCCTTCTTTGTGAGGTATTGGAAAACCTCCCTGGTCTTTGTGGTTGAATCTGTGTCTGAAATTCAATACTCGACTGAGGGACCTTACAGATAATTGTATGTGTGGGGTACAAAGATGTGTTGATCATGTTAAACACTATTATTACACACAGAGTGAGTCCATGCAACTTAGTATGTGACCTTACTCTAACTTATTTAAGCTTGCCATAACAAAAGGGTTGAATAATTATTGACTCAAGACATTTCAGCTTTTCATTTTGAATTAATTTTCTAAAATGTCTACAAACATAATTTCACTTTGACATTATGGGTTATTGTATGTAGGCCAGTGACACAACATCTCATTTTAATACGTTTTAAATTCAGGCTCTAACACAACAAAATGTGGAAAAAGTCAAGGGGTGTGAATACTTTGTGATGGCACTGTATGTGATTTGGATCTGAGATGTTTACTTATCACGCCTTGACAGACAACATGTTTCCAGGCAGGGAAACTTTGGATGCTCAGGAAATCACTGAGTCACATTCCTGTCTGCAATCAATCAGCCACTACCTCATATAACCAGCGGCGTAGGTAGAAATTGCTGTGTGGCTGGGCATACATTTTCCAGCAGAAATACAGCAAAAATACCCAGACATATTTAAGTAAACATGAGTGCAATCACATGGCATCATTTAACACATAACACAGAATACATTTGACCAAAATAAACCTAACATTTCCCTTGACAAACAAGCCCTAGACTATTACCAAGTAGGCAGCGCAAATGCGCAACTACACAACCGCTTACAACACTGCTGACAAAACAGGCCGACTGTCTGAGTCCACGTCAGACAGTAAACAAACATAATGAAATGCACAACATGTCTATCAACAACATATTGAGAGAGAGAGAGAGAGAGAGAGAGAGAGAGAGAGAGAGAGAGAGAGAGAGAGAGAGAGAGAGATTATACAGCAGCAGACAAGTGCAGTGATAAAATGGGAAAAATTATACTGTCACAAAATACAGATAATGGATGAAGTGTTCAGTACAAACTCATGAAATAATCAACATATTATCAGATCAGATCTGCCACTCACACTCAAAGGATCGATCTACAGTACAGGCACCACAGGTGGATTCCAGGACCATGGTCAGCGCATCGGCCAGACACCAGCTCGGCACTGGATTGGAATATGCGCAAACAGCTTATTGCACAAAGAAGCAAGCAGGAATAGAAAGCCCTGAAAGTGTTTTCATTAAGCCCAAAAGTGCACACTCTTTGCCATATATAAACAGACACACATGTTACAATACAAACACTTTAGGCCTATCTTGAACTGTACTGCATATGAAGTGAATAGCTCACTTTGAATAAGCAAATGCTATTCTACAGGCATTCAGGCATGAAAAATGAAATCATTAAACATAATACCACGGTGGGTGGAATACACTAGCTCACTTGAATCATCTAACATAAACCTGGCCTACCAAAGTAGGCGTGAAAACATGAACACATCATACATAGCCTCATATCATGCAGGGTATGAACACAGTAGCTAATTTTTTATTAAACACATATAGGCCTGGCCTACCAAGGCAGGCATGAAAACATTGTGCTAAATCATAAATAAACAGTATTCAGGCTTACCTTTCTTGTGTGCTTCACGTTTTACAATACAAGGCATAGACGCCTAAGCTTGGTGTTGAAAATTATTTAATTATAGTCCAGAGTCACTGAGTTCCCTTTCAAAGGACAACAGGGCTAGATTGTTGATATGTGCAGTCAGCATTCAAGATCTGCTGGATGTTTTGATACGGCCTGTAGGGGAGAATAGTCTCTCAACAGTACATGAAGTCATAGGAGGGTGATGATGGCACTTAGTAGTCTATTGATGTTAGGGAAAATGTCAGGACGGCAGCTGTCTAAAATTTTATTTTATTTATTGATTTATTTCACCTTTATTTAACCAGGTAGGCAAGTTGAGAACAAGTTCTCATTTACAATTGCGACCTGGCCAAGATAAACAAAGCAGTTCGACACATATAACAACACAGAGTTACACATGGAGTAAAACAAACATACAGTCAATAATACAGTAGAAAAATAAGTCTATGTACAATGTGAGCAAATGAGGTGAGATAAGGGAGGTAAAGTCAAAAAAAGGCCATGGTGGCGAAGTAAATACAATATAGCAAGTACAACACTGGAATGGTAGATTTGCAGTGGAAGAATGTACAAAGTAGAAATAGAAATAATGGGGTGCAAAGGAGCAAAATAAATAAAATAAAAAATACAGTAGGGGTAGAGGTAGTTGTTTGGGCTCAATTATAGATGGGCTATGTACAGGTGCAGTAATCTGTGAGCTGCTCTGACAGCTGGTGCTTAAAGCTAGTGAGGGAGATAAGTGTTTCCAGTTTCAGAGATTCTTGTAGTTCGTTCCAGTCATTGGCAGCAGAGAACTGTAAGGAGAGGCGGCCAAAGGAGGAATTGGTTTTGGGGGTGACCAGTGAGATATACCTGCTGGATCGCATGCTACAGGTGGGTGCTGCTATGGTGACCAGCGAGCTGAGATAAGGGGGGACTTTACCTAGCAGGGTCTTGTAGATGACCTGGAGCCAGTGGGTTTGGCGACGAGTATGAAGCGAGGGCAGGCCAACGAGAGCATACAGGTCGCAGTGGTGGGTAGTATATGCGGCTTTGGTGACAAAACGGATGGCACTGTGATAGACTGGATCCAATTTATTGAGTATGGTATTGGAGGCTATTTTGTAAATGACATCGCCGAAGTCGAGGATCGGTAGGATGGTCAGTTTTACGAAGGTATGTTTGGCAGCATGAGTGAAGGATGCTTTGTTGCGAAATGGGAAGCCAATTCTAGATTTAACTTTGGATTGGAGATGTTTGATGTGAGTCTGGAAGGAGAGTTTACAGTCTAACCAGACACCTAGGTATTTGTAGTTGTCCACATATTCTAAGTCAGAACTGTCCCGAGTTGTGATGCTGGACGGGCGGGCAGGTGCAGGCAGCGATCGGTTGAAGAGCATGCATTTAGTTTTACTTGTATTTAAGAGCAGTTGGAGGCCACGGAAGGAGAGTTGTATGTCAATAAGGGATGGGAATTCCTGACCTCCCCCGGCTTTTCGAAGCAGTTGCTGAATAAACATGGTTAATTCAGCATCCTCAACAGAGATATTATAGTGATAGGTGCTTGGCGATTCACAGAGCTCTGCTTTGATCTTGCGCAATAGTAGGGAGGCTGCCATCCCAAGCAGCTCGTGTGGAATGTCTGGACTCATGAGTCTATCGTCTTCGGACAGCTGCTCTAGACGATTTTGAATTTTTGGATCATATTTGGATAACAAATTGCACATTTTCTAAAAGTTGCCCTTGTTAAGGGCCTCTTCACTCTCCCTATGTCCACATAGTGCTACAGTTGAAGTCGGACGTTTACATACACCTTAGCCAAATACATTTAAACTCAGTCTTTCACAATTCCTGACATTTAATCCTCGTAAAAATTCCCTGTCTTAGGTCAGTTAAGATCAACACTTTATTTTAAGGATGTGAAAAGTCAGAATAATAGTAGAGAGAATGATTTATTTCAGCCTTTATTTCTTTCATCACATTCCCAGTGGGTCAGAAGTTTACATACACTCAATTAGTATTTGGTAGCATTACCTTTAAATTGTTTAACTTGGGTCAAATGTTTCGGGTAGCCTTCCACAAGCTTCCCACAATAAGTTGGGTGAATTTTGGCCCATTTCTCCTGACAGAGCTGGTGTAACTGAGTCAGGTTTGTAGGCCTCCTCGCTCACACAGGCTTTTTCAGTTCTGCCCACAGAATTTCTATAGGATTGAGGTCAGGACTTTGTGATAGCCACTCCAATACCTAGACTTTGTTGTCCTTAAGCCATTTTGCCACAACTTTGGAAGCCAGCTTGGGGTCATTGTCCATTTGGAAGACCCATTTGCGACCAAACTTTAACTTCATGACTAATGTCTTGAGATGTTGCATCAATATATCCACATAATTTTCCTTCCTCGTGATGCCATCTATTTTGTGAAGTGCACAAGTCCCTTCTGCAGCAAAGTAACACCACAACATGATGCTGCCACCCCCATGCTTCACAGTTGGGATGGTGTTCTTCGGCTTGCAAGACTCCCCCTTTTTCCTCCAAACATAACAATCGTCAATATGGCCAAACAGTTCTATTTTTGTTTCATCAGACCAGAGGACATTTCTCCAAAAAGTACGATCTTTGTCCCCATGTGCAGTTGCAAACCATAGTCTGGCTTTTTTATGGCGGTTTTGGAGCAGTGGCTTCTTCCTTGCTGAGCGACCTTTCAGGTTATGTCAATACGGGACTCATTTTACCGGGATATAGATACTTTTGTACCCGTTTCCTCCAGCATCTACACAAGATCCTTCGCTGTTGTTCTTGGATTAATTTGCACTTTTCGCACCAAAGTACATTCATCTCTAGGAGACCGAACGCGTCTTCTTCCTGAGCGGTATGACGGCTGCGTGGTCCCATGGTGTTTATACTTGGGTACTATTGTTTGTACAGATGAACGTGGTACCATCAGGCGTTTGGAAATTGCTCCCAAGGATGAACCAGACTTGTGGAGGTTTACAATTATTTTCCTGAGGTCTTGGCTGATTTCTTTTGATTTCCCCATGATGTCAAGCAAAGAGGCACTGAGTTTGGAGGTAGGCCTTGAAATACATCCACAGATACACCTCCAATTGACTCAAATGATGTCAATTTGCCTATCAGAAGCTTCTAAAGCCATAACATAATTTTCTGGAATTTTACAAGCTGTGTCACTTGTGTTGTGCACAAAGAATATGTTCTAACCGACTTGCCAAAACTATAGTTTGTTAACAAGAAATGTGTGAAGTGGTTGAAAAACAAGTTTTAATGACTCCAACCTAAGTATATGTAAACTTCCGACTTCAACTGTATGTCCTGTTTAGCGCATAATATAACAATGTCCAGAACCATTTTGACATGATCACGATTCTTCTCTACAAATGATTTTTCATTGATCACTTTTGGTTGTGTGGGTGGTTCGTCCAACTGCAGACAAATCCACAGGTGGACTTGTGATGACATGCTCACCGTGATGAGGCGGGCCTGGGGATGGTGAGCTAGCTGTGCTGTGGAAGTCATACTAACCTCCTCATGGGATCACAAGCTAGCCTACTAAAGGGCTGACGACGACTGAAGGATTGGGCTCGGCCGATGGAGGTAGAGCAGGTGTTGTGTCTTCATCCTCCATCAGTGGCTATTTGAAAAAGCGCATGAGTGAACTTTGTTTTGCCATAACTTGTGACTAGCTAGCGTTAGTTTGCATTAGCAAAGAACTGCAGAGGGTTAAAACAATTTTTTGCACAGTTAGCTAGTAGGTACGTGTGTGTGTGGGGGGAGGGGGTACAACCAATTAGATCCCAGGACCCTACTAGTGCATTTTTACACATTTCTGATTAGTTCGGAGACAACACAAACAACAAATCAAATGCATTTATTTCATTTATATATTTTAAGCCAGCCTGATTGGGTGGACTAGTGTTCAATCTGGCAGGGCCTCTGCTCAGCCTGACCCTGCCGTGGCTTCGCCTCTACAGACCACCCAACCCACCCTGACTGGAAAAAACATGCCCCTTCCCAGAGGTACAGTGAGAACACCAACAGGAAATGTGAATTATTATGTGGCTTATAATGTGTTTCAACTGCATTGGTCACTGTGGTGTGTTTCAGAGAGAGAGAATGAGAGAGGAGAGAAAGAGAGAGAGAGAGAGAGAGAGAGAGAGAGAGAGAGAGAGAGAGAGAGAGAGAGAGAGAGAGAGAGAGAGGAGACAGAGACGGGGAAAGAGAGGAGACAGAGAGGAGGAAAGAGAGGAAACAGAGAGAGGAGAGGTTAGTGTGATGAAACCCTTTAATACATCACAGACCTGGGCTGGCTGGAGGAGACGAGACCCACGAAAGAGAGAGAGAGAGGAGAGAGTATCAGCTCTGAGAGAAAGAGCAGGCGTAGGAGGATGACCCATAGCGTGACATCAGGCCATTAAAGTAAAGGTAGGAACCAGTGCTCTGTTTAAAACAGGAATGAGGGATACAAAAAAAGGATGATTTTGGCACTGGGAACCCAACGGTATGGGATAGCACTCTATCTAGCCCACTCTGTCTCATTATAGTGGCTACCTCAACAGCACTTTGCTCAGTGACAATGTGGTGAATTCATTACTGATCGAGGTCCTCTCCTCTGGCCAGGTATTCAGAGATGCTAGAGGGGACATGGTGTTTCTCCAGACGACAGGGATACAGATCTATCATGAAGCTAACTGTAGCTAGAATAGACATACAGTCTCATACAGTGCCTTCACAAAGTATTCACACCCCTTGACTTTTTCACATTTTGTTGTTACAGACTTAATTTAAAATGGATTAAATTGTGATTTTGTGTCACTGGCCTACACACAATATCCCATAATGTCAAAGTGGATTTATACTTTAGGACATTTTTACAAATGAATTAAAAATGAAAAGCTGAAATGTCTTGAATCAATAAGTATTTAACCCCTTTGTTATGGCAAGCCTAATTATGTTCAGGAGTAAAAATGTGCGCAATAATAGTGTTTAACATGATTTTTGTATACCTCATCTCTGTACCCCACACATACAATTTTCTGTAAAGTCCCTCAGTCGAGCATTGAAGTTCAAACAGATTCAACCACAAAGACCAGGGATTGTTTTCCAATGCCTCGCAAAGAACAGCACCTATTGGTAGATGGGTAAAAAAAAGCAGACATTGAATATCCCTTTGAGCATGGTGAAGTTATTAACTTCTTATGACTGGGGGCAGTATTGAGTAGCTTGGATGGCCTGCTACTCAGGCCCAGTTGCTAATATATGCATAGTATTAGTAGATTTGAATAGAAAACACTCTGAAGTTTCTAAAACTGTTTGAATGATGTCTGTGAGTATAACAGAACTCATATGGCAGGCAAAAACCTGAGAAAAAATCCAACCAGGAAGTGGGAAATCTGAGGTTTGTAGGTTTGCCTATCCAATATACAGTGTCTATGGGGTCATGTTGCACTTCCTAAGGCTTCCACTAGATGTCAACAGTCTTTAGAAACTTGTTTGATGCTTCTACTGTGAAGGAGGGGGGAATAGGGGCTGTTTGAGTCAGGGCTCTGGCAGAGTGCCACGAGCTCACTCAAGCGCGCCCCCGTGAGAGTTAGCTGCGTTCCATCGCATTTCTACAGACAAAGGAATTCTCCGGTTGAAACATTATTGAAGATGTATGATAAAAACATCCTAAAGATTGATTCTATACTTCGTTTGACATGTTTCTACGAACTGTAATATGACTTTTCGTCTGAACTTTCGCCTGGACTTGCCCGCAAAAAGGAGGTATTTGGACATAAATGATGGACTTTATCGAACAAATCAAACATTTATTGTGGAACTGGGATTCCTTGGGAGTGCATTCTGATGAAGATCATCAAAGGTAAGTGAATATTTATAATACTATTTCTGATTTCTGTTGACTCCACAACATGGCGGATATCTGTATGGCTTGTTTGGGCTCTGAGCGCTGTACTCAGATTATAGCATGGTGTGCTTTTTCAGTAAAGTTTTTTTGAAATCTGACACAGCGGTTGCATTAAGGAGAAGTGGATCTAAAATGCCATGCATAACACTTGTATCTTTTAGCAATGTTTATTATGAGTATTTCTGTAAATTGATGTGGCTCTCTGTGTCACGCCCTGACCATAGATTGCTTTGTATGTTTCTATGTTTTGTTTGGTCAGGGTGTGGTGTGGGTGGGCATTCTATGTTGTATGTCTAGGTTGTCTATTTCTGTGTTTGGCCTAGTATGGTTCCCAATCAGAGGCAGGTGTCAGTCGTTGTCTCTGATTGGGAGCCATATTTAGGTAGCCTGTTTTCCTTTGTGTTTTGTGGGTGGTTATATTCTGTCTGTGTTTCACCATACGGAACTGTCTCGGTCGTTTGTCGGTTTATCGTTTTTTTGTTCATTGTTCAAGTATTCTTATTAAAATGGATACTTACCACGCTGCGCATTGGTCTTCCTCTTATCATTCCAACGACAAGCGTTACAGAAACACCCACCACAACCGGACCAAGCAGCGTGGTACCCAGGAGCAGAGGGTTCAAGACTCCTGGACTTGGGAGGAGATCTTGGATGGCAAGGGACCCTGGGTACAGCCGGGAGAATATCGCCGCCCCAAGGCAGAGCTGGAGGCAGCGAAAGCCGAGAGGCGGCATTATGAGGAGCTAGCACGGCAGCGCGGCTGGGACGAGAGGCAGCCCCAAAAATTTCTTGGGGGGGCACACGGGAGTGTGGCTAAGTCAGGTAGGGGATCTGAGCCAACTTCCCGTGCTTACCGTGGAGAGAGGTGGTCCGGGCAGGCACCTTGTTATGCGGAGAAGCGCACGATATCCCCAGTGCGCACGCATAGCCCGGTGCGCTACATTGCCGCTCCTCGTATCGGCCGGGCTAGAGTGGGCATCGAGCCAGGTGCGATGAAGCTTGCTCAGCGCATCTGGTCTACAGTGCGTCTCCTCGGTCCGTGTTATATGGCACCAGCCCTACGCACTGTGTCTCCCGTGGGTCTGCACAGCCCAGTGCGTCCTGTGCCTGCACCCCGCAAGTGCCGGGCTAAAATCAACATCCAGCCAGGACGGGTTGTGCAGGTCCTTAGTTCGAGACCTCCAGTGTGCCTCCACGGACCGGTCTATCCTGTGCCTCTTCCAAGGACCAGGCCTCCAGTAGATCTCTCCAGCCTGGTGAGTACTGTGCCTGTTCTAAGAACCAAGTCTCCTGTGTGTCCCTCCAGTCCGGACACTCCAGAGCCTTCCTCCAGTCCGGACCCTCCAGAGCCGCCCGTCTGTCCTGAGCCGCCCGTCTGTCCTGAGCTGCCTGAGCCGCCCGTCTGTCCTGAGCCGCCTGAGCCGCCCGTCTGTCCTGAGCCGCCCGTCTGTCCTGAGCCGTCCGTCTGTCCTGAGCTGCCCTTCAGTCCGGAGGCGCCCCTCAGTCCAGTGGTGCCCCTCAGTCCGGAGCTGCCCTTCAGTCCGGAGCTGCCCCTCAGTCCGGAGCTGCTCCTCAGTCCGGAGCTGCCCCTCAGTCCAGAGGCGCCCCTCAGTCCAGAGGCGCCCCTCAGTCCGGAGCTGCCCTTCAGTCCGGAGCTGCCCTTCAGTCCGGAGCTGCTTCTCAGTCCGGAGCTGCCCCTCAGTCCAGAGGCGCCCCTCAGTCCAGAGGGGCTCCTCAGTCCAGTGGTGCCCTTTATTAGGGTCCCCAGTCCTAGGTCGGCGGCGAGGGTCGCCGCGCCAAAGATGCCACTTAAGAGGGCTAAGACTATGGTGGAGTGGGGTCCACGTCCCGCGCCAGAGCCGCCACCGTGGACAGATGCCCACCCAGACCCTCCCCTATAGGTTCAGGTTTTGCGGCCGGAGTCCGCACCTTTGGGGGGGGGGGGTACTGTCACGCCCTGACCATAGATTGCTTTGTATGGTTCTGTGTTTTGTTTGGTCAGGGTGTGATGTGGGTGGGCATTCTATGTTGTATGTCTAGGTTGTCTATTTCTGTGTTTGGCCTAGTATGGTTCCCAATCAGAGGCAGGTGTCAGTCGTTGTCTCTGATTGGGAGCCATATTTAGGTAGCCTGTTTTCCTTTGGGTTTTGTGGGTGGTTATATTCTGTCTGTGTTTCACCATACGGAACTGTCTCGGTCGTTTGTCGGTTTATTGTTTTTTTGTTCATTGTTCAAGTATTCTTATTAAAATGGATACTTACCACGCTGCGCATTGGTCCTCCTCTTATCATTCCAACGACGAGTGTTACACTCTGCAAAATCACCAGATGTTTTGGAACTACTGAACATAACGCGCCAATGTAAACTGAGATTTTTGGATATAAATTTGAACTTTATCGAACAAAACATACATGTATTGTGTAACATGAAGTCCTATGAGTCTGATGAAGATCATCAAAGGTCAGTGATTCATTTTATCTCTATTTCTGCTTTTTGTGACTCCTCTCTTTGGCTGGAAAAATAGCTGTGTTTTTCTGTGACTAGGTACTGACCTAACATAATCGTTTGAGGAATTATAATTATGAGATTTCTGTTGTTTTGAATTTGGCGCCCTGCACTTTCACTGGCTGTTGTCAAATCGATCCCGTTAACGGGATTTTAGCCGATCTCAGCCATAAGAGTTAATTACACTTTAAATGGTGTATCAATACACCCAGTCACTACAAAGATACAGGCTTCCTTCCTAGTTCAGTTGCCGGAGAGGAAGTAAACCGGCCAGGGATTTCACCATGAGGCCAATGGGGACTAAAATAGTTACAGAGTTTAATGGCTGTGATAGGAGAAAAGTGAGGATGGATTAACAACATTGTAGTTACTCCACAATGATAACCTAAATGACAGAGTGAAAAGAAGGAAGCCTGGACAGAATAAAATACTCCAAAACATGCCTCCCGTTTGCAATAAGACACACCTCCCATTGGCAATAGACACTAAAATAAAACTGCAAACAATGTGGCAAAGAAATGAACTATATCAAATCAAATCAAATTGTATTGTCACATGCGCCGGTCTACACCTGTAGATCTTCCACTTTCATAAAATGCTTACTTACTTACTAAGCCCTTAACCAACAATGTAATTTTAAGAAAAATAAGTGTTAAGAAAGTATTTACTAAAATAAACTGAAGTGAAAAAAAATAAAGAAAAAAATAATAATAATAAGAAAATCCAACAATAAAATGACAGTAGTGAGGCTACATAGAGGGGGTACCGGTTAGTCAAGGTAATTGAGGTAATATGTACATGTAGGTAGAGGTAAAGTGACTATGCATAGATAATAAACAGAGAGCAGCAGCGTAAAAATGGGGGGGGGGGGACAATGCAAATAGTCCGTGTAGCCATTTGATTAGCTGTTCAGGAGTCTTATGGCTTGGGGGTAGAAGCTGTTAGGAAGCCTTTTGGACCTAGACTTGGCGCTCCGGTACCGCTTGCCGTGCAGAGAGAACAGCCTATGGCTAGGGTGGCTGGAGTCTTCCTCTGACACGGCTTTGTATAGAGGTCCTGGATGACAGTAAGCTTGGCCCCAGTGACGTACTGGGCCATACACACTACCCTCTCTCGCCCTCCGACCGCGAGCAGTTGCCATACCAAGCGGTGATGCAACCAGTCTCTCGATGGTGCAGCTGTAGAACTTTTTGAGGATCTGAGGATCCATGCCAAATCTGTTCAGTCTCCTGAGGAGGAATAGGCGTTGTCGTGCCCTCTTCACGACTGTCTTGGTGTGTTTGGACCATGATAGTTCGTTGGTGATGTGGACACCAAGGAACTTGAAGATCTCAGCCTGCTCCACTACAGCCCTGTCAATGAGAATGGGGGAGTGCTCGGTCCTCCCTTTCCTGTAGTTCACAGTCTTCTCCTTTGTCTTGATCACGTTGAGGGAGAGGTTGTTGTCCTGGCACCACACCGCCAGGTCTCTGACCTCCTCCCTATAGGCTCATCGTTGTCGGTGATCAGGCCTACCACTGTTGTGTCGTGCCTGGCCATGCTGTCATGGGTGAACAGGGAGTACAGGAGGTGACTGAGCACGCACCCCTGACAGGCCCCTGTGTTAAGGATCAGTGTGGCAGATGTGCTGTTACCTACCCTTACCACCTGGGGGCAGCCCGTCAGGAAGTCCAGGATTGCGGAGGGGGGTGTTTAGTCCCAGGGTCCTTAGCTTATAGTCAATGAATATAGCTATAGTCAATGAATAGCATTCTCACGTAGGTGTTCCTTTTGTCCAGGTGGGAATTTGTGGATCTGTTGGGGAGGTCTGCAAATTGGAGTGGGTCTAGGGTGTCTGGGATAATGGTGTTAATGGCCCTGAATACAAAATGTTATGTTTGGGGCAAATACAACACAACACATCACTGAGTACCACTCTTCATATTTTCAAGCATGGTGATGGCTGCATCATGTTATGGGTATGCTTGTCATCGACAAGGAAGGGAGTGTTTTAGGATGAAAAGAAACGGAATAGATCTATGCACAGGAAAACTCCTAGAGGAAAACCTGGTTCAGTCTGCTTTCCAACAGACAAATTCATCTTTCAGCAGGACAATAACCTCAAACACAAGGGCAAATATACACTGGAGTTTAGTGGAGGCTGCTGACGGGAGGACGGCTCATAATAATGACTGGAAAGCAGTGAATGGAATGGCATCAAACATCTGGAAACCATGAAAGAAACCACGTGTTTATGTATTTGATACCATTCCACATATTCCGCTCCAGCCATTACCATGAGCCCGTCCTCCCCACTTAAGGTGCCACCAACTTCCTGTGCAGGAGTTCCTTACCAAGACAACTGTCGTGTCTTAGCATCATTAAACTGAAGATTAATCTTTATCAAAAATTCTCTGTAATTATTATTACGTGATTAAACTACTTAATCATGTAACTGTAATTAACTAGGAAGTTGGGGCACCAAGGAAAATATTCAGATTACAAAGTTATAATTTTCCTAATATAACTTTCAGATATTTTAATATATAACACAAGTCTTCTGATTAATGAATGATTCTTTACCTCACGTTAGTCTCATTCCAAACGTCGTAAATTGTTGGTTATCTGCAGGAACCCAGTCTTCACTATGAGTCAATAATACATCAATTGTCTTAAATCATTTATTTACTAACTAAGTAATCACAGAAAGACATAAACAAACAGTAGATATGGTTACAAGGAAATGATAGGGGAATGTGCACTAGTGGGCTAAACCGGCATCGCGGCTTGGTGGACAAAAGGGAAGTGGGGGCCGACTGAGATAAGACACCAAAGTTGATAATTATAACAACTGAAATGCTAATTGTTTGCACATGAACGCTCACTCATTCGGGAATAATTGCAATCAATATATATATTTACGCTCAGTGTGTCGTCCTGATCTTGAAAAGTTTGTTTCTGTTGTAGTTTGTCCGCCCTCTCTCTCTCTGCCGTGGTTAGAATGGATAGTTCAGAGTAACATTCAGCGATGTTGTTATAGAATAGATGTTTCAGCGGTTGTCGGTCTTCGCGTTCAATGATACCGAATTCCTAGCTGCAGACTAGTAATTAATATCAAAGACTTGTTCTTATTCTGTCGGTATCGATAGTCTAAGAGTTTAACCACGTGGGATGGTTAAAAGATTCAGCAATCTACTCAAACCTTATTTCCCTCTGTGATAGAGGTACTGGTCTGGTCTCAAACCTTATCCCTCTCGTTATCGAGGTAAGCTGGTCTGAAGATAAAACCCAAGTGGGGGTTTTATTCAGAGGAGCAGAAAGGGCCGGTCCCATGATGCCAGGTCCTGACTGTGCCACTGGGGGCGTGCCAATGACTTAGTGAAACTTTAAACAGAAATACAATTCTCTCACATTAACATCATTACATAGCATCACATAATTTCACAAATAGTTTCATCTTTACTCATTCATTTTGTACAACAATTAGATGTAAGCCTCATACTTGAGACTCTTGTATAAACAGGGTTATGGTAATGTGGCTGTATTGTCTCTCATGAGTTTCACAAAATTGTACCAAACGGACCAGTTCGTAGCTGGATACTTCAACGACCTTTTATACATTCTCCAGAACATGAATATTGTTCCGTCCTCATGTGGAAGAATTTCCTTTATTCTCTCTTATGAAACTCACTCTCTCCATACTGTCTGGCCATGAGGCAGGATTCTCCTCCAGGAATTTATGACCTGAGGTCGCAGCAGCCTGGGTGTAGGAGAGACAGAGAGAGGGGGATGGTGCAGAGGGAGGGGGAATAGTGCTCGCTGTACCCAAAGAGGGCAACGTCATGACACAACATTGAATGTTTCTGAGTGGCCTAGTTACAGTTTTGATTTACAGTACCAGTCAAAAGTTTGAACACACCTACACATTCAAGGGTTTTTCTTTATTTGTATTATTTTCTACACTGCAGAATAATAGTGAGGACATCAAAACTAAGAAATAACACATATGGAATCATGTAGTAACCAAAAAAGTGGTAAACAAATCAACATACTGTATATTTTATATTTGAGATTCTTCAATAAGCCACCCTTTGCCTTGATGACAGCTTTGCACACTCTTGGCATTCTCTCAACCAGCTTCATGAGGTAGTCACCTGGAATGCATTTAATTTAACATGTGTTGTGACAAGGTAGGTGTGGTATAGAGAAGTTAGCCCTATTTGGTAAAAGACCAAGTCCATATTATGGCAAGAACAGCTCAAATAAAAAAGAGAAACAACAGTCCATCATTACTTTAAGACATGAAGGTCAGTCAATGCGGAAAATTTGAAGAACTTTGAAGTACAGTCACAAAAACCATCAAGCTCTATAATGAAACTGGCTCGCATGAGCCAGTTTCATTATGAGGACCGCCACAGGAAAGGAAGACCCAGAGTTACCTCGGCTGCAGAGGATAAGTTAATTAGAGTTACCAGCCTCAGAAATCGGCGATTAACTGCACCTCAGATTGCAGCCCAAATAAATGCTTCACAGAGTTCAAGTAACAGACACATCTCAACATCAACTGTTCAGAGGAGACTGCGTGAATCAGGCCTTCATTGTCGAATTGCTGCAAAGACACCACTACTAAAGGACACCAATAATAAGAAGAGACTTGCTTGAGCCAAGAAACACGAGCAATGGTCTGATGAGTCCAAATTTGAGATTTTTGTTTCCAACCGCCATGTCTTTGTGAGACGCAGAGTAGGTGAACGGATGAGCTCCGCATGTGTGGTTCCCACCGTGAAGCATGGAGGAAGAGGTGTGATGGTGTGGGGGTGCTTTGCTGGTGACACTGTCAGTGATTTATTTAGAATTCAAAGCACACCAGCATGGCTACCACAGCATTCTACAGCGATACGCCATCCCATCTGGTTTGCGCTTAGTGGGACCATCATTTGTTTTTCAACAGGACAATGACCCAAAACACACCTCCAGGCTGTGTAAGGGCTATTTGGCCAAGAAGGAGAGGGATGGAGTGCTGCATCAGATGACCTGGCCTCCACAATCACCTGACCTCAACCCAATTGTGAACGTTTGGGAGGAGTTGGACCGCAGAGTGAAGGAAAAGCAGCTAACAAGTGCTCAGCATATGTGGGAACTCCTTCAAGACTGTTGGAAAAGCATTCCAGGTGACTACATTATGAAACTGGTTGAGAGAATGCCAAGAGTGTGCAAAGCTGTCATCAAGGCAAAGGGTGGCTACTTTGAAGAATCTAAAATCTAAAATATATTTTGATTTGTTTACCACTTTTCTGGTTACTACATGATTCCATATGTGTTCTTTCATAGTTTTGATGTCTTCACTATTATTCTACAATGTACTAAAAATGAAAATACTAAAAATAAAGAAAAACCCTGTGTAGGTGTGTCCAACTTTTGACTGGTACTTTTGACTGATGTAACACAACAAAATGTGGAATAAGCCAAGGGGTATGAATACTGAAGGCACTGTAGGCTTCCACAGACTTGAAAATGGACCCAGATGACCCCAAAATATATATCCAGTAGCTACAGTCATCACTAGCTACCCACGCCTCACTCCACATCTACGTTTGGCCCTTTCTCTCCGCCTCACTGGGTTCTACCCTCAGCCTCTGTTCTGGACAGTGTATAATAGTCTAAGTGGTTCTGGATAGCAGAGGGCAATTTAGTCATTAAGCAGCCAATTAAGTCATTAGAGCAGTGGTTGGTTGGTTAGCCGTCTGCCCGCCCTCCCCTCTGCCCGCCTGCCAACAGATCTCCTGTCTGATACCTGTTGCCAGTTTTTCACATATTTGTACTAGGAGTCGTACAAGGCTTGACGTCGTTCTCTAACTTCACTCGAAAAGAGGATGGATGTTGTACGTCTACCAGTGTTTCCTTTGGAGTGTTTTTTCCTGAACATTATAACAACATTGTAGCAATGTAGTAGCAGCGTCTTAGTCCCAACCATAGAAGCAATACTGTAGGAGAGGCCCTGTGTTTGCACTACAGTATATTTTCCTAGTCTCCTCTTCTATTCTGTGTGTGCAGATACAGGTGTGTACAGTTAAGCAGTGGGACAAGGAGAACCCCAGGACATGGAGAGAAAAAGAGCGAGGGAGACAAAGGGAGGGAGCATGGAGCCAGAAGAAGCCAGGAGGTTAGGGAGCAGAGCAGAGAGCAGAGGAGATGACTGTTTTTTCCATCACTCGTCATCATTCCCTGCGGACAAAGGAGCGCTCCAGACCCATCCTTACACGTCAGCCATGGAATGTAAATATTTGAATATAGACTGGTAAGATACCTAATTCCTCCCTTTAAATATGCATTATTTATATGACGGCGTCCAATGAACACAATGAGAAGTGTTCTGTCATGATTTGACATGACACCCGGGTGATGTGTTTTGAACACAGCTCGTCTTCGTCGGTGATCTCCCTGACCCTGTCGCGACAAGGGAGATCTTAATTTCCCTGGTCACACAGAGTACCATCTCAGAGTATCATCTTCACCCCATACCATTAAACCAGAGAAACAAAACTCTGATTGAAATAGACGTCTCTGTCACAGTGCACCACCGGGCACCTCCTTGCCACCATGACTCCTGCTGAGGAGAAACTAGATTTGGCCCTGCTAAGGTGACAATACAACTGCGGAGACTTGGGAGTGTGTGTGTGTGTGTGGGTGTGTGCACTTCTGCGTGTTCATGAATGTGTGTGTGGGTGGAACCAACTATATAGCCCTCCCTCTCCAGATCACAGTGAAAATAGCCCAGTAACCCAGCCTGTTCTGTTCTGGGGCCCCTGAGAGTTCAGCTTCTCACCCACAGACTGCAGTCTCCTCACGGATTCTACTCACGGCCCACTGCTCCGCCAACACCCACCTCTAACCCTCGCTCAGGGTTAGAGGTGGGTCACAGCTGTGATGTCATCTCCCCCCGACAAGGGCCTGTGCCTCGGCTGCAATGTGACCCAGAGTAAATAAATACGGGTATTTATACACCAGGCCAGACGTTGAAAGGCAGAGAGAGACGCAGGCAGCAGAAGGTCTGGTCTAGATGTAGATATAGAAGTAACGCACTGAGCCGAGGGAGTGGGAGGGAGAAGGTTGTGTGGTTGTTGTTGACTCTCTCACAAAGGTCGGTGACCAGCTTGCACCCCTCTAGACGGCCTGGCTTTCCACAGGTTCCCCCTCGGTACAGATAGTATGCCTTTGGAGAGGGTTTGGTGCTGGCTGGCCCACCCAGCTGTCGGCCTGCATCGCCCTTCATAGCTCTGGAGATGAAACATGCTCTCCCTCTGCCTTTGTTTCCACAGCCTCACTGCTGCCTCAATGCTGCTGCACACAGAAACCAAAGTGTTATCAGGTCTGTGAGAGCTCCAAAGCTCTGTCTGTAGGGCCCAGCGCCAACCTCTCAGGGCCCAGCAGCCCAGCGTCCACACTGGCCTGGCCCCTGTACCACCACCTCCTCCACCGAGCTGCCACAGGATGCACTACTCAACGAGGGGGGTGGACTTTTTATCCGGACAGATTCCTTTCTGTGAGGTCAGGGGACCCAGAGCGATGGCTGAGCCAGTGACGCCACTCTGTCCCCATGCTGAGAAGCCGAAGGGCAGGGAGGGGAGAGGAGGCTGAGTAGGGCTAGCCCATGCCCCAGGTCAAGCTACACAGTTCTAGGTCACTGACTGTGCAGAGGCCAGGTGCCTATGAAAAGCTTATGGCAGATGATGAATCACCAGCCTTTATGTTTCGGAGACCCTCTTGGCGATGCGGGAGCAGCAAGTTACAGGATATTGTAAGCAGCCACTTTTATTGGGAAAAAATAATAATGTGGGCCGGCAGGATTTGGAACTGTTCCCAAGTCAGATCTCCCACTAGAGAAGTGGAGCTCATGTTTCAGATTAGGGTTCGCACTGACATGATGCACATCACTCTTTCCCTCCTC
This sequence comes from Salvelinus alpinus, assembly GCF_045679555.1. NCBI lineage: Eukaryota > Metazoa > Chordata > Actinopteri > Salmoniformes > Salmonidae > Salvelinus > Salvelinus alpinus. The sequence continues at coordinate 23,179,607 of NC_092091.1, forward strand.
TCCCTCCCTCGTTTTCACTCTCTCTCTCTCTCTCTCTCTCTCTCTCTCTCTCTCTCTCTCTCTCTCTCTCTCTCTCTCTCTCTCTCTCTCTCTCTCTCTCTCTCTCTCTCTCTCACTCTCACTCTCACTCTCACTCTCTCTCACTCTCACTCTCTCTCACTTTTTTCAGTCTATCTGACCTCATCTTTGTTCCAACCAACCATATAGAGAGATCCAATCAACCATAGTGTTCAAATTATTTCTCAAATTATAATAATTGACTATAATTGTTTCCATGTCACTTTCACTTCAGGCTTTGAACTTATTTCATACAATTTTAAAAGGGGGGGGGTTTCGAGCTCAAAAGTCCAAAAGTACATTCTACTACACAGTTTAACTCAAGTTATTCATTATCCAGATTTTATGAAAATAACCTCCAATAACACAAATGGTATCCAACAATACACCTGCCTCATAAAACGGTCTGTTCCCAGGAACAACAGAAAGGCAGGCAGTCCTCCAACACTTTGTATTGGTGATTTACTCAAGTTTTCATTGGATATAAGTCAAAATCTGCTATATCGTAAAAATGTATTAAAACAAAAATGTGCTCTTTGGTCTTAATTTAAGGTCAGGGTTAGGCATAAGTTTAGCACTGTGGTTAAGGTTAGGGTTAGGGTTAAGGTTAGGGTTAAGGTTAGGGTTAGTTTTCAAATCAGATTTTACGAAGAGAAATTGTAGAAATAGGCGAGGTTTATGACTTTGTGGCTGTGGTAACTAGTGACGACCAAATAACAGGAATGACACTTAGAGTTGTAATGGTAGAGTATTAGCTTCAGGTATGGTCATTAGAAACTACCCCTTATATTATCACTGTATTCTGTATACTACTAAATTGAGAAGCAGTTCATGCCTTGACTTTGCAACATTGCTCCGATGTAGGGCAGTTGTGTTCCAGATTCCCACGAATGTGCAAGGCAACTGTGTGTGCATTTTTTGTTTTACTATCCTTGTGGGGACCAGAAGTGGGGACATTTCATCGGTACCCACAAGGAAAAAGGCTTAGGCTTAGGGCTTAGTTTTAGGGTTAGGTTTAGAATTAGGGTTAGGGTTAGAATTAGGGTTAGAAGTTAGGTTTAGGGTTAGGAGTTAGGTTTAGGGTTATGAGTTAGGGTTAGGAGTTAGGTTTAGGGTTAGGAGTTAGGGTTAGGAGTTAGGTTTAGGGTTAGGGTTAGGAGTTAGGGTTCGGGGTTACGGATACAGTTAGGGTTGAGGGTTAGGTTAACTGTTAGGGTTAGGCGTTAGGGTTAGGGGTTAGGTTAACTGTTAGGGTTAGGAGTTAGGGTTAGAGGTTAGGGTTAGGGGTTAGGATTAGGAGTTAGGGTTAGCGGTGAGGTTAACTGTTAAGGTTAGGGGTTAGGTTAACTGTTAAGGTTAGGAGTTAGGGTTAGGGTTAGGGGTTAGGTTAACTGTTAGGGTTAGGAGTTAGGGTTAGGGGTGAGGTTAACTGTTAGGATTAGGGTTAAGGGTTAGGTTAACAGTAAGGGTTAGGGGTTAGGGAAAGTAGGATGTGTGCGTGTGCGTGTGTGTTTGCTCTTTGACAGCGTAGTTAGGAGGTGCTGATGAAAGAGGAGAGGCTGTGTGGGGCCAGTGCCTCTCAAATTAGCGCAGGAGCCTCGTAGCCTGTCACATGGAGGCACAGGCACTCCGATATTCTGTTACACTGTGTGTGTGTGTGTGTGTGTGTGTGTGTGTGTGTGTGTGTGTGTGTGTGTGTGTGTGTGTGTGTGTGCGTGCGTGCGTGCGTGCGTGCGTGCGTGCGTGCGTGCGTGCGTGTGTGCGTGCGTGCGTGTGTGTGTGCGTGTGTCGCTCTCTGAGGACCAGAGAGCACACGGATGAGCAGAAATGACAGGGGAACATCCTCCCAGTCCTAGCTCATCAAAGACATACCTGGACCTCCCAGAGTTTGGAAAAATACACTCGAGTTGACCTCTGCCTAACCCTTCCTGGGCCATCATTTATTTAGACCTCCATGTTGCCAATGCTCTAAAGCCCTTCCAAGGAGATGTAAAACAAGGATACTCCCTATGTTTATGTCATCAAGTAATTAGGCTATTCTGTCCATCTTTCAGTGTTAAGTTACAGAGCAAGATACTAGCAGTGGTAGTATCATGAGGACACAGACAGGCAGTCAGCCCAGGAAAAAGTGAGCTACCCCTCCCACACTCCCACCTTCACTAACTTATCACTTACATCTGTCATCCTGACACCTTGTCAGCTGATTTAGCTCTCATGTCTGTTTGTTTTGTAAGGCTCAGGAACATTTATAACTTTAAAACCATCTATAAAGCTTTGAAACATACCATTTCTAATACTATTTGTCTCCTCCCATTGTCATCTACATTCTCCACCATCTCCTCCCAAGACATGTCTCCCTTCCCCTAAATCCACAACCCCCCAGCCCCCAGCCGCCAACAAAATGAATCCAGCAATCACATATCCCCCACTCCAATGATTATGTCCAACCCCCACCCCCTCCATGTAGTCCCATCTCTTACCTGGGAGAAGTTGAGTCCGTTGAGGGGGTGACACTGCTCCTCCACCCGCTCCACCGCTCCTGTCCTCTTCCCCATGCGGTCGGCCTCCTGGGCCAGGAACAGGTCCAGTACGGGGGTCCCCCGAGACCTCACGTCTGACTCCGTCAGAGAGTTGACCATCAGCATCACCCAGACAGGCCTCTTCCTCTCCCAGTTCCCTGCGATGGCGTTGAAGAGGTAGTCAGCGTACAGCCCCCGGCCCCGCTGGTCCGCCGTCATCCAGTAGGGCATCATGTGCTTAACGTAGTCCAGGTGGCGTTTGAGGCGGCGATATAGGTCCCGGGGCAGCAGGGTCTGCAGGTTCTCCCCGTGGGGCAGCAGCTGGCAGCTGGTCAGCTTGGAGATCGTCAGGGGGTCAGTCAGGTCCAACTCGAAGAATACGTTGGTGCTGGTCTGGAAGGCCCGTTTGGAGACGTCTGGGATAAAGTCCCATACACGGGTGTAGGGAACATGGATGGTCCCGAAAAGATAGGATGGAGGGTAGGGAGCTGGGTGCTTCACTGTCCAGAGGAATGAGTTCATGTCACTTTGCTATGGGGGTGGAGGGGGGTTGAGGGGGAGGAGGGCGAGAAGAGGGAGATATTATGACTATCAGCATTAGGAATACAGTAACATAACCTTCTGAGTTAAGGCTATCTACAATAGTACATTTGAAACTAAATTTTGTGATTAAGAGATTCAAAACAGCCTTTTAAGTACATCTGGCTGAGATACAGGTCAATGCAATAGAATCTGATGAAATGTCATCTCCAGATAAAGACAGGGGCACAATGAAACCATGTTAACTAGCTTCCACTGTGCTGTACTATGCTGCTCTCTGTCTGTCTGCTGTTCTGAGGCAGCGAGTTTATAGTGAAGCTTTCTCCGTGTAAACAGACCCCAGTGTATTGCCGAGGTGCATAGCTGTGCTGCCAATGCCTCTGTGGAACTGGAAAGCTTTTCAACGGTTGTTACAGCAGTATTGTCACGTTCCTGACCTGTTTTCTGTTGTTTTTGTATGTGTTTAGTTGGTCAGGGCGTGAGTTGGGGTGGGCATTCTATGTTTTGTGTTTCTATGTTTAGGTCGTTGGTAATTAGCCTTATATGGTTCTCAATCAGGGACAGGTGTTTGACGTTTCCTCTGATTGAGAACCATATAAAGGTAGGCTGTTCACACTGTTTGTTTGTGGGTGGTTGTCTTCCGTGTCTGTATGTTTGTACGTACCACACGGGACTGTAGCGTTTGTTCGTTCATTTGTTGTAGTCTGTACCTGTTCCTGCGTTCTTCGTGTTATATGTAAGTTCTCATGGTTTAGGTCAGTCTACGTTCGTTTTGTTATTTTGTAATCATTCCAAGTGTTTGTTTTCGTGTTCGTTTTCGGCAGTTAATAAATTCATTATGTTTTCAAAACCCGCTGCATTTTGGTCTGATCACTACTCCTCCTCTTCGGAAGAAGAACCGTTACAAGTATAAACATAATGAACCATATGAAACTGATGCAATCCACCTATCTGGTATATTCTTTCATTGAGGAATATTTTTGTTGTTGCAAAATTCATTGGAACAGATAGCCTATACAAACATCAAAATGCACACACATAGGCCTTTGATTAAAATGTGGTCAGACGTGGCTAATGTATCTGGTTTACTAAACACTATACAATTCTGATCAAATGGAAGAAGGACTGTGCATGTGTCTATTACTTCCAGTTCATTAACATTCCAGGGATTTCATAGGGGTCAATTAAGCCCTGTTTCCAAAAACACTCATAGACCATAGCTCTGCAAAACATCATGCAAATCACTGAGATGCTGTTATGACGGGAATGAGGAAAAATGTAAACAAGCAACATAACTATGAAATGATCAAAGTGGCTATCAAAGTAGCTCTTAGATAGATGTATGCATTGCACAACAAACTCTAACTATGGACAAACTATTGTTTTGTGAAATGCTTGCTTCTGTTCAAATGTATCTATTTTCATTGGAGTTAACAGTATAGTACACTGACATTGGAGTTAACAGTATAGTACACTGACATTGGAGTTAACAGTATAGTACACTGACATTGGAGTTAACAGTATAGTACACTGACATTGGAGTTAACAGTATAGTACACTGACATTGGAGTTAACAGTATAGTACACTGACATTGGAGTTAACAGTATAGTACACTGACATTGGAGTTAACAGTATAGTACACTGACATTGGAGTTAACAGTATAGTACACTGACATTGGACCAAAGAGAACTCCCCTTCAGTGTTATTAAACCAAATGGAAAGCCTGGTCTATGGGAGAGGAAGAAATTAAATAGAAGCATTTGGTAGGCTTAGTAGTGCATATAATGTTATTAACTTCACATGCTCCTACTGTATTTCAATTAACATTTCCCCAGTTGAAATAGCAATTTTATTGTCATGCTGCCCGTGTACATTTGTCATATTAGAAAATAATTTTTAAAGGATTTCAAAACCCTGCCAAAAGGCATTACATCTTTGGAAATATTATTACTATTGCAAGGGTTTGTTATTTTCATAAATTAAATTAGAATTATTTTCTCAATATCTTTGTATTGAGCATTGTCTTTTACTGAAATGTTTACACATCATCTCAGGCGTGTGAATAAAACATTTATTTGGAAATGATTTCCACATTGGACATTCACATAGACTAAGTACACAAAATAAATCCACCGCTCTCTAACCATCATACTTTGATTCTATTTTGACAACTGTGTAGCCTACATATAATTTGTTAATCATTAATTTGTCTAAGAATGTTCGTCAAGTTCACGGAGACTTCTGTCCGATCGAATAAGGACAGTTGAAGTCCATACAGACGTTGATGAGAAAAGGCCCTCTCCTTTCCTTGCGCGGTGTTTTCTATTAGTTCTCGCGCTGGAGCACTGACGTGAGCACCTCCATTTTATTGGCCAATTAATTACTTTTGACACAAAATAGAGAGCTTTGTACTGGCGTATTAGAAATCACACTTAAGGGGGGACACTTCTACAGTTAATATCTGACAACAATGCCATTATCACAGATGATGAAACAGATTAACAATACTACAAATAAAATAATTTTGTGGACTATGTTGTTGCAATGCTGTCAAGTCATCCCTGATAAATATTTTCAATAATGTATTATAACATTTGTATTTTATTAATAGATAACATCATGTTAAAATTATATGTTATTAACGTTCGTGCTGAGGTCATGTAATTTCAGTTCAGATTTATTGCATTTCTATCTGGGAAATTGTAGCATACCCAAGCCAGCGATGTGCGCGTGCGGCACGCACTGTGTCCAGTCATGATTCTAATTAAGTTCCCTCTGATTCATCTCTTGTGCTGATGATAAATTCACACTGCGAGAAAGACAGACGAGAGCGAGTGCAACACGGCCCTGGCCAGATAAGAGAACACTGAAATTAATTGAATTCGAATGGGCTGACTCCCTTTGGCTATTGAGCCCATTCCATAATATTGCAAATATGGCCGATAGCTGTTTTAATTGGTCGTGTTTCATTGAAACTTGATCCGTTTTGAAAAGTCTCTGAAACTTTTACATATAAATGTTAAATCAACGGTGGGTCAACGGTGGGTGTTCCCCACGTTCTTTTGCCACATAAACAGGCATAGGGTTGGCGGACGATATTTCGCTTGGCAACTGCTTCCATATTTTCAAGCCCATATTTCTGTGAGGAAACTCCGGAATATGTCAAGTGCCATTGGAAGCAACTTTGCTGATTGGAAAATCTTTCAATTCTAGGAATCTTTGAAATAATGGATGATCCTAATAAAATATGATGACGTAATAATAACCTAATAATAATCATATTAATAACCTACTACTACTACTACTAATAATAATAATACATGTGCTATAATAAAATATAATAGGGTAGCCTAATAAAGTTGCTATGAACATAATTATTGTTCTTGTTACACGTGTAAGTAGTTATTATAGCATGTTAATATTTCCATGACAATAAAACGCAGTTGTTATTGTTAATTTGGTTTTTACTCAAAACACAATAACAACACAATATCTCACCTTTGTTTTTGCTGTAGGCCTACCGTTGCACATAGAAACAACTCATTCAGGAACACTGTCTAAGCAAAGTGCATTGATTTTACTCAGAAATAGGACAGCCTTTTATTTTGTCTTATCATTTGCTATAGCCTATTGGGGCAGTTATATGCTAGGCTAGACACATAGGCCGACATTTGCAATTAACTTAAACTATTTCGCTAGAAGGCTATCCATTTATCCATTCAAGGACATCTTTATGTTTGACATTGCCTTAATTAAGACATTACTGAAACAGGTAAAGACTATGTAGCTGTAACGACCGGGCACAACTCACCGACTTCGGTGGGTCACATTGCCTTGGTCTCTCGCGGATGTCCAGGGTTGCAACAGCGTGCAAGAGAGCGGTAAGTAGGAACCATCGAAGTCCTGGCGCGCAGACCATCTCGAGATGAGAGGAGAGTGGTGTCGACAGGCTGTCTTAGATACTTCAATCCTCCCCTCGTCTCTTTCTCGCTCTTTACTGTCCTTTGCCTCCTAATACGTAACAAAATCGACCCGGAGGAGACGGGGTTCGGTTCACATGTGCGGTTCGGAAGGAGGGCATGGACCATTCCGACTCTCCGCCATTCCCGAACCCCAGGCAGCTCGTAACCGGCTATGCGTTCCGCTTTCACTGTCTCTTCTCACTCGGCGCTGTCCTGTCGCAGGCACTAACCTATTCAGCAGTTGCAGGGGAAAGTTTTCACAGTGAGCTCTAGAAGTGTGTGTGTGTGCCTGGCTGTTTGAGAGGAGGTGGAACGCTTTGAATATTTCCCCCCACTGCTTATTTTAAGAGGGCAGCGAAGGTTCTGGGGGGATAGGGAGAGCACAGGTTTGCGTGTGAGTGAGAAGAGATGATATGGGAGATTGAGTTGTATAAAACTGTCATCTGTATTTCCAGTGCGTAAAACCAGGCACGAATTTAAAAAAATGCTATGCCCAACCACTGGAGGGCAGGTGGCAGGCACAATGTTGCCAGTCTGGAGCCTTTCATGCGAGGAATAATTAAAAAGTCTAAATAAGTTATATTAACATGTTGTCATCTGTTTCCTTTTCATTTGGTTCACATTTATCACTGTCATTGATTGTTTGACACTTTTTGTGCAAAACTTGAATATGGGTCCTTAGACCCAGTGTCCTAATCATGATTGATTAATGCCTACAAATAAACATCTCAGTAAAGACAACTGTGAAGAGTATTTTATTTATTTATCCTATAATAGCCCTCTTAAGATATAGTCATCTTGTGTAATTCTGAATGGTTCAGATGAATGGCCATGTTGAGAGCCCTAGTTGTCCCTCTCTTCAGGCCACAGTGTCAAAACTCTGCCATGACCCGTGTTATTCTCCAAGTGGCAGACATTGTGACAGAATCAGGTAGTGGGCTATTTATCATGAGAGCCCCTCAAACAAGTGCCCCCCGGGCCTACCCTCTGGACTGATGGCAGACAGGCCCTGGACAAGCCATTCTTTGTCCTCTGTCTTGTTTTAACTCTCTCTCCTGTCTCCTCTCCATTCTCCACTTGTCTCTGGACGCCTGGTCTGTGTTTGACTTTGACTGTCCTCATAGTGCTACAACTGGAGCCTACACATGTAACAAATGCTCTGTTTGTTCTGGGGTTGTTGGTTAAATGTCTTTCATCTCCTTCTATGTTCACATTGTGGACTCGTGATTGTTTCATCTAAGAACTGGTCCCACATCAGTATACTATGGGTTTGATTTATGGTTCTGTTTACCCGACAGTATTGGTATGAAAACATTTTCAAAGTACCTAATTTCGTGAATCATTGCATGTACGTTGTATATATACAGTGGGCTCCAAAAGTATTGGGACAGTGACAATTTTAGTTTCGTTTTGGCTCTGTACTCCAGCACTTTGGATTTGAAATGATACAATGACTATGAGGTTATTAATGTGCAGACTGTCAGCTTTAATTTGAGGGTATTTTCATCCATATCAGGTGAACCATCTAGAAATTGCAGCACCTTTGTACATAGTCCCTAGTACCAAAAGTATTGGGACAAATTCATATGTGTATGAAAGTAGTCAAAGTGGAGTATTTGGTCCCAAGTTCCTAGCACGCAATGATTACACAGTGGTGTAAAGTACCTAAGTAAAAATACTTTAAAGTACTACTTAAGTCATTTTTGGGGGTATCTGTAAATTACTATTTATATTTTTCACGACTTTTACTATAACTTCATTACATCCCGAATGAAAATAATAAACGTTTTACTCCATACATTTTCCCTGACACCCAAAAGTGCTCGTTACATTTTGAATGCTTGGCAGGACAAGAAAATGGTCCAATTCATGCACTTACTGTATCAAGAGAACATCCCTGGTCATCCCTACTGCCTCTGATCTGGCGGACTCACTAAACACACATGCTTAATTTGTAATTGATGTCTAAGTGTTGGAGTGGGCCCCTGGCTATCCATACCAAAAAAAAATCAAGTGGTGCCTTCTGGTTTGCTTAATATAAGGAATAAAAAATTATGATAATTAAGTATATTTGAGCAATTACATTTACTTTTGATACTTAAGTATATTTAAAACCAAATACTATTAGACTTTTACTCAAGTAGTATTTTACTGGGTGACTTTTACTTGAGTAATTTTCTATTGAGGTATCTTTACTTTTACTCAAGTATGACAATTGGGTACTTTTTCCGCCACTGTGATTAGATCAGGTTTGTGACTCTTTTACGCCCTAAAATCATTTTATTTTGTCAAAAAAAAAAATATGTTTGTGACTCTACAAACTTGATGGATGCATTTGCTGTTTGTTTGGATGGGGTTCAGGTTATTTTGTGCCCAATAGAAATGAATGGTAAATAATGTATTGTGTCATTTTGGAGTCACCTTTATTGTAAATACGAGTAGAATAAGTTTCTAAACACTTCTACATTCATGTGGATTCTACCATGACTACAGATAGTCCTGAATGAATCGTGAATAATGATTCAGGCATAAATATCATACCCCCCCCCCCCAAAAAAAACACACAAGACATTCTATCCTCTCACCATTTCAATAACAGGAGGAGTTAGCATTTTTTGGGGGGGTATGATATTTATGCCTGTAACTTTCTCACTCATCATTATTCAAGATTTATTCAGGATTTACCGTAATCATGGTAGCATCCACATGAATGTAGAAACATATTCTACTCTTATTTACAATAAAAGTTACTCCAAAATGACACAGTATATTTTTAAACATTCATTTCTATTGGGCACAAAATTATCTGAAACACAACCAAAACAAAAAGCAAATGCCTCCACCAAAGTCAAAATGGGACCAAATACTAAACTTTTTACTACTTTAGTACACATACTGTACATTATACGTGAATTTGTCCCAATATTATGTTGTAATGCAGACCCAGTTACCTGCTTTAACCAGACATTGTGAAAGGCTTCTCTTTGAATGAGGCTGGTTGACATCCTTGGCTGGTTAGAGAAGGCTTACGAGCGGCTGCATGCAGGAGATTCCTGGACAGGGACCAGGTGGACTTACAGCATATATAGACCAGATACAGGCAGCATAAGAAAATACCTAAAAGTGAATGTTATGTTTGAAAACCACAGAAAGCGCTCACTGCTGAAAATAGATGTCTGGGGACATGTTAGTAAGACACAGGCACAGAGAGAGGGAGGGAGAGAAGGTGAAGGAGAGAGCACAGAGTGGCAGCGGGCATAGAGAGAGAAAGTAAGTGAGACTGAACTCTTATTCTGTGCATGTGCATATTGTTTCCATTCCACTCATAAGATATCTTTGTAGTTTGGAAACTTATACAATAAATCCGTAACTGGACCTTTTATTGGTGATATACACTTTCAATGTCAATTTTCTGACATTGATCACTTACTGCAGCATAATATATTTCTATAACAAAAAGGATGTGCATGAGTATGATGGACAAAGAGAAAGAGAGCACTAACACAGGTCCTGGTAATGTATCCAGGTATTGCCTGCTGGCCCACAGGTCTTGTGTACACATGTCCTTGTTGCTTCTTGACAGCCGGCCTGGTGTTCTGCAGAAGGCCATGGCCACAAAGCTGAGGTATTAGCTCTCAGTCTCTCTATCTGCCCGCGCCTCTCTTTTGAATTGGTGAGTCATGAGAGAGTTACAGCCCCACCATATAAAATAGGACACTTTCATGTCCATTGTAACTGTTTTACAGTGTATGTTGGTGTTCATCATGTGAAGAGGGACCCCTAGTGGCAGGATATAGAAGTGAGGTGATACCAATCACACTATATTTACATTTTAGTAATTTAACAGATGCTAATATCCAGAGTGAATTATAGTAGTGAGTTCATACATTTTCAGTACAAGATGTCCCCCCTCTTCTCTCTATGTTCAGCCTGCTGCAATAACTTCCTGCTTTGTGGACTTTGAATAATATTGACTCTGAATCGCTGATAATTTTTTATTTATTGTGGTTTCGCTTTCTGGATGTCCTGGTGTAGCGGGGGGGCAAAGGGCTTTGTTGTGGGGAAGTGGTGGAGGGGAGGTGTCATATGGGAGGTCAGTTGATCCAGAGGAACTCTCCATCATACACTGCCGTTAAAAAGTTTGGGGTCACATAGAAATGTCCTTGTTTTTGAAAGAAAAGCACATTTTTATATCCATTCAAATAACATCAAATTGATCAGAAATACAGTGTAGACATTGTTAATGTTGTAAATGACAATTGTAGCTGGAAACGGCAGATTTTTTATGGAATATCTACATAGGCGTACAGAGGCCCATTATCAGCAACCATCACTCCTGTGTTCCAATGGCACGTTGTGTTAGCTAATCCAAGGTTATCATTTTAAAAGGCTAATGTAGTGAAAGGTAGTGTACTGTATATAATGGTCTCCAGGCAGTGATGGATGATAGGGAGGAGTGATACAGGACTGTATAGAAACCGACTGTTATCCTATCTACCGCTAGATCTGTGTTCAATGTCTGTGTTCTTCCTGTCCCTATGACTGGTTCTGTGTTTGTGGAGCACAGCGAGACTGAAACAGTGTTTTGGACAACATAGTCAAGAGGAGGAGGTTAACTACTGTACATCAGGATGCTCAGGGGTTGTGTGTGTGTTTTTTCTGCTGCAGGGTCACCCCTGGCATGTAAACACATGCAGTAATGGCCGCAGCTATCTCTCAGAGTTCAGAAGGAGTGAGAGGACAGAAGAGATTGGAGAGAGAGATAGAGGGATAGGGGTGACAGTCAGCGGTTGTTTTGCTGCTTGGAATCTGTTCTCTCCTCGTTTTGGATTATACAGATAGAGTTGAAAATTGAATAATGTAAGTTTCCATTGTGGAAAATGAATAATGTTTATCTTACTCTCTATCTCTCTCTCCCTCGCATGCTCTCTTGCTCTCTCTCTCTCTCTCACTCACACACACAGACACACACATATTAATATTCTCTTTACCGGGGCACATGTATGGACCCCTGGGTTTGTCTTCTGAAGCACATTGAGCACTGACATCAAAGGACTGACTGGCTGGCATACTCACTCATTCTCTGATCCAATGATGTATTGTGTCTTCCCATTGATTCAAGGCCATGTGAGTTATTGTATGATGTATTTTCGGAGCTCCCTGCTAGCCTTCCCCTCCATACTCTGTACCCCTGAGAGGGCATGAGAGGAGGAGATGGGAATGACTGGAGTTTCTCCTGCTGATAAGTAAATCTATCTGCATTTGAATTTTAAAAGAATCAGAGAAGGAGAATATAGGATTACAGCAGCCATTGTGACAGGACTGTAGAGCTCAGAGCGAGACAAAGGATGCTGTGGATATCATAATATTATGGAAATAACAAGTATGGCATTGTTGCCAGTCAACAATCCATTCACATTTGCAATTCTAGTCCATCAGACAGCTTATCCTGGTTGGTGTGACTGTGAAACCAACCTGCCAAACCACTGCTTCAAGGTCATGGCTAGAAGGGATCCAGCTTTTGTCAAATTAAGTTGAAATGTTTTAGCTAACCCTAACCCTAACTCTTTTCATAACCTTAACCTAATTATCCTAACCTGCTATGTAAATGTTCCTAACCTGCTGCTTGAATTCTCCTAACCTGCTACGAAAAGTCAAATCTGATGTTAATTTGACAAAAGCTGGATCCCTTCTAAACCTGACCCTGCTTCAGGGCTCATAGAGAAACACACAAACACCCTGCACTATGATGTCATACAGGGTGGGTAATTATTAAATTGCAGTGGTAAATGCTTTCCTTTGACTTTGTCGCCATGTTAAAACACTTTAAAATGAAAAAAACATGACAAAGAATATTTGTTTTTATTTGATCTGTTATTTTATAAGAAATCATGTAAGTCCTTTAAACAGCAAAACATATATTTGTCAGCATTATAAAAATTACTGGGGGCCAGCAAAATGGCTTGTCCCTCTGGTGATTTGTAGAGGTGTAGTGACATGTTATGGGGATGTAGAGATATATATGTATTATTTTGAATGCTAGACAGGGCCATTAAATGTACACAGGGAGCTAACATTAATGATACGCATGTCCATCTCTCATGGCTCAAAGTGGAAGAGAGATTTTTTTTATTTTTTTTTATTTCACCTTTATTTAACCAGGTAGGCTAGTTGAGAACAAGTTCTCATTTGCAACTGCGACCTGGCCAAGATAAAGCATAGCAATTCGACACATACAACAACACAGTTACACATGGAATAAACAAAACATACAGTCAATAATACAGTAGAACAAAAGAAAACAAAAAGTCTATATACAGCATGTGCAAATGAGGTAAGATAAGGGAGTTAAGGCAATAAAATAGGCCATGGTGGCGAAGTAATTACAATATAGCAATTAAACACTGGAATGGTAGATGTGTAGAAGATGAATGTGCAAGTAGAGATACTGGGGTGCAAAGGAGCAAGATAAATAAATAAATACAGTATGGTGATGAGGTAGGTAGATAGATGGGCTGTTTACAGATGACCTATGTACAGGTGCAGTGATCTGTGAGCTGCTCTGACAGCTGGTGCTTAAAATTAGTGAGGGAGATATGACCCTCCAGCTTCAGAGATTTTTGCAGTTCGTTCCAGTCATTGGCAGCAGAGAACTGGAAGGAAAGACAACCAAAGGAGGAATTGGCTTTGGGGGTGACCAGTGAGATATAACTGCTGGAGCGCGTGCTACGAGTGGGTGCTGCTATGGTGACCAGTGAGCTGAGATAAGGCGGGGCTTTACCTAGCAGAGACTTGTAGATAACCTGTAGCCAGTGGGTTTGCGACGAGTATGAAGCGAGGGCCAACGAACGAGAGCGTATAGGCCGCAATGGTAGGTAGTATATGGGGCTTTGGTGACAAAACGGATGGCACTGTGATAGACTGCATCCAGTTTGTTGAGTAGAGTGTTGGAGGCTATTTTATAGATGACATCACCGAAGTCGAGGATCGGTAGGATGGTCAGTTTTATGAGGGTATGTTTGGCAGCATGAGTGAAGGATGCTTTGTTGCGATATAGGAAGCCGATTCTAGATTTAATTTTGGATTGGAGATGCTTAATGTGAGTCTGAAAGGAGAGTTTACAGTCTAACCAGACACCTAGGTATTTGTAGTTGTCCACGTATTCTAAGTCAGAGCCGTCCAGAGTAGTGATGCTGGACGGGCGGGCAGGTGCGGGCAGTGATCGGTTGAATAGCATGCATTTAGTTTTTAAGAGCAGTTGGAGGCCACGGAAGGAGAGTTGTATGGCATTGAAGCTCGTCTGGAGGTTATTTAACACAGTGTCCAAAGAAGGGTCAGAAGTATACAGAATGGTGTCGTCTGCGTTTAGGTGTATCAGAGAATCACCAGCAGCAAGAGCAACATTATTGATGTATACAGAGAAGAGAGTCGGCCCGAGGATTGAACCCTGTGGCACCCCCCATAGAGACTGCCAGAGGTCCGGACAACAGGCCCTCCAATTTGACACACTGAACTCTATCAGAGAAGTAGTTGGTAAACCAGGCGAGGCAATCATTTGAGAAATCAAGGCTGTCGAGTCTGCCAATTAGAATGTGGTGATTCGACAGAGTCGAAGGCCTTGGCCAGGTCGATGAATACGGCTGCACAGTAATGTCTCTTATCGATGGCGGTTGTGATGTCATTTAGGACCTTGAGCATGGTTGAGGTGCACCCATGACCAGCTCTGAAACCAGATTGCATAGCGGAGAATGTACGGTGGGTGAAGGAGAAATGGTGGGGGCTTTGGCGGGTTGCTCTGGAGGGTGCCGGGCAGTTGACTGGGGTAGGGGTAGCCAGGTGGAAAGCATGGCCAGCCGTAGAGAAATGCTTATTGAAATTCTCAATTATAGTGGATTTATCGGTGGTGACAGTGTTTCCTAGCCTCAGAGCAGTGGGCAGCTGGGAGGAGGTGCTCTTATTCTCCATGGACTTTACAGTGTCCCAGAACTTTTTTGAGTTAGTACTACAGGATGCAAATTTCTGTTTGAAAAAGCTAGCCTTGGCTTTCCTAACTGACTGTGTATATTTGTTCCTAACTTCCCTGAAAAGTTGCATATCACGGAGGCTATTCGATGCTAATGCAGAACGCCACAGGATGTTTTTGTGCTGGTCAAGGGCAGACAGGTCTGGAGTGAACCAAGGACTATATCTATTCCTAGTTTTAAAAAAATTGAATGGGGCATGCTTATTTAAGATGGTGAGGAAGGCACTTTTAAAGAATAGCCAGGCATCATCTACTGATGGGATGAGGTCAATGTCATTCCAGGATACCCCGGCCAGGTCGATTAGAAAGGCCTGCTCGCAGAAGTGTTTTAGGGAGCGTTTGACAGTGATGAGAGGTGGTCGTTTGGTCGCAGACCCATTACAGATGAAGGCAATGAGGCCTTGGCAGCAGCTAATGGGGATCCCTAATAATACAAATACAAAGGCAAAGTGGCAAACTGTTATCCGGGGAGGGGTCTACAGTACATTAAGGACAATTATTAGCTAATCAGACCCTTTTAATATGTCATAAATTTGAGGATTCCATTGATACAGTAATTTGGTGTGTCTCAATCCAAAGTGTCACTGGGTGTTAGTCAATTTAAATGAAGGGAGATAACATTGTAAGCAAAATGATTAATCATACTGTATCACTTTAGTAACTTATTTTGAAAGGATTTATGACCTTAGATTTGAGCATTTGTGGCCTCCATATCAGAAAATGTACCTAAAATTGGTCATACCTACTGGAGGCACAATGTTATTATAATGGTAAAAAAATATTTAAAGTCATTAAGCTAGCATATTGATTTAGAATGGGGAGATGTACCCAAATAGATTTAAATATAGATTTTCTTATAGTAACATGAAGTACGTTTTTCTCCAAATGCCATGCCAAAATGCCATCATAATTCAAGAACAACCCGGGTCCTACTGGTCCCAAGACACCACTGCATGCTGGTTTTAGGATCAGTCTTTCTTTAGACTGTATTGAATAAAGATCTGGACATGAACTTACTTTGAAGATTGCCATTTCATTTAGTTATTTTGAAGAAGATTAAATTGCAAGCAGCTTGTATTTTGTACTGTTGTACAAAATATGGATCAAAGTTGAATTCAGTAAGCATATGAACCAATAAGGATATTATCTTATTAATCAAAGAAATGGATTCTGTGGGCTCAAATGTGGGCTTGTTTCTTGGAGACGAAACTCAGATATAGCTGGCCGTCCCATGTTGTACGGTGTTGTTTTTGTACTCTACCTTTTCCTTCTATCTGTAGTGTTAGCTGACCAGGGACAGGAGCCATGAGTCCAGTGCTCTGCCCAGAGAAACAAAGAAAGTCCTGTGTTGGAGCCGCAGCAAGGTGTGTGGCTGCTAGTGTTTTCATCAGGGGTGAAACCTTAACCGTGTTTATCCTGCGTTCATCCACAGTTTATTTAGTATTTGTCTAGAACGTCTCAGACTGACTCACCGACTCTGGGGTGGTACTGTGGCTGTGCCTTATAACATTGTTCAGAATATGACTTTATTCGTTGTGTGGTTGTGTGTCTGTTCTGAATACTCGTTGTTCATTATTATTGAATTAACACCCATCAATTATATCAATCATAGCTGTATGTCAACCTTGACCAGGCCAACTCTTTGTTGTCAGTTGCTGAACAGCTCCTAGTTGAGGCTTTCAGTAGTTCATAGTCTGGACAAGTCAGTCTGTCATTACATTATAAGATGTTGGAGGAGGTCTGGTAATTGTCAGATCCCATCAAGACATCTATCCTTGAGTGCTGCCTGTCCAACATGACCGACATTGTATGCCGCCGGGTCTTCCTGGACTGCAGCGCTGGGAGCAACATGCAGCCTGTAACCTTATACCCAACTAACTCTCACAACCCACCCAGATACAGGCAGAAGAGGGCAAACTTTTCAACTCTGCCACCTTGACTGATAGCGAGCTCAGTATGGAGGCTTCACAGATAACGCTCCTCAGTGGTTAATAAGGTCTAGAGAAATGCAAGGATGGAGTGTGAGGCCGTGGGGGAGAGATTGACTAAGAAGTTTCTAGGTAAATTAATTTGAAAGGCCCTTGTCTATGTATGTCATGTTGTTGCGGTAATGCAGAGCGACTTCTCTGTTTCCTTTCCATCATTATTTTTATGGTCTTCCCTCTTTTATTTTTCCAAATCCCTCTCTTGTCTTGTTTTCCGATCCTTGATCAAAGCGAGGGACTCAGAGTGGCACAGACTCTGTGTCTGTCTCCCACAACCCAGAGGACCCTGGTCCATTTGTCATGGTAGTAAATCCCCCGAATGACATAACTAAAACCACTGATGGACTGAAAGAGAGGAGAAAAGATGGAGGAAAGTAGGAGAGAACGAAAAGTGGAGGAAAGGAGGAAAGGTCTGCTCAGTGAAGCTGAGCCTGGCCCAGTCTCCCCAACCCCTCCTCATGTGTGTAGTCAGCCTGCTTCCTTGTCCAGACTGCATGCCTCTCTGGTCGTCTCTACAGCCTCTCCTCACTCACACTTGACTTGTTCTCCTGCTTGACTTAGAGCAGAAGTACTGTCAACGGGGCCTGTCAGGAAGCCGCCTCAGAGCAAACAGAGCAGAAACACATGAAACAGCCAGGCCTTTATGAGTGAACTGTAACATACACACACGCACAGAACAGAGAGGTCTTCCAGGAAAAGAGTAGAAGTAATTTTCTGCATCTTCAGCTGATCCCAAACATGTGTCAAGGTTTATACTGTAATCTACTGTACCCCTAAGAAAAGAAAATACACCTCGCTCTCCTTTAATTTTTATTTATTTATTGTCCTGCCAGGATCCATGTTTGTACTGCTGGATGTTGTGACTGTGTCTCTTTGGCCGTGTGTGTGTGTGTGTGTGTGTGTGTGTGTGTGTGTGTGTGTGTGTGTGTGTGTGTGTGTGTGTGTGTGTGTGTGTGTGTGTGTGTGTGTGTGTGTGTGTGTGTGTGTGTGTGTGTGTGTGTGTGTGTGTGTGTGTGTGTGTGTGTGTGTGTGTGTGCGCATATGATTGTATGTGTGTATGTTTATATATACAGTATGCCTCTCATCTACTGGCACTGCACTGTATCTACAAGACTCACCAGGTGTACTCTAATACTGTATGTGTTGGGTAAGGACACTATATACTTCCTCAACTCGGTAGAGAGCTGAGTTCAGCTCTATAGCTCAGT
Organism: Salvelinus alpinus; assembly: GCF_045679555.1. Taxonomy (NCBI): domain Eukaryota; kingdom Metazoa; phylum Chordata; class Actinopteri; order Salmoniformes; family Salmonidae; genus Salvelinus; species Salvelinus alpinus. The sequence continues at coordinate 23,197,903 of NC_092091.1, forward strand.
CCTTTGTGGCTCCAGTCTAGCACATCAATAATACTAATGCTGACAGCCCCTAGTCCCCACCAGGCCCCTTGCCCTCCTCATAGAAGATTAATTGTTGCTGATCTCGCAGGTATGTTCAACCTCGCCTCAAGCGGTGTCAGACCCAGACCAAACCCAGACCAGACCCAGACAGCAGGCATGGTGTGACGGTTAATGCCCCACCAGGGAAACCTATTAGTAGGAATGTGGCTCCTGTGGGTAGCAAAGCCAAGCTCCATCCATTACCTGACACCTGATGGACACATCACCTCAATGTAATGCTGTAGCGAGGTAGAGAGGGCCGAGCCAGCAGGCCAGCCGTGAGGTTCAGGTCCTGACCACTGTGAGTGGAGTGGAGTTTGTTGGAGTCTGGACCGCCTGTTGAGGTATACACAGGGTTTGTTTTAGTGGTGTGGGTGAGAGGGAAGGACCACGGAGGGTTAAAACACATATTACACGCCGGGAGGTTAAAAACTCAGCAGCAGCACGCACAGCAGGTCACCGACTTGATTTATGAGTGAGGGCTGAGCACAGAACAACCTATTGCGGCGAGGAACGGGACCATGATTGAAAATCACATCGGCTCCAATATTACAGCCACTCACTCAATGGAAACGCTTGGCGATGATTGTCACATTTTAAAATTTCAGTTTTCATATTGAAGCTGCCAAAATATTATTTCATGAGTAATTTCGGCACACGCCACGATACAGAGCCCGCTGTCCAGCTGAATTGAATTTCTGCTATGTCAGTGAGTGGCGTGTCGAGTCCATAAAAGGTCCTTCACAAGGCCTACTGCTCCCACTCTCACTGCTCTAACTCACTCTCCTATCATGATTCTAGAAGTGCAGCTATTTCAGTTCACGCGGGTTATATTGCGAAACCTCTGAGGATTGTGTTTGTGTTAGATGTGTTGTGGGCAACTGGGCATGTCAGAACTGGTATCAGTGGTTAGTTTGCAGTTGATCATGTATCTCCAGGGTCTAAATGAGGCATGGCTAGTTGACAGGCATGTGAATACAGATAGATAGACAGTGGGCAGATAACACTGTGGTGATGCAGGCTGTGCTTTGACACCCACTCATAGTGTTCACAGACCATGTCATACCACCAACCTGCTCCAGATGTGTAAAACATGATCCCTGCTCAATTAGTGGTTAAAGAGCATTATCATTTCGTTGGCGAGACATTACTGTAACTTTAATGGTAGATGGCTTATCTAAATGATAACAATGGCACACTTTGTTTACATCAAGGCCCTCCAGGTACCAGCATCATGTGTAAAAGCAACGAAACACAAATTAGTAAGAGAAGTTGAAGGGGAGGCTAGAGATAGCAGAACAAACATATTGTACACAGAGAGATAATACTTAAATGAGATTACCATAGTTACAGGTCGCTCTTGATTGAAGACACAGAAACAGTCGTGTGTCTCTGGTTTTCTCAGTACTATGCAAGTCTCTATTTGTTTGATAATGTCACAATGTTTCCATACAGACAGACATAAATTCAAGATGTCTGCATTATTGGAGGAGATCTTCTTTACAAATGTGGTTCTTATTTTCTGCTATTATCATTGGACATGTCCACACCACATGTCCACATTTTGTTTTGAAGACGCTGGATTCTGAGACTAAATGAGCCGCAGAGTCCGTCATTTGAGATTTAATCCACTTTAAGCCCCGACAGAGACTTCTCTGTTTGGTGGAAACATTGCAGAGCCCAACCACCAGTTACCATCCAGAGAGAGAGGGAAAAAGATGGAGTGATGGTATCACGTTTCAGGAGAAGACCCAGATGCAGACAGTGTCGAAGTAACAAAGGTTTATTACTAGAACAGGGGGCAGGCAAAACAACAGGTCAAGGACAGGCAGAGGTCAGTAATCCAGATCAGAGTCCATAAGGTACAGAATGGCAGGTAGACTCGGGGTCAGGGTAGGCAGAATGGTCAAAACCGGGAAAACTAGAAAACAGGAACTAGAAAAAGACAGGAGCAAGGGGGAAAATGCTGGTAGGCTTGACGAACAAAACTAACTGGCAACCGACAAATAGAGAACACAGGTATAAATACACTTGGGATAATGGGGAAGATGGGGTGGACAGGGGTGGAGACAAACACAAAGACAGGTGAAACAGATCAGGGTGTGAGAAGATGGAGCTAACAGAGATGGTTGCCTCGCTTCAAGTTCTTAGGAAACTATGCAGTATTTCATTTTTTTATGTATTATTTCTTACATTGCTACCCCAGGAAATCTTAAGTCTTATTACATACAGCCGGGAAGAACTATTGGATATAAGAGCCACGTCAACTTACCAACATTACGACCAGGAAAATTACTTTCTTGAAGCGAATCCTCATTTCGGACCACCACCCAGGACAATGGATCTAATCCCAGTAGCCGACCCAAAACAACGGCGCCGCAGAAGGGGCAGACGGAGCGGACTCCTGGTCAGGCTCCATAGACATGCATATCGCTCAACACTCCCGAGTATACTACTTGCCAATGTCCAGTCTCATGACAACAAGGTAGATGAAATTTGAGCAAGGGTTGCCTTCCAGAGAGATATCAGAGATTGTAACATTCTCTGTTTCACGTAAACATGGCTCTCTCGGGATATGTTGTCAGAATCGGTTCAGCCACCGGGCTTCTCCATGCATCGCGCCGACAGAGATAAACACCTCTCTGGGAAGAGGAAGGGCGAGGGTGTATGCTTTATGATTAACGACTCATGGTGTAATCAAAACAACATACAGAAACTCAAGTCCTTCTGTTTAACTGATCTAGAATTCCTTACAATCAAATGCCGGCCATTTTACCTACCAAGAGAATTCTCGTCAGTTATAGTCACAGCTGTGTACATTCCCCCTCAAGCAGACACCAAAACGGCCCTCAAGGAACTTCACTGGACTCTATGTAAACTGGAAACCATATATCCTGAGGCTGCATTTATTGTAGCTGGGGATTTTAACAAAGCAAATTTTAGAATAAGGCTACCTAAATTCTATCAGCATATTGATTGCACGACACATAGGGGTAATACTCTCGACCACTGCTACTCTAACTTCCGCGATGCATACAAAGCCCTCCCCCGCCCTCCCTTTGGCAAATCTGACCACAACGCCATCTTGCTCCTACGTCTTATAGGCAGAAACTCAAACAGGATGTACCAGTGACGAGAACCATTCAACACTGGTATGACCAATCGGAAGCCACGCTTCAAGATTGTTTTGATCACGCGGACTGGAATATGTTCCGGTCAGCCTCAGAGAACAACATCGACCTATACGCTGGCTTGGTGAGTGAGTTTATAAAGAAGTGCATTGGAGATGTTGTACCCACTGTGACTATTAAAACCTACCCTAACCAGAAACCCTGGAAGGATGGCGGCATTCGCGCAAAACTGAAAGCGCGATCCACCGCATTTAACCATGGAAAGAGGTCTGGAAATATGGCTGAATATAAACAGTGTAGTCTGTCTGTCTGTCTGTCTGTCTGTCTGTCTGTCTGTCTGTCTGTCTGTCTGTCTGTCTGTCTGTCTGTCTGTCTGTCTGTCTGTCTGTCTGTCTGTCTGTCTGTCTGTCTGTCTGTCTGTCTGTCTGTCTGTCTGTCTGTCTGTCTGTCTGTCTGTCTGTCTGTCTGTCTGTCTGTCTGAAAGGATGGTAAGGATGGAACTGGATCTGGTGTCAGGCAAACAGTGTGTGAAGTTGAACTAAAGGTTGTGAAGCGCAATATGTGACTGCTTCGGTCTTTGGCAGTCTGCCGCAATTGTTGCTTTGGGGAAAAACAAGAAGATATGAAAGTATCTTATTTCTTTATGAAAGCCTTGAAATAGCTGAAGAAATTATCCAACATTTATACCATTATTTTTATACAGCCATGTATCTTCATCAGATCTTGGCTCTGGAATACTCTATGGGTCTATAGAAGAAGCACCATATATGAGCATGTTATATAAATATTACATAAATGTCTCTAATCTGTATAATTATAGTAATCAAAGAGGTCATCCTTGTGATGAAAGCTATGCATGGAGTTTTGAATTACAGTCCAGTAAATCATTATTATCCTTTAAAAAAATAAATACCTTGTCCTTCAACAGGTGCAGTTTTTCCCACAGACAGACGGACAGACAGGGCTATCTGTTTATAGTGTGATGGTTCCATGGCCCTGACAGAGTGTCACTGTAAGGAATATGAGGATTAGTGATTAGGAAAATCCCTTCGCAATCATTTTGTTTGGAAACATAGCTGAAGTGTCTTTCAGCACATTACTGTAAACCTGGATTGTCTCAGTGAAATCTAATGGACGTTGGGTCAAACACAAGCTGAGGTGCTGGAAACGGGATGTCTGCTAATGAAATTACTGTAAGTATGTGGCGGGATGTGTGTGTGTCTGTGTGTCTGTGTGTGTGTGTGTGTGCGTGCGTGCGTGAGTGTGTGGTATAGCCTAGTGTTTTCTATGGCAGGCCTGCTAAAGGAAGGCTAACCCTGTGGTCTCCTCCTGCAGTGTCTGTGATTTATCACCCAGCCGCCCATGTGCCTCGTTTGGCCTCCCCAAACCCAGGAGGCCATTCAACTCTCTGTCAGTAGGGTCGTTATGTGGTTAACCATCCCTCTTTAAAACAAATCTCATAATGATCTCCTCTCAACCCACTGCAGGGTCTATACCCTCCCTTAGCAGCCGGCCCCAACCCCAGCTTCAACCCTAGCCCCAGTCCGAAGCCCCAACCCTGGCCCAGCCGCAGCCCCAACCCAAGCCCCAGTCCAAAGCCCCAACCCTGGCCCAGCTGCAGCCCCAACCCAAGACCCAGTCCAAAGCCCCAACCCTGGCCCAGTCCCAGCCCGAAGCCCCAACCCTGGCCCAGCTGCAGCCCCAACCCAAGACCCAGTCCAATGCCCCAACCCTGGCCCAGTCCCAGCCCGAAGCCCCAACCCTGGCTCTGGCCCATCCCCAGCCCGAAGCACCAGCCCTGGCCCAGCCGCAGCCCCAACCCCAGACCCAGTCCGATGCCCCAACCCTGGCCCCGCCCCAGTCCGAAGCCCCAACCCTGGCCCAGCCGCAGCCCTACACTACAGTAGCCTACAGTAGCCTAGGTTATGGCTAGGGTTAGGGTTGAGTCGGGGAGGGAACATAAAGCTAAGGTTAGAGTTAGGGTAAGGGTTAGGGTTGAGCCGGGGTGTTAATCCTAGCTTCATTTACACATCCGGCTTAACCCTAACCCTAGCCATGAACCTGACCTTAACCCTAACCTTAGCCTTATCTCCAACCCTATTTAAACCCTAACCCTAGACATTAACCTGACCTTAACACTGACCTTAGCCCAACCTTATCTCCAACCCTATTTAAACCTTAACCCTAGCCCCATCCTCATCTTTACTTGAGCCATAGCTTCAGCCTTTTCCCCAGTCATGATCCAAAACATACACAAGTATAGTTACACATACGTAGCAATATTCTCATAGAGTCCTCAAAACCCACTCACATAAATGGTAAAAATAACTATTTATCTTCTTGACATTGAAAGCCATCAAACAGAAGTGGTTAATTGTTCTATAAATCTTTCTCATATTCCCTGATTTTAGTCCGTGTCTGTTCAATGTGGTCAGTCCTTGTTGGGCCTGGCAGCAGACTCGGCAGCTCTCTCTTTCTCTCTCTCTTGCTCTCTCTCTCTTGCTCTCTCTCTCTCTCTCTCTCATTTCTCTCACATCTTTTGGTCTCTCACTCTCTGTCACTCTCTCACTCGCTCACTCTCATAGGGAGAGTCTGGGTGAGGGGGAACATGTTGAGTGAGACTTTTGGCAGCAGATGTGAGAGAGATGAGACAGTGGTGGAAAAAGTATCCAATTGTCATGCTTGAGTAAAAGTAAAGATGCCTTAATAGAAAATTACTCAAGTAAAAGTGAAAGTCACCCAGAAAAATACTACTTGAATAAAAGTCTAAAAGTATTTGGATTTAAATATACTTAAGTATCGAAAGTAAATGTAATTGCAAAAATATATTAGCCAACGTACAATCATTGGATAACAAATTAGACGAGCTACGATCACGAATATCCTACCAACGGGACATTAAAAACTGTAATATCTTATGTTTCATCGAGTCGTGGCTGAACGACGACACGGATAATATACAGCTGGCGGGGTTTACGCTGCATCGGCAAGATAGAACAGCTGCCTCTGGTAAGACAAGGGGTGGCGGTCTGTGTATATTTGTAAACAACAGCTGGTGCACGAAATCTAACTGTAAGGAAGTCTTGAGGTTTTGCTCGCCTGAGGTAGAGTATCTCATGATAAGCTGTAGACCACACTATTTCCCAAGAGAGTTTTCATCTATATTTTTCGTAGCTGTCTATTTACCACCACAAATCGATGCTGGCACTAAGATCGCACTCAATGAGCTGTATAAGGCCATAAGCAAACAGGAAAACGCTCATCCAGAGGCGGCGCTCCTAGTGGCCAGGGACTTTAATGCAGGGAAACTTAAATACGTTTTACCTAATTTCTACCAGCATGTTAAATGTGCAACCAGAGGAAAATAACTCTAGACCACCTCTACTCCACACACAGAGACACGTACAAAGCTCTCCCTCGCCCTCCATTTGGCAAATCTGTCCATAATTCTATCCTCCTGATTCCCGCTTACAAGCAAAAACTGAAGCAGGATGCACCAGTGACTCGGTCAATAAAGAAGTGGTCAGATGACGCAGATGCCAAGCTACAGGACTGTTTCGCTAGCGCAGACTTGAATATGTTCCGAGATTCTTCCTATGGCATTGAGGAGTGCACCACATCAGTCACTGTCTTCATCAATAAGTGCATCAATGACGTCGTCCCCACAGTGACCGTATGTACATACCCCAACCAGAAGCCATTGATTAGAGGCAACATCCACACTGAGCTAAAGGCTAGAACTGCCGCTTTCAAGGAGCGGGATGCTAACCCGGACGCTTATAAGAAATCCCGCTATGCCCTCCGACGAACCATCAAACAGGTAAAGCGTCAATACAGGACTAAGAATCATACTAGACCGGGTCCGATGCTCGTCGGATGTGGCAGGGCTTGCAAACTATTACAGACTACAAAAGGAAGCACAGCCGTGAGCTGCCCAGTGACAAGAGCCTACCAGGCGAGCTAAGTTACTTCTATGCTTGCTTCAGATGCATCAGATGTTCAGATGTTCCGGATGACTGTGTGATCACGCTCTCCATAGCCAATGTGAGTAAGACCTTGAAACAGGTCAACATTCACAAGGCCGCAGGGCCAGACGGATTATCAGGACGTGTACTCTGAGCATGCGCTTACCAACTGGCAAGTGTCTTCACTGACATGTTCAACCTCGCCCTGACTGAGTCTGTAATTCCAACATGTTTCAAGCAGACCACCATAGCCTAAATGACTACCGACCTATAGCACAAGTATGTAGCCGTGAAGTACTTTGAAAAGCTGGTCATGGCTCAGATCAACACCATTTTCTCAGAAACCCTGGACCCACTCCAATTTGCATACCATCCCAACAGATCCACAGAGGATGCAATCTCTATTTCAGTCCACACTGCACTTTCCCACCTGGACAAAAGGAACACATACGTGAGAATGCTATTCATTGACTACAGCTCAGCATTCAACATCATATTGCCCTCAAAGCTCATCACTAAGCTAAGGACCCTGGGACCAAACACCTCCCTTTGCAACTGGATCCTGGACTTCCTGACGGGCCGCCCCCAAGTAGTAAGGGTAGGTAACAACACATCAGCCACGCTAATCCTCAACACGGAGGCCCGTCAGGGGTGCGTGCTCAGTCCCCTCCTGTACTCCCTTTTCACCCATGACTGCATGGCCAGGCACGACTCCAACACCATCATTAAGTTTGCCGACGACACAACAGTGGTAGGCCTGATCACTGACAACGATGAGACAGCCTATAGGGAGGAGGTTGGAGAACTGGTCGTGTGGTGCCAGCATAACAACCTCTCCCTCAATTTGATCAAGACACAGGAGTTGATTGTGGACTACAGCAAAAGGAGGACCGAGCACGCCCCCATTCTCATCGACGGGGCTGTAGTGGAGCAGGTTGAGAGCTTCAAGTATCTTGGTGTCCACATCACCAACAAACTATCATGGTCCAAACACACCAAGACAGTCGTGAAGAGGGCACGACAACGCCTATTCCCCCTCAGGAGACTGAACAGATTTGGCATGGATCCTCAGACCCTCAAAAAGGTATACAGGTGCACCATCGAGAGCATGCTGACTGGTTGCATCACTGCCTGGTATGGCAACTGCTCGGCCTCTGACCGCAAGGCACTACAGAGGGTAGTGCATACGGCCCAGTGCATAGCTGGGGCCAAGCTTCCTGCCATCCAGGACCTCTATACCAGGCGGTGTCAGAGGAAGAACCTAAAAATTGTCAAAGACACCAGCAACCCTATTTGACTTGACTGTTCTCTCTGCTACCGCACGGCAAGCTGTACCGGAATGCCAAGTCTGAGTCCAAAAGGCTTCTTAACAGCGTCTACCCCCAAGCCATAAGACTCCTGAACAGCTAGCCTAGGTAGCGTAGTGGTTAGAGTGTTGGACTAGTAACCGAAAGGTTACAAGATTGAATCCCTGAGCCGACAAGGTAAAAATCTGTTGTTCTGCCGCTGAACAAGGCAGTTCAGGCTGTCCTAGGCCGACATTGAAAATAAGAACTTGTTCTTAACTGACTTGCCTATTTAAATAAAGATAAACAAATAAAATGGCTACGCAGACTATTTGCATTGTCCCCACCCCCTCTTTTACGCCACTCGCTGTTTATTATCTACGCATAGTCACTTTAACTCTACCAACATGTACATATTACTTCAATTACCTCGACTAACTTGTGTTCCCCCGCACATTGACTCTGTACCAGTACCTCCTGTATATAGCCTCACTACTGTTATTTTACTGCTGATCTTTAATAATTTGTTATTTTTCTTAAAACTGAAGTTGTAAGTAAGCATTTCACTGTAAGGTGAAATACTTACAATACTAACAATACAATACTTACAAATACTAACAATACTCCTGTTGTACTCGGCGCACATGAGAAATACATTATTTTGGGGGGGGGTGTCAGGGAAAATGTATGGAGTAACAAGTACATTATTTTCTGTAGGAATGTATTGGAGTAAAAGTAAAAGTAGTCAAAAATATAAATAGTAAATTACAGATTCCCAAAAAAACGACTGTGTACAACTCATTAACGAATGTTCAAAAAGTGTGTGTTCATATTTATTTGTGTGTATGCATGTGTGCACATGTGTTAGTGTGTGTGTATGCGTCAGTGTTTATGGTGTGTCAACCTGCGTTTACTATTGGTGTTAGACAGTAAGAGCGGAGAGCAGGTCGAGGAGGCTCAGCCAAGGACAACAGGAAGTGCCTGAGGACAGAGGAGCCAGTCATTAATCAGGTGTGATACCTGCACCCTCCGCCAGCCCAGCCAGGGCAGCAGGACTGGGCCAAGTCAAACACAGCCAGCCCACAGCCCAGAGGGACCAGGACTGGACCGGCACCAGCGTGAATACACTGGCCTAATTAACTTTTCTGCTCCTAAGTCACCGTCTGTGTTACTATGGAAGTAATTAGAGGGATGTTAAAATTGTCAGTTTTCTCTCCACTTAAAAAACAAATCCATTCACACATTCAGGAACACTGACCCTTAATATATGGACATATGGAGTCTGACGTATATATAGCACCAAGGAAGGACCACCTTGTAAACCAATATCCTCATTACCTAACCTGGCTGTAGTCAAATTAAATTATTTTCCCAGTGTAAGATAATGTGAGGTAATGTTTTAACACTTAGGGACTTTGAAACAGACATGAACCATTGCGTCTCGTTAAAACGGCCCACGTTTGTTGAACTGAATATCTTTACAGGCTTTTTTCTCTGTTTGGTCAGTTAGAATAACAGATTACTCTGCATTGCCAGTGCCTAGTTTCAAGCTGAGCACTGAAGCTGTGCTAATTTGGTTATTTATGAAAGTCATTGATGCTGACCAGTGAAACCATGGATATGGGCCTATTTGTGGTGGAAAAGTGCACCAGGGTCATTATTGTAGTTGGCAACATATTTCATATTTTTTTGCTCCCCAATTAATCATGTCTCTCACTGCAGGCTACGAATTCCATAACAATGATGCTCACACAGACACACACAGAGGATCAATTGTGGAGAAAAAGCCTTAGTACACTGAGGACTCGTCACTCGTCTTTATGAACCTGTCTTCCACCATTTTGTCAGTTTCAAATTTGCTTGCGTCCACCACCCTCATATGTTCATCAATACTTTGGGGCCTGGCAGAAGGGCATTTCTTCTGAATGTTTTCTATATTTCAGGTCTATAATGTGTTAATGAATGACCCTTGTATCTGTTTGGGTTCAGAGAGTTTGTTTTCGCTCGTTTTCTCAAGTTTGTTGTGTCTGTCTCTCCACTCAGCTAAGCTCTCATCCCCATAATGGAATTCTCTTTAATAAACAGAACGAAGCTGTCATCTACATGTGTGAATACCGGTCTGCTGGCTGTCAAACTGATTCACTTCTTATGGCTGCAATCCCGTTAACGGGATGATATGACAACAGCCAGTGAAAGTGCAGGGCGCCAAATTCAAACAACAGAAATCTCAGAATTAAAATTCCTCAAACATACATGTATCTTATACAATTTTAAAGGTAATCTTGTTGTTAATCCCACCAAAGTGTCCGATTTCAAATAGGCTTTACACCATAAACGATTATGTTAGGTCACCGCAAAATCACAGAAAAACACAGCTATTTTTCCAGCCAAAGACAGGAGTCACAAAAAGCAGAAATAGAGATAAAATTAATCACTAACCTTTGATGATCTTCATCAGATGACACTCATAGGACTTCATGTTACACAATACATATATGTTTTGTTCGATAAAGTTCATATTTATATCCAAAAACCTCAGTTTACATTGGCTCCATGTTCAGAAATGCCTCCAAAATATCCGGAGAAATTGCAGAGAGCCACGTCAAATAACATAAATACTCATCATAAACTTTGATGAAAGATACATGTTTTACATAGAATTAAAGATAAACTTGTTCTTAATGCAACCGCTGTGTCAGATTTTTAAAATCTTTACGGCAAAAGCACAATATTCAATAATCTGAGAACAGAGTTCAGCCACAAAAGGAAGCCATACAGTTACCCGCCAAATTGTGCAGTCAACAAAACTCCTAAAAAGCATTATAAATCTTCACTTACCTTTGCTGATTTTCGTCGGAATGCACTCCCAAAAGAAATGTTTGTTTTGTTCGGTAATGTCCATCATTTATGTCCAAGTAGCTACTTTTGTTAGCGCGTTTAGTACACAAATCCAAACGCTCGTGCAGGTCCAGCCGAACGTCGGACGAAAACGTCAAAAAGTTTTATTACAGGTCGAAGAAACTTGTCAAACTAAGTATAGAATCAATCTTTAGGATGTTGTTATCATAAATATTCAATAACGTTCCAACCGGAGAATTCCTTTGTGTCTATAGAAGTAATGGAGCGCAAGTCGATATCATGTGGAATGTGCATGACCAGGACCTGGCTCTGCCAGACCACTGACTCATTCCCCTCTCTTTCAGCCCCACAACACAGTAGAAGCTTCATTCAAAGTTATACAGACTGTTGACATCTAGTGGAAGCCGTAGGAAGTGCAAACATATCCATATCCTACTGTGTTTTCAATAGGCGATGAGTTGAAAATCGACCAACCTCAGATTTCTCACTTCCTGGTTGGATTTCTTCTCAGGTTTTTGCCTGCCATATGAGTTCTGTTATACTCACAGACATAATTCAAATCGTTTTAGAAACTTCAGGGTGTTTTCTATCCAATACTAATAATAATATGCATATATTAGCAACTATGACTGAGGAGCAGGCCGTTTACTCTGGGCACCTCTGTGCACCTTTCATCCAAGCTACTCAATACTGCCCCTGCAGCCATAAGAAGTTAAGTGAGATGTATTAGACAGTTATTGGCTGAAACATTGATTGAAGGTAGATGTCAACTCTGGGTTTACGAGGTAGAAGGCCACTCTCACCTGGTTGTGACCCACAGTGGGACTGTGCCTCTCTGCGTACCCCCCTACCCCAGTGGGGTGACACAGGGGCCACTGTCAGTTTGGGGCGAGGTTAGGGTTTCAGTGTCACACTGGGGTAACTCTCCACATTGCCCTCCTCCTCACCCTCTAGCCTTCTCCAGCCTCCAGCCCCGAGCTCATAGGCCTTTCCATGCCCCAGTGCACTCCACGGGTCTCTGTTACCCCGTTACACAGCAGTAAATGTCACCTGAGTTACATTCCCCCCAGCACCCACAGACAGCCCTTTATTCACCACCTTTTATAAGTGCCACAACTCACATTTCATGTTCGCTAGGTTTGTTATGTGCCAAGAACCTTTTCCTCCCCTCAGTTGGATCACTCCCCTTGAAGTATGTAAAGTGCTTGTGTATTTTTGGCCTGTTTCGTTTTATATCTTGATTCATTTTCTGTTTTAATGTGGTTTGAGACTGTCTTCATTGCTGTATGGTCAAGAAGACCTTACACACCACAGCCAGGATTAGTGTCAGTGTGTATGTCGAAGGTGCTTCAAATTTAGGCTGACCAATATGAGTTTACAGCTATGAAAAGCTTTTATACAGGAAACGATGTGTTGAACAAGGCTTAGAAATCATATGAGATAGAGGTACATTAACGAACAGAGCAGAGGGCTTGGCCAGGCAGAGTAGTATGTTGTGACACCAACCCACGTTAGTCCAGGATAGGAGACCAGGAGACTTGATCTAATGTGCTGATGACAACATGATTTATCCCCTCCTCAATGTCCAGTCACACACTGCCTGCACACAGCCAGTAGTCCTATACATCAACAGAAAAGTGGCTCCTTTGCAGGGCCCCAGTATTACATCACATTACAACCTGGCTGTGTGCCTACAGTTACCGTAAGTGGTATGGGTTGGTGCTCACTTCTGTTGTTAAAGCTTCTCCTGGAACCTTCACTATTTGTTTCAACACCCTACTCGATAGACTGCAATAGGTGGGTCAATGTTGAGAATTCTTCTAAACCTGACAAGCAACAGTAACTTGGTTCCAGAGAGAATATGCCAATGTAAACTGTCAGAGCCATAGAGAAGTCTCTTGATGAACTACAGTTGGAAAGCAGCCTCGGCTCTGCCAGCATGGATCACCCCTCTGCCAACCCATGGCACTGAGAACATCTTTATGGAATCCATGGATTTTCCTCCAGGAAAAACTCAACTGGATTTGGTTGATTGCTGTTATTCTTTCTCCGTCTTTAAATGTTTTGTGATCATGATGAATTCATTTAAACACAATTTAGGCGATATTGATACACCTTAAAGCGATCCAAAGTTCACAAATATATAATTTGATTTCATGTTTCAGACATTAGAAATAATCTATTCATGATCTGCTCCATTATGTGATTACATTTCAATGAGGCATTCAGATGGTAACTCTTTTCCTTGGTAAGTCTATTCTAAACAAACACTCCTGTTCATTTCCATGAATACGTGCTTATACACTGAGTGTACAAAACATTATATTGAGTTGCACGCCCTTTTCCCCACAGAACAGCCTCAATTTGTCGGGGCATGTACTCTACAAGGTGTCGAAAGCGTTCCTCAGGGATGCTGGCCCATGTTGACTCCAATGCTCCCACAGTTGTTGGATGTCCTTTGGTGGAAGACCATTCTTGATACACACGGGAAACTGTTGAGCATGAAACACCAGCAGCATTGCAGTTCTTGACACAAACCAGTGGGCCTGGCACCTACTACCATACCCTGTTCAAAGGCACTTCAACCTTTTGTCTTGCCCATTCACCCTCTGAATGGCACACATACACAATCTATGTCTCAAAAATATCCATCTTTAACCTGTCTCCTCCCCTTCATCTACACTGATTGAAGTGGATTTAACAAGTTACTTCAATAAGGGATCATAGCTTTCACTTGGATTCACCTGGTCAGTCTGTCATGGAAAGAGCAGAAGTTCTTAATGTTTTGTACACTCAGTCTATGTCCACATGCAACACAGGACACAAAATTTATTTTAAATTCTAATGCAGATATTGCCTTGATGATCCGTGTGGGATTTTCCACATACTTTGTAAGTATGACTTTTTTCAGGTTAATTGATTACCTTATATATGAACTGGGTACTATTAGGAGATTTGTATAAACCTTGTTGTCTGTCTCTCTGACATTTGCAACACTGTTTCAATATTCAAATTCGATCTTCAGCTGTCCTATAGTAATGAACATGTCGGGAGTCAGGACGAGACAGACAGACAGGCAGCGTTTCTCAGCCAGTCGAAATCATGAATCAGCTTTGTGTCGGGACTATATTTTGTGGAAGGATGAAATAGTATGAATAAATTCATCAAAATAAAGTTTTTAATTAAAATATGTTGGTAACCCATTGTATAAATGTGATAATGCCCTCGAAGCACGCTTTGCCGGCACTCGAACCGGTGCCAATATATCCTCCAAACTCTGGCATCTCGGGCATTATCACTTAAATAAGTCTCACACAAACAATTTGGTGTGGCAGGCTGAGCAGTAGGGTTTCCCTGCCTGCTCCTTGAACACCCCCTGGCTGAGTTTACGCAGACAGAAGGCACACACAAAGTGCTCAGGGTGGAACTTGCGCTCCAAAGCAGAGATGCAGCGGCCAGAGATGGGCTCTCCACAGCCCCCACACAGTGTTCCTTGTCGGGAGTGGAAGTGCAGAGAGCACAGGGGACGACCATCCAGCTCCAGGAAACAACCATCGTTGAAGGGCTTCAGACAGTCCTGGAGAGATGGAGAGAAGGAGAAAGAGAGCACTTATTCTATCTACTTGATATAGTAGGCCTACTCTTTATTGGAGGTTGAGTAGGATTCTGATAATATCAGCACAATGTTGTATTGTGGCTGTTGGCTGTTGTTTCGAAGCCATGTGCGTGATCTGTGGTGAGCGACTCACTGAGCAGACGAAGCAGTTGGGATGCCAGGTGCCGTTGGCTGCAGTCAGGTAGTTCTCTCTCACAGGGTCTCCACAACCAGTGCACTTTGGAGCAAAGAGATGGTAAAAGTCTCTGTGGCAGTACGGCTTCCCGTCCTTCTCCAGAAAACCTATGGCACATCAAAGGACACACACGCAAAGAGAGGAGTGTTCTCAGTCACACTGTGGTCTAGATCATATGTTACCCTATAGGGAACAGTAGTAGTTGTGGTGCCATCTGTCAGGCAGATAGATGTGTGCTCCTTCACCTTCAGCCCCAAAGAGCTCCCCACAATGGGAACAGAAGAAGTGCTCAGGGTGCCAGGTGCGGTCCATCGCTGTCAGGATGTTCTGAGAGAGAGGACAAAGAGCCCAGCATGCGGTGAGGTAAACCCAACGACAACAGATCTAGAGAGGTGGTGAGTTGGTTTTGTGCAGTGTTAAATAATGGTGATAATACAGTCCAATCCAAAGAGAAGGAGTGTACCTGCAGAATGGGGCCCTTGCAGTAACCACAGCGAGGGGAGAAGAGATGCTGGTAGTCTTTCTCACAGTAGGCCTTCCCCTCCCTCTCAAAGAAGCCACTAGTCCCCAGCTCAGCCTGACACTCCACACAAACAAAGTGTTCTGGGTGCCACACCTGGCCCAGGGCTGTGATCATCTGCCGAATAAAATAAAATGGTAAGAAGAAAAATATACTTTGTTTCATGTACTGGCCATGGTTCTTTTGATTGATCATCTTCGCCTATACTGTTATTTTGAAATCAAGCTTTTGTCTGGTTTTTGACAGTTCAAGCTGTTTACCTTTCCCACAATGACCTTGCCACAGGAAGCACAGTGGCCCTTCGCCACCGTTCGTACACCCATCTTCTCCATATCAGAGCTCAGGCCTCCCAGAAGGTCATCTATGGCGTCCGTTTTTCTCTGTGTTGATGCTTTGCGCTCCAGATCATAAGTCTTAGGACTGTTGGTGCTCTCCTGTTTCACTTGTGTGTCCTCCTTTTCTTTCTTTTCTCCAACCTGGTTCTTTTTGACTGATTTCTGGACAAGTGGTGGTGGGGTTGAGGGAGGAGGAGGGTCTGGGAGCTAAAGATGAGAAAAAGCTGTGTGTCCTCAAAACAGAATTGCATCCTTTCATATGCATCTAAAACGTGTTTTTAACAGTTGTATATCTCAAAATTCTATTCATTTTGGAGGCACTAGTGGTACTAAAGCTTCCAATATTTATTTAGTTTGCTTATACTGCCCTCTGCTGTCAGATCAAGTCAACTTCATTGAAAGACAGAGAATTCTATTTGCTTGATTCTACCCATCCTCTCTCCTTGCCTCCTTCTCAAAACCCATTGGATGAGAAGCTGTTGGATGGGAAGCTCAGAGGTCCCTCCCCTCTGACCTTCTCACACAATGGGTTTTGAGGGGGCGAGGAGAGAGGACACAAGGAATCAAGGAAATGCATTTGAGATTCTCCTACAGTCATCCTCTGCTCATGCTCTGACCGGCAGTGTATTCCATGATAGATGCTTCCTCACCCCCATCTCCAGGCCAAACAGCAAATCCTCCATTATGGAGTCCAGCTCTCTGGTAGCAGAGCAAGGACTCAGCAGACCGGCATCCACTGGAGCTGGTAACTCACTGACAAACACACAGAGAAAACCACAGATGAGCACTGCTATGCAATGGACACTGGACAGATACTTGAATCTGAGGTGATACATCTCAGTCTCAGCTCTATCTATATGGTCTGACCCAGGATCATAATGTATGGCTATCTGTGAGCAGACCTACCAGTGGCTCACCTGTATACATTGGTACTATCTGTCTTGTTTTCTTTCTTTGGAGGGAGACCAACAGGACACACCTTTGAGACCTGTGGGAAATTTCACATAAAGCATAGAGCTAAAAGACACATCCAGTTGTAATAGTTGGACAAAAGACTAAACAACAACTGCTAGAGGTAATTTTGTCATTACCTGTCCATATGTGTTGGCTGTATCATTTTCTTTCTTCTGAGTAGCTGACTCTGGACCAGCTAAGTTGAAAGCCAGCTCTTCTAAGATAAGATCTATAAAACACATATATGCTGTGGTATGGTATGGTACTACAGTATCAATCAGAGTAAGCACTTCTAACAGACTTCCTCTGAGTTGAATAACAATGCCTCACTACGTTCTCCTTTTGCCTATTGCGAGGTGCACCCATTGATCTGATGTGATTTTTTCCAGTGGTGTAAAGTACTTAATTAAAAATACTTTAAAGTACCTCTTAAGTATTTTTGGGGGTATCTGTACTTTACATTACTATTTTTGATTACTTTTACTTTTACACCACGACATTGCTAAATAAAATAATGTACTTTTTACTCCATACATTTTCCCTGACACCTAAAAGTACTAGTTACATTTTGAATGCTTAGCAGGACAGGAAAATGGTCCAATTCACACACTTATCAAGAGAACATCCCTGGTCATCTCTACTGCCTCTGATCTGGCGGAGTCGCTAAACACAAAGGCTTTCGCTTGTAAATTATGTCTGAGTGTTTGAGTGGCTATCTGTAAATTAAAAGAACATGAAAAATGTGCTGTCTGATTTGCTTAACCAAATAGACTTTTACTCAAGTAGTATTTTACTGGGTCACTTTTCCTTGAGTCATTTTCTATTAACGTATCTTTACTTTTACTCAAGTATGACAATTGGGGACTTTTCCCACCACTGATTGTTTCATACAGTGCTGCTTCCTGAGGATATGATATACGAGATGTTACAGACAAGATCCTCAAAGCAGAAGTGAAACTTTTGAAACTGATGCACTCTATGACTAACAAACAGTATTATTCTGACTTTTAACTCACATGCTGACGGTAGCCTATGAAAGGAACATTACATATAACTATTGTATTATGCTCATTTTAAGAGGAAGTTTAACACAAGTAAGTCATAACTACACTGGTGGAGATTTAGCACAAATCCATGATTTGTTTCTTTTTTCAAAGTAAAAATAAAACATATTAAGTACCTTCAGAAAGTATTCATATATGGAATCGCCGCCAAAGGTGCTTCTACAAAGTATTGACTCAGGAGTGTGAATACCTATATAAATAAGTATTCAAGAGCATTGCACACCTGGATTGTACAATATTTGCCCATTATTGTTTTTTAAGTTGATTGTTGATAATTGCTAGACAGCCATTTTCAAAACTGTAACTAGGTCACTCAGGAACATTCTATGTCGTCTTGGTAAGCAATTCCAGTGTAGATTTGGCCTTCCGTTTCGATACACCATCCAAAGCCTAATTAATAACTTCACACTGCTCATAGGGATATTCAGCGTCTGCTTTTTTAAATTTTTACACATCTACCAAACGGTGTCCTTCTTTGCTAGGCATTGAAAAACCTCCCTGGTCTTTGTGGTTGAATCTGGGCTTGAAATTCACTACTCAATTAAGGGACCTTACAGTATGTGTGGGGTACAGAGATGGGGTAGTCATTCAAAACTCATGTTAACCCATAAGAGTCTAAGCCCTGTCAAAGCCGGGGGGGGGGGGGTTCTACTAAGTTATATGGAATTGTTTTAAGAAGGTCAAACCGAGGGTCATTTTGCTATTTGGTTTTGAATTTTAAGACCCATTGAAATATGAAAAAAGGTTTTGGGGGATGAAAATGTTTTCGGGGCCTTAATGCTATTAGCCCATACAAACGCATTGAACAACATATTCACTGCATGGAATGCAAACTAAGTTTGTTCTGAAGTGCACTATATCTGAGCGATCGGGAAACTTTGTATTTAACCACTAAACAGTCTCCATATATACTTCCATTAATTTTTTCTACTGGTACTGGGGGACCTTAAGACGAGTCTTGTGAACACATGTACAGTTGAAGTCGGAAGTTTACATAAACCTTAGCCAAATACATTTAAACTCAGTTTACAATTCCTTACATTTAATCGTCGTAAAAATTCCCTGTTTTAGGTCAGTTAGGATGACCACTTTATTTTAAGAATGTGAAATGTCAGAATAATAGTAGAGAGAATGATTTATTTCAGCTTTTATTTCTTTCATCATATTCCCAGTGGTCAGAAGTTTACATACACTCAATTAGTATTTGGTAGCATTGCCTTTAAATTGTTTAACTTGGGTCAAACGCTTCGGGTAGCCTCCCACAAGCTTCCCACAATAAGTTGGGTGAATTTTGGCCCATTCCTCCTGACAGAGCTGGTGTAACTGAGTCAGGTTTGTAGGCCTCCTTGCTTGCACACACTTTTTCAGTTCTGCCCACAAATTTTCTATAGGATTGAGGTCAGGACTTTGTGATGGCCACTCCAATACCTTGACTTTGTTGTCCTGAAGCCATTTTGACACAACTTTGGAAGTGTGCTTGGGGTCATTGTCCATTTGGAAGACCCATTTGCGACCAAGCTTTAACTTCCTGACTGATGTCTTGAGATGTTGCTTCAATATATCCACATAATTTCCCCTCCTTATGATGCCATCTACTTTGTGAAGTGCACCAGTCCCTCCTGCAGCAAAGCACCGCCACAACATGATGCTGCCACCCCCGTGCTTCACGGTTGGGATGGTGTCCTTTGGCTTGCAAGCCTCCCCCTTTTTCCTCCAAATATAACGATGGTCATTATGGCCAAATAGTTATATTTTTGTTTCATCAAACCAGAAAATACGATCTTTGTCCCCATGTGCAATTGCAAACCATAGTCTGGCTTTTTTATGGCGGTTTTGGAGCAGTGGCTTCTTCCTTGCTGAGCGGCCTTTCAGGTTATATCAATATAGGACTTGTTTTACTGTGGATATAGATACGTTTGTACCTGTTTCCTCCAGCATCTTCACAAGGTCCTTTGCTGTTGTTCTGGGATTGATTTGCACTTTTCGCACCGAAGTACGTTCATCTCTAGGAAACAGAACGCGTCTCCTTCCTGAGCGGTATGACGACTGTGTGGTCCCATGGTGTTTATACTTGCGTACTATTGTTTGTACAGATGAACGTGGTACCATCAGGCATTTTGGAAATTGCTCCCAAGGATGAACCAGACTTGTGGAGGGTTACAATTTTTTTCTGAGGTCTTGGCTTATTTCTTTTGATTTCCCCATGATGTCAAGCAAAGAGGCACTGAGTTTGGAGGTAGGCCTTGAAATACATCCACAGGTATACCTCCAATTGACTCAAATGATCAGAAGCTTCTAAAGCCATGACATCATTTTCTGGAATTTTCCAAGCTGTTTAAAGGCACAGTCAACTTAGTGTATGTGAACTTCTGACCCACTGGAATTGTGATACAGTGAATTATAAGTGAAATAATCTGTCTGTAAACAATTGTTGGAAAAATTACTTGTGTCATGCACTATGTAGATGTCCTAACCGACTTGTCAAAACTATAGTTTGTTAACAAGAAATTTGTGGAGTGGTTGAAAAACGAGTTTTAATGACTCCAACCTAAGTGTATGTAATCTTCCGACTTCAACTGTACGTGTTCGTGAGAGCCTGACCTGTCCACAGAGGGGTCATATTAGTGTGTAGCCCAAACTGTTCGGACGCTACAGACAGAAGTTGGCAGATCATCTGTACTGACTTCAGACGAGTTCCAAGACGCTTGTGGGGGGGGTCGTAGAGCAAAACGGAGAACACCATCATGTTTTTCACAGTCTCATCTTTCCATAGAGGGATCATAGTTTGCAAGCCAAACCGTTTGGACGCTACAGACAATTATGTGAGAAGACCGATTTTCGGGGTGTCTCATGGTTTGACAAACACCGCTCTAGCTCTGTCACCTTTCACCACAGATACGGAAGTGCGACATAGGCGGGGGATTGAGACACATCCACTGCAAAAACAAATATGTTTTGTTTAAACTGATCGATTTACATGGGGAGTTTGGTATTGTGCTAATTACATTTCCCCGGAAGCGCAGACATCAAACTTAGGGTTAACCACTATTATTGTACACAGAATGAGTCTATGCAATTTCTTATGCGATTTGTTAAGCACATTTTTACTCCTGAACTAATTTAGGCTCGCCATAACAAAGGGGTTGAATATTTATTGACTCAAGACAATTCAGCTTTACATTTTTTATTAATTTCTAAAATGCTCTACAAACAAAATTCCACTTTGACATTATGGGGTATGGTGTGTAGACAGTGACACAAAATCTCAATTTAATCAATTTTTAATTCAAGCTGTAAAACAACAACATGTGAAAAAAGTAAAGGGGTGTGAATACTTTGTGAAGCCACTGTATATCCCTATCCACTGGATTTCTCACTAATTGAATGTGGTTGGTACTAGGTGACTTCAGTCAACAACCTCAACAATCCATCTGCCTATCAACAGAGAACCTTCTTTGTGATTCCTCGTGAATTTACATCAACAGTCATGTCTACAACAATACATTTTATTCAAATAGGATATGAACCATATGATATGATTAGCATGCCCAATGTAATACATGCTTCATTCACCAAACACAACAAAACTTTTACATGTACATTTTCATGAGTATATCATTTTTAAAATGTTATTCGTGCTCAAATCTATTGATGTCTGTATTTCCTTTATAGATTGATCTATTGTATTTTGTTTTATAACACAACAGCAGCAGAGGAAAAAAGTATACTCACCCAGCTCATCCATGCTTGCTCAATGTACTTATCAATGTGTATGAGCTTACATGTTCAGTTGTATGTGTGTGTGTGTGTGTGTGTGTGTGTGTGTGTGTGTGTGTGTGTGTGTGTGTGTGTGTGTGTGTGTGTGTGTGTGTGTGTGTGTGTGTGTGTGTGTGTGTGTGTGTGTGTGTGTGTGTTGGGTTACTGGCAGTTACTGTGGTAACCAGCCCACTTTAATGAAGTCGAAACTGTCATTTCCTTTTGTCAGTTTCTTTTTGCAAACTTGAATTTCTCTTGGTGCACTGCTACCTTCCTGACACAGACTACATTCTAAGTCATTTTCTACTTATATTCTTGAAACATATGATCTGGTGAATAGTTTAACACATTTCATTTGGTTTATTTGATGAGTTAAAAACATAATACAACCACACAAGTGAATACAAAGCACAGGTTGTATGTACACAAATGTTTTATCAATAACTATCTGCTAAAAGCTGATGGTATATGGGTTAACGGGTCAACTATAAATCTGAAGAATTAGAGGGCATACCCCCCTCCAAAAAAAATGGGCTAGGGGTAGATTAAAACGTTTATTTGACTTTTTTCAAATAGGAAAGACCAGAGCCATGTACAGGGCGTTCAGAAAGTATTCAGACCCGTTGACTTTTTCCACATTTTGTTACGTTACAGCCTTATTCTAAAATGGATTCAATATTTATTTTTCAACCTACACACAATACCACATAATGAGAAAACGAAAACAGGTTTTTAGAAATTCTTGCAAATGTATTAAAAATAAAAAACAGAAATACCTTATTTACATAAGTATTCAGACCCTTTGCTATGAGACTTGAAATTGAGGTGCATCCTGTTCCCATTGATCATCCTTGAGATGTTTCTACAACTGGATTGGAGTCCACCTGTGGTAAATTCAATTGATTGGATATGATTTGGAAAGGCACACACCTGTCTATACAAGGTCCCAAAATTGACAGTGCATGTCAGAGCAAAAACCAAGCCATGAGGTCAAAGGAATTGTCCGTAGAGGTTCGAGACAGGATTGTGTCGAGGCACAGATTTGGGGAAGGGTACCAAAACATTTCTGCAGCATTGAAGGTCCCCAAGAACACAGTGGCCTCTATCATTCTTAAATGGAAGAAGATTGGAACCACCAGGACTCTTCCTAGAGCTGGCCGCCCAGCAAAATTGAGCAATCGGGGGAGAAGGGCCTTGGTCAAGGACGTGACCAAGAACCTGATGGTCACTCTGACAGAGCTCCAGAGTTCCTCTGTGGAGATGGAAGAACCTTCCAGAAGAACAACCATCTCTGCAGCACTCCACCAATCACTACCTTTATGGTAGTGTAGCCAGACGGAAGCCACTTCTCAGTAAAAGGCACATGACAGCCCACTTGGAGCTTTTCAAAAAGCACCTAAAGGAGAAACAAGATTCTCTGGTCTGATGAAACCAAGATTGAACTCTTTGGCCTGAATTCCAAGCGTCACGTCTGGAGAAAACCTGGCACCATCCGAATGGTGAAGCATGGTGGTGGCAGCATCATGCTGTGGGGATGTTTTTCAGCGGCAAGGACTGGGAGACTAGTCAGGATCGAGGGAAAGATGAACGGAGCAAAGTACAAAGAGATCCTTGATGAAAATCTGCTCCAGAGGGCTCAGGACCTCAGACTGGTGTGAAGGTTCAGCTTTCTAAAGGACAACGACCCTAAGCACACAGCCAAGACAATCCAGGAGTAGCTTCGGGACAAGTCTTTGAATGTCCTTGAGTAGCCCAGCCAGAGCCCGGACTTCAACCCAAAGGAACATCTCTGGAGACCTGAAAATAGCTGTGCTGTGACGCACCCCATCAAACCTGACAGAGCTTGAGAGAATCTGCAGAGAAGAATGAGAGAAACTCGCCAAATACAGGTGTGCCAAGCTTGTAGCGTCATACGCAATAAGACTCGAGGCTGTAATCGCTGTCAAAGGTGCTTCAATAAAGTACTGAGTAAAGGGTCTGAATACTTATGTAAATGTAATATTTCAGTTGTTTTATTTGTAATCTTTTGCAAAAATGTCTAAAAACCTGTTTTTGCTTTGTCATTATGGGGTATTGTGTGTAGATTGCTGAGGGATTTATTATATTTGATCCATTTTAGAATAAGGCTGTAACGTAACAAAATGTGGAGCTAGTCAAGAGGTCTGAATACTTTCCAAAGGCACTGTATATGAACTGAATATGTTTGTCAACAACAGCCAGTATTTATTGAATATTTTTTTAACTTGTAGCCTAATCTGACCACTGTTACCGTCAATCTAATGCGTTCATCATTACACAAGGCTACAACAACAATACACTGACGTTATAGGCTATTTATTACATTGGTTTGCCAGCTCCAGGTAGGCTACACAAGTGGCACAAATTGATTTGCAATGACTCCAGTGGTATCTTCATTTCAACATATTTATTGTATCAAATGGTAGCCTACAATGACATACATTAAAAGGCTCCTCAGATGGCCATCTGAGGCAAATGTATAATTCTCCACATTTAGCTTAATGTAAGTTTAATTGAGGACTTTTCCCAATAAAGATAACCATGCTAGAGAGTTAGTTCCATAACTTCCATTTCAAATTTCCACTCGGGCAGCCCCGAGACCCAAGAACTGAGCATGCATAAAGCACTTCGATTGATACCGTTTTCTTTAAGCAGTAAACATTAGAATGCAGTCTAAACCACCTCCGAGCGGATTCATGTAATGTGCTGTAATGTACCCAAAGTCGTTTTCCAGTGCTTTGTCTCCATTATTTCTTGATGTGCATCAGTTCAAGCTTGTTAATATGTTTTATGGAAAAAAGTTTGGAAATAGGTGTCTCCATAATGACAATCTAAATAGCCTACCTACAAGTGGTAAAAAGCTGCTCTCTCTCCTCTCGCTCACGTGACTCAGTAGTGCTATAATGACAATCTAAATAGCCAACCTACAAGTGGTAAAAAGCTGCTCTCTCTCCTCTCGCTCACGTGACTCAGTAGTGCTTTCTCAACACAAACACACACACACACTCCTCTGGCCCTCCCCACCACTCACTCACTCACTCATTCACTCCCTCAACAACAGCCTGCCTCATTGCCTGACAGTCAGCAGCAGGTCAGAGTGAAATATGTCATGCCATGGCGGCTGCAGTTTAACTTAGAAATAGCCCAAAAACCTGCAACCCGAGACCAATACATTTTCACATGCGACATCATTTTCAAAGTAGCCCAATTTAGCAGGAAAACCATGAACATGGCAACACTGCGTGATGTAGTGTCCCCATGAGTGACAGAACACTGCGTGATGTAGTGTCCCCATGAGTGACAGAACACTGCGTGATGTAGTGTCCCCATGAGTGACAGAACACTGCGTGATGTAGTGTCCCCATGAGTGACAGAACACTGCGTGATGTAGTGTCCCCATGAGTGACAGAACACTGCGTGATGTAGTGTCCCCATGAGTGACAGAACACTGCGTGATGTAGTGTCCCCATGAGTGACAGAACACTGCGTGATGTAGTGTCCCCATGAGTGACAGAACACTGCGTGATGTAGTGTCCCCATGAGTGACAGAACACTGCGCTAATAACCGTGCAACTAGAGAAGATTACCAACCCCTACTGAGATTCGGAGCCTGCTGGTTTTCTGTTCTACCTGATAATTAATTGCACCAACCTGGTGTCTCAGGTTTAAATCACTGATTAGAAGAGAACAATGAAAAAACGCAGTGGAACTAGCTTTGAGGTCCAGAGTTGAGTTTGAGGGCTCTAGCGGTTATTTAAGGAGGTGTGTTTAACAATGGTGAATGACCTGACGAAGATGCAACTCGGATCGAAACTTTGTATTTTTGGGGCGTCTGATTAAATTGCCATGGGAGCATACCAGAGTTGAGGACATTCCTTTTTTCTTTGATACGTTATACCAGAGTTGAGGACATTCCTTTTTTCTTTGATACGTTCTTCTGTCCTACACTTGGATGTGCATATTTTCATATTTTGTCATATTGCTCACGAGTATATTTCATTGGCTGATCCCTCCTGATGACTTGGATTGAATTATGTTATCCTTCCTTAACGCATCGGAAGTTCCACCCAGTTGACAAAATGATGAAAGTCTTCAATGCCAATGCTAAAACAGGCTTTTGGGTGCTAGAGTCCTAAATCTATCTCAATGGGTGGCCCCCTCTTTAAGAATTAGCAAATGTATAATATAATTAAATATACATTTACACAGTTAATCTTCCAAAATACATTATCACATGAATGTAGTCATCATGAGTGTTTCAGACATTTCAGTTCACAGCTCTGCTGTGTTGTGTCTTGGGATCTTCTGTCATTTTGCTTACTAGCTCTGACTTTGCAGATGACTACTTAATTGATTAAAAGTGTACTCACTATGCCTGTGATAATATGTGGTTGTCCTACCTAGCTATCTTAAGATGAATGCACTAACTGTAAGTCACACTGGATAACAACAACTGCTAAATGAGAAAACTGTAAAAATGTAAATGTAGGTGTCAAAGGATGGGGGAAATCATTTAAACTGTCATATTTTGACACAAATAAATTATATGGTATTACAATAACTATAGTGGCCAGTGTAAAGTTAACATTGAGATATCTTGTATCATTGGCCTCTCTCCTGTTGTTCATGCCAGTGCTGATGGACCAGATTAGTGACCCTCTGACCATGGCGTCGGCATCTACTACAAAAGCCGTCGGATGACAGTGGCACATGGAGATAGACGCGCAGCGGAGTAAGTCTTGAGTGCATCTAGGGTCATGCCTGCAGACCTAGGGTCAGCTGAAGAACCTGGGCTTCTCTTTGCACTCTGAGCTCGTCCACTACCTACTGCTGAGGTAAGACCTCAGACCAGACTGGTGTTGATGGTGGCACTGGTAACAAACGGCACACAATATTTATGGCTCATCTTTATTACACAACTATAACATTGGAGTAATGTTATGTTGGCTGTTATTAATTTTTGCTAAATTTCTTACCCCTCTCTTCTCTTCAGCTATTTTTCTAAAGTGTTTGCCAAATGCTCAGGTAAAGACATTTCCCCCATAACATACAGTTTACAGTTTCATTCATGTGAATATGTACTGTATATGTAAGCCTGTTTTTTGAATGGTCCACTAGGAAGTATGAAAGGGGACATGGCTGCCTTACTGACATCAAGAGAATCTCTGCATCGCTACGTCCTATTGGTCCACACTCACCGGCAACAGTGCCCCTTCCCACCCACCCTCCAGTCTGGCACTGCCATGGAGAAGTAGGCAGCTGGCACAGAGGCCAGCCAGTCAAAGGGAGAGGCAGTGAAGCAGAGAAGAGGCCCAAAGCACTTACCACCTCTAGAGGAGTGCCTATGCCCATGTACTCAGGGGAAGGAAATAAGAGAACCCTCGGATGTGTTAGAGGCAGAACGGTGTCTGGGAAGGAGGACATCGGCTCTCATGGCAACCTAGTCAGAGTGGCTGTGAATAAGAGGGGGTGACATGAGAAGGGGACGGAGGCAATGTTGAGGGAGATATTACCCCTTCAGGTTCAACTAGGTTCAAAGGGAGGAGAGGAGTGAAGGAGCTCAAGAAGGAGAGTGTCACAGGGAGGCGTTGTCTTACTGTGAGGAGGACCAGGGGTTGTGATGGTGCAAGGCCCATGGTGACCCAAGTGGAGGCACAACAACCAGGATTTTGGGGGGGAAATTTTGAAACACAATACAACCACACATGTGGATACAGTACAATGCCATTAAAATCCTATAAGATGACACAAAAAAAGAAAAAATATGTATTTCCATTGTGGTCCTCATGAAATTACATGAAAACAAAATATACACAAGATTATAACATGAAAACAAAATACATCTCACATACATCTCATCAGCAGGGAGGAAACCGTAAAATTAATCAAATAGATTACCATGTAACGTTCATTGAAAACAAGTATACTTTCTTTAAGCCTGTGCAGTTTTAAAGTATTTTGCCTATAAATCATTTCTTAAGGTTATCTTAAAACTCCCTAGCGTAGGGATGGCGAGGAGACGGTGGACCAGACAACCATCAACTCTGGAGAGAGCAACTCAACAGGTTCATTAATAAGAAATGTTATTGTCACGGATCTCTCCGGAACTTTCATTACGCACACCTGGCCCCTGTTCCCAGTGATTAGTAATTGTATAAGTGTGCCCTTGGTTTACCATTGTCCTGTTGATTATTGTTACAATGTCCGTTGGATCGTGTGAGTACCTGTGCTGTGTGTTTTGGCTTTCGTGCCATTGTGGATTGCACAGATGATTATGGGTCTCGTCCCATGTGTTAATCATTGTGTGCTTGTGTTATTTATTCGAGGTACTCCTCGCTCTTTTGTTTGTATAGTGTTTGTTTGGTCTTCATCCCGTGCCTTTACACTGCACGCCGTAATTTGGGTATAATAAAAACATTATTACACATTCCTGCGCCTGTCTCCCGAATCATTCATACCGACGTGACAATTATCCAGAATTTCCTGATTAGTTCTGAAATGCCAGTGTTGACTCAACATCACTATGTTGTTTGGTCATATCCAGGAAACGAGAATACACAGGAAGCTTCAGCGGCAGGAAGTGACACAACGCCAGCAGAGTCCTTGCAGTCATGGCAGGATTGGTAAAGTTGAATAGTTTGCTTCATGCACAACTCCTTGCATGTATTTCTTGTTCAAATCGTAATCAACCCAACCTTATGGTGATCTAATTTTATGTTTCAATAGGTGGCTGGCTGCCTATGTAATGTGATAATGATGATAAAGGTGATGAGGACAACCCAAGGCAAAATCACTGGAGAGAAGGATGTCCCTTCACCCAGCAGGTTTTAATGACGCTATTTATTTAATCTTCCAAGAAGGAAATAAAATGTGAATGAACATGTTGAAAAAATTTATGACCACTTTGTTGCACTTCATAGTGATGTAACTGTAGGACTGACACCACACTCCGAGGGCCCTCACCTCCTCCCTGTAGGCCGTTTCGTCGTTGTTGATAATCAAGCCTACCACTGTAGTGTCGTCTGCAGACTTGATGATTGAGTTGGAGGCGTGCATGGCCACGCAGTCGTGGGTGAACAGGGAGTACAGGAGAGGGCTGAGAACGCACCCTTGTGGGGCCCCAGTGTTGAGGATCAGCGGGGTGGAGATGTTGTTACCTACCCTCACCACCTGGGGGTGGCCCGTCAGGAAGTCCAGGACGCAGTTGCACAGGGCGGGGTTGAGACCCAGGGTCTCGAGCTTGATGACAAGTTCGGAGGGTACTATGGTGTTAAATGTTGAGCTGTAGTCGATGAACAGCATTCTCACATAGGTATTCCTCTTGTCCAGATGGGTTAGGGCAGTGTGCAGTGTGATTGCGATTGCATCGTCTGTGGACCTATTGGGGCGGTAAGCAAATTGGAGTGGGTCTAGGGTGTCAGGTAGGGTGGAGGTGATATGGTCCTTGACTAGTCTCTCAAAGCACTTCATGATGACAGAAGTGAGTGCTACAGGGCGGTAGTCATTTAGCTCAATTACCTTAGCTTTCTTGGGAACAGGAACAATGGTGGCCCTCTTGAAGCATGTGGGGACTGCAGACTGGGATAAGGATTGATTGAATATGTCCGTAAACACACCAGCCAGCTGGTCTGCGCATGCTCTGAGGACGCTGCTGGAGATGCCGTCTGGGCCTGCAGCCTTGCAAGGGTTGACACTTTTAAATGTTTTGCTCACGTCGGCTGCAGTGAAGGAGATTGTCAGCAAAAAAAGTTTTGTGCATTATCACTTAATTTATTACTATCTGTTTATTGTCATCCTAATTTAATGTTCCCATAAAAATAACACCAAAATCAATCTCGCCTTGTGAGTTTGACGGCTGTGGGAAAGTCTTCTCCTCTCTGCAGTACCTCAGTGTCTAGCAGCATAGCTGAAGATGACCACTCATTATCTACTTATTACAGTCATCGCAAGGTAAAATACACTGAACTCCATTCTATCTTATCGCACCTTTCGTTCAGCATCAAATGAAGTACCAGCACTTCCACCAGAGGACGCTCACCTGCTCTTACACTCCCTGTAGGGCCCTGTGTTTCTTCAGTCACATGGTCAAGACGAACTCTGGCTTTTGTCTTGAGATCAGAGGGACATCTGTGAGTTCTGTGCCCGGGTGTTCCACACCAATAGTCGCTTTCTCATCCACTGCCGCAGAGAGAAGCCTGTTCAGTGAGTGTTATCTGTCATAGCAACAGCACTCAATGACTATTTTTCAGTTTATTTTATACTGAAAGTATACTCTAAACTTGTTTGATATATGTGTTGTGGTCCTTATGAGTGTCCCTCTGTCTATCTCTTTGCCTCACCCCTCTTCCTTGCTCCCTCTCTACCAGGTGTGAGGTGTGTGGCTCCACCTGCTGTCAGAAGGCCTCACTTCAACTGGCACATGAAAAAGAACAACATTGACGACAGCTACCAGTTCCCCTGCAAGGTCTGTGGCCGGTACTTGGAGAAGAGTTACAACCGCAAAAGCCACCTTGACTAGACCTTGAGCTTAACCATCACACCGCCGACACTGAATCACCCCTCACTGCTACCCCAGACCATGTCCCAGCACAGCAGTGACACCACCGCCAACTGCTTTATCCTTGGAGTGACATGAAACAATGAGGCTGTATTTTGCTCCACATTTACACCTGTAGAGATGTGTGGCATGTCAGGGTCCCTTTATTGACTGTAAATAATGGTCCTTTGGTCTTTTGTGACCGAAGTGGCCAGCAGGTCAGTATCTCTATGCAGTCAATGGACAATGTTCATACTGAAGACAAGCAGTCTCTTTCATTCTTATATGTGTTTTGGTAAAGAAGGGTAATGATTTGTATTTAAATAGGCAAGTCCGTTAAGAACAAAATCTTGTTTTCAATGACAGCCTAGGAACAGCGGGTTAAACTGCCTTGTTCAGGGGCAGATCAACAGATTTATACCTTGTCAGCTCAGGGATTTGATCTTGCAACCTTTTGGCTACTAGTCCAACACTCTAACCACTAGGCTACCTGCCACCCCAGGGAGACCACCTTTGGGTTTTGCATTTGTATAAATCTTTTACTATGCAGCTTTATTTATGAGGAAAGTATGTCGAAGGGAGGGGGAAATAAAATGTTTGTTACATTTTGTTCTATGACCTTGCACGACCTTGAAAGACAAATGACATTACACATTTTATCTATGAGGAAATGTGAATATATTATTATACCCCCTTTAATCTGGCTTTCAATACGTCCGTTTTATTGATGGAAGCCCACATTGGCCAACACAGCGGCGTACTAACAGGTGGGCGTTATGTTTAGAATAATATTTTTTCATCCAATTGGCGCATAGAAATTCTCGAGGACCCGCCTCCACATGGTTGCTATGCCTACAACATCGCTCTCTAGGCTTGATTGACAAGTATGTCAACCAATAGGGACAGATGGGTGGGAATTTGCGCGCACACTGAAAACTGCCTAGAGATATTGTACCTCTGCCTACTATCAAATCACTTTGGGCATTATACAACTATGGCTGGAGCTGGACAGGTGAATGACTGAAGATGGAAAATGTACTATAAAGGTTTTCCAGAAAAAAAATACAGGTAATTAACTATTATTTAGGCTGGGTCCTGTAAAATTGCTTGCTTTGTAACTAGCGCGGGGAACTGCATAATGCCTTGCCGTCTTCAGCAGCATGACAGAAGACAATGTAGAATTCAAGCTTGCACGCTATCAGTAGCAGACAACTGACAACGTTTTTTACCTAAGCTTGCTGCCAACCTTTAACTGGATATTGGAAATGTTATATTATTAAATTATCAGAAATATAGATTAAGGTTTACTTGTTATATTTGCTAAGTAGACCGTTTGATGGCTAATTATGGAAGACTACTCAGTTAGGGTTAAGTGCCATGCTCAAGGGCACATAGACAGATTTCGGTGACTGGCTCAACGCTCTTAACCGCTAGGCTAGGCTACCTGCCGCCCTATCAAATATATTATATTTAAAGGTAGCGAAATTAGAGACTCGACTAATCGAGTGCTTTGACAATGTTTATTTTGATCATGAGAACTTGTTTGATGATATTGCTGGTTGGAAGAACTAAAAGTCACCTCTGACTGTCACTGTTTTGATGTTTTTCAGGGGGGTTAACATTTTTGTATTTATTTTTTACTGTGTGTGTGTGTGTGAGAGAGAGAATATCCCTTATATTCATCTTGGTAGAATCATATCCTCCTGGGATAGTCCCAGATGTTAACAGCAATCAATGACCCCAGAGAGATTTATCTAATGACCATGATGTTGATAAAAGGTCTAGAAAGTTACTGTGACTTGAAAACTGTTCCAGAAATTGCCAGGTTTTCTATTTAGCATTGTATGGAATACCCCGTGTAACATTTTTTATTTTAAATAATGATGATAGTGGAAGTACAATTCCACATTGACACCTGTTCTCCAATTGTGTTTTAATCTTCTCAAAGTAAAAAATATAATGCCATTAGCTCTTATTCTAAAGCTGGTTTGAAACCAACTAGGCTTATATGAAAATGCTTTAGAAGAGGTTGATGAATGCACACTTGATGTTGTTTCTTTATTCAGATTGCAATCTACATGGTTTTCTAAACAGAGAACAGAAACCTTCATAGAGACAAGTTTCTTGATCGGTGTTGAAAAAGTAATATAAGTACTGATATTGAGAGGTGAAGAAAACCCTCCCTTATGTCTTGATCAAGTGAAACCCTCTACTCTGCTAGTGCTGAGTGGTGAGAGAGCGTAGTGATTCATGGATGTGTGGGTGGGACTGGGAATGAAGAGATGTGAGGTGGAGGAGTTTCAATTAGATTAAGAAATATGTACCAACTTCATGGCCTCTTGCCAGTTGACTTCATGAGTAGTTGAGTATTTAGTTATGTATTCCGCAAAGCATTTTATCTTTAAAAAAATACTGTTTATTTATGAGTTGCACTCTGAAAGCTTAACCTACCTTTCTGTCTCATCTCTATTAACTTTTCATTATGGAGAGGCAGATATTCACCTGATAATCATAGTGAGAAATATGGGTGGGTTGAGGTCCAGTTTCTAATCAGGTACCTATTGAAGCCAGCTCAACATCCCTTAACTCAGAACCTCTGCATCTGAAATCATAACCATCCAGTTATTCTGGAGGGGTGAGCTGAGGTTGTGTGGTGCTTGCTGCTGCTGGTCCCAGTAGGTAGGCCCTTACTGATGGAGATCACACTGAGCTTAACAGTGGAGGCTTTGACCCCCGCCAGGCCTGTTGATCTGGGGCCAGGCAGGCACCTAGCAGCCGCTCTCTACCCGCTGCCATCATCAGGTCCCTGCTAGCTCTCCTCCCAGGACAGAGACACATCTGAAGCATGCCGCAATTACAGCACATTCTTCACCGTCAGACACCATCCACATCACTCAGCCTTGCCTCGGCCCCTAAAAGGCTGCGATGTGGGGAGCAGCAAGGAGGGAGAGGAGAAAGGCAAGGCCAGGGGGAATAAGAGTCCTACTTTGCATTTAGATTAGAATTGACTGTCTCACTCTGTATTTTGCTGTTGATTAGCCTAAAGCCTGATCAGAGCCTTCCTGCAGAGCCGGCCACCTCAGCCGGCGAGGAGAATACCATATCAATATAGGGGGGGCTAACTCAATTCAATAATTTTATGGCACTGGGGAAAAGAAGGGTATCACTTGATCCTTAACTAGAATCCTTAGTTGCTACATACATTTTATAACTTATAAATTAATCATATATACCCATTGATTCTTTAAGAATATAACTTATAAATGCCTCATGAACTTAGTTCAACTGTCGTACCCCATCAGAACCCCAAAATGTAAGCTTGTTTTATGCCAATGTTTGTAAACAACGTAAATGTAAACAAACACTGTATAGCCTCAAAACATGGTGAAAATGATACATTTGATCAGTTCTTAGTATTTGTTATTTTATTAGGATCCCCATTAGCTGTTGCAATAGCAGCAGCTACTCTTTCTGGGGTCCATAGCTTTGTCTATGAATTTGAGAGTGGTTACATTTCCCCATCTCCTATCTTTTTAGTGAAATGGGGAGAACGCTTTATTGTTTCAATTAAGGATTCTAGCTTTAAGGATTTTCAGTCCTCATGATTTAGCTGGCTCCCTCTGCCCTCACAGCTGGCCCATACAGTATAGTATGGTGCTACTGTTGGTGGTGGTGAATTAATTATGGAGATCCCCTGCCTGTAATGTAAGCTACAGAGCTGCTGGCCGTGGACTCCCTGGATCTTGCCAGGCAGGGCAGAGCTGGAAGGCAGTGCCTGAGCCTGTGTAGCCGGTGGCCATGCTACTAAGCATAGGGTCTCTAGCAGATGGATCTCTCTGGCCACGAGTATCCACCGTGGGGCTGGCTGCAGGAACAGACCTCACTCTATGTTGGGTTACGGGTTCACTTCAAGCTGTGCTAAGTGGACCAGTGATAAGTGGAGCTCAATAATAGAATTTCCCAGGTCGAAATGTATCACAGGTTGTTGACATGGTGACTGACTACTGTGACGTCAGATCTATTTTGTGGAATTCCAAATAATATGGGATGTTGCAGTAGGAAAGGAGGAGATTTCTGATGTTCAGCACCTTGTGTTACCATTCATGTTTCTAATCTGGGTCACTCAAAAGCACATGGTGACCCAAAAGAGAACAATGCTGAAGGAGATGAGATGGATCCTCTTATTTTTTCTTGTCATCTCAATTAGCAGCTGGACTATGGAAATGTATTCTTACCTAATTGATTTGTATGATGTTTTGTTATGCCATAATGCCATGTTCAGACATCCATTCTGAATGGACTGCCAGTGCTCACCATGCTGTCATGCTCTGCTCAGTGCTGGGTCTGTGCTGGAAGTGATGCTTGGCAGGCTGGCTCCTTGTCATAGACTGTACTGGACTGCACCGTATGCTACAGGGAAAACAACACATTCAGCTCCAAACAATGGGGTGCATGGAGGAGAGCATACTCAGGTTCTGCCTGATTATTCTTCTGCTGCCTGGGTAGAGGAGGGAGAGAACATTTGACATCTGTGTCTAAATCACGAAAGACTTGAAATGGTACACACACAAGTACACAGTCGTGAAGAAGGTGACTCCTCCCCTCAGGAGGTTGAAAAGGTTTGGTATGGGCCCTCCAAATCCTCAAAGTTCTACAGCTGCACCATTGAGACCATCTTGACTGGCTGCATCACTGCTTGGTATGGCAACAGCACCGCCCTTGATCGCATGGCGCTACAGAGGGTGGTGCGGACAGCCCAGTACATCACTGGGGCTGAGCTCCATCCAGGACCTTTCATATCAGGCTGTTTTGAAAGAAGGCCCGGAAAATTGTTAGACTCCAGCCACCCAAGCCAAAGACTGTTGTCTCTGCTTCCGCATGGCAAGCGATACTGACATCAGTCACTGGTTTCATCAATAAGTGCATCGATGACGTTGTCCCCACAGTGACCGTACGTACATACCCCAACCAGAAGCCATGGATTACAGGCAACATCCGCACTGATCTAAAGGGTAGAGCTGCCGCTTTCAAGGAGCGGGACTCTAACCCTGAAGCTTATAAGAAATCCTGCTATGCCCTCCGATGAACCATCAAACAGGCAAAGCGTCAATACAGGACTAAGATTTGAATCGTAGTACACCGGCTGTGGCAGGGCTTGCAAACTGTTACAGACTACAAAGGGAAGCACAGCCGTGAGCTGCCCAGTGATGCAAGCCTACCAGACTAGCTAAATTACTTTTATGCTCGCTTCAAGGCAAGTAACACTGAAGCATGCATGAGAGCATCAGCTGTTCCGGACGACTGTGTGATCACACTCTCAGTAGCCAATGTGAGTAAGACCTTTTAAACAGGTCAATATTCACAAGGCCACAGGGCCAGACGGATTACCAGGATGTGTACTCTGAGCATGTGCTTACCTCATCACTAAGCTAAGGACCTTGGGACTAAACATCTCCCTCTGCAACTGGATCCTGGACTTCCTGACGGGCCGCCCCCCAGGTGGTAAGGGTAGGTAACAACACAACCGCCACGCTGATCCTCAACACTGGGGCCCCTCAGGTGCGTGCTCAGTCCCCTCCTGTACTCCCTGTTCACTCACA
Source organism: Salvelinus alpinus (assembly GCF_045679555.1). NCBI lineage: Eukaryota > Metazoa > Chordata > Actinopteri > Salmoniformes > Salmonidae > Salvelinus > Salvelinus alpinus. The sequence goes on from NC_092091.1 coordinate 23,233,778, forward strand.
CCCAGACAGTAGTGAAGAGGGCATGACAAAGCCCATTCCCCCTGAGGAGACTGAAAAGATTTGTCATGGTTCTACAGCTGCACCATCAAGAGCATCCTGACTGGTTGCATCACTGCCTGGTATGGCAACTGCTCGGCCTCTGACCGCAAGGCACTACAGAGGGTAGTGCGAAAGGCCCAGTACATAACTGGAGCCAAGCTTCCTGCCATCCAGGACCTCTATACCAGGCGGTGTCAGAGGAAGAACCTAAAAATTGTCAGACTCCAGCCACACTAGTAATAGACTGTTCTCTCTGCTACCGCACGGCAAGCTGTACCAGAGCGCCCCCCTTAAGCTGCTGCTACTCCCTGTTTATTATCTATGCATAGTTACTTTAACTCTACCTACATGTCCATATTACCTTGACTAACCGTTGCCCCCGCACATTGACTCTGTACCGGTACCCACTGTATATAGCCTCGCTATTGTTATTTTACTGCTGCTGTTTTAATTATTTATTACTTTTCAATTTTTTGACTTAAAGCTTATTTTTCTTAACTGCATTGTTGGTTAAGGGCTTGTAAGTAAGCATTTCACTAAGGTCTACACCTGTTGTATTCGGCGCATGTGACAAATACAAATGTGATTTGGTGCATCAAGTCTGACACCAACAGGCTCCTGAACAGCTTCTATCCCCAAGCCATGAGACTGCTAAATAGCTTAAGGAATGGCTGCACAGACTGAGTTGACCCTGGTATTACATTTATGTTTATGTATATGTTTATTTTTGCACTCTCTATATGCACACTCGCAGGACTCCACATACATAGCATGCACACATATTTATACTGACTCTGCACACACACACTCACATACAATCATCATATGCACTACTGCTACTTAGTTTTTCATATGTCCTAATACCTAGTCACCTTACCCCTGTGTATATCTACCTCTGTCACGCCAGGATCCCTGCACATTGTAAATATGGTATTGGAACTGACACTGTGTGTAGCTTCTTACTTTCTTGTGTTCTTATTTTTATTTCTTGTGTTTTTGTTCTACCGTATGTTATTTTTACTACTATGTTGATGATATTGATTACTGCATTTTTGGGTTTAGAGCTGGCAAGAAAGGCATTTCATTGTACTTGTGCATGTGACATTAACACTTTTCAAACTTGATAATGGTCTGTCCCTATCACATTGAATGAATCAACAGGACCAAGTAGGTCCATATTACAGCCAGCTCCATGTGGACAGATGTGCCAGTCACTGTTGGGTGACTCACAGACCTGGCTCTGGAAGCATCGTCATTGGCAGGTGGGCAGGGAGGGTAGTGGGTACTGCAGAATGGGTCTAACGGGGGAATTCTCTCCTCCTGTCCCTGCCAAATCAGGTTTGATGAAGGACAGAGCAACAGACTCTGCAGTGCAGTAGCTACTCTCCCTGTCGCTGTCCTTGGAAAACGCCTACAGCTGCGACAGTTTGGCAAGACGCATCATAGATGTGTTACACCTGAGATTGGGGATTTAGCTATAGGTCACTGCTTTTAGAGCTCCTATATCAGTCTGCCATTTAGTGTAGGAGAGTGTTGACTGGTGGTAGCACTTTTCTCATTTCTCTTCCATTTGTCTTGTTCCCCTCTTCTCAGTTTGTTCTGTCTAAAAGCCTTAGGCCTGTCTGTTCTTTTACATGTCTCGTTTCACTATCCACCCACCCTTTCTTTCTGTTCCTCTCCTCTCCCACCTCACTGCCAGTGACAGATGGGACTGTTAATAGCCTAGCAGACCGTATTCACTCGATTCTTGGCCGAGTCAATACTTTGACCCATTTTCTCTCTTCTCCAAGATGGAGGAGGCGGATATCTGGGGTTGTCAGTGAAGGTGGGAGTTGGTCAATTTCCCCCCCAGCCTCATGCCTTAACAGAGATGAGCTGAAGGAGGGGGGTGTGGGGATATAAGGACCAGGCAGGGAGCCTCCGCTGAACTGTCAACCCAGAGAGAAGCATCTGCCAGTAGCCCCACTTCAATTCCCTCCACCACGGGGAAGAGAGAGGGAGGCGCAATATGGGTGTAGAGATGCCATTTATTTGCTGCCAAAACAAGAGGATGGGGACAGTTTATTGGGGGGGACTGGAAGGGGCTTTTTTTGTTAAGCCCTAATTTTTTCTGGTAGTCCATCTGGTTCTTGTCAGTAGTTGTTTGTTGGCTCTTTCAATGGCATTAGACTGTAGACTGCAGCCTGGGCTCTAGGTGCTGATGTTGTCTTCTCCACTGCTGTGTGCTGCTGATAGCGTAACGTTGCCCTGGCTGTGGTCTTAAACTGAGCCACCACTAGCCTGTCTGACACTCTCACAATCAGCAGGGGAAAGGGCAGGAGCCCAGCCCAGTCCAGGGTGGAGGCGGCACAACGTTTTACTGTTTCAAACTCACTAATGCTAAGCTGGTGAGACAGAAAGGAACTAGGCCTACTAGCCCTTATGTGCTATTTGAATTATTCCTTATCAGTCCACCCACCTCTGAGCTGTGTAACATGGAGAAGGCTGTTCGCTCGCTCTCTCTCTCTCTGACCCTCTGTGTGAGCCTCAGTGAGTCAGCTTGTACCAAATCGTTCCACCACAGTACCATCTACATCAGCCCACCATGATCAGCTCCTGTGGAATATTAATTACCAGAGGAATCCCAATGCACAACACTGTTCTAATCTTTGTTTATCTCTGGTCCAGCCCCCCCCCCCCCAAAAAAAGAAAAGGCGATAAATACAATGCTGCCAGCCAAATTGCCCAGGAGGAAAACAACTACTGTAGGCAGGCTATTAGCATGTTCACCCACCACAATGTGAGCTGTGAGCTGGAGGCAGTATGCGTTTTGAAACATACTTAATTGTTTGAAACCTGAATTTTTTATTTCATATTATGAGGCATGACTTGCCTTGCTTGAAAATCCAACCGTGGAAATATGGAGGCAATTCTGTTATAAAGACTAAACAGGAGGCGCATGAGTTTCAAGTTTGGGGAAGCATGCAATTTATCCTAACATTTCTAACGATCTGCATGCCAGTTGTATAAAGTGCCTCAATTTTGCTGGACCCCAGGAAGAGTAATGGGGATCCATAATAAATACAAATACAGTGCATTCGGAAAGTATTCAGACCCATTGACTTTTTCAACATGTTATGTTACAGCCTTATTCTAAAATGTATTAAATAGTTTTTTTCTTCTTCATCAATCTACACACAATACCCCATAATAAATATTCAGACCCTTTACTCAGTACTTTGAAGCGCTTTTGGCAGCGATTACAGCCTCGAGTTTTCTTGGGTATGACGCTACAAGCTTGGCACACCTCTATTTCGGGAGTTTCTCCCATTCTTCTTTGTAGATCCTCTCAAGCTTTGTCAGGTTGGATGGGGAGCGTCGCTGCACAGCTATTTTCAGGTCTCTCCAGAGATGTTCCTTTGGGTTCAAGTCCGGGCTCTGACTGGGCCACACAACAACATTCAAAGACTTGTCCCAAAGCCACTTCTGGATTGTCTTGGTTGTGTGCTTAGGGTCGTTGTTCTGTTGGAAGGGGAACCTTCACCCCAGTCCGAGGTCCTGAGTCCTCTAGAGCAGGTTTTCATCAAGGATCTATCTGTACTTTGCTTCGTTCATGCTTCAATCCTGACTAGTCTCCCAGTCCCTGCTGCTGAAAAACATCCCCACAGCATGATGCTGCCACCACCATGCTTCACCTTAGGGATGGTGCCAGGTTTCCTCCAGACATGACGCTTGGCATTCAGGCCAAAGAGTTCAATCTTGGTTTCATCAGACCAGAGAATCTTGTTTCTCATAGTCTGAGAGTACATTAGGTGCCTTTTGGCAAACTCCAAGCGGGCTGTCGTGCCTTTTACTGAGGAGTGGCTTCCGTCTGGCCACTCTACCATAAAGGCCTGATTGGTGGAGTGCTGCAGAGAGAGTTGTCTTTCTGGAAGGTTCTCCCATCTCTACAGAGGAGCTCTTTCAGAGTAACCATCGGGTTCTTGGTCACGTCGCTGACCAAGACCCTTCTCCCCTGATTGCTCAGTTCGATTACAGGCTCAAAATGGCCAGAAACAAAGAACTTTCTTCTGAAACTCATCAGTCTATTCTTGTTCTGAGAAATGAAGGCTATTCCATGCGAGAAATTGCCAAGAAGCTGAAGATCTCGTACAATGCTGTGTACTACTCTCTTCACAGAACAGCGCAAACTGGCTCTAACCAGAATAGAAAGAGGAGTGGGAGGCCCCGGTGCACAACTGAGCAAGAGGACAAGTACATTAGTGTCTAGGTTGAGAAACAGACACCTCAAGTCCTCAACTGGCAACTTCATTAAATAGTACTCGCAAAACACCAGTCTCAACATCAACAGTGAAGAGGCAACTCTGGGATGCTAGCCTTCTAGGCAGAGTTGCAAAGAAAAAGACATATCTCAGACTGGCCAATAAAAAGAAAAGATTAAGATGGGCAAAAGAACACAGACACTGGACAGAGGAACTCTGCCTAGAAGTCCAGCATCCTGGAGCCTCTTCACTGTTGACGTTGAGACTGGTGTTTTGCGGGTACTATTTAATGAAGCTGCCAGTTGAGGACCTGTGAGGCATCTGTTTCTCAAACTAATGTACTTGTCCTCTTGCGCAGTTGTGCACCGGGGCCTCCCACTCTTTCTATTCTGGTTGGATTAGCTATTCAACTTGGATTAGCGAACACAACGTGCCATTGGAACACAGGAGTAATGGTTGCTGATAATGGGCCTCTGTACGCCTATGTAGAAATCTGCCGTTTCCAGCTACATTAGTGATTTACAACATTAACAATGTCTACACTGTATTTCTGATCAATTTGATGTTATTTTCATGGACAATTTTTTTTCTCCCAAAAAACAAGGAAATTACTAAGTGAACCCAAACTTTTGAACGGTAGTGTACATAAAGCCGTAGAAAATATATTGATACTGTCTTGACTTGAGCTTTAACTAGTGAAGTACAACATTGTATCAAATAAATCAACTGGATCCAGGAAAGCAGTCTCTAGCGAACTTGCAACATTGTATCAACTAGCCTATTCTTGCCAGTTAGCTCAGGACCGACAGCTGTTTTTGCGCAAGGGAAAGCTATTTTATGACTTTTCCACTGGATATATGGGATAGAAATAAGAATAAGATGATTAAGTTAGTAAGCATACTATATACATGGTCAGTTCCAGTGCCATATTTACAACTTCTATGCTTACTCAGGCGCGCGCGCTCCCTCAACATCAGGACAGAGGAGCCAAACCCATGCTCGTTGCTCACATGGAGCACTCCAAACAAAAGACCATGAAAAAAGTTGTACATGATGGTTATGAAATAAACCAAAACTTCTTTCTCACAAGTAACGTTTCCACTTCGAGAATCAGAATGGTATTGACTGTAGGCCTAATTTTAGTAGGCTAATACAATGCATTAACATAAATTAATGTAATCAAAGGATGGGGATTAACGGTACATTTACTACTGGTAACAAATGTAATGGTGAATTGATAAAAAGAAACAAACAGCAAACCTTTCACACAATGAATCAAAGAATTGGCAGGAGACAGCGGAGTGCATCGTTCTGGAGAGCGGAGTGCATCGTTCTGGAGAGCGGAGTGCATCGTTCTGGAGAGCGGAGTGCATCGTTCTGGAGAGCGGAGTGCATCGTTCTGGAGAGCGGAGTGCATCGTTCTGGAGAGCGATGAATGCATAAGCTTGTTGTCTCAACATTCAAATTCTAGTCAAGATGCTTATTTGATATGCTTTTCACTGACAGCTGCATGAAAGACTTCCTTTAATGCCATTTCTCTCCTGTTCTATTGATTTTCATATCAACTTTCTATCGTTGTCCAGAAGCCGAAGGCAGTTATAATAACAACCCATCCTAGTTTCACCGTCTTTCTAAGTTTCTAATGGAGATTTTCATCTCTGTCATATACTGCTCGCATCAGGTGCAGTGTTTAGAATGGTGTTTTCTCACGAATTGCATTTTGGAAATATTTTAGTGGCTGCTTCATTACAGGGGTTGCATGGCGTGTTAAAATGAATGACCATAATATTTGTGGTTTGTGTCATTCTGAGCACCTGGGGTGGATGCCGTAATGGGACGCACAATACACATGGGGCTGGTAAATTAAAATCTTCCCGGTCAGGTTGTCCGGCGACACATTTTCCTAACAGAGATCCTCCTCTGGTCGCTCTCAAAGCCAATTTTTTTTTATTTCCTAGAACATCCAATTTTGTTGTTTTCTAAGTCCACAATAATGCTTAAACCATAACAGTAGACCACTTTTGAGGTCTGGGAAAAATGTAAGAAATGTTCATTTGTGAGTGTAGCACCTAGCACTGTTTGATTTAGTGTGTTTCTGTAGCGCACATTTGCAAACAAATACCCAGTGGATTGATGCAGGTAATCATATAATTCTGGTAGGCATACGCTACTTTGTAGCTAGTTAACATTTAATTGAGTAGGTTTTTGAGAAAGCCTTTCCATCTACCAGAAGACGGTTATAGCCTGTCATACCTGGATGTTTTACTTCATATTATGAGACCTGACTTAACTTGCTTCTAAGAAGCCAAGCCAAAATCCGACCATAGAAATGTTGAGGGAAATATTTATAAACACTCCTGTTCTTTTGGTTTTCAAATCAACTTTATTTCATAGCCTTTAAAAAAGATTTTTTTTGCCCTTTTTCTCCCCAGTTTCGTGATATACAATTGGTAGTTACAGTCTTGTCCCATCGCTGCAACTCCCGTACGGACTCGGGAGAGGCGAAGGTCGAGAGCCGTGAGTCCTCCGAAACACAACCCAACCAGCCGCACTGCTTCTTGAGACACTGCTCGCTTAACCCGGAAGACAGCCACACCAATGTGTCGGAGGAAACGGCGTACACCTGGCGACTGTCAGCGTGCATGGCGACTGTTAAATAAAAAATATATATTCCTGTGTATAGTCTCCACTACACCACTGAGGATTCTAGCCCCACACCAATCTCTCCTCTCAGCAACTATGTGTGAAGCCTGGCACTTTATGCTTACCACTCACCACCACCAGCCAGTGATCCAGCTACACAGCCAAACAGATCCCTCTGTCTAACTGATTCCACCTCTCCTCTTCTTCTCTATCAGTGTTGTAGAGCAGAGTGGGTACTTGGTAGCGGCTGCTGTATCTCACTTTCAGCCCTAAGCCGTGCTGCCAAATGAGAACCCTCCAGGGGCCCAATGCTGAGTTAATTAATTGTGTGTGTGCCCCTGTCCAGCAGCAGGTTGTCCTGCCTGAGCTAGGGTCAGCCACTCCTCTGTGCCAGCAGAGAGAAAGCCCTGCCGTCAGCACAATGTAACACATCCAGGCAGGGACCATACCATCCCCTCTTACCCTCTCCTCGCAGCAAAATAACAGGGAACCTACAGCCAGGCCTTCCCTGGAGAAACGCTGCGCCTGCAGAGTCACACACACTTTTTACACTCATTCATCTTTGCTATGTGCTTGGAAGGCTACTATTATTCATGATGAGCAGATAGCTAGAAGCTAATTGAGCAGGAATGAAATCCCCCACAGTGGAAGGCAGTGTGGATGGGTGGGGAAACGCTATAGGGGGTCAGGGGGCGTATGTTCAGCTGTTGCTATGTTTCCTCCTGCCTCCAGTCAATTGAAATCTGCTCTGCCAGAACAGAAGCTCATGGTCACGAATCTCACTTCACAGTCAGAAAAGAGACCATGGTTCTTGTTGAGTCACTGTGTTGTAGAGGCTCTTTGTGTGTGTCCTCACCTTAGTAGACCTGCTGCTGTCAATCGCTCCAGGCCCAGTCTGGGAGGTGACTCTGGGGCGGGGAGGGGGTTGAATTAGAGGTATGGCTAGTCCCTCAGCGCTTTATTGCACACATGGCCAGAGTGAGTGAGCACACCGTAGAGATCTTTATTCATCTTGATCGGGCACACTCTCCTTGGTGGCTGTGTCAGATCAGTCTCTCTCCCCCTCCCTCCCCTGTGTCAGCCTCTCCATCTCTTTTGAAGGGAACTGTTTAACAAACCCTGGCTGTCCCCTCAGGACACTCTGGCCTTCATTAAACTAAAGGTTTCTATTGTCTACTTGCTTACGCCAGCTTGTTTTTAAGAAGACCGCCTCAGAAGTTTCCACTTCATTCTTTGTACAGTAAAGTGTTACTGTGCCTGTTTTTGGGCCTGAGAGGTGGCTTTTCATGTAGCCCAATACATTGTTACAGTACCTGTACAAAGGGAGATTCAGCCCACAGCAAGAGCAAGAGATCCATAGCAATTCAGCACAGGGAAAACAACAATCCATTTGTAGAGGTGTCTCATTATTGGTGTGAATGTTGGTTCAGTGCCACTGGCTGACTCTGGTCACTGATAGGGGAGAGCAGGGGGCTGTAGCCTCGTTTCTGTCCCATCTGTAACATTTATTTTCTTCTCTCACTTTACTGCAGATCCCTATAAAACTCTGAGTGAAGATGGCATTCTTTAAAAACAACTTCTGGGTGAGTCTTTTTGATGTATCATTATGTTCTATGAGTATCATTGGCAGCTCAACATGGAGAGGTGAAAACTGACAGTCAGATTGCATTATGATGATTTGTTTTGGGGGCCATTATGCATGAATACTCTAGACCCTTTTACTGCTCATTTCTATGCAGATTGCAGAAGCTAGTAAAAACCCAAACACTCAGACTGTATGTGACACTGACAGTAGAAATAATGGGCCTACCCTTCAGATAATGCTGTACAACTCTTCTGTAGATGAAGGACACCAATGCATGTAGGTTGACTGGCCAATTCTGTCCGTTCCCTGATTCACACATGAGTCATGATGCCTTACTTTCAGAGTTAATATTCTGTGAATGATACTGAACCACCACCATACAGCACAACATGTTGCATTCTACCAATCTGTCTCCTGAGTGATCTATCTGAATCATAGAGTGGAGGCTGCCTAGTCTCCTTGGTGATGGTGGGAGTAGGGGCACCGGGTTCATTCCTGACACACAGATGAACACAGGTCACATCTTTACAATGCCTGGAAAAGGAACCAACAGGAACCACATCAATATGTTCTAGCAGTCCTATAACCTGTGCAATAACGGTACATAATAAGCATGACAGCAATGTAACCCTGACTGTAGCCCCACTAGTCTGATAGGAGAGACCGGAGAAGACATTAGTCAGCTGCTCCTAGGGGGACTATGCCTGTGTACTGCTCTCCTCTGCACACCTGGTGGAGCTATTTCAGGTGTGTCCTAGTTCTAATACACCACCACTGCCCGCTCACCGTGGAAGGGGAAGGATATTTTGGGAAGGACGCTGTGGCAAAAAGTAAAAGTAACAATTGAGTCAAAGAGGAAACTATACCAGCCATCCGTTTAATTCAATTCAAGGAAATTAGATTCCTACCCTTGATGGAATTCAAAGGTTTTTATAGGTCGCAACATTTTGAGACTCTAGTTGTTTGTATTGTTTCGTTGTTGAGGGATATCTGATTATGAAAGTATCTGCTTGTTTGTACATGAAGCCTCTCTCTGTGGTGGATCCCCTCTGTCCTCATTTTGTGGAGTTGTTGTGTTACTGACTGTGACGGAGGCAGAGTTGAGTGTGTTGTTGTGAGGAGCAGAGCGTGCCGGGTTGTCTTGTCTGCTCTGCCTGCCTGCTGGCTGACCAGCAGCAAGTCATGTGATCCTGGCTGCCTTTGTGTGGCTGCAGGCAGCAGGGCCTCCATGCCTATGGAGGGGAGCGGAGACCTCCATTGTGTGGAACAAAGGTTGATCAAAGGTGATTCCCTCCAACTCAAACCAGGAGGGATGCAACTCTCTCTGACAGTCTAACACCATTCTGTGTCTACAGGTGGCACTGTGTGACTTCCATATTTGCCATCGACATAATGATGTTGGCTTCTCTTCCTAGTCTTAATTAGTCAACAGAGGGAAGGATGAGGAATAGCCATCTGTTATGATTAGGTGCATTCTTAATGACGTCCTCACTCCAAGTCCTTGGGAGTAGAATGACTCCCTCCTTTCAGATGAAAGAAGGGTGAGTACAGTTTGGGTGTAATGCTCTGCTCAGTGTTTTCATCCCAACCAGTGGCGACTTGTCATTCAGGGCACCTGTTTTGAGCCCCACCTGTTTGGCATTAATACGTGTCACATATCAGTTTGCAAACAATGTAAAAAAACTAAAACATTTGAGTTAATAAAGCTGCGTACAAACATGGTCTCTTTGCTTTCTTAAGGCAGCTCCAAAATGCAGGTGTTTCAGCCTAGCTCAGTGCTTTCTGTGATGGAGGGGCAGCCAGCGGAAAATACAGAGCGTAGGGGTTGGTAATCTTCTCTAGTTGCGCTGTGATTGGCTCAGTGTTCTGTCACTCATGGGGACACTACATCACCACAAAATCTACATGGAGAGCTTGAAAGTTCAAGCCCCTTGGGTGCTGCCATAGATTTACATTAGAAGTGCCCATCCAAGAAAGCTCAAGGTCATTGGCCACAGATAAAATTATGTCAAATCACATATCTACCGTAGCTTTGATTGGACTGATCATGTCAACATCATACTTTCAAAATCGTAGCTTTCAAGCTAGACAAGCAGTCATGAATCACGTGGACAATCTACTGGCAAATACTTGTCATATGAAGAGAAATCTCTCTCTCTCTCTTTCTCTGGTCACCCCCAAAGCCAATTGAGGCTTCTTCCAGTTCTCTGCTGCCAATGACTGGAACGAACTACAAAAATCTCTGAAACTGGAAACACTTATCTCCCTCACTAGCTTTAAGCACCAGCTGTCAGAACAGCTCACAGATTACTGCACCTGTACATAGCCCATCTATAATTTAGCCCAAACAACTACCTCTTCCCCTACTGTATTTATTTATTTATTTATTTTGCTCCTTTGCACCCCATTATTTCTATTTCTACTTTGCACATTCTTCCACTGCAAATCTACCATTCCAATGTTTTACTTGCTATATTGTATTTACTTCGCCACCATGGCCTTTTTTTGCCTTTACCTCCCTTATCTCACCTCATTTGCTCACATTGTATATAGACTTATTTTTCTACTGTATGTTTGTTTATTCCATGTGTAACTCTGTGTTGTTGTTTGTGCTGCACTGCTTTGCTTATTCTTGGCCAGGTCGCAATTGTAAATGAGAACTTGTTTTCAACTTGCCTACCTGGTTAAATAAAGGTGAAATTAATAAAATATATATCTTTTAAATTTTAGATAAAATGTATCGATGCTCATCGGCATTGGACATAAACATTACACAAGTTGGAAATTGCATATTCAACAATGACTGGTTTGGAATCAGTGGCTAACTGCAAGCGTTGCAAAGCAACGGGGGGGGGGGGGGGCAGCGAGTTCCGACTGGGGAAAAATAAGTTTTGAACGGTCATCCAAATTGGAATTCCAAGTCGGGAACTCTGGCCTCTTTCTAGAGCTCCGACCTGAAGATCACTGACGTCGTGATTCAACCTTGTTTTTTTTCAGAGTTCCCCAAGAAGGGCCGCAATACCACCTTCCTGTTCAAGTGAGCACAGCATAACTGAGTCCAAAAATGTCTTGTATACTGCTGCATAAATTATGTAATATGCCAATGAGATATGTATACTGTAGCTAAGAAAGTAATACTAAGTGTATGTTGTGTAGTAAGCTGTTTGTAGCCCATGTGCCTCACCCTAATAATTTGGTCCCTTTCTCCCTTATAACTTAGCCTACTGTTCTGACTTGGTGGTGCACATGTAGCCTATAGCCTGTTTTAGACAATATTCGATGATGACGACATTTCTAAGAGCTTTTATTGTCTGCTTATATGCCCCCTTATTTATCCTACGGTTCTGACTTGGTGTACAGGGAGAATACTGTAAGAACGGCCCATGTTCGGAATTCTGTCGCTGTACATTTCAAAGGTGCTGAACAAATCGTTATATTGACTACGTTCGTCTACGCTCGCTCATTGTCTTAATCGATATTACGGATTGCCTCTTATCCGCTCATCGTTCCCTTATGCCATAGTTTGTATATCTCAATTGTCAGTGGAAACCACATTTTGTTCTTATGGCTGCAGGGGCAGTATTGAGTAGCTTGGATGAAAAGGTGCCCAGAGTAAACTACCTGCTCCTCAGTCCCAGTTGCTAATATATGCATATTATTATTAGTATTTGATAGAAAACACTGAAGTTTCTAAAACTGTTTGAATGATGTGTGTGGGTATAACAGAACTCATATGGCAGGAAAAAACCTGAGAAAAAAATCCAACCAGGAAGTTGAGGTTTGTAGGTTTTCAACTCATCGCCTATCGAATACACAGTGGGATATGGGTCAGTTTGCACTTCCTACGGCTTCCAGTAGATGTCAACAGTCTGTATAACCTTGTTTGATGCTTCTACTGTGAAGTGGGGCCGAAGGAGACGGGAATGAGTAAGGTCTATCATGAGCTGACCATGCGCGTTCACGCGCTCTGTTCCATCGCACTTCTGAAGACAATGGAATTCTCCGGTTGGAACATTATTGAAGATTTATGTTAAAAACATCCTAAAGATTGATTCAATACATCGTTTGACATGTTTCTACTGACTGTTACGGAACTTTTTGACATTTCGTCTGCTTTTAGTGAACGCGCTTCGTGACATTGGATTTGTTTACCAAACACGTTAACAAAAGTAGCTCTTTGGACATAAATGATGGACATTACCGAACAAAACAAACATTTCTTGTGGGAGTCCTGGGAGTGCATTCCGACAAAGATCAGCAAAGGTAAGTGAAGATTTATAATGCTTTTTATGACTTTGTTGACTCCACAATTTGGCGGGTAACTGTATGGCTTCCTTTTGTGGCTGAACGCTGTTCTCAGATTATTGAATGTTGTGCTTTTGCCGTAAAGCTTTTTTGAAATCTGATACAGCGGTTGCATTAAGAACAAGTTTATCTTTAATTCTATGTAAAACATGTATCTTTCATCAAAGTTTATGATGAGTATTTATGTTATTTGATGTGGCTCTCTGCAATTTCTCCGGATATTTTGGAGGCATTTCTGAACATGGCGCCAATGTAAACTGAGGTTTTTGGATATAAATATGAACTTTATCGAATAAAACATATATGTATTGTGTAACATGAAGTCCTATGAGTGTCATCTGATGAAGATCATCAAAGGTTAGTGATTAATTTTATCTCTATTTCTGCTTTTTGTGACTCCTGTCTTTGGCTGGAAAAATGGCTGTGTTTTTCTGTGATTTTGCGGTGACCTAACATAATCGTTTGTGGTGCTTTCGCTGTAAAGCCTTTTTGAAATCGGACACTGTGGTGGGATTAACAAGAAATTTATCTTTAAAATGGTGTGAAATACTTGTATGCTTGAGGAATTTTAATTATGAGATTTCTGTTGTTTGAATTTGGCGCCCTGCACTTTCACTGGCTGTTGTCATATCGATCCCGTTAACGGGATTGTAGCCATAAGAAGTTTTAAACAAGTCAGACATTTCAGCTATGATTTTTTTTAAACGCAGTAAATGAGGCTGAATGAACTGTTCCGTTGCCGGACAAGGCTCCGCTGATAACCAGGTGTAGCGGTGGTAAGGATTCACTTCATGTTGCTGAAAAGAATGCTCTGCTGTTGGAACAGCTTTATGTAGGCCCTAACAGTTTGGGCACCGTTTTATATATTGTTTGTGTTGTGTAATTGCTTTGCTGGCATGCATTAAAAAAATCTAAATAATAATTGAGTTTGCCCCACCAAGATTTACATGCTAAAATCGCCACTGATCCCAATACAGACATGTTAATGCCCCTGATATCCATTTCCCCTTTGAAATGGCTGAATGGGTGCTCTCGCATTGAACACCATGAATCCTTTAATTTCTCCTTTTTACCAAAGAACGGTCCATTCAGTCCGTTGCTCCAGAAACCTGAAGCCCCACTAATGCACTACCATTAGGAATTCTAGCAGGACTGTGTGTTGGATGAATCATCCATGTCTTTTTATATAGTTCTCTGCTAGGCCTCATCAAGGCACACTGTCTGTCTGTTCCAGGAAATGGGCCCTGCTCTCCTAGGTGAATTATACCCAACCAATCATTCATCAGCAGAATGAACCCAGTGTTGCCTCTGCTCTTCCCTTGTCAATTTGTGCCTGGTTGTGTCTCTGGGACTCACTGGGCTCTAAGGTCCGGAGCGGACGGATGTAAACCCAGTGGCAGAGACGGATGGGCAGGAATGTTACCAGAGGACCCACTATCTCTCTCTCTCTCTATCTGGAAATGTTCTTTGCTCTGCTAAATTGGATTAATGGCAGCAGGATAGTGGTTTACTGTACCGTTACATAGAGACATTTCAGGGATTTTGCCTTCAGGTTCCTGAGGCCAGATGCAAGTGTTCTGGTGATGGTAATAGAAGCATGAGCGTGGACTGCGGTGTGTTTGTGTGTGTGTGTGTGTGTGTGTGTGTGCATTGTGCTCAGTCTCTGTCATGGGTTAGTCCTAAGCTCAGGGTCTCACGTGTACCGCTGGGCTCCATTCCCTCACCTGCGGCCCAATGGGGCACTGAAGCCATTAATCAGTGTGGCATTAATCAGGGACAGGGACCGGTGCTGTGATCTGATCTCAGCATAAAGTGATGTCCAGAGAGTAGTTCTACACAGGGACACTGCTGGTCTCTCCCAGGCGCTATGGACCAGGTATCAACTAGTGTAGGTGATGGGTTGTTTTGGGGACTCAGTGAGGCAGATGTGGAAGTGGTGTGCTGAGATACTAGGGGTGCTGCTGACACTCTTCCGTGGGATTGCCCGTAAGCACAAAACCTCAATGAGTCAGTTAGACGGTCTCTTTCCACGGATACTAACCTGGGTCTATCCAACTATGTTATCATTGTCATACCATATAGACCTACTATGTCATGTCATACCACATATTATATACAACTCTGAAAATCGGATAGGAAATGTATAGCACTTTGACATCGGCTGACGTGAAAAGGGCTTTATAAATACATTTGATTGATTTGAAATGTCCTCCACTAGCCAGGCCTGATGGAGTTGTTGATCCAATGGATTGGAAGGCAGGGTTGTTTATTCTGCTGACCAGTGAGAGAGGGACAGACGTTCTGTTACTGTGTGCCAGGTTTCACATGTGCCCCCCCCCCTGCATCACAGCACAAGAATGTCCTCCGACACCGGATCCCCTCACTAAGACACTGCTACTTGCTGCTACTCTGGCCACAGAACCTGCTGCCCATAGTGCAGCACTACACTGGCGTTCAACCACAACTCTTGTAACTGGCCAAGGAGGTAACCACACTCACCTAATTAAGCCGGACACGCTCTAGCAGGGAAATCCAGACACGGCTTCTTTATTTAACCACGCCAGTTCCCAATGAGGCCTGCCTTCCAGCACACCGTTTAAAGGAGCATCCCAGGCCTCATTTGTACAGTAATTAGCTTTGTTCATGCCTGAGGGGGAAAGCCAGGGATACTTCTAATTTGAATCAAGTGAGAGTCGTTAGCTGGCCGCGCTGCACATTACAAAGATGAAATGGGGCAGCAAGTATTGGTTGGCTAACTGCAGTGGGCAGGCAGGGAGGGAGAGAGAGAGGGGAGGCTGCTGGATGTGGGAGCACTGCTCGCTGGGTGAGAGTTTATGGTGTTATGGAAGGAGTGAGTGAGTGAGCAGACCCCCTCCCCCAACCCAAACCTCCCAAGGGGCACCCTGCTCCTCAGGAGAAACAGATGGGTCCGGTGATATGTTAAACAACGACTGTAGCTAATACCTGTAAAACATGAACCTGGGCGTTACCTGACCTGACTGGACTGACAGACGATGCTGCTCTGTGTTGCATGGAGTACTAATGAATCTCAGCCATGGTGAGAAAGTTGAGTTGTCTGGGTGCCTCCACACAGACCCTCTGTCGCTCCTCTCGTCTCCCACAGATCACATTGTCATTGTAATGAGCTCTCTCTTGCATGAGCAAAACTTTCTTAGGGGAGCTGCATAAATCAGATCGAAAAATAACTGTCAATGACCGCTGGTCATGGTGTGGAATATGAAACAGGTCTGTGTGATGAATGATCTCAGATGGAACATGATGGGTTTAGCTATAATTCATCATTCTAGTCATGGATTTAACTCTTAGGACGTCTTTGGATTATACGTTTCTTTTAGGGTGCGATACTGACACACCTCGAAACATACATACACAAACAAACCTGTCTGTCACATTAATGAAAGAGCTGTCATACTTCTCGCCCACTGTGTCTGTTACCTGAGGAACATGCCACTTCGATACAGCTACGACTTTGTCGTACCAGGGTGGGAGAATTAACAGCTGGTTAGGATAATTAGGTTAAGGTTAGAAAACGGGTTAGGGTTAGCGAAAATGCTCTCCTAACCTGCTTCAAATAGTCACTTGCGAAAATGCTCTCCTAACCTGCTTCAAATAGTCACTTGTATTGTGTTTTTAGGGAGTCCCGATTTAGCCAGCCGTTATTTCTCCTTTCAGGAAACACAACGGTGTTATAGGAGTTGTTCATAAAGCCTAGACACCATATTAAATGTACCTCTTGTTTTCATTAGCTGATAAAATAATGTTCATACTAATTTCTAAAGCACAAATGTGTCCATAATTGTCAGCTTCGATTGAGACCAGAAATGGGAATTAGGCCTGACTCTTTAGATTAGGCTATTGTGTTTTTGTGAAATAAGCCTTTATTGTCTAGCTGACTAAGGCTTTGGTGTGTCTTTTAGCTGCTTTTACAGAGAAGTTATTTGTCAGTTGGACTGACTTGAACAGTAGTAGCTTTATGTATTGTTTGTTTGGGGTTCCTTTTCTGAAAATCACCTGTCACTCATCATTACATTCACTGCATGGATGACTGCTTGGGACCCGGTGATTGAATATCCGTGTTGCTTTGTTTTCAACTTTCATTTGGCCATTTGCTAATATGTTTTAATGATCACCAATGCCTTATATGATAATACTGTAGGCTATGTTTTAGATTGTGTGTGGCATTCACACGGGGGGGACAGCACCTAGTCAGAGAGGTTAGCATAGTGAAGGGAACTATATACCTGCTTTGTGTTTAGGGCTGAGCAGGGCAGGTCACCTTCCTCTGGGTGCAGATGGGAGACAGGGATGGACAAAGACTATGGCATAATTTCACTTCCATAGAGAAGGAAAGGTATTGGAGAATCACATGTGAATTAAAATCTCTGCATTAACTAGTGTACTGTATGCAGTGTTGGAAAAAGTACCCAATTGTCATACTTGAGTAAAAGTATAGATACCTTAATAGAAAGTTACTCAAGTAACAGTAAAATACTACTTGAGTAAAAGTATTTGGTTGTAAATATACTTTGGTATAAAAAGTAAATGTAATTGCTAAAATATACTTAAGTATCAAAAGTAAAAGTATAAATCATTTCAAATTCCTTATTAAGCACTTTATTTTTATTTTTTTTATGTACGGATAGCCAGGGGCACACTCCAACACTCAGACAATTTACAAAAGATGCATTTGTGTTTAGTGAGTCTGGCAGATCAGAGGCAGTAGGGATGACCACGTGTTCTCTTGATAAGTGCATAAATTGGATAATTTTCCTGTCCTGCTAAGCATTCAACATGTAATGAGTACTTTTGGGTAAAAAGTTCATTAATTTTTTTTTGTAACGTAGTGAAGTAAAAGTATTCAAAAATATGAGTAGTAAAGTACAGATACCCCAAAAAAGTACTTAAGTAGTACTTTAAAGTATTTTTACTTAAGTACTTTACACCACTGACTGCATGTCTGTAGGTAACTAATCAAATGGGTTTGAACCAGGGATGAAAGTAGATGTCATTTCTTCCTGGTACGGGACCTCTATGTATTACATCTAGAATCCCTATTAATTCAATAGGATCTCTGTGGGCCTAGTCATAAAGATTTGAAAGGTAACTTTAAAAAAATTGTGGCATAAACACAACCAGTCATGATGTTTTCATCTGATTTATAAAACAATCACTTCAAAGGGCTCCTTTACTAGGTTTCCCAGCGCACGTTCATCCACTCACAACATATCTTCTAAACAGTGGTGAACGGAAACAGACATCTGTTACACAAAACACCAACAAGTGTAATGACCTTTGGCGATTGTCATTAGGCCAGAATTTAAGTGTCCATTGCTGTCCGCACGCGTCTCTGTGTCGCCCACACTTCTCTGCCTCGGCAAAATGTCAGTGTTCTCGTCAAACCACATCACATTTTGGAGCTATACCACCTGTTTTTCATGCCTCTGACATGCGGTAATGATAAATAGTAGTGTAACAGCCTACCGTTTTCTTTACATTTTGTTTTAATTATTGTGATAGGCTCATATTTTACCGGTACCGTGTACCTCCACTATTTATTTTGCTGGGGTGGCGTACCAGACCGCACCGCCTTACTTTGAACCCTGCTGAGGCCATCAGCCCATCACCACTCTCCTGCCTGAGTAGACCAACGTTTCAAAGCAACGATTGTGTTTGTCTGTTTGTTTAGTGTCTGTGTGTGTTTGGTGTCTGTAACTGAGGGTGGTTGTGGTGTTGGCCTGCTCCTAGCCTCTCTCTGGGAACCTTAGCATTCCAGCCATTCCCCTGCTAGTTGGGAAAAGTGTGTCCCTCTCTAGCAGGGTATTTCTAGTGTTGAGGTGCAGCCGCCTGCCCGTCAGGACAGCCTACACAACGGCCCCGCTGTTGACATCAAAGTGGGGGCTTCAAGGAACAGGCTATTTTTAACGCTGCCTCTGTTAACTCTGCTGTTATGTGATGACTCTTTTTTTTCTTCTTTGTATTGTCTGTAGGAAGGGAATCCTTATTTAAACTTCTAGTTCACATTGCCTTCCTTATGCCAGTCTTGACTAAATCTGCACAAGGCTGCTAAGGTGCAGGAAGACAAAAGGAGAAAGCTTCTGCACACTTTGGGTCAATGGAAATTCTGATTTAATGCTATTGTAGAACAATAGATCTGACATTTGCATCGACCCTGTGGAAAGACTTCTTCGGCCTATGAAAATGACATTTCTGAAGAACAACTTGGCTTGCAGTCGGCCTGTCTATGAAACATGTATGTTTGTTTCCTTTAACCAGTGTCATGATTGCTTGTTGTTCCCCACTGAGCGAAACAAGAAGACAGCCACAGTATTAAAGGTCATGGAAGAAAACAACATGAGTTGTGTTT
Source organism: Salvelinus alpinus (assembly GCF_045679555.1). NCBI lineage: Eukaryota > Metazoa > Chordata > Actinopteri > Salmoniformes > Salmonidae > Salvelinus > Salvelinus alpinus. The sequence continues at coordinate 23,252,976 of NC_092091.1, forward strand.
ATGTCATCACCAGCTCCCAGGCATACTTCTGTTGGCGAGATAAAGGCATTTCTGTTTTCTCCAACCCTGTGTCAACCTTGGTTCTGGTTGCTTAACAACAAGAGAAACATCCACATCCACAATATTTAAAGGTCATGATGAAAGAAAACAGTATTTGTTTTGTTTGTGTTGATTTGTGTTCAATGCTACTATGCTCCAAGGTTCCTCAATGAATAAGTAACAGAGAAGTGTTGAGTGGATTTAAATGAGAAAAACATCTATTTCCTGGGGTCGTAGGTTTGTCTGCCATCGCCTGCTATGTGTCACATCTTTCATATTGAGGGATCTCTAAATCCCATAGAGATGCAGTACAATCGAATTCTGTTACTCACCCAAGGTGTTGTCTGTGTTTTTGCAGGGGGAGAAGAATGCAGGGTTTGACGTGTTGTACCACAACATGAAGCATGGACAGATTGCTACCAAAGAGCTGGCAGAGTTTGTCCGTGAGAGGTGAGGTGTTGTTTGGGCTGGGATGTTCCGGAGAGGTGAGGTGTTGTTTGGGCTGGGATGTTCCGGAGAGGTGAGGTGTTGTTTGGGCTGGGATGTTCCGGAGAGGTGGTACATAAGTGACGTGGGAGTGATGTTTCTTAATCAGTTTGTCTTTCAACTCATCCATCCATTTGAAAAAGTCATTTTTCGAAACGTTCATAAATGTTTTGAACTTTGAATTTTAAAAAGACTGATTCCAATAGTGGCTACAGGGCCTTGTCGTTTCCTTTCATAGTCTTAGTGCAGAGGAACGGCTCCATCAGTCTCCCCTGCCTTCTAATCCACATAGCTGGGCTGTATTTGAACTCAGGCCAGCACATGGGAGTGTTAAGAGAGACACATATACTCTCACGCAATACAAGACACGGCCCTCAAGACAAGGAGCTCCCTGTCTTACTATACAAATATACACACACACTTGCAGTAGCTGTGTTTTTGCCTGTTATCTGGGCACTCAGCTCCGGTAACATGTCAGTCTGAATAATCCTCCTCCTGGATTGTTTTCCCAGAAGTCGTCTGTCTTTATTCAGTCTGTTAATGAGTCAATTAGCTGGAAGTTGAACACTCATTGTAGTATTTAAGCCTGGGCCTTACAGGGCTTTTCTCCCCAGAGGGGAAGACAACAACCTGCACTGTCAGACCAATGTCATAGTCCTGACTTTTATTCATAAGATCTGAACCACTGCACATTCCCCACAGAAGGAAGGAAATGCAGTTATCTACTTGGAAGGAAATGCAGTATCTACTTGGAGAGAACAAAGTGTCAGTCAGGAAATGAAAGAAGACATTGCAGGGAAGCTGTGTCTCCCTCATGACAGACAGAGTAAGCAACCCATTGAGCTGATTGATTCCCCACGCTCAGTGCAGAGGAGGTCTTTCTCAATCTGGATGTTCTATGTATCTAAACGTTGAATGTCATGTATTCTAGCCCTTTGTAGGCCTAACTACCCATCTCCAAGGTGTACTTCTTCTCCATAAAGAGATGTCTCTTGCCGGAGGCCTGTGAAACTGCACTGATTTGTTTGTTTATTACATTGCTCTTTCCTTGTCAGGGTGGGAGGGGGTTGTTACCCCCCAGACATACTGATCTACTTTCTTCTCCGTGGGTGCTACAGATGGGTATTAAAGTTGTATGTTCCTCCTGCAGAAATGAGGCCATTTTATTATTTATATTTGGGTCAGGGCAACATTTACAGAGTATTGAAGCTAAATATTTATTTTCCCTTTGCCTGGTTGTTTATGCCTTTAGGTTTGTGCTTTATTATGCTCTGTACATGATAATATGACATTATGCTAGTAAGATATGCAGTTGTTTTGTGTGAGCCGGAAGGGGACGAGTTTAGATCCATCTGTAGTTGGATTTCCAATGCTGAGACTGCATAGACCATCACTCTGCCTGGTTTGTTACTGACCAGCCACGGGCTCATCAGGAATATCTTGATCTATCTGTGGTTCTCAGGGCTGCCATCGAGGAGACCTACTCCAAGTCCATGAGCAAACTGGCCAAAATGGCAAGCAATGGAAGCCCACTAGGGTGAGTATATGAGAACTCTTGCCATCAACATCTCAGTTTAAAATGAAATCAACTGTTTCATATGCTGGCAGGGTACCTAGAGGATTTATAGGAGTTTGTCTGTATGGTTTGATTCTCTTGGCCAGGGTCTATGGTTTACTGGGTCATAGCAGGCCAGGGTCTATGGTTTACTGGGTCATAGCAGGCCAGGGTCTATGGTTTACTGGGTCATAGCAGGCCAGGGTCTATGGTTTACTGGGTCATAGCAGGCCAGGGTCTATGGTTTACTGGGTCATAGCAGGCCCGGGTCTATGGTTTGTTTAACTCTAGAAATGCACCATAAAGATTCACTTTAATGTCATTACCATTCAAACAAAATGTATGAAATCGCATCTGTTAATGTATGTGATTATTAGATTAAAAAAAACACGATGTTGGTGTTAGGACCTTGTACTGTAGGTGACATATTGCTCTGTGTCCCTCAGGACGTTTGCTCCTATGTGGGACTTGTTCCGGGTGTCATCAGACAAGCTGGCTCTCTGCCACTTGGAGCTGATGCGTAAGATGAATGACCTCATCCGGGACATCAACAAGTATGGTGACGAGCAGGTCAAAGTTCACCGCAAGGTAACACTTCTCACCATATCTTTCTATGATCACGACCCCTCTATCCCCCACATCATTCACTATATTATATTATAAACTGGGTGGTTTGAGCCCTGAATGCTGATTGGCTGAAAGCCATGGTATATCAGACCGTATACAACGGGTATGAGAACATCAATTTACTTCTGCTGTAATTATGTTGGTAACCAGTTTATAATAGCAATAAGGCGCCACGGGGTTTGATATATGGCCAATATACCACGGCTAAGGGCTGTCTCCAGGCACTCCACGTTGCGTCGTGCGTAAGAGCTGCCCTTAGCTGTGGTATATTGGCCATATACCACACCCCCTCGGGCCTTATTGCTTAAATATATAATGACCATTTTAATAATATGTGCATGGTGTGTTTCTCACAGACAAAGGAGGAGCAGGTGGGGACCCTGGAGGCTGTTCAGGCCGTCCAGGTGCAGAGTGGTCACCTCCAGAAGTCCAGGGAGGGATACCACGCCAAGTGTATTGAGCTGGACCGATTGAGGAAAGAGGGAGCTCCCCAGAAAGAACTGGAGAAGGTCTGTCACTAGGCATCAATGAACACATTCCGTATAATACAGTATAGCTGTAAAAACTGTTAAATGAGCACAGGGTGCCTTACGTTAATGAGTAGTTGCTGAAAGTACACTGAATAAGATAGACAGTTGAACAAGGTTGTGATTATTATAGCAGATCATTTGTTCTCAATGATGACTCACCAGGATGAATAAAGGTTCCAGTAATGACTGGAGGAAGTCTATAATCGTCCCCTATCTCTCACTAGGCGGAGATGAAGTCTATAATCGTCCCCTATCTCTCACTAGGCGGAGATGAAGTCTATAATCGTCCCCTATCTCTCACTAGGCGGAGATGAAGTCTATAATCGTCCCCTATCTCTCACTAGGTGGAGATGAAGTCTATAATCGTCCCCTATCTCTCACTAGAGGGAGATGAAGTCTATAATCGTCCCCTCTCTCTCACTAGGTGGAGATGAAGTCTATAATCGTCCCCTATCTCTCACTAGAGGGAGATGAAGTCTATAATCGTCCCCTATCTCTCACTAGGTGGAGATGAAGTCTATAATCGTCCCCTATCTCTCACTAGAGGGAGATGAAGTCTATAATCGTCCCCTCTCTCTCACTAGGTGGAGATGAAGTCTATAATCGTCCCCTATCTCTCACTAGGTGGAGATGAAGTCTATAATCGTCCCCTATCTCTCACTAGAGGGAGATGAAGTCTATAATCGTCCCCTATCTCTCACTAGGTGGAGATGAAGTCTATAATCGTCCCCTATCTCTCACTAGGTGGAGATGAAGTCTATAATCGTCCCCTATCTCTCACTAGAGGGAGATGAAGTCTATAATCGTCCCCTATCTCTCACTAGGTGGAGATGAAGTCTATAATCGTCCCCTATCTCTCACTAGGCGGAGATGAAGTCTATAATCGTCCCCTATCTCTCACTAGGTGGAGATGAAGTCTATAATCGTCCCCTATCTCTCACTAGAGGGAGATGAAGTCTATAATCGTCCCCTCTCTCTCACTAGGTGGAGATGAAGTCTATAATCGTCCCCTATCTCTCACTAGAGGGAGATGAAGTCTATAATCGTCCCCTCTCTCTCACTAGAGGGAGATGAAGTCTATAATCGTCCCCTCTCTCTCACTAGAGGGAGATGAAGTCTATAATCGTCCCCTATCTCTCACTAGAGGGAGATGAAGTCTATAATCGTCCCCTCTCTCTCACTAGAGGGAGATGAAGTCTATAATCGTCCCCTATCTCTCACTAGAGGGAGATGAAGTCTATAATCGTCCCCTATCTCTCACTAGAGGGAGATGAAGTCTATAATCGTCCCCTCTCTCTCACTAGAGGGAGATGAAGTCTATAATCGTCCCCTATCTCTCACTAGAGGGAGATGAAGTCTATAATCGTCCCCTCTCTCTCACTAGAGGGAGATGAAGTCTATAATCGTCCCCTCTCTCTCACTAGAGGGAGATGAAGTCTATAATCGTCCCCTCTCTCTCACTAGAGGGAGATGAAGTCTATAATCGTCCCCTCTCTCTCACTAGAGGGAGATGAAGTCTATAATCGTCCCCTCTCTCTCACTAGAGGGAGATGAAGTCTATAATCGTCCCCTATCTCTCACTAGAGGGAGATGAAGTCTATAATCGTCCCCTATCTCTCACTAGAGGGAGATGAAGTCTATAATCGTCCCCTCTCTCTCACTAGAGGGAGATGAAGTCTATAATCGTCCCCTCTCTCTCACTAGAGGGAGATGAAGTCTATAATCGTCCCCTATCTCTCACTAGGTGGAGATGAAGTCTATAATCGTCCCCTCTCTCTCACTAGAGGGAGATGAAGTCTATAATCGTCCCCTATCTCTCACTAGAGGGAGATGAAGTCTATAATCGTCCCCTCTCTCTCACTAGAGGGAGATGAAGTCTATAATCGTCCCCTATCTCTCACTAGAGGGAGATGAAGTCTATAATCGTCCCCTCTCTCTCACTAGAGGGAGATGAAGTCTATAATCGTCCCCTATCTCTCACTAGAGGGAGATGAAGTCTATAATCGTCCCCTCTCTCTCACTAGAGGGAGATGAAGTCTATAATCGTCCCCTATCTCTCACTAGAGGGAGATGAAGTCTATAATCGTCCCCTATCTCTCACTAGAGGGAGATGAAGTCTATAATCGTCCCCTATCTCTCACTAGAGGGAGATGAAGTCTATAATCGTCCCCTATCTCTCACTAGGTGGAGATGAAGTCTATAATCGTCCCCTATCTCTCACTAGAGGGAGATGAAGTCTATAATCGTCCCCTCTCTCTCACTAGAGGGAGATGAAGTCTATAATCGTCCCCTATCTCTCACTAGGTGGAGATGAAGTCTATAATCGTCCCCTATCTCTCACTAGAGGGAGATGAAGTCTATAATCGTCCCCTCTCTCTCACTAGAGGGAGATGAAGTCTATAATCGTCCCCTATCTCTCACTAGGTGGAGATGAAGTCTATAATCGTCCCCTATCTCTCACTAGAGGGAGATGAAGTCTATAATCGTCCCCTCTCTCTCACTAGAGGGAGATGAAGTCTATAATCGTCCCCTATCTCTCACTAGGTGGAGATGAAGTCTATAATCGTCCCCTATCTCTCACTAGAGGGAGATGAAGTCTATAATCGTCCCCTCTCTCTCACTAGAGGGAGATGAAGTCTATAATCGTCCCCTCTCTCTCACTAGAGGGAGATGAAGTCTATAATCGTCCCCTATCTCTCACTAGGTGGAGATGAAGTCTATAATCGTCCCCTATCTCTCACTAGAGGGAGATGAAGTCTATAATCGTCCCCTCTCTCTCACTAGAGGGAGATGAAGTCTATAATCGTCCCCTATCTCTCACTAGGTGGAGATGAAGTCTATAATCGTCCCCTCTCTCTCACTAGGTGGAGATGAAGTCTATAATCGTCCCCTATCTCTCACTAGAGGGAGATGAAGTCTATAATCGTCCCCTCTCTCTCACTAGGTGGAGATGAAGTCTATAATCGTCCCCTCTCTCTCACTAGAGGGAGATGAAGTCTATAATCGTCCCCTCTCTCTCACTAGAGGGAGATGAAGTCTATAATCGTCCCCTCTCTCTCACTAGAGGGAGATGAAGTCTATAATCGTCCCCTATCTCTCACTAGGTGGAGATGAAGTCTATAATCGTCCCCTATCTCTCACTAGAGGGAGATGAAGTCTATAATCGTCCCCTCTCTCTCACTAGAGGGAGATGAAGTCTATAATCGTCCCCTATCTCTCACTAGGTGGAGATGAAGTCTATAATCGTCCCCTCTCTCTCACTAGGTGGAGATGAAGTCTATAATCGTCCCCTATCTCTCACTAGAGGGAGATGAAGTCTATAATCGTCCCCTCTCTCTCACTAGGTGGAGATGAAGTCTATAATCGTCCCCTCTCTCTCACTAGAGGGAGATGAAGTCTATAATCGTCCCCTATCTCTCACTAGAGGGAGATGAAGTCTATAATCGTCCCCTATCTCTCACTAGAGGGAGATGAAGTCTATAATCGTCCCCTCTCTCTCACTAGGTGGAGATGAAGTCTATAATCGTCCCCTATCTCTCACTAGAGGGAGATGAAGTCTATAATCGTCCCCTATCTCTCACTAGAGGGAGATGAAGTCTATAATCGTCCCCTCTCTCTCACTAGGTGGAGATGAAGTCTATAATCGTCCCCTATCTCTCACTAGAGGGAGATGAAGTCTATAATCGTCCCCTATCTCTCACTAGAGGGAGATGAAGTCTATAATCGTCCCCTATCTCTCACTAGAGGGAGATGAAGTCTATAATCGTCCCCTATCTCTCACTAGAGGGAGATGAAGTCTATAATCGTCCCCTCTCTCTCACTAGAGGGAGATGAAGTCTATAATCGTCCCCTATCTCTCACTAGAGGGAGATGAAGTCTATAATCGTCCCCTCTCTCTCACTAGAGGGAGATGAAGTCTATAATCGTCCCCTCTCTCTCACTAGGTGGAGATGAAGTCTATAATCGTCCCCTATCTCTCACTAGAGGGAGATGAAGTCTATAATCGTCCCCTATCTCTCACTAGAGGGAGATGAAGTCTATAATCGTCCCCTATCTCTCACTAGAGGGAGATGAAGTCTATAATCGTCCCCTATCTCTCACTAGAGGGAGATGAAGTCTATAATCGTCCCCTATCTCTCACTAGAGGGAGATGAAGTCTATAATCGTCCCCTCTCTCTCACTAGGTGGAGATGAAGTCTATAATCGTCCCCTCTCTCTCACTAGGTGGAGATGAAGTCTAAGAAAGCTGCCGAGTCGTTTGCTGTGTGTATAGAGAAGTATAACCGCGTGGGAGGAGACTTCGAGCAGAAGATGAGCGAATCAGCCCAGGTCAGTCAGTCCACTGGGCCTGGGGCGGGTTACTTAGACACACTCAATCTTGGGGTTCCCTTAAGTTAACAAACCGTTTTTGTTCACAATGAACACGTCTCCATGGCTACCTGCACAGTTTCCAAGGAAACCCTCAACAAACCGAATGAACGGTGCTATATTTGTTTTTAAATGATGACTGGAATCCTGGTGACCAATTACCTGTTAATAGCTACAATGGGAGATCTGTCCCTGATAATGAGTGAAGAGGAGAGAGCTCGGTGGGATTTCATGAAGACTACAGCCCAGAGCATGATGGGGGAAATGACCTGTTCTTTCAAGCTATTACTCTAGCCCACATGCAGTGTTGTGATTAGTACCTGGTTATTACCTGGGATGGGACCTCTATTATACTCCACTGCTCTGGTCTGTACCTGGTTCTCTTCCTGTACAGTTGCCTCTGGTCTGTACCTGGTTTTCTTCCTGTACAGTTGCCTCTGGTCTGTACCTGGTTCTCTTCCTGTACAGTTGCCTCTGGTCTTTGTCTTTGGGTTCTTTTGGTTTATTTCTTACCACTTAACTGCACTTTGCGGTAGTTTGCGCTAGCGTTTTGTGGGTATTTTGAGTAGCATTTTGTTGTGCTTTGGGGTAGTTTGCTGTAATTAGGACCCATCTTGGTGTCTGAACACCATTGTTGTGTTCTCGTCCTCTGTACAGAAGTTCCAGGACATCGAGGAGGCCCACCTGAGGCAGATGAAACAGCTGATCAAGGGATACTCCCACTCCATAGAGGACACCCACGTCCAGGTGGGACAGGTAGGTCACCCAGACACTGACCCAGGCCAGGAGAGCCTGTCTGGAGGGATTTAACTGACCTCTTTGAGGGGTTGTCTCCTGCTACACTCACAAACTGAACCACAGTCAAACTCCACACACCGAGCACATCCACAACAAATTCTCCAGTCCAAACCCCTATCTCTTCTCTGACTGCAACGAGCCCCTCTCTCCTCTGTTCAGGTCCATGAGGAGTTCAAACAGAACGTGGAGAACATCGGCATAGATAACCTCATCCAGAGGTTTGCAGAGCAGAAGGGCACAGGCAAAGACAAACCAGGTACACCACACAAACAGCATAAACAGATGGTTTGATCCCAGCATGTGTATGCGTGAGCGTGTGTCCGATTTGTCCTCACTGTGGTGTGTCCCTATATGTGGCAGCCCTGGTGGGGTTTGAAGAGTACATGACAGCTTTAGTACCGGAGGGGAGTAAGAAGAGTCGAGGAAAAGCCTTCAGGATTCCTGGACTGGGAAAGAGGGACAAAGAGCCAGACTCAACGTGAGCACGCACACACACACACAGACATGTGCGCGTACAACACAGACCGAGACAGAAACCCAGCTATTTTTACCAAGAAGCCGAGATAAATGAAAATTACTGGAGCGATGTCGTCACGCACACGCAGATGATAAATCCCAATTACCCTCACTTTCTTTTGTCAGCTCCTTCTGTGATACTATCTTGTCACTTAGCTACATTCACCTTTGTTTCTTTTTGCAGGGATTCAGCTGTGACGGAGACACCAGTGAGTATATGCTAATTCACAGTGGCTCAAAAACCATCAAATCAATGTCCGTTCTTCCATTATCAGTTCTACATTCCTGGTGGTGGTGAATTAAACAGCATATCACTGTGCCCTCCGCCAACGTACTGTACAGACACATCAATGCTGTGTATGTCTGTGTGTGCAGTCTGTGTGTGTGTGTCTGTACAGTCTGTGTGTGTGTGTCTGTACAGTCTGTGTGTGTGTGTGTGTGTGTCTGTACAGTCTGTGTGTGTGTGTGTCTGTACAGTCTGTGTGCGTGTGTCTGTACAGTATGTGTGTGTGCATTTGTACGTGTGTATGAGCAAGGGAGAGTAATCATGTGTGACAATGGTGTGTCTGGCAGTGTTTGGTTGTCTATTTTTATTATTTTGACCAGTGGCGATAAGATACCTTAATATAAAATGACTCAAGTAAAAATACAGTAAAATACTACTTGAGTAAAAGTATTTGGTTTTAAATCTACTTAAGTATCAAAGGTAAAAGTATACATCATTTCAAACTCCTCACGTTAAGCAAACCAGCAAACTGAGATCCTCCATTTATCCAGGTTCTAGTTTTCACACGGCTCCGAAAGTGATCTCCTGATGACAACATCACAGGGTGAAGGGTTGTTATGGCACTTTAAGCTTATCAAACACCAGGAGAAAGTATTTATGTTTGTATACAACATGGGTATTCTCTATTCTGCACACAGAACTCTCCCCTAGAGGTGGATGAGGAGGGGTTTGTAATCCGAGCAGACGTCAATCAGAATGATATCCTTTGCAGTAACACTGACTATCAGACGAGAGGCTGTCTCTACTGTATTGTAGTAAAAATTCCCTTGGACAGACCTCTTTATCTTCATAATGAAAACAAAGCTTCCTGCCACTGTGTAAGTGAGTATTCTATCTTTATAAAGCAGTCTAGACGGTCTCTTATGAGATGAGTAGAACATTAAGTCTCCCTGCCCCCTGAGAGACATTTAAATAGACTGAAATGCTCTCTCTGTCCCTAGTCCAGCTCCAGTCCATTATCAGTGAATGAGGCTGGACAAAGGAAACCCTGACACTCCCAAAGTTGTCCAAGGCATAAGGCTCTTCCCCGTCCATTTTAGTCAGTCCACTGTCCACCCTCCGTCGGGTCACTTTTCCTTGACTCTCTGTCCGCACGCTGCTCGATGGAGGACAAGGAGGACAACTTCTACTCCAGCGACTCTGACTTTGACGACGAGGAGCCCAAGAAGTTCCACATCCAGATCCGTCCGGTGGGCAGCAGCAGCCGCAGCAACTCTGCTGCTACAGAGATGGAGCTGAAGGCCACCGTGGGGGCACTCACACTGCCCCCCAACAGAGGGGTATGACGGGGGAAGGAGTGGGTACAGGACCAGAGGGAGGCATGGGATGAAATGTGTTGCGGATTTTCACATGGTGTGGTATCAAAAGTCTAAGATTTATGAAAAGGGAAGCTCAGAAATGCTCATCTGTTTATTAAGACATGTTTATTTTTCCTGCTATTGTCTCTCCATGTTGTTGCAATAACAGCAGGATGTAAACATTCTAAATTGTTTAGATATTGCCAGACAGTGTAATTAACAACTCTGCTCTCTCTCGTTCCAGGTGTCAATCAAACGTCATCTCTCCAGTAAGTTCCATTAGAACCGGCTTCTTGTTAAAAATAGCTGGGTTTCTGTCTGTCTCTGTCTGTATGTTTTACGCATTTCTCTGTGTGTGTGGTCCTCTGACTCCTCTTGTCCTCTTCACAGGAAACAGCAGTACTACAGGACGTTCAGAGGGGGAGGGAGAGGGCGCCACCCACAGGGGTAAGTAGTTAGCACTCTCTCTCCACTGTTTCTGCAGCATCAGTAGTACACTCTCCACTGTTTCTGCAGCATCAGTAGTACACTCTCCACTCTTTCTGCAGCATCAGTAGTACACTCTCCACTCTTTCTGCAGCATCAGTAGTACACTCTCCACTCTTTCTGCAGCATCAGTAGTACACTCTCCACTGTTTCTGCAGCATCAGTAGTACACTCTCCACTGTTTCTGCAGCATCAGTAGTACTCTCTCCACTCTTTCTGCAGCATCAGTAGTACTCTCTCCACTGTTTCTGCAGCATCAGTAGTACACTCTCCACTGTTTCTGCAGCATCAGTAGTACTCTCTCCACTGTTTCTGCAGCATCAGTAGTACACTCTCCACTGTTTCTGCAGCATCCGTAGTACACTCTCCACTGTTTCTGCAGCATCAGTAGTACTCTCTCCACTGTTTCTGCAGCATCAGTAGTACTCTCTCCACTGTTTCTGCAGCATCAGTAGTACACTCTCCACTGTTTCTGCAGCATCCGTAGTACACTCTCCACTGTTTCTGCAGCATCAGTAGTACTCTCTCCACTGTTTCTGCAGCATCAGTAGTACACTCTCCACTGTTTCAGCAGCATCAGTAGTACACTCTCCACTGTTTCTGCAGCATCAGTAGTACACTCTCCACTGTTTCTGCAGCATCAGTAGTACACTCTCCACTGTTTCTGCAGCATCAGTAGTACTCTCTCCACTGTTTCTGCAGCATCAGTAGTACTCTCTCCACTGTTTCTGCAGCATCAGTAGTACTCTCTCCACTGTTTCTGCAGCATCAGTAGTACACTCTCCACTGTTTCTGCAGCATCAGTAGTACACTCTCCACTGTTTCTGCAGCATCAGTAGTACACTCGCCACTGTTTCTGCAGCATCAGTAGTACACTCTCCACTGTTTCTGCAGCATCAGTAGTACTCTCTCCACTGTTTCTGCAGCATCAGTAGTACTCTCTCCACTGTTTCTGCAGCATCAGTAGTACACTCTCCACTGTTTCTGCAGCATCAGTAGTACACTCTCCACTGTTTCTGCAGCATCAGTAGTACACTCTCCACTGTTTCTGCAGCATCCGTAGTACTCTCTCCACTCTTTCTGCAGCATCCGTAGTACTCTCTCCACTCTTTCTGCAGCATCAGTAGTACTCTCTCCACTCTTTCTGCAGCATCCGTAGTACTCTCTCCACTCTTTCTGCAGCATCAGTAGTACTCTCTCCACTCTTTCTGCAGCATCAGTAGTACACTCTCCACTCTTTCTGCAGCATCAGTAGTACACTCTCCACTCTTTCTGCACCATCAGTAGTACTCTCTCCACTCTTTCTGCAGCATCAGTAGTACTCTCTCCACTCTTTCTGCAGCATCAGTAGTACACTCTCCACTCTTTCTGCAGCATCAGTAGTACACTCTCCACTCTTTCTGCAGCATCAGTAGTACACTCTCCACTCTTTCTGCAGCATCAGTAGTACACTCTCCACTCTTTCTGCACCATCAGTAGTACACTCTCCACTGTTTCTGCACCATCAGTAGTACACTCTCCACTGTTTCTGCCCCTTACCATGTACTTTATCATTTCCATATATTCTATCAGTGGTAGGTCATAACTGTTTGTTTCATATGGTATTCATGCATAGCATACTGTTACTCCACCTTTAATGTTAGTGATACAGCCTCTTTAATCCAGGCTGTATCACAACCAGCTGTGATCGGGAGTCCCATAGGGCGGCGCACAATTGGCCCAGCGTCGTCTGGGTTTGGCCGGTGTAGGCCGTCATTGTAAATAAGAATTTGTTCTTAACTGACTTGCTTAGTTAAATAAAAGAAATAAAAATGTTACTCCCAGTCTGAAGTGATGTGAATGTGATTTACCGTGTTGCTTCTGAATAGGCTTAACAGTGCGTATCCGTCCAGTGATAAATCGTCGAGGTGGCTGACCTTGGCTGAATGACACTGTCTATTTGTCACGCCTCAGGTCTGTCTGGAACATGGTTTATTAGTGAGGGAGTAGCAGCCTGTGATGCTACAGTAGGAGGCTATTTGTGGGGGAAATGAGCAGACTGGATTAATGATGAGTGCCTTGATTAAAACCGTAGCGTAAAGCGCTGGGCTGATGTTGCTTAGAGAAGCCAGGCTAATGGCTGGTATTTATCTTTATGGAAGGTAATGGGTATTCCCTTACGGCTGCCCTCCATCAGCACTCTAGTTAATCACATCTCTCCCTGATTGGGGAGCAGTCCCAAATTAAACTTCACTAAGTGTGTGTGTTTTGCAGAGGGAGAGCAGGATGGCCTATGCAGATCCACCTCCAGTCCAGATCCCAGTAGGTGAGTGAATGTCAGTCACACTCCAGTCCTCCCCTCTCTCTGTCGTATGTTTCTGTGAGGTGGAGAGACGCTGTGTGAGAAGAAGCCAGCAGATCTGATGACAGTACTGCATCATCTGACATTATCTCTGGTTATGCTTTTTATTCACTTCTGGTAACGTATTATATCCCTCTCTTGCTCCCTCGCTCCCTCACTGTCTCTTTCCCTTTCTCATTTCATCTGTCTCTCACCCACTCTAGGTTGAGTTCTACTGCGTCAGGCTCGGACAGTCTCTTTGGACCTCCTCTGGAGTCGGCCTTCAAGTCAAAAAGCTTTGCTGGTAGAGATCAGCTACAGAGAGCAGAGAGTGTCTTTGGTGCTTCTGAATGTAAATACGGTTTAAAGTATTATGATGTATTAGTGATAGGGACAGAAGTTTTTCCAGTCAGTAAAAACTCCTTATCTTATGTGTGATACATACTGTTTTAGGTAGTAGAATGATCATCTCCCCTTGTTCCCTCCAGATGCTGCCTTCTCCTCTGACTCCTCCTCTCCTGAGAACGTAGAGGACTCAGGGCTGGACTCACCTTCCCATCAGCCCCTGGGACCCTCCCCTGAGCCGGCTGGTTGGGCAGCGTGGCCGTCAGCAAGTCAGAATAAAGAACCAGCAGGACTGGGCAGGCCAGAAGACCCCTTCCTCACTGTCTTTAGAGACCCCTCCCCGGAACACAGCCCCCACCCCCAGGACAACCCTGCCAGTATCTGGGCAGCTGATCCACGATCCTCCCGCCCCCCTCCAGACATGGACCCCTCAGCCCTCTGCTTCCCGGCCTTCTCCCAGTCCTTGGCCCCTCCAGAGCTGGACCCGGCCCTGTGGAGCTGTAAACACATCCCTCCTGAAGACCCCTTCCTGGCTGCCTTCGAGAGGACCGTCACCCAGGAGACCCTGCCCCCCCCTGACGCCTGGGCCCCCCCACGCCCGCGCCCCTCCAGAGACGGAAGGGGGATAGAGGTACAGGGCGACTCCTTCTCCGGCTCCCTCAGTGACAGTAAAACCCTCCCCTCCTCCTGCTCTCGCAAGGACAGGGACAGGAAACGAGACCGTAGTGCCCCGCCCCCAGAATCACCTGACGATCCATTCGCCATCACTATGATTGGCAGCCCCACCCACCAGTCAGCCCTAGCTGCCGCGACAGGAATCCTGACCCACGTCGTCAGCAGTAGTAGGCTGACCCCCAACTCCAACTCCCTCCCATTATCCCATCCTAAGAAGGAGCTGGTGCACTGGAACTCTGTCCACAACCCCTTCCGTGAGGGGACCTCGGCTGGGTCTCTGGCCCTGGGTGGAGTGGTCCGGGAGGGAGGGAGGAAGCACCGTGAGTCACGCAGCGAAAGCGAGCCACGCAGGAGCGGCCTGCCTCTCACACGGTATTCTGGGCCACAGGAGGACCTGTGCTTTTCTACTGATAAAGACCAGAACTGCCTGGACCTGAACACATCACAGCCGCCCTGCAACATGGGCTCACACAAGGGTATGAATGTTGAACACTACACTACTGGCCTCAGATGTCTATGCACTAGCTATATTTTGAGATTGGATTTTCTAAATATATTTTCCCAAATGTACAACTATATTTCACTCTATTCAAAACCCCACTCTGTCTTTTAGACAACTTCCTCTTGTCTTACAGGTTGTAATATTGGTCATGTTCCTCTAGGTTCGAAGCATAGCTTCAGGCAGGACAGTGCAGAGCTGCTGGTGACAGCGCCTCCCAGACCAGCCAGAGCCAAGAGGTCCTCAGGCAGACTGAGTGGCTGTGAGAGAGTGAGTGTCTTCAGGAAAATCAACCAGACTACAGAAGCTCTGGTCTGGTCTCCCAGATCTGTGCATTTCACAGCTATAAGCCTGTAGACAACTACTTACTCTAACTGTTTACTTTGTCCTGTGTGTCTTCAGTCCAGGTCAGTGTGCTCGTCTCCTCAGCCGGAGCCCAGCCCAGACCTCACCTCGTCGTCCTCCTCCAGCCCCAGTGAGTGGGTGGCACAGACACGCGCCCCCAGCCCTGCCAGAGGTGGGCAGCCCTCACCCCTCTCACATCTGCACCAAGACCATGCGCCCCTACACAGTTAGTCTGAACACAACACTTTTTAAACTCGTTTTTTTAAGATACTCAATAGCATAAAGCACTTATTCATAAGGACATTGTGCCTTGAACTTGTCATAGACATAGCTATTCTTCCCACAGTGCATCTGTCTCGCGGACCGAGCCCGATCTCCCTGAGCACCCAAGAGTTATGGCCTGTGGCTGCAGCCATCACAGAATACATCAATGCTTACTTCAAAGGTGGACAACACAACCGGTCAGCATACATAAGCCCTCTGTACACCAGATCCAATGTTATTACCTATTATACACAGGCCTGCTGAAAGCTAAGTGTGTGTATGTTTTTCTTCTCCAGCTGTCTGGTGAAGATCACAGGAGATCTCACCATGTCTTTTCCTGCTGGAATCACTCGTATCTTCACTGCTAACCCAAACGCCCCGGTCCTCAGCTTTCGATTGGTCAACATCTCCCGGGTTAACCACTTTCTGCCCAATCAGAAGCTGCTTTACAGGTAGCTTAATATGAGCTATGGGATTGGTTGTGAGGTTATGATATATAGACAGAATTATGCACACACATCGCAAGGGTAGAAGGCTGTGTTATGATTCTGAATGATCCGATAGCTAGCAACAATGACAAGACGCTGCCATGTTGGGAATCATAGGAAGCTTGTTTCAAATAGTTTATCTGGTTCTTGATACCATGTCTTGTTTTGAGGTGTTTTGGCTTTAACCAAGTCTGACAATACGGCTAAAATTTGCTAACTAACAACTGTAACAATGTAACAAAGTGCTTATTGTGCAAATGTGTTTTCAATTGACATTTAGAGAGAAATATAGTTTACATGTTGTCAATAATCCTATGATTCGAAGCCAACCCAGTCTGTTTTGCCCCGAAGATGCACACGCATAGGTTTTGTTGCTAAACAACACACCTGTCTACAGATTGCTGAAATGGTAAGATATATATGTCTCATTCTCCGGTTTGTGTTATTCTCCACAGTGACCCCTCTCAGAGTGACCCAGACACCAGGGACTTCTGGTTCAACATGCAGGCACTGAACCTTTACCTGCAGAGAGAGGCTGAGCTCAACCCCCTGGCCTCCTACTATAACGTGGCCCTACTCAAATACCAGGTGACTGATGAAGTACAGTGGTACTCTCTTACCCTCTGTCATCTGAAGTTACACAAAAGTCTTCCAAATGACAGCATCAACAACCTCTCCCAACTCTGTTCCTCTCAGGTGTCGTCCCAAGACCCTGGTCGTGCTCCCCTCCTGCTGTCAGCAGAGTGCCAGCGTAGTGGCACGGTGACCCGTGTAGCATTGGACTACCACTGCTGTCCGGCCACCGCCCCCTCCACCCAGCTCACTGCTGTGCAGGTGCTGCTGCCCCTCGACCACACCGCCACAGACCTGCAATGCCAGCCCCCAGCCTCCTGGTGAGTTAGGGTGGGAGTGGGAGGAGGGAATGAAAGGGGGATGTATGGTGGGCGGAGGGATAGAGGTATAGTGACAGTAGGAGAAAGGACAGACTGAAGGTCAGGGAGAAGGTGAGGACAGACTGGGAAAGACGGGGAGAAAGAGAGAAGAGTGGGAACTGGGTTGGCCCCACTGACCCTTTGTCTGCCTTCACAGGAATGCTGAGGAACGACAACTACTGTGGAAACTACCCAACCTCTCCCCTACCAACCACAGCAAAGGTTACTTGTCTGTCTACAGTATATCCACACCCATCTCACTCAATGGCCACATATCAGTCCTATTCTAGCAATATAAATTATAGTTAAGGAAATATAAATGCAGTATAAAGTTCTTTATTCCAAGTCTGGCCCTTGACTACATAATTGCATTGAGTGCCACCCTCTTCTCTATTTTAATATGCAGCCTCTATGAAGGTATCATTATCTTAAATATCAAGATTACCATATGAAAGCTGAGCCTGAGTGGAAGATGGGTCAGTGATAATATAAAGGAGAATTGGCAGGGATTATCATTTAAAAAAAACATTTTAGTCATTAAGCAGATGCTCTTATCCAGAGCAACTTATAATTAGTGCATTCATCTTAAGATGGCTAGGTGAGACAAGACATCACAATCGTACAAAGTAGATTTTCCCTCAACAAAGTATTTCTCAGCCAGTGTTAGTGGGAAAAGACAAGTGCCTTTTTAAAAATAACAAGCCAGTGTTATTAACTTGCTCCTGTTAGTGGAGGGGAACTGAAGAATGTGTCAATTGTTGGTTGTTCCAGGCTCTGGCACTCTGTGTGCCAGCTGGCAGTGCCTGGAGGTTCCTCGTGGACCTCCCCCCAGCCTGGCAGTCCAGTTTGTGGGCTCCGGGGCCTCTCTGTCGGGCATGGATGTGGAGCTGGTGGGCAGTCGCTACCGTATGTCCCTCGTCAAGAAGAGATTTGCCACAGGTACAGTAACACCATATGTTACTAAGCCTGGCCAATAAGATAGTGTGTGGGCCTTGGAGTTTCACAAAAGAATGTATAATAATGGGTTTCACCACGTTTGTGTCTCCTTTGCAGGGAAGTACATGGCAGGCTGCTCCTTGTGAGGAGCAGTAGGAGTGCCCAGGCCATTGATAGGAGTTCCTGGAGTACACATTGCACTTTTAGCCCTCTGGGCCATACTGACCTCCTTCCCCAGGAGGTAGAGGACAGACAGACTGGGATGGGTTTGACATTGGGACCAGACACCGTGCTCACTCATTCTCCTAGCTTTGGAGGAGAATGTGCACTTAACATGTGTATGCTGACCTGAAAGGATCAAGCTCGTTTTCGGACCTAGCCTTTTCTTTTTCAGATCTGCATTGTACACGCAATCCTCACCCTTTCCCAGGGGAGTGTACCCTTCTTTTTTTCTTGTATTGAATCTTGTTTGTTGTGTTTGCGTTGTTCTGTGTGCCTTTTTATATCAGGAGTTTGAAAACTGGATGTAAGAAGTTGGTTTTATTGAAGAGAAAGAATATAAACATACTACTTACGTAATGTCTTGGAACAGAATTTCCATGGAAACTTGAATTTAATGTAAATATAAGGAATATTTCTGCACATATAGACTGAATCATTGTGAGTGGTTACAGTATTAACACTTCATTGGCCTGTAAGACTCATTGAAAAATGTTAGTAAAGCTGTTTTTCCAAAATATACACATTTCATTTGACTTCCTAATTAATAAATGAACGTGGCCAAAAACAGATGGTTTCCACCAATTTATTACACATTGATCAGTACAAAATACAGTTGAACTATGCAGTTTGTTACAGACTGTATGCCCTCAAGCTAGGTAAAGTGTAGTCAAGAATGTTTAAAAATACATAAAAATAAGGGTTCAATATACTTTTAAGAAGAACCAGATTTAGTTCAATAAAAAATAATCCTCAGCCAAAAGTCTAACAGCATTACAAAAAACATTAAAGTTCACATAGAAATTACTTTCCAAAGCACTTAAAAAGGCAAAGTACTGTGACAGGCACAAGTTACAAAGAGCTCAGGATTCTCAAGCTACTACAAACTCTGAGGGGGGGAAGTAAAATTCAACCAAAAGTGTTTAGAAAAAAAGTTCATGTCAATCAGTAATTAAATCAGTTATGTTTTCATAAATAGAAATGGAGATTCTCTCAATATGGACACACGACTGACGGTTAATTGGGCACTTACACCCCAAATATCAACACTGTTACAGTTAAATATTGTTGTGTTGACCATAAGACATAGAAAATGATCAAAACAAGACAACGTCTGCGTCACACACATCAGTCCCAGCCACTAAATAATCAAAGCAAGGAGGACATCCCCTTTTAAAAGCACAAACAGTACAGTATGGGAGGAGAGAAATGATTGGGGAAAGACCAAGTGCTGGATTCAATCCGTATTGCGGAAGATCCGCGTTTAAAAATGTAAAGGTCATTTCCGTTTACCGTGAATGCAGTCTTTGAACGTTGCCTTTCAATTTCAATCTTCCACGATACCGGTGTGATCCAGCCCCATGTGAACACAAAGGCCATTAATAAACACATTTTCTACATCATATTAAGAAATATATTTATGTATGAATGTTTAACAGTTTGTTGGTTTCACACAATCAGTCCTTCTACAGTACAATTGTACGGCTATATAATATGTAATCATCTTTAGAGAAACCGTCTCGAGCCGTTTACACTTTCATATATCGAGCAATAAACTAAACATGGATCAGAATATTTCCCCCTCCAATCAAAATGGAACGAGTCCATTTGAGTAACGGTACCATTAGGGGGGTGAGCCACACTATCTGAACTCAGAGCATCAGTTGAACTGAACAGATGCAATTAGGAGTTTCCTTTTAAGGGTTTTGGCTTCGGAGGTCCAACACTCTTTCACGTTTTGGTAAATACATACTATTTTACGTCCCTTAAGAAATTCGACATACGGCTCCACAAAATGGATGCCAGACAGCTCCAGTTAACCCAGAAGGTAGATCATCATATATATACATACAATCTGGTGGTTTCCTGAACACAGTCCACCACTCTCCTTTCAGTCCTTAAAACATCAATCTAAAGGTCTCATCAATATAGATGCAACTGGCTTGTCCTAGACTCTGGGGTGTGACATCTAGAAACCCCCAAAGTTCTAGAGTCATGGATCAATGAGACCAGCATTGTGTGCATCCTGAAATTGAGTTGATGCCAAACAGCATCATAGAATAGTTACAATTTGGATGAAAACTGATATATATATACATGGAGAAGGTTACTTGAGTATGGGGGAGTTAACAGTGGCTACTCTTTTATAGTTGCCTCATAAGAACAGAGCAGAGCATAGAAAAGGAGGTAACTAATCATCTCATACGGCCAGGGTGTTAGAGGTCCCTGCCATCCCATCAACTATGAGACTAGGGTATTTTTTTCTGCATCAGGCCCTACTGACAGAGCCACGGGAGTGGCCGCGCTGGTGGGAGAGGGACAAGTCCTTTGGGTCAGTTGGTTGCATCAATGTGCGTTGAGGCAACACGTATAGAATAATCCTATTACACCTACAGGTTTAAAGGTGCTTTAGAATGTCTGAGGTTCTGAAACAATACATTCATACTGCGGTAGAGGCACAGCTGAGGGAGGAGATAGACATCTGTAGTAGTGGTGGTTAAAGAGTTAGCATCTAAGGCACTGGAATTACACTATGGCACAGCTAATAAAGGATAAGAAACACACCACTCATACAAAGTTACATGTATCCAACATGGGTACTGCACAAAGTCATCCTTATTCACAGTTGCAAAACAGGAAAAAAACAAAGAAAATAAATTTGAACTGTATACCCCTGTCAGGTCAAACCAGACCCCCTTGGTGAGCATTCATTGTTTTCCCTGGGATAAAGAGTCCCCCTTTAAATACACTAACTTGGAGGAGTGGTTGGGTAGGGGCTGAGCCTGCTGCTCTTCTCTATATACACTGAACAAACTCGCTGTGTAGCAGGCTGGGCTAGCGGCTCAGTGTGCTGACAGGACCAGGAGAGCCCAGAGCTTCAGCAGGGCTCCTGAGAGAGGGTCACGGGCCTCATCTGGTCTCAGATCTCTTGCAGCGAGTGGTTGATTTCGATCCTCTCCCTTTTCACAGCCGGCTCGTTGGGCCCTCGGCCCTCGTCACTTCCCATGTCACTCATGTCGTCTGAGAAGGACGGGTCTGAGATAGAAACAGAGGTTAACAAAAAGGTAAGGTCTAAATTTATACCACATTGAGACATAGGGGACAGCAAGTCAAACACTAGGAGCCAGGAAGAGTAGACCAACCTTTATCCATGAGCATGGGCAGCATCGAGTTTAGGTCACTGAACTGTGTTTCACAAGAAAGGAGAAATTGTATTAGTAATGGGCTAATACAGATTTACATGCTGTCAACAGGCCATTTACCTATAACCAGAAACTCACCATACAACCTGGTGTGCGATAAAATATGCATAATTATTACGCAGGAGTTCCACAGGATAGCTCAAGGAAACTGGTACATGAAAGGCTGCCCACTCACTTCTCCCATGACAGCGATGGGCGTCTCTCCGGTTGCCTGGGCGACGCGGTGCTCCACCAGGTAGAACATGTACTCGTCGTAGAGCAGCCTGATGAGATGGAAGGAGCCGAAACTAGCAGCACTACGCAGGGTCAGGTCCCTGATCACCATGGAGCTGGAGGAGGGGAGAGAGGGAGGAGGCAATCAGAGAGAAATTACATTAACACAGCCCCAATGAGCTTCAATCTGCCAAAGCCACATGAAGCTAACCACCACAATTCATCAGCCTGAAAATACTACCACACCTTAGTGAAAATGCATACTGTATATATACAGGTAACTGCCAAAATAAAAGAAACGCCAACATACAGTGTCTGAATAGGGCATTAGGACACCATGAGCCAGAACAGCTTCAATGCACCGTGGCATAGATTTTACAAGTGCTGGAACTCAATTGGAGGGATGTGACAATTCTTTCACGAGAAATACCATCATTTGGTGTGTTGTTGATGGAAAACGCTGTCTCAGGCACCACTCCAGTGTTAAGTGTTCAATTGGGTTGAGATCTGGTGACTGAGACACACACCCTTTAAACCCCCTATGCTCCTTTGAGACCCCTCTTTCAAAGTCCCTGAGATCTCTTCTAGCCATGCTAGCCAAAATACTTTTTATACATGACCCTAAGCATGATGGGATGTTCATTGCTTAATTAACTTAGAACCAGAACTGTGTGGAAACAACTGCTTTCAAAAATACTTATTTTGGCAGTCACACACACACACACACACACACACACACACACACACACACACACACACACACACACACACACACACACACACACACACACACACACACACGGTATTAAGACCCCTTGACTTTCCACATTTGTTACGTTAAATGCATTGAAATTATGGATTAAATAAAATATTTCCCTCAGCAATCTACACACAATACCATTTAATGACAAAGTGAAAAGTTTAGCCCTTTGCTATGAGACTCGAAATTGAGCTCAGATACATCCTGTTTCCATTGAGCATCCATCTACAACTTGATTGGAGTCCACCTGTGGTAAATTCAATTTCTTGGACATGATTTGGAAAGGCACACACCTGTCTATATAAGATCCCACAGTTGACAGTGCATGTCAGACCAAAAACCAAGCCATGAGGTCAAAGGAATTGTCCGTAGAGCTTCGAGACAGGATAGTGTCGAGGCACAGATCTGGGGAAGGGTACCAAAACAATTCTGCAGCATTGAAGGTCCCCAAGAACACAGTGGCCTCCATCATTCTTAAATGGAAGAAGTTTGGAACTACCAAGACTCTTCCTAGAGCTGGCCGCCTGGCCAAACTGAGCAATCGGGGGAGAAGGGCCTTGGTCAAGGAGGTGACCAAGAACCCGATGGTTACTCTGACAGAGCTCCATAGTTCCTCTGTGGAGATGGGAGAACCTTCCAGAAGGACAACCATCTCTCCAACAATCAGGCCTTAATGTTAGAGAGGCCAGATGGAAGCAACTCCTCAGAGTCAGGGACTGGGAGGCTATTCAGGATCGAGGGAAAGATGAACGGAACAAAGTACAGAGAGATCCTTGATGAAAACCTGCTCCAGAGCGCTCAGGACCTCAGACTGGGGTGAAGGTTCACCTTCCAACAGGACAAATACCTTAAGCACACAGCCAAGACAACGCAGGATTGGCTTCGGGACAAGTCTCTAAAAGTCCTTGAAGTAGCCCAGCCAGAGCCCGGACTTGAACTTGATTGAACATCTCTTGAGAGACCTGCAAATAGTTGTGCAGCGACGCTCTCCATCCAATTTGTCAGAGCTTGAGAGGATCTGCAGAGAAGAATGGGAGAAACTCCCCAAATACAGGTGTGCCAAGGTGTGAAAAGACTCAACGCTGTAATCGCTGCAAAAGGTGCTTCAACAAAGTACTGCGTAAAGGGTCTGAATACTTATGTAAATGTCTAAACCTGTTTTTGCTTTGTCATTATGGGGTATGGTGTGTAGATTGAGGGGGGGGGAAAGATTTAATCAATTTTAGAATAAGGCTTTAACGTAACAAAATGTGGAAAAAGTCAAGGGGTCTAAATACTTTCCGAAGGCACACAGTGGCCTCATACATACAGTACCACCCAAACGTTTGGACACCTACTCATTCAGGGGTTTTTCTTTATTTGTACTATTTTCTACATTGTAGAATAATAGTGAAGACATCAAAACTATGAAATAACACATATGGAATCATGTAGTAAACCCCCAAAAACTTTTTGCCATGATGACAGCTTTGCACACTCTTGACATTCTCTCAACCAGCTTTATGAGGTAGTCACCTGGAATGCATTTCAATTAACAGGTATGCCTTGTTAAACATAAATTTGTGTAATTTATTTCCTTCATGCAATCAGTTGTGTTGTGACAAGGTAGAGGTGGTATACAGAAGATAGCCCTATTTGGTAAAATACCAAGAACAGTTCAAATAAGGAAAGAGAAACGACAGTCCATCATTACTTTAAGACATGAAGGTCAGTCAATCAGGAACATTTCAAGGACTTTGAAAATGTCTTACAGCGCAGTTGCAAAATCCATCAACTACTATGATGAAATTGGCTCTCATGAGGACCACCACAGGAAAGGAAGACCCAGAGTAACCTCTGCTGCAGAGGATAAGTTCATTAGAGTTAACTGCACCTCAGATTGCAGCCCAAATAAATGTTTCACAGAGTTCAAGTAACAGACACATCTCAACTTCAACTGTTCAGAGGAGACTGCGTGAATCAGGCCTTCATGGTTGAATTGCTGCAAAGAAACCACTACTAAAGGACACCAATAATAAGAGATTTGATTGGTCCAAGAAACACGAGCAAAGGACATTAGACCGTTGGAAATCTGGCCTTTGGTCTGATGAGTCCAAATGTGAGATTTTTTGTTCCAACCGCCGTGTCTTTGTGAGACGCACGGGTGAACGGATGATCTCCACATGTGTATTTCCCACCGTAAAGCATGTAGGTGAAGGTGTGGTGGAGTGGGGTTGCTTTGCTGGTGACACTGATTTATTTAGAATTCAAGGCACAATTAACCAGCATGGCTACCACAGAAATCTGCAGCAATACACCATCTCAGACTGGTTTGCGCTTAGTGGGACTATCATTTGTTTTTCAACAGGACAATCACCGAAACACACCTCTAGGCTGTGTAAGGTCTATTTGACCAACAAGGAGAGTGATGGAGTGCTGCATCAGATGACCTGGCCTCCACAATCACCAGACCTCAACCCAATTGAGATGGTTTGGGATGTGTTGGACTGCAGAGTGAAGAAAAAGCAGCCAAGTGCTCAGCATATGTGGGAACTCCTTCAAGACTGTTGAAAAAGCATTTCAGGTGAAGCTGGTTGAGAATGCCAAGAGTGTGCAAAGCTGTCATCAAGGCAAAGGGTGGCTACTTTGAAGAATCTAAAATATATTTTGATTTGTTTAACACTTTTTTGGTTACTACATGATTCCATGTGGTACTTCATAGTTTTGATGTCTTCACTATTATTCTATAACATAGAAAATCGTAAAAATAAAGAAAAACCCTTGAATGAGTAGGTGTGTCCAAACTTTGACTGGTACTGCACACACACACACACACACACACACACACACACACACACACACACACACACACACACACACACACACACACACACACACACACACACACACACACACACACACACACACACACACACACACACACTGCTATTTCAGCCACACCCGTTGCTGACAGGTGTATAAAATCGAGCACACAGCCATGCAATCTCCAAAGACAAACATTGGCAGTAGAATGGCCTTACTGAAGAGCTCAGTGACCTTCAACGTGGCACCGTCATGGGATACCACCTTTCCAACAAGTTAGTTTGTCAAATTTCTGCCCGACCTCATTAATGCTCTAGTGGCTGAATGGAAGCAAGTCCCCGCAGCAATGTTCCAACATCTAGTGGAAAGCCTTCCCAGAAGAGTGGAGGCTGTTAAGGCAGCTAAAGGGAGGACCAACTCCATATTAATGCCCATGATTTTGGAATGAGATGTTCGACGAGCAGGTGTCCACGTACTTTTGGTCATGTAGTGTATCTATCTTTAGAGACTGATCCATCTATCAACATTATCTATCTATCGAGGTCTGTCTGTCTATCGAGGTCTGTCTGTCTGTCTAGATGGGGTCCATACCTGTAGAAGGACCACTTCAGCAGGAACTGTCTTGCAGCCCTGGGGAAGCTGGTGCTGCCCTCGTGGGGCTTGAGCACCTGGTTGACCACGTTGTCCAGCCAGGCGGCCCACTGGTCCAGAGAGCTCTGCTGCTGCAAGGTCACCTTGAAGTCCTGCTCCAGCCGCTGGACCACAGTCTCGTCACACTGGCATACCCACGACGCCTGCTCCTGTAGACCAACAACACACACACCCCAAGTCTGAGAGGATTTACAAGGTACAGGTACAAACAGAAAGGCATGCACACACATGGACACACACACACACACACACACACACACACACACACACACACACACACACACACACACACACACACACACAGTGGGAAGAAAACACTTCCAACAAAGATGAACCCAAGGAATTATTAGTTCCATGGTCCTACCTGTACGTTGGCGAAGTCGACGCGGTTGAGGTCGCTGAGCATCTGATTGATCTGTGAGGTGTTCTGCAGCACGGCGCGGGCTGCCTGGGCCAGGTGGTTCAGAGAGGTGTACCGACGCAAGGTCTGAGCAAATGCACTCACCACCGCTGCCTACAGCACATACAAGAGATGGTTAACTTCACCTGGGAATGTATCGCGTGTAATGTATATCTGCGAGTTCAGCTGTCTGCAGAAAGACTACGAGGGTGTTGGAAGGTGTTTTGTACCTTGGTGCGTACAATCTCATTGGGAAAGTCGCTCATGGCTGTGGTCAGCCAGCCCTCCAGACTCTTGGCAAAGTTGCGAATGGCCTGAGTGAGAGTACCTGCAATAAAAAAAAACATCAGCTGGGATAAATACAATACATTGAGTGCGATAATGATAATGTTATTATAATGTAGTAATGCTGAAGGTAGGCAGGTGTACTGACTGGGGACAGGGCGTAGCACGTCAGGGATGAGGATCTCCACCAGGGCCTGGTACAGGATATGGTCACAGCTCCTCATCCACAGCTTGACAGGCTCATACTTGCACAGAGCCATCAGCTTCTCCCTTGGGATCACGCCCTCCATGTCCTCATCACTGTACACACACACAAAAATCACTAAAAGCACAGTTTTCAATCACAGAAAACATACATGCATATAAAGCGTGAAAGCAAATGTTTTCCTAATTCAAATATTACTTTCTCAATCCTCTGTTGTCTGACCTGTTGGGGATGGTGATGGTTACGTCACTAGATGGCGCTGTTGAATACCAGAAGGTCTGCCACAGCTTCTCAATGTAGTGGAACTGGAGGTTCATCACCACATCCAGAGTAGCCTACGGGGGAGAGGAGGAGGAGGGGAGACGGGAAGGACAAAACACAGAGCTGAGCCATGGCAACCAGACACACAACAAAGTTTCTCTGCAGCAGCCTCCCGACTGGTTAGAGGCTGAGTCCAAGCTAAACGCTGCCTTCCTTCCAACCCATTGATCCCAAATCAGAACAGATAATATTTGAGTGATATTTACTAGGAATTCAACTGTAACATGGCTTTAACAGGGACTATAGTGTGTGCTGTAAGTGTGTAGCTCCCTGCAATATTGGGCAGCCTCAACTCCACACGGCTTCCTCATTCCTGTTTGAACTCTCACATACCGAGTTCTGAGCATGTGCTACACACTATAATCAACACGCCAATCAAATCTCCACATGACAGATTTACTATACTAAAGATTTACCAACTCACTATACAATTTCCCAGTAACATTATGGGCTAAAAGAAGACAACTTCACTTTGACAACGTCAAAAATAATTGAAATGGCCACAGATATAGCCTAAGGTATGTTTAAATATGGCATAATATAGACAGTCAAGCCACAGTCAACCCTCAGTAACAGAGCAGCAGTGAACCTCCTGTATGTTCTGTCTATCAGTGCTCTGTGATTAGTGGTAGTGTCTCTATTCACTCTTCACACCATGCCCAGAGATTCTCCTTTGGCAGGACATGCTCCCAGTCTCCAGTTACAGCCCGGCACAGTATAGGCTTTCCTTCAATCACATGATATGTTTTTGCTTCCTCTCCAAGGATCACTATGGTAACCGTGTTTACCGTTGCTCTGGGCAACAGCTTAAACACTAAACTCCAAAACAAAAAGAAGAATTCCCCTGCCCCTACAAACAAGCGTTTTGCCTCCCCAGTTTCGACACACAGGAAAAACAGCATGCTTTAGAAACTATGGCTAGAGTGAGAGAGAAAAGGGAGAGGGAGAGAAAAGAATGACAGATGACTGAGGTTCCTTAACACTGCCCCCACACACATACACTTCTTTATGTGGTTTTACCTGATTTATTCATTTCCTTCCGCGCTGGAGTTTTTATTGCTCATTTTATCATTCAACTCAACAAAAGCATGCTTAATTGGTGTGTCTGATAGCAGGATATTTGGTTCTTATCAATAACTGTGACATATAATAATAAATGCATGTATGGGCGCCAAAGTGAATGAATATGAATGTGTATAGAGGTAATTAATGCTTTGCTTGTATGAAACAAAATGTTCCGACCATAAGGTGCTACAGAGGGTAGTGAGTACGGCCCAGTACATCGCTGGGGCCAAGCGTCCTGCCATCCAGGACCTACAGTGCCTTCAGAAAGTATTCAGACCCTTTGACTTTTTCCACATTTTGTTACGTTACAGCGTAACAATATTCTAAAATTGCTTAAATAAAAAAAATATCCTCAGCAATCTACACACAATACCCCATAATAACAAAGCGAAAACAGGTTTATAAATGTTTGCTAATTTCTTTAAAAAATATATTTAAAAAATACCTTATTTACATAGGTATTCAGACCCTTTGCTAGGACACTTACCACAGGTGGACTCCAATCAAGTTGTAGAAACATCTCAAGGATGATCAATGGAAACAGTATGCACCGGAGTTCAATTTCAAGTCTCATAGCAAAAGATCTGAATACCTATGTAAATAAGGTATTTCTGTTTAAAATGTTTAATAAATTTGCAAAAATGTTTAAAAACCTGTTTTCACTTTGTCATTATGGGGTAATATTATATGTGTGGATTTCTGATGATTTTGTTTTATTTAATGCATTTTAGAATAAGGCTGTAACGTAACAAAATCTGGAAAAAGTCCAGGGTTCTGAATACTTTCCGAAGGCACTGTACATGTACAAATTACCTCGACTAACCTGTACCCCCACACATTGACTCGGTATCGGTACCCCATGTATATAGCCTTTTTACTTTTGTTTATTTAGTAAATGTGTTCTTAACTCCATTTCTTGAACTGCATAGTTGGTTAAGGGCTTGTAAGTAAGCATTTCACGGTAAGTTCTACACCTGTCTGCATCGGCGCATGTGACAAATAAAATGTGATTTAATTTGAAACAGAAAATCTACAGCTGTATTTCTACTGAAAGCAGCGTGAGGAATAAGTTATTCCTGGACCTACACCTTGATTTGTCCTTTGTATGCTTGTTACCTTTATTTTAAATAGTACATTTCATTTACCATCAATAATCCTCCTAGTATAAAGTTAACAGATGGTTGTTTGCTCACAAAGAGAAAAGCGCATAAACATTAAACACACAGAAACACACAGAGAGCTGTGAGAGTGACAGAAATGCGCCGGCCAGACAAAGGCAGGAGCCCATGTGCCTGTCCAATGACTAGGCAACACAAAGGCCCACGGGGAGGCGAGCACAAAAAGACACCAAGATGTCCGCCCAGCGCGCTGAAAGGTTAATTGGCATGTCTTGAAAGCTGAGCTGAGATGAAAGGAGGCTGGAACAAAAGGAGCGTGGTGTGGCTGGACAGAGGGAGGCCACGGATAATATGATAAACCCACGGCTTCAGTGCTTTAATTAAGCTTTTCAGGGCACCTCTCCCTTTCGGTCTCTCCTTCTCTCTCTATAGCTTGGAAAGTCCTGCAAAAATGTACATTACACATTTCACCCCCTCCCTCATCACTGTATCCCATCCAGGGAGTTGGTATTCTCTTCGGTCACATTCAACAGTAACTAAGGATGTGTTCTAGCACCAGCTCGAAATGTCTTTTCCCCCATACATAATTTCATCAAATTTGCAGTGCCGTCGACTAGGACAGGATACCTGTTGAGGGCTGCAGTCTAATCGCTCTCGCTGGCAGCGCGTGTTGCACCAAACCAGACCACACCAGAGCAGTGCAGAGTTTGCAGCTAGTTGGCGCTGCGTCGCACATACCTCACAGTGGTCCCTGTACAGGTTCTGCAGCTTCTTCACATCATTTATGTTGATACGCTCGGGGAGGGGCTGGGTGCCCAGGTCAGGGGTGGGGAACGGGGGCAGGACATGTGACACATCTGCGGACACGATGACACACGGTCAAATCCCAAACAACAACAAAGAGGTGTTTAGTAATAATAATGTTAAGTGACATAATTACATTTTGCATCCAGTGATTAAACTGGGCTGGCCCTACCCTAGGCTACCATGCAAGCAGTCTAAAAGCCTTTTATCATGACTGTTTTATCCTCAGTGTTCACAAACTATGGAATTAATGCGAGCTCTGTTTTGGTACAGGGGACCTGATGGTCTCTCAGTGTTACATTGTGGCCAGCGGAGCTTCTTACCAATGTACTGCTGGTGGTGCTGGCTCTGGGCTGCCACAGACTGCTCTGGGGTGCTGGCTGAGTGCTGGGAGCCTCCTGACAGGCTGTCTCCCATGCCATCCACCTTCTGGAGGGGCTTGAACCTGCGGAAAGGGGAGAGGGCAGCACAGCTATGTTGGGTGGGGCTGGGAAGAACTAAAGGATGACTGGGAGAGGAGAGGAAGCACAAACGAGGAGAGGAGAGAGTGGAGAATAAAGGCAGGTGTGAGGTTAAATAAACCATGTATCTGAAATGAGGACGAGTGCACCACTTCACTCCATTACAGATGGATTTCAAAATCCACAAAAGTCATTTGGGCAGAGGCAGGGGGACATGAAGTGAAATGTTCAAAGAATATCAAAAGGAACTGGATTAAAGCTTTGTCAGACAGTATGGACAGATGAGAGAGAAAGAGAGAAGAGGTGGAGGATGTGAGCGGGAGGGTTCACCTCTGTTTCTGGTGCATGGGTTGCTGTCTCATGGCCATGTACTGAGAGTCCTCTTGCAGTCTGTTGAGTGGTGAGTCTGGCTTCAGCCTGATGCCATAGTAGTGGTACTTGGAGTTGCCCCTGGAACAAACAGGAACATGGGGGGTTAATAAGGAAATTGTAATCAGCTTCGTAATCTGTCTTATCATCATCAGAATAAATCCTCACTATCAGCATCATCAATCAATCTTTCTAATCTATCATTAACATTATCCTACACCTGCCCTTCATTACCATCACGGACATACCTAGTGCCGAGGCGGCGGGTCCTGAGGCCCATGAAGACCGAGCGGATGAGTTTCCCGAAGGAGGCAGCGTTGACCGGGTCCAGTTTCTGCTCCTGACAATGGCGCAGGTAGTGGTTGTAGAGGGAGCTCCGGGGCAGGCTCACCCCCTCCGCTGTCTCATAGTTATCCAGCAGCCACTGCAGCTACACACACACACACAGCACAGAGACACACCGTCAGTCACCTACTGGACACCTACTGCTGCACTCTGATCCTCACAGTACCTCAGAGGAGGCTGGTGGGAGGAGCTATAGGAGGACAGGCTCATTGTAATAGCTGGAATGGAATAAATGTAACGGTATCAAACATCAAAAATATTGAAATCACTCGTTTGCCTCCGTTCCATTAATTCCATTCCAGCTATTACAATGAGCACGTCCTCCTATAGCTCCTCCCACGAGCCTCCTCTGCAGTACCTCCATCCTGCAGCTGTCTGCCCAAGGAGATGGAGAGCACTGCCTTCTATTATCCCATCAAAGGACAGCAGAAACACACACACACACACACATTTTGTGAGTTTAAACATGAGGGTGAGAATTTAGATTTTGGCTTAAAACTGTCAGGGGGGGGGTGAATTAGTGTATTTGATGTGATAATTGCTCCTTCATTGCCTCATCAGAAGACCACATATTATACCTGTTCACTAGAGCAATATAGAACTCTGCTCACCCCTACTCTCCAATAGAAAGGACTTCCCTGTCTGTGTGGCTGGTGATTGGTGGAGAGGTAAAGGGAAGATGATCGCCAGTTGGAATATAAATAAATACAAGCTGTGGGGATGGATATTTTTCTCCATTAACAGGTTGGCCAGACTGAGTGTGGCAGACACAGCATGAAGTGGACTAGAGACTTGATGACAATAATATGACTGTCAGGAGCTGCTTGATGATTTAGAGATTCTAGATAGGTGACCAAGGGTTAAGACCGGGAATGGAGAAGAACCCCCTAGCGTCCAATGAAATAGCTGATTTGAATGGCAGCTCTGGTAAAGTAGTGGTTGAAAAGGAGGGAGGGCGTTGTGTGGATATAACAATCACATAGCGGACATGATGTGGAGGATGGGGAATCTGAAAACGCAAGAGGTTAAATATGCATAGCTTTTGTCAAGACATGGCCAAGGCAAGCCCAGCCAGCAGCAAGTCCCACAATCAACAAGTTGTGGTTGAGCAACAAGCGGCAGCAGATGCAAGGAAAGTCTATGGTCAGACGACAATGTAGTGATTTATGCCACAGCACCGTGAGGCTAGCATTAGCAGAAGTCTGTCAGTATGTTCCCTTCAGCAGTAAGAGAAGATATCTCAGTGACAAGTGGTAGTGTAGCCCACAGCCAGGGAGACAAAGGCGGGCCTTTCTAGTCCTTTTCAAAGAAAGTTCCTGTTTGACTTACATGGCTGTTGAGCAGGCTGCTTTTGTGAGTTGCAATCCCTTCAGACTTTTGGAGGTTTTCAATCGCCATTTCAAGCTAAAGAAAAAAAAGGAGCATGCAAAAAAATAATTAAAAACGGGAGGAAGCAAAAAAGGAGGGAAACGAAAAAGAGAGGGAGAGAGGAGTTGAGGTGAAGGGGGGTAGACAGAGAAAACAAAATCACAAAACAGAAAGGAAATAAGACGGTTAGCTGCAGCCAGATCTCTACATTTCTATTACACTCAGTCAGTCTTGCGACCAAATTCATTATTGGCTGACAAAAGCATGCAAATGAGGGGGGACTCAAGGGGTTAAGCTGCTGACTGAAGGCATTCCTGGTTTGACACTATGCAAATGCACTCCGCAAACAGGGCCACGTCACACCATGCACAGTGACAATGAGTCAACAAATTCCACCTTTCCCCCAAAATAATCATCACACAATGCAAAACATGACCAGTTATATGGAATGGTCGGTCACTGTTGCAATACAAAATGTATTAGACCGACTGGCCTAATACAAAACACATCTTACAGGAGATATAGATTTCCATATCATCCCCCTCTTTTCTTTCCGTTTGTTATCCAAAAGGAACCATTTCAATGAATTTACCAGATCATTTAGATATTTTTCTGCGGTATCATGGACTAGAGAAAATAGAGAGAAGATAAACTAGCGGGCATAGTGAATGATAAAACCTGGGACTGGGCTTGCTTTAAAGAGGGGGGGAGAAAAGACACCCACAGAAAGATGCGTGGTACAGTGGCCAAACTTGAGAAGAAAAAGAGCAGGCATCGTTCCAAGGCCTTAAAAAGTCTCCCAAGGGCTGTTGGCCAAATGGTAATGAGGCCGAGGGGTTGCTTTGTTTCGCAGGGCGCTCAAGTGCCTGTGAAAAACTCTAAAACAAGGCAGCACTGAATTATTTAAGCCAGCCTGCGCCCTGCTTCCCCTGTCCTGCTCTTCCCGTAAAGCCATGGGGCACTGGGGAGGTTGAGGCCCACCCCATACTCAGGTTTCCCTGAGGCTCAGCAGATAGGCCAGGCAAGCAGGTGTGATGACAGTCACGCCAGCGTGCGTCACAGCCACGGCAGCGTAAGGCAGGGCAATTTGTCTGCTAGGGCAGAGCAATTTGTTTGTTGGTGTAACTAATAATTTAGACACGCTTCATATACTGTAGGATACTTTAATCCGTACACGGCTTAAAAAGCTGTTTAGTAAAGGCAACCATAAACCATCCCTCGTATATGTAATGATTTGGAATTACTGACTCTCAGACATGGGCATTCATTTCTCAACTGTTGGTGCCTCTACTACAGTTGAAGTCGGAAGTATACATACACTTTGGTTGAAGTCATTAAAACCCGTTTTTCAACCACTCCACAAATTTCTTGTTAACAAACTATAGTTTTGGCAAGTCGGTTAGGACATTACTTTGTGCATGACACAAGTAATTTTTCCAACAATTGTATAGACAGATTATTTCACTTCTAATTCACTGTATCACAATTCCAGTGGGTAAGACGTTTACATACACTAAGTTGACTGTGCCTTTAAACAGCTTGGAAAATTCCAGAAAATGATCATGGCTTTAGAAGCTTTTGACATCATTTGAGTCAATTGGAGGTGTACCTGTGGATGTATTTCAAGGCCTAACTTCAAACTCATTGCCTCTTTGCTTGACCACACAAGTCTGGTTCATCCTTGGGAGCAATTCCCAAACGCTTGAAGGTACCACGTTCATCTGTACAAACAATAGTACGCAAGTACAGCAAAGGACCTAGTACAGCAAAGGACCTTGTGAAGATGCTGGAGGAAGCAGGTACAAAAGTATCTATATCCACAGTAAAAAGAGTCCTATATCGACAACCTGAAAGGCCGCTCAACAAGGAAGAAGCCACTGCTCCAAAACCGCCATAAAAAAACCAGACTACGGTTTGCAGCTGCACATGGGGTCAAAGATCGTACTTTTTGGAGAAATGTCCTCTGGTCTGATGAAACAGAAATAGAACTGTTTGGCCATAATGACCATCGTTATGTTTGGAGGAAAAAGGCGGGAGGCTTGCAAGCTGAAGAACACCATCCCAACCGTGAAACACGGGGGTGGCAGCATCATGTTGTGGGGGTGCTTTGCTGCAGGAGGGACTGGTGCACTTCACAAAATAGATGGCATCATGAGGATGGAAATAATGTGGATATATTGAAACAACATCTCAAGACATCAGTCAGGAAATTAAAGATTGGTCGCAAATGGGTCTTCCAAATGGACAATTACCCCAAGCATACTTCCAAAGGACAACAAAGTCAAGGTATTGGAGTGGCCATCACAAAGCCCTGACCTCAATCCCATAGAAAATTTGTGGGCAGAACTGAAAAAGCATGTGCGAGCAAGGAGGCCTATAAACCTGACTCAGATACACCAGCTCTGTCAGGAAGAATGGGCCAAAATTCACCCAACTTATTGTGGGAAGCTTGTGGAAGGCTACCCGAAACAGTTGACCCAAGTTAAACAATTTAAAGGCAATGCTACCAAATACTAATTGAGTGTATGTAAACTTCTGACCCACTGGAAATGTGATGAAAGAAATAAAAGCTGAAATAAATCACTCTCCACTATTATTCTGACATTTCACATTCTTAAAATAAAGTGGTGATCCTAACTGACCGAAGACAGGGAATTTTTACTGTGATTAAATGTCTGGAATTGTGAAAAAATGAGTTTAAATATATTTGGCTAAGGTGTATGTAAACTTCCGACTTCAACTGTATACCATAATGTTTGATGGACTTATGTAGTCATATCACAATCATGTCACTGACAAACCTACTGGACTGGAAACATTCTCCCTACTAAATTCCTAAGTCCTAACAAACAGCAAACAAGGACAGAGTATATGTAACCCATCCAAGGTGCTCACCATAGCGGAGGAGGAGCGGGAAGAGTGTGAGGCGTGGTGGCGACCCCCATCCATGCCCCCGCCGTGGATCAGGTAGGTGCCGCCACCGGAGATGACCTGACTACCGCCCACATCCATGGCGATGCCCACCATACCGTGGGGCGGCCCGCCGCCGGCCGAGGAGACCACCGTGGTGACCTGGGCACCCCCACCCTGAGAGTCAAAGTAGGCTCCTCCACTACCTTGCCCATACAGCTGGGCCTCAGGGTTATAGGAGTAGGCTGTCCGGCTGGGGAGAGAGGTGCTATAACGTAAAGGTATGACCTCAGATCTATACAGAGTGAAATATGAATCACATACTGTAACATTGCATCACTTAGCTTATGTTCCTATTATAGTATTACCCATTGGGTTGCAAAGAGAGGGTACAGTGCTTTGACTTTTTCCACATTTTATTGTGTTAGACAGAAAATGAAATAGCTTAAATGAGGGTCACTGGTCACTGGTCTACATACAATACCCTATAATATAAAAGTGGAATGATGTTTTTCGATTTCTTTTTACAAATGATTTAAAAATGAAAATCTGAAATGTCTTGAGTCAATAAGTATTCAAGCCCTTTGTTATGGCAAGCCTAAAGAAGTTCAGGAGTAGAAATGTGCTTAACATGACACATAAGTTGCAATCATAGTGTTGAACATGATTTTAGAATGACTACCTCATCTCTGTACCCCATACATACAATTATCTGTAAGGTAACTCAGTCAAGTGGGGAATTTCAAAACACAGATTCATCAAAGACCAGGGAGGTTTTCCAATGCCTCAAAAAGAAGGGCACCTATTGGTAGATGGGTATAAAAAAAAGCTGACATATCCCTTTAAGCATGGTGAAGTTATTAATTACACTTTGGATTGTGTATCAATACACCCAGTCACTACAAAGATACAGGCGTCCTTCCTAACTCAGCTGCCGGAGAGGAAGGGATTTCAACATGAGGCCAATGGTGACGTTAAAACAGGTACAGTGTTTAATGGTTGGGATAGGAGAAAAGTGAGTCTGGATCAACAACATTGTAGTTATTCCACAATACTAACTTATCTGACAGAGTGAAAAGAAGGAAGCCTGTACAGAATAAAAGTATTTAAAAACATGCATCCTATTTGCAACAAGGCACTAAAGTAATACTGCAAAAAATTGTTGTCTTGGCTGTGTGCTTAGGGTCGTTGTCCTGTTGGAAGGTGTACGTTCGCCCCGGTCTGAGGTCCTGAGCAGGGGTCTCTCTGTACTTTGCTTCATTCATCTTTTCCTCGATCCTGACCAGTCTCCCAGTCCCTGCCACTGAAAACATCCCCACAGCATGATGCTACAACCACCATGCTTCACCGTAGGGATGGTGCAAGGTTTCCTCCAGACGTGACGCTTGGCATTCACCTCCCTGACCAAGGCCCTACTCCACCGATTGCTCAGTTTGGCCAGGCGGCCAGCTCTAGGAAGAGTCTTGGTGGTTCCAAACATCTTCCATTTAAGAATTATTTTTTTGGTACTCTTCCCCAGATCTGTGCCTCGACAGAGTCATATCTTGGAGGTCTACGGACAATTCCTTCGACCTCATGGCGTCTACCTCACGCACTGTCAACTGTGGGACCTTATACACAGTCGTGGCCAAAAGTTTTGAGAATTAAAATGTATATTTGTGTCACAAAGTCTGCTGCCTCAGTTTGTATGATGGCAATTTGCATATGCTCCAGAATGTTATGAAGAGTGATCAGATGAATTGCAATTAATTGCAAAGTCCCTCTTTGCCATGCAAATGAACTGAATCCTCCAAAAACATTTCCACTGCATTTCAGCCCTTCCACAAAAGGACCAGCTGACATCATGTCAGTGATTCTCTCGTTAACACAGGTGTGAGTGTTGACGAGGACAAGGCTGGAGATCACTCGCTCATGCTGAATTGAGTTCGAATAACAGACTGGAAGCTTCAAAAGGAGGGTGGTGCTTGGAATCATTGTTCTTCCTCTGTCAACCATGGTTACCTGCAAGGAAACACGTGCCATCATCATTGCTTTGCACAAAAAGGGCTTCACAGGCAAGGATATTGCCGCCAATAAGATTGCACCTAAATCAAGCATTTATCAGATCATCAACAACTTCAAGGAGAGCGGTTCAATTGTTATGAAGAAGGCTTCGGGGCGCCCAAGAAAGTCCAGCAAGCGCCAAGACCGTCTCCTAAAGTTGATTCAGCTGCCGGATCGGGGCACCACCAGTACAGAGCTTGCTCAGGAATGGCAGCAGGCAGGTGTGAGTGCATCTGCACGCACAGTGAGGCGAAGACTTTTGGAGGATGGCCTGGTGTCAAGAAGGGCAGCAAAGAAGCCACTTCTCTCCAGGAAAAACATCAGGGACAGACTGATATTCTGCAAAAGGTACAGGGATTGGACTGCTGAGGATTGGGGTAAAGTCATTTTCTCCCTTTCCGATTGTTTGGGGCATCTGGAAAAAAGCTTGACCGGAGAAGACAAGGTGAGCGCTACCATCAGTCCTGTGTCATGCCAACAGTAAAGCAACCTGAGACCATGCATGTGTGGGGTTGCTTCTCAGCCAAGGGAGTGGGCTCACTCACAATTTTGCCTACGAACACAGCCATGAATAAAGAATGGTACCAACACATCCTCCGAGAGCAACTTCTCCCAACCATCCAGGAACAGTTTGGTGACGAACAATGCCTTTTCCAGCATGATGGAGCACCTTGCTATAAGACAAAAGTGATAACTAAGTGGCTCGGGTAACAAAACATTGATATTTTGCGTCCATGGCCAGGAAACTCCCCAGACCTTAATCCCATTGAGAACTTGTGGTCAATCCTCAAGAGGCAAACAAAAACTCACACATTCTGACAAACTCCAAGCATTGATTATGCAAGAATGGGCTGCCATCAGTCAGGATGTGGCACAGAAGTTAACTGACAGCATGCCAGGGCGGATTGCAGAGGTCTTGAAAACTTTTGGCCATGACTGTAGACAGGTGTGTTCCTTTTCAAATCATGTCCAATCAATTAAATTTACCAAAGGTGGACTCAATCAAGCTGTAAAAACACCTCAAGGATGATCAATGGAAACAGGATGCACCTGAGCTCAATTTCAAGTGTCCTAGCAAAGGGTCTGAATACTTATGTAAATAACCTGTTTTTGCTTTGTCATTATGGGGTATTGTGTGTAGATTGATGAGGGAAAAAACTATTTAATCCATTTTTGAATAAGGCTGTAACGTAACAAAATGTGTAAAAAGTCTGAATACTTGCCGAATGCACTGTATGAGTCAGCCTACTAATTATACAAATAGGCCCTATTATATTTAAAAATTAAAATTCAATTCGCTAGCCTACTTTGTAGGCCGCATGTGCTGCCCCAGAATCGCATGTTCTCTTCTGCTTTCATGGTATGAACGATGTGCGTAATTCCAGTCCATATAATACAGTACAATACAGTAATACAGTTCACACTTGAAAATATTAGTCTACAGGAACTAGATTAATTTATTTACCCAAGAGAGCATATAGCTAGCTACATCTATGGTTTTTCTGTTTTTCTGTTATCCATAATGTGCAGTAGCCTAAATCATATACACTACCATTCAAATGTTTGGGGTCACTTATAAATGTCCTTGTTTTTAAAAGAAAAGCACATTTTTTGTCCATTAAAATAACATCAAATTGATCAGAAATACAGTGTAGACATTGTTAATGTTGTAAATGACTATTGTCGCTGGAAACAGAATATTTTTTATGGAATATCTACATAGGCCCATTATCAGCAACCATCACTCCTGTATTCCAATGGAACGTGGTGTTAGCTAATCCAAGTTTATAATTGTAAAAGGCTAATTGATCATTAGAAAACCCTTTTGCAATTATTTTAGCACAACTGAAAACTGTTTTTCTGATTAAAGAAGCAATACAACTGTCCTTCTTTAGACTAGTTGAGTATCTGAAGCGTCAGCATTTGTGGGTTCGATTACAGGCTCAAAATGACCAGAAACAAATAACTTTCTTCTGAAACTCGTCAGTCTATTCTTGTTCTGAGAAATGAAGGCTATTCCATGCGAGAAATTGCCAAGAAACTGAAGATCTTGTACAACATTGTGTACTACTCCCTTCACAGAACAGCGCAAACTGCTTCTAACCAGAATAGAAAAGAAGAGTGGGAGGCCCTGGTGCACAACTGAGCAAGAGGACAAGTACATTAGAGTGTCTAGTTTGAGAAACAGACGCATCACAAGTCCTCAAATGGCAGCTTCATTAAATAGTACCCGCAAAACACCAGTCTCAACATCAACAGTGAAGAGGCGACTCCGGGATGCGGAGTCTCTGTATTTGAAGTTATTTTAAAATGGACCAAAAAAATGCTTTTCTTTCAAAAACAAGGACATTTCTATTTGATGGTGTATGTATTGGGCAAGTGCACAATAATTTGGGCTTTTTGGGGTTTGGGCTCAATAAATGATGTTAATGTAGGGCTCATAAAATGTATTTAATATATGGCTCATCAGGCTCAGGTAGCATCAGGTTTGAATGTTCATGCTGAACAAAGCTCTAATCAAAGACATATTTAAATGATTTATTATGCATGCTTTTGAATAACACTTCCAGTTTTGGCGTAAAATACCGTGTTACCCGGGAGAAAAGTGATTTATTCTCAGAATGGAACATCTGTAAAATACCGGGGAAATATTCAACCCTACGGTTCCCAAGTGG
The DNA here is from genome assembly GCF_045679555.1 of Salvelinus alpinus. Classification (NCBI taxonomy): domain Eukaryota; kingdom Metazoa; phylum Chordata; class Actinopteri; order Salmoniformes; family Salmonidae; genus Salvelinus; species Salvelinus alpinus. Next base: position 23,292,986 of record NC_092091.1, read on the forward strand.
CGCAGCGGGCTGTATCACAACCGGCCATGATCGGGAATCCTATAGGGCGGTGCACAATTGGCCCAGCGTCGTCCAGGTTAGGGGAGGGTTTGGCTGGGGTAGGCCGTCATTGTAAAATATGAATTTGTTCTTAACTGACTAGCCTAGTTAAATAAAATGTACAAAATAAATAAATAAATAAATAAAAATACATATATATAAAAAAAAAAAAATGAACTAATGCCTTGTCGTTAAAATTCAGCCTACTCCGATGTTTTTATCCTGAACTGTATCCAATGATTTATGAAAACTTTCTTGATAGGTCGATTTCCTCATTGTGGTTTTACAGATGTGTTTAATACGTTTTATGTACATACTTTATTCGAATATTTATGAAATGCACATTGCTATATTTGGTAACACACTTTTATTTGTCCTTGACTCCAACTGCATTCGATGCCCTGAACGGATGTGGGTGGAGCAATGTCCACATAAGGGTGCAAATTACAAACACTGCCAAAAGCAGTGACCGAAACGTAAAGCTTAATAAAGAACAGTGATACTAGCAAGAGCAGTGTGCAGTTTTCTATTTTCTTTTATGTAAGCCTACCTTAGAATGACACATAATTCACAGAGAGTTATATAAATAGCACTTCCAGTTCGAACGGGAATAGAGGGAAGCCCGGTAATTTCTTGCGCTTTTGAAAATAATAACGTGCAAAGGTTGCAGAATCCAGGCGTGGAAAACTTTTAGAGACTTACCCAGAAAGACTCAGAACTGTAATCACTGCCAAAGGTGCTTCTACAAAGTATTGACTCAGGGGTGTGAATACTTATGTAAATTAGATATTTAGACATTTCAATTTCCAAACATTTGTAACATTTTCTAAAAACATGTTATCATTATGGGGTATTGTACACTGCTCAAAAAAATTAAGGGAACACTTAAACAACACAATGTAACTCCAAGTCAATCACACTTCTGTGAAATCAAACTGTCCACTTAGGAAGCAACACTGATTGACAATAAATTTCACATGCTGTTGTGCAAATGGAATAGACAACAGGTGGAAATTATAGGCAGTTAGCAAGACACCCCCAATGAAGGAGTGGTTCTGCAGGTGGTGACCACAGACCACTTCTCAGTTCCTATGCTAAGGTGAAAGCAGGTTCACACTGAGCACGTGACAGACGTGACAGAGCGTTCTGCTGCCTGCAACATCCTCCAGCATGACCGGTTTGGTGGTGGGTCAGTCATGGTGTGGGGTGGCATTTCTTTGGGGGGCCGCACAGCCCTCCATGTGCTCGCCAGAGGTAGCCTGACTGCCATTAGGTACCGAGATGAGATCCTCAGACCCCTTGTGAGACCATATGCTGGCCCTGGGTTCCTCCTAATGCAAGACAATGCTAGACCTCATGTGGCTGGAGTGTGTCAGCAGTTCCTGCAAGAGGAAGGCATTGATGCTATGGACCGCCCGTTCCCCAGACCTGAATCCAATTGAGCACATCTGGGACATCATGTCTCGCTCCATCCACCAACGCCACGTTGCACCACAGACTGTCCAGGAGTTGGCGGATGCTTTAGTCCAGGTCTGGGAGGAGATCCCTCAGGAGACCATCCGCCACCTCATCAGGAGCATGCCCAGGTGTTGTAGGGAGGTCATACAGGCACGTGGAGGCCACACACACTACTGAGCCTCATTTTGACTTGTTTTAAGGACATTACATCAAAGTTGGATCAGCCTGTAGTGTGGTTTTCCACTTTAATTTTGAGTGTGACTCCAAATCCAGACCTCCATGGGTTGATCAATTTGATTTCCATTGATCATTTTTGTGTGATTTTGTTGTCAGCACATTCAACTATGTAAAGAAAAAAGTATTTAATAAGAATATTTCATTCATTCAGATCTAGGATGTGTTATTTTAGTGTTCCCTTTATTTTTTTGAGCAGTGTATATAGATGGGTGAGAAAAAAAAATATTTAATCCATTTTGAATTCAGGTTGTAACACAACATAATGTGGAATAAGTCAAGGAGTATGAATACTTTCTGAAGGCACTTTGAACGTTACTGGAAACTTTAGAAGTTTACCAGTAAACTACCAGAATTTTGTATCTTTTAAGGATTTTATGTAATCTATCATAAAATATCTAGGGGCCCTTTTGGGTACTTCAGATTATCACAGGTGTCTGTAATTATCTCTGGCCCTCTGTGTGGCCTTATCACATGTAAAATATATGAAATAATTACATAAGATGATTTAAAAATTAAAAATAGAATGACAACGCTTTAAAACATTATCCTAAATACAAACCATCAACTTAGTGAATACCATTGTTTTTTTACTTTTATTTTACTCTGTCAATATGTATTCGCTGTCAATGTTTTGGCGTCAAACTAGTGGCAGTTATGAAAAAAGTCAGTCGTTGGAAGAGTTGCATTATTTTCAATTAACTATGCCATTGTTGATTAGATGCTATTTTCATAATTAGGCTATTTTCTCTTGAACCATATGGCATATCTACTAGAAACTCATGGACACATTAATATCATAAATGTTTTAAAGTTATTTAAGTATAAATGACCAAAGTTACGATAGATTTTCATAGATTTTCTGTTAACCTTTTACTGCAGTGTGCTAAATCAAGGTCACACACAGTTTTTCTTGGTAGTCTTAAACAAATCTACTTTGAAACAAAAGTACACATTTCACACACACATTAATGGTCTTAAAAAAAGAAGGAACCTGTACCATGTCTACACAGAGTTGAAATGTATTACATTTGGATTTTGCATCCCGATATTACACTTTATATACATCACAGAAGACTGAAATAAACAAAACCATTTTGTATTTATTAGGGATCCCCATTACTCTCCCTGGGGTCTACACACATTAAGGCACTTAGAAACGATAAAAACAGTACATCATATATTATACAATGCAAAATACCACCATTCAACATTATTTCAATCTACATGTGTGTAGAGTGCTAGCGTTTGTGTGCGTATGCGTGTGCCTGTACCTGTGTCTCTTCAGTCCCCGCTGTTCCATAAGGTGGATTTTTATCTGTTTTTCTCAATCTGATACTACTGCTTGTGTCAGTTACCTGATGTGCAATAGGGTTCCATGTAGTCAAAGCTCTATGCAATGCTGTGCACCTCCCATAGTCTGTTCTGGACTTGGGGATTGTCAAGGGACCTCTGGCAGCATGTCTTGTGAGGTATGTATCGGTGCAATCAGTTTGTCAATACTTCTTACAAAAGAAGTAGTGATTAAGTCAATCTCTCCTCCAATTTGAGCCATGAGAGATTGACATGCATATCATTAATGTTAGCTCCCCGTGCGCATATAAAGGCCAGACGTGCTGCCCTGTTATGAGCCAATTGTAATTTTCCTAAGTCCCTCTGTGCCACCTGACTGAACAGTAGTCCAGGTGAGACAAAACTAGGGCCTGAAGGACCTGCCTTGTTGATGGTGCTGTTAAGAAGGCAGAGCAGCGCTTAATTATGAACAGATTTCTCTCCATTTTAGATAGTGTTATATAAACATGTTTTAACCATGACAGTTTAAAATCCAGGGTTACTCCAAGCAATTTAGTCACCGCTACTTCCCATATTATTTATTACAATATTTAGTTGAGGTTAGGTGAATGTTTTGTAAGGGGCCTAGACATCTGCCCTGGGGAATTCCTGATTCTACCTGGATTATGTTGGAGAGGCTTCCATTAAATAACATCCTCTGTGTTCTGTTAGACAGGTAAATCTTTATCCACAATATAGCAGGGGGTGTAAAGCCATAACACATACGTTTTTCCAGCAGCAGACTATGATCAATAATGTCAAAAGCCGTACTGAAGTCTAACAAAACAACCCCACAATCTTTTTATACTGCAAAATAGCATTGTATCTGGTCAAACACCATTTTTCAAAAAGTTAACTAATGGTTGGTGACTGGCTAATTGATCGACTATTTGAGCCAGTAAAGGGGGCTTTACTATTCTTAGGTAGCGGAATGACTTTTGCTTCCCTCCAAGCCTGAGGGCACACACTTTCTAGTAGGCTTAAATTGAAGATGTGGCAATATCTTCCGCTATTATTCTCATTTTCCATCCAAACTGTCAGACCCTGGTGGCTTGTCATTGTTGATAGACAACTTTTTCACCTCTTCTACACTCACTTTAAGGAATTCAAAATTACAATGCTTGTCTTTCATAATTTGGTCAGATATATCAAATCAAACTTTATTCACTTTACCGTGAAATGCTTACTTACAAGCCCTTAACCAACAGTGTAGTTCAAGAAGAAGAAAATATTCACCAAGTAGGTTAAAATAAAAAGTAATAATAAAAAGTAACACAATAAGAATAACAATAACAAGCTATATACAGGGGGCACCGGTACCGAGGCAGTGTGCAGGGGTACAGGCTAGTTGTGGTAATCTGTACATGTAGGTGGGGATGAAGTGACAAACAAACAGCGAGTAGCAGTAGTGTACAGGGGGGGGGGGGGGTCAATGTAAATTGTCTGGTGGCGATTTTTATGAATTGTTCAGCAGTAATGGCTTGGGGGTAGAAGCTGTTGAGGAGCCTTTTGGTCCTAGACTTGGCAAGATATACTTGGATGTGTAGTGTAAGCATTTGTTGCAGGCATATCATGCCTAAATTTGCTAATCTTGCCAATGCAAAAAATTATTAAAGTAGTTGGCAATATCAGTGGGTTTTGTGATGAGTCATCTGATTCAATGAATGATGGAGCGGAGTTTGCCTTTTTGCCCTAAATTTAATTTAAGGTGCTCCAAAGCTTTTTACTATCATTCTATATATAATTTCTCTTTGTTTCATAGTATAGTTTCTTCTTTTTATACAGTTTAGTCATATGATTTCTCAATTTGCAGTACTTTTGTCAATCGGTTGTGCTGCCAGACTTATTTCACATAGAAACACCGGATTTTCGGCAGGTTTATTGAAATAATGTTGAATAATTATGAAAATATTAATAACATTCCACCCATGAGGCCACTAGAGGGCGATTTGATCATTTGACTGCAGGAAATTGTTTTACTTAACAGAATTACTGAAGATTCCAGTAACTTTGGAAAATTACCGGTATCTTTGCAACCCTAATTACACATATATGATGGTGATGTAGAGGTTAATCCAGGCCCTGCAGTGCCTAGCTCCACTCCTATTCCCCAGGTCTCATTTGTTGCCTCCTTAACCGTAAAAGCCTTGGTTTCATGCATGTTAACATTAGAAGCCTCCTCTCTAAGTTTGTTTTATTCACTGCTTTAGCACACTCTGCCAACCCGGATGTTCTAGCCGTGTCTGAATGCTGGTTTAGGAAGACCACCAAAAACCCTGAAATTTCCATCCCTAACTATAACATTTTCCGACAAGATAGAACTGCCAAAGGGGGCGAAGTTGCAATCTACTGCAGAGATAGCCTGCAGAGTTCTGTCTTACTATCCAGGTCTGTACCCAAACAATTCAAGCTTCTACTTTTAAAAATCCACCTTTCCAGAAACAAGTCTCTCACCGTTACCGCTTGCTTTAGGCCACCCTCTGCCCCCAGCTGTGCCCTGGACACCATATGTGAATTGATTGCCCCCCATCTATCTTCAGAGCTCGTGCTGCTAGGTGACCTAAACTGGGACATGCTTAACACCCCAGCCATCCTACAATCTAAGCTTGATGCCCTCAATCTCATACAAATATCAATGAACCTGCCAGGTACAACCCCAAATCCGTAAACACGGACACCCTCATAGATATCATCCTAACCAACTTGCCCTCCAAATAGACCTCTGCTGTTTTCAACCAAGATCTCAGCGATCACTGCCTCATTGCCTGCATCCGTAATGGGTCTGCGGTCAAACGACCACCCCTCATCACAGTCAAACGCTCCCTAAACACTTCAGCGAGCAGGCCTTTCTAATCGACCTGGCCCGGGTCTCCTAGAAGGATATTGACCTAATCCTGTCAGTAGAGGATGCCTGGTTATTCATTAAAAGTGCCTTCCTCACCATTTTAAATAAGCATGCCCCATTCAAAAAATGTAGAACCAGGAACAGATATAGCCCTTGGTTCACTCCAGACCTGACTGCCCTTGACCAGCACAAAAACATCCTGTGGCATACTGCATTAGCATCGAATAGCCCCCGTGATATGCAACTTTTCAGGGAAGTTAGGAACCAATATACACAGGCAGTTAGGAAAGCCAAGGCTAGCTTTTTCAAACAGAAATGTGCATCCTGTAGCACAAACTCAAAAAAGTTCTGGGACACTGTAAAGTCCATGGAGAATAAGAGCACCTCCTCCCAGCTGCCCACTGCACTGAGGCTAGGAAACATTGTCACGACCGATAAATCCACTATAATTGAGATTTTCAATAAGCATTTTTCTACGGCTGGCCATGCTTTCCGCCTGGCTACCTCTACCCCGGTCAACTGCCCTGCACCCCCCACAGCAACTCGCCCAAGCCTCCCCCATTTCTCCTTCACCCAAATCCAGATAGCTGATGTTCTGAAAGAGCTGCAAACTCTGGACCCCTACAAATCAGCCAGGCTAGACAATCTGGACCCTCTCTTTCTAAAATTATCTGCCGAAATTGTTGTAACCCCTATTACTAGCCTGTTCAACCTCTCTTTCGTATCGTCTGTGATTCCCAAAGATTGGAAAGCAACCACGATCGTCCCCCTCTTCAAAGGGGGAGACACTCTAGACCCAAACTGCTACAGACCTATATCTATCCTACCCTGCCTTTCTTAGGTCTTCGAAAGCCAAGTTAACAAACAGATTACCGACCGTTTCGAATACCACCGTACCTTCTCCGCTATGCAATCTGGTTTCAGAGCTGGTCATGGGTGCACCTCAGCCACGCTCAAGGTCCTAAACGATATCATAACCGCCATCGATAAGAGATATTACTGTGCATTCGTATTCATCGACCTGGCCAAGGCTTTCGACTCTGTCAATGACCACATTCTTATCGGCAGACTCAACAGCCTTTGTTTCTCAAGTGACTGCCTCGCCTGGTTCACGAACTACTTCTCTGATAGAGTTCATTGTGTCAAATCGGAGGGCCTGTTGTCCGAACCTCTGGCAGTCTCTATGGGGGTGCCACAGGGTTCAATTCTCGGGCTGACTCTTTTCTCTGTATACATCAATGATGTCGCTCTTGCTGCTGGTGATTCTCTGATCCACCTCTACGCAGACGACACCATTCTGTATACTTCTGACCCTTCTTTGAACACTGTGTTAACTAACCTCCAGACGAGCTTCAATGCCATACAACACTCCTTCCGTGGCCTCCAACTGCTCTTAAATGCAAGTAAAACTAAATGCATGCTCTTCAACCGATCGCTGCCCGCACCTGCCCGTCCAGCATCACGGGCGGGCAGGTGGACGGTTATGATCTAGAATATGTGGACAACTACAAATACCTAGGTGTCTGGCTAGACTGTAAACCCTCCTTCCAGACTCACATTAAGCATCTCCAATCCAACATTACATCTAGAATTGGCTTCCTATTTCGCAACAAAGCATCCTTCACTCATGCTGCCAAACATACCCTTGTAAAACTGACCATCCTACCGATCCCCGACTTCGGCGATGTCATTTACAAAATAGCCTCCAACACTCTACTCAACAAATTGGATGCAGTCTATCACAGTGCCATCCGTTTTGTCACCAAAGCCCCATATACTACCCACCACTGCGACCTGTACGCTCTCGTTGGCTGGCCCTCGCTTCATACTCGTCGCAAACCCACTGGCTACAGGTTATCTACAAGTCTCTGCTAGGTAAAGCCCCGCCTTATCTCAGCTCACTGGTCACCATAGCAGCACCCACTCGTAGCACGCGCTCCAGCAGGTATATCTCACTGGTCACCCCCAAAGCCAATTCCTCCTTTGGCCGCCTTTCCTTCCAGTTCTCTGCTGCCAATGACTGGAACAAACATCAAAATTCACTGAAGCTGGAGACTCAAATCTCCCTCACTAGCTTTAAGCACCAGCTGTCAGAGCAGCTCACAGATCACTGCACATAGCCCATCTGTAAATAGCCCATCCAACTACCTCATCCCAATACTGTATTTATTTATCTTGCTCCTTTGCAGCCCAGTATCTCTACTTGCACATTCATCTTCTGCACATCCATTCACTCCAGTGTTTAATTGGTATATTGTAATTACTTCGCCACTATGGCCTATTTATTGCCTTACCTCCCTTATCTTACCTCATTTGCACACACTGTATATATACTTTTTCTACTGTATTATTGACTGTATGTTTGTTTATTCCATGTGTAACTGTGTTGATTAATGTGTCGAACTGCTTTGCTTTATCTTGGCCAGGTCGCAGTTGTAAATGAGAACTTGTTCTCAACTAGCCTACCTGGTTAAATAAAGGTGAAAAAATATATATATATATACAATCTCACATTAAATGTTCTATTAGCTTTAATGGTTTTCTATTTAGAATCATTTTAAAGGCGCCTGGAACACGTTCCTTTGCCTTAAATGAAGAGCACCGCAGTACTTACATGGTTCCATTACTGTAAACTGCCTCTCCCCCCTCTCCTACATATTGAACCTGGGAGGGGTAAACATGCTGGACCTGCTGAACCTATGGAGAGAGAGAGAAACCCATGAATCAAACTTTGAGCACTATTATCAAGAGAGAGTATCCACCTCTAGACTGTTTCTCATTCCTTGACATTAGATAGGATATCTATGCTTGTTATGAATCAGAAGAAACTTCAATGTAACTCATGTCTTCCATAATCATAATCTTGGTCATATCTTAACGCAGTGCTGTCAGTAGGTGGCAGTGAGACCAATGTGTCAAACTGAGAAAAAATAAAATCCCTGCTGAGCAATTGAAGCACATATAATTAAGATCTAACAGCAAATCTATCCGTTAGAAACCCATACCATTCCAAAGCAAGAAAGCTTACAATACAGTGGAGAATGTAATCTGAATCTATATGTCTGATGCTACTGTGAATGGAGCCATGGTCTGTGCATATGGCTAAAGCTAGACTGACTGAGTGTCCTGGGGGCTGGGGAGAAGGAATAAGGGGTGATAAGGAGACAGTGTGTACCTGCTGAGGGACCTGTTGCACCCGAGGGACTGACAGCTGCTGCACCTGCGCTCCCTTCTGGGCCGAACCTGTGGCCTGAACCAGCACCCTCTGGAGGGAGAGGAAACGCACAATTATTGGTAAGCACATAAAATACCCACACACAGACACATACTATATCTATTTACACACAACAACAAAAAACTACAATCCCTAAGCCCTTAAAGAACACCAGAGAATCACAGAACAGGGGATTTGACTGGATTTTCTACATTACTTTTGGTATAATATCCTTCCTTATGTGCATTGTGGCTTGTGCCTTTCTTCTGTCAGCTTCAACACAAATATGAAGTGTTTGCTGGTGGGAAAGACGATGCTACTCAGCAGCAGTGCAGCTTACCAGCCAACACATTTTTGTGTTGGTCCATTCTAGGCTTTTAGTAATTACAGGCAACCTGCAAAGTAGGTTAATTTGGGGCCAGCGTTTTTCTTTGGCGGTCGCAGATGACTACCTCTGGTTTCCCTCTTTGGGGGAGTGTTAAGGGAGATGTGTTCATGACAACAAAAATAAATGCCATTTGTTTTCTCCAAAAGCCTGAGATATGTCAGAGGCGGTGTAGTATAGGTCTTAAGGTCAGAACGGTCTTTTCTCAAGCATAGCCAGCTGTCAAGGCAAATATGATGCCCTATCCAAAAATATTAACATAAGGATATTTAACTGCTTGGTTTCTATGGATTCTCTTGTCAACCAATGTCCTTTTCTCAGAATTTTGAACAGCTGTGGCAATACAAGGTTATAGGTCCTACTTGCACTAATCAGAAACTCCTGCCTGATCACACACAACAACATGATATCAAATTATCAATGATGCCTTTATCCACATGTAGGCTAATGCTTGTTGATACATTTACAGTGCCTTCAGAAAGTATTCACACCTCTTGACTTTTTCCACATTTTGTTGTGTTACAAAGAAGTGGGATTAAAATGGATTTAAGTGTCATTTTTTGGTCAATGACCTACACAAAATAATCTGTCAAAGTGGAATAAAAATTATAATATTTACTCAAATATTTTTATTTATTTTTAAAACACTAATATATCTTGATTAGATAAGTATTCATACCCCTGAGCCAAAACATGTTAGAAACACTTTTGGCAACGATTACAGCTTGAGTCTTATTGGGTAAGTCTCTAAAAGCTTTGCACACCTGGATTGTACAATATTTGCGTACATCTAATATGTTCCCTCTGTTGATGTTCATTATATATTAAGGTTGAACCAAAACATTACATGTAACAAAAATGAAATAGGAAATTATGTGAAATTGAATGATACAATAATGTATGTTGATGCTAATATGATGTACAGTATTCTATTGTTTCTATATGATAACAATAGCATAATATGTTTAATATGCTATTTTTTAACAGTTTCACTAATTCATTTTAATGAACTTAATCATTATGACACACCCCTCACTACTGTCATTGGTTACACTAATTGCTCTGTGTGTCTACATAACCTGGTTCAAGTATTCATGACATTAGCGCGAAGAAAGCACAGTGATGCCGAAACGTTGGTAAATACCCATTAAATTGCTGGGAGATTACACATGGAGTGTGTGACTTTCTTTATTTTGATAGTTTAGGGTTTATTCGCCATTAGTCAGCACCCCGACACAAACTATTATTCTGGGTGTGCGCCAGCTCATGTTTTTTTTAAATCTACTATCATCTTTCGATGACAGCACCCTTATCAATCAACTCCCTAGCCAACATGGGAACTGAACCTAATTCTAACGATACCCAACGGAGCCTTTTTGAATACAGCCAACAACAACATTTTAGTAACAGAGTCTCTATTTGACCGGCCAGAAGGCACCTGGGAAAATCTTTGTAAAGAATTCCAAGATTGTTCATTCAGGAAAACTAGAACACCTGCACATTGTAACTTTAAGTGAGTATGTTCGAAATGGGGTTATCCCACGCGGACTACGTTGGCAAAAAAGAGCCTTCACTTGGCCAACGCACTGAAGAGTTTTGTGAACGATGGTGTGCTATACTAAATAAATGTTCATTGGACATGATGACTCTGATCATTGAACAACTTAAAAAGGATATTATCGAGATCGCAACCTCAGTTGAAAATTCACAGCAAGCTCTACGAGACGAGCTTAATGACCCTATTAAACTGGATGATCTCACTAAGAGTAATGCTTACCTTCAGACTAAGATTACGACCGAACTGAAGGAGAGTAAAATCAAGAAGTATAAACGCGATTTGGAAGATAAGAACATCTGACTAATATATCTCTGGCGAGACTAAGCACAAGAAACCAAAAAACAGGAAGAGACAAGCCGATGACCGATGCAGAGTGACTCTGTCAGCCCAACTATCCACAGACAGGCTAACTCTGGCTCCTCTACCAACGGTGAGCCTTTTATCTACAACAGAGGGCGGGGGCACCGTCGAGGCCAACACCCCCAGCACGTAAGAGGGTTCGACGCATACTTCGGGGGAAGAAGAAATCCACTACCACCCCGCAACACCTATCAATTGAGACCCAGGACGGCCCCCAGTCCAACAGGCGCTAAATGTCTTCAGCTTATCAAGTAAGACCCTGACATCTGCTCACCTCAGTGTTCTCAATAAGGGGTTAACATTTGTACCCACTGCATACGTTAATGACTTTGATGTCCAGATAGATCTATTCAAGTTTTTCCGTAATATGAGATTGAGTGAGTTCTTTGATAAGAGTGAAACTAACATGACCCCACTTGAAATGTCATCCTCAGTGAGATGTATACATAGGTCTACCACGCTAATGAATAGACTTACCTGTCCTACCGTGAGTCAAAGAGGAGATGGAGCTATTAACCCAGCTGAGGTACCTGAGAACTCTGAGAGAACTACATTTGGAACAAAAAGTTCATTTATACCTCCCCCCAGACGCAATGCCTCCATAGAAACCTTCTGTAGGATTGTTGAAAATTATGTAGCTGACTTACTGAAAGACAAACAGAAACACAAATCCTATGATAACCTGAGTAGAGACGAGTGTCACGGCCGTCGAAAGAAGTGGACCAAAGTGCAGCGTGGTGAACGCACATTTTCTTTTATTTTAGTAAATGTCGCCAACAAAACAAGAAACAACCGTGAAGCTTACAGGGCTATAGTGCCACTAACAAAAATAACTACCCACCATCACAGGTGGGAAAAAGGGCTGCCTAAGTATGATTCCCAATCAGAGACAACGATAGACAGCTGTCCCTGATTGAGAACCATACCCGGCCAAAACATAGAAACACAAATCATAGAAATAAAGAACATAGAATGCCCACCCAAATCACACCCTGACCAAACCAAATAGAGACATAAAAAGGCTCTCTACGGTCAGGGCGTGACAACAAGAGAATGGCTCTTAAGGACTTAAAGTCAGATCCTTCGATTATTATAAACAAATGTGACAAAGGAGGAGGAATTTGTATACAAAACAAATGTGACTATGTGAATGAATGTCGCCGACAACTATCTAAAGGTGACTTCTATCGCAAACTGAATTGTGACCCTACCCTGGAATTCCAGCATAAGATCTCATCCACAGTGGAAAGCTGTTTGGAATCAGGACAAATCACTAAAGAAGAAGTTGAATTTCTATGTGTGAAATTTCCCAAGATACCAACTTTCTACACAGTCGCTAAAATTACACAAACAAGTGTCTCCTCCACCAGGTAGACCCATTGTAGCAGCAATCGACTCTGTGACATCCAACATTTCTAAATGTGTGGATTACCACATTAAACTGATGGATGAGAATCTCCCATCTTATGTCAAAGACACTAGTCACATGATCTCATTGAGAGGGCTTAGGAAGGATACCAGAGGGCACCCTGCTGGCCACTTTTGATGTGGAGAGCTTGTACACTAACATCCCACACATTGGAGGTTTGCAGGCGGTACAACACTTCCTTCAGCAGAGAGACTCTACCCTTGCTCCATCCAATGATTGCATCTTACAACTTACTGAACTGGTATTATCCCATAACTACTTTGTCTTTGAGTCAGACTTTTTCCTTCAAATTCGGGGTGTAGCCATGGGCTCCCCTTTTCCCCCCCAACTATGCAAACCTGCATTTGGGACAATTTGAAGAAGCATTCCTTTATAAAACAGAGACACACCCCCTACTGTCTAAAATACTTCTAAAGAAAAGACACCTCTTGACTTTTTCCACATTTTGTTGTGTTACAAAGAAGTGGGATTAAAATGGATTTAATTGTCATTTTTGGTCAATGACCTACACAAAATACTCTGTCAAAGTGGAAGAAAAATTATAATATTTAAATGAATGAAAAATAAAACACGAATATATCCTGATTAGATAAGTATTCATACCTCTAAGCCAATACATGTTAGAAACACTTTCGGCAACGATTACAGCTGTGAGACTTATTAGGTAAGTCTCTAAAAGCTTTGCACACCTGGATTGTACAATATTTGCCCATTAGTCTTTAAAAAATGATTCAGCTAAAGTGTAGATTTGGCCTTGTGTTTTAGGTTATTGTCCTGCTGAAAGTTGAATTCGTCTCCCAGTGTCTGTTGGAAAGATGACTGAACCAGGTTTTCCTCTAGGATTTTGCCTGTGCTTAGCTGTATTCTGTTTCTTTTTATCCCCCCAAAAAACTCCCTAGTCCTTGCCGATGACAAGCATACCCATAACATGATGCAGCCACCACCATGCTTTAAAATCTGCCCCAAACATAACGCTTTGTACACAGGACAAAAAGCAAATTTCTTTGCCACATTTTTTGCTGTATTTAGTGTCTTGAAGCAAACCGGATGCATGTTTTGGAATATTTTTTATTCTGTACAGGCTTCCTTCTTTTCACTCTGTCATTTAGGTTAGTATTGTGGAGTAACTACAATGTTGTTGACCCATCCTCAGTTCTCATATCACATCCATTAAACTCTGCAACTGTTTTAACATGACCATTGTCCTCATGGTGAAATCCCTGAGCAGTTTCCTTCCTCTCCAGCAACTGAGTTAGAAAGGACGCTTGTATCTTTGTGGTGACTGGGTGTATTGATACACCATGCAAAGCCTACTTACCATACTCAAAGGGATATTCAGCATCTGCTTTTTTTTCTCCTTATTAAATCGCTGGGTGCCCTTCTTTGCAAGGCATTGAAAAACCTCCCTGGTCCTTGTGGTTGAATCTGTGCTTGAAATTCACTACTCTACATGATTAAAAAACAATGTTAACCACTATTATTGAACACAGAATAAGCCCATGCAACTTATTATGCAATTTGTTAAACACATTTTTACTCCTGAACTTATTTAGGCATGCCATAACAAAGGGGTTGAATACTTATTAACTCAAGACATTTAAGTTTTTATTTTGTATACATTTTGAAAAGTTTCTACAAACAACATTCCACTTTGGCATTATGGGGTGTTGTGTGTGTAGATCAGTGACCCAAAATCTAAATTTAATACATTTTAACTTCAGGCTGTAACAACAAAATGTGGAAAAAGTAAAGTGGTGTGAATACTTTCTGAAGGCACTGTATGTGGTTCTTAATGTACAGGAAATACATTCACATTAAAGGATTGCTCTGAAGTGTAATAAATCTGGTATCTGTCATGATAAATTATTAATGAAATCAACAGGTTTTTGAGAATTCTGCTGCTCTTCCCCAGTGCATGGTGAAAGAGGGGTTTGGGTCCCATGGGGAGAATATCATGTTTGTGAGAGAGTACTCTGATGTAGAGTTCTGTGTTTGAGAGAGACCATGATGTGAAGTGTTGCTGGTCGTGGGGGAGAGTGCTGTGAGGAAGAGTGTTGTGATTGAGTGAGAGAGACCACTGCGCTGCATGCGAGGGAGTGCAGCCTGGTTTTGTAGTAGTATACCTGTTGTGAGGCTGGGACGGGCTGCACCACGGGGGCCTGGGTGGAGGTGGACGTACGCAGCGCCACACTGGACGGCGAATCGGACCCTCCATCTGAACTCTGCATGCTGGGACCTTACAGGGGAGAGCGGGATGAGGGGAGGAGAGAGGGAAGAGGAGTGGGATTATTATTATTTGTATTTTTGTTTACCTTCATTTAACTAGGCAAGTCAGTTAAGAACAAATTCTTATTTACAATGACGGCCTACCCCGGCTAAACCCTAACCCGGACGACGCTGCGCTGCTCTATGGGACTCCCAATCACAGCCGGTTGTGATACAGCCTGGAATCGAACCATGGTCTGTAGTGACGCCTCTAGCACTGAGATGCGGCAGGTAGCCTAGTGGTTAGAGCGTTGGGCCAGTAACCGAAAGGTTGCTGGATTGAATCCCCGAGCTGACGAGGTAAAAATCGGTCTTTCTGCCCCTGAACAAGGAAGTTAACCCACTGTTCACCGGTAGGCCGTCATTGTAAATAAGAATTTGTTCTTAACTGACTTGCCTAGTTAAATAAAAATAAAAAATAAATAAAAATGCAGTGCCTTAAACCACTGCACCACTTGGGATTGAGAGCAAGGTCCAGCTGCTAGGAAGGAAGCGGGTGGAAAAGTTGTGGTGAAAACCATTGTTGTGAGTACTGTCAGGACTCAGGAGGCCCTTACTGGTACCCCAAACTCTGACTAGCATTGGGTGAAAATGTGCACCGCATGGCAAAAGTGAGTGAGGAGAGCTAAAAATGGACGGACACAAAGGCTCTCTCTTTCATAGAGAGAAAGATAGGGAGGGGTTGTAGGGAAGAATGGAACTGCAAGGGGGATAGGGAAGAAAAAAAAGACATCCACAGTGTCTCCAAAATAGGAAGAAAGAAAAAAAAGGAAATGCCAGTGGGGCTCCTAGCCCGGCCAGGGTCCTGATGATATCCAGCATTTGTTTCAAATGAGAGCCGTTCTCTGGGGCTCCAATAATCCAGCTGATATGCGGAAATTCTTTAATGCTTTGTAAACGTTTGCCAGTTGCTATGGTGAGGAATCCATGACGACCACCCCCAACCCTTGCCCCACTCTTCTCCCTCCCCGCTGCTCCCTCCTTTCTCTTTTCTTTTTAAAGCTCATGCACAGACATTTTCGAGTGTGGCCACAGAGCAAGGGGGGAGGGGAAGGAAAGGGAGAGAGAGAAGGGGGTTGGGTGTCTTTGAGGGAGGGAAGGAGGGAGGGAGGGAGGGAGGGAGGGAGGGAGGACATCTCTAGAAGATCAGCAGCTAAACAAATGAGGCCTAATCAGTCAGCAGACATGGACAAGCCACTTCCGTTACTTATTCATTCTCAATCAGTGTCCAGGAGGAGCAGCTGTAAAGGGGCAATATGCGATTACTACATCCATTTGTGGACTTTTAAATTAATGATATATACCTATTGATTCTTGAATAATAAAATGTATAAATGCCTCATGAGCTTAGTTCATCTGTCGTACTCCATCAGAATTCCATTGTTTGTAAACAGTGTAAATGTAAACAAATACTGTATAGCTTTAAAACGTGGTTAAAACTATCATTTGGATCTCATGGGTGAGCACTCCTTGCATCCATAGCCCTGCCTATGAATTTGAGAGTGGTTACATTATTTATTTTTTATTTCACCTTTATTCCACCAGGTAGGCTAGTTGAGAACAAGTTCTCATTTACAACTGCGACCTGGCCAAGATAAAGCAAA
Source organism: Salvelinus alpinus (assembly GCF_045679555.1). Taxonomy (NCBI): domain Eukaryota; kingdom Metazoa; phylum Chordata; class Actinopteri; order Salmoniformes; family Salmonidae; genus Salvelinus; species Salvelinus alpinus. Next base: position 23,309,709 of record NC_092091.1, read on the forward strand.
GCAGTGTGACAAAAATAACAGAGTTACACATAAACAAACGTACAGTCAATAACACAATACAAAAATCTATGTAGTGTGTGCAAATGTGGAAGAGTAGGGAGGTAAGGCAATAAATAGGCCATAGAGGCAAAATAATTACAATTTAGCACTAACACTGGAGTGATAGATGTGCAGACGATGATAGATTTATCTAGCCCCATTGCTCAACTTTTTACCAAAACAGTGTCAGGGTGACCCGTTGTTATTGTTGTTTCAACTGCAGATTTCAGACACGGGCTCAACAAGGAAATAATTTACAGACTGATAACCACTCCCTATATATACACACAATTACTGCTATAAAAGCCACATCATTACACAGGATAATAATACACAAAGCTTTATCACATCTACCATAATCAAAGCAGATATGTAAACAGTAACACTGCTTGCTTGCTGCCTGTTAGATCAGTACTACACTGCCTGAAGCACAAATAGCTTAGTGTCCATTAACAGGCTGCTTTTAATACTGTTTGATTAGACAGTCATTAATCATTAGAGTCAAGCTAGTGGGTGGGCAACAGGTGCTGTTCAGCTCTGCTCAAACACCCCCAGCACTTTAAATTTCAGTATTTTTGAAAATCTGTTTTGACACAGAGTAGAGTTAGTGAGTGAATTAATGTAAAATGCATTGTGATTGCTTAGATTCTGGTGTCAAATATCTTCAGAGCTACACACTAAATTAAAGACAGATGACAAATAATAAAAGATTAACATTAGGGCATGAGGACAATTAGTTGTGAGCAACACCATACCTAGGCTTATTAAAGGAAATTGTGAAACATGATTGTGAAGTACTATTTTTCACAACAATGGACAAGAACCAGGATTTCCATTAGCCGGTAAAAGCCGGCTTTTGTCTGATACATTATTTTATATTATATATTATTTATTTTTTATAGAAAAGCCGATAAATAAAAATGGTGCAGGCCAATTGTCCGGGAGAAGAACAAAAAATCCCATTGCGAATTAATGTTTTTTAGCCTATGTACAGTACCAGTCAAAAGTTTGGACACACCTACTCTTGAAAGGGTTTTTCTTTATTTTTACTATATTCTACATTGTAGAATAATAGTGAAGACATCAAAACAATGAAATAACACATATGGAATTATGTAGTAACCAAAAAAGTGTTAAACAAGTCAAAATATATTTTATATTTGAGATTCTTCAAAGTAGCCATCCTTTGCCTTGATGACAGCTTTGCACAGCAAAAAACACGAGCAATGGACATTAGACCGGTGGAAATCTGTTCTTTGGTCTGATGAGTCCAAATTTTTGACTTTTGGTTCCAACCGCAGTGTCTTTGTGAGATGCAGAGTAGGTGAACGGATGATCTCCGCATTTGTGGTTCCCACTGTGAAGCATGGAGGAAGTGTGATGGTGTGGGGATGCTTTGCTGGTGACACAGTCAGTGATTTATTTAGAATTCAAGGCACACATAACCAGCATGGCTACCACAGCATTCTGCAGCGATACACCATCCCATCTGGTTTGCGCTTAGTGGGACTATCATTTGTTTTTCAACAGGACAATGACCCAAAACACACCTGCAGAGTGAAGGAAAAGCAGCCAACAAGAGCTCGGTATATGTGGGAACTCTTTCAAGACTGCTGGAAAAGCATTCCTCATGAAGCTGGTTGAGAGAATGCCAAGAGTGTGCAAAGCTGTCATCAAGGCAAAGGATGGCTACTTTGAAGAATCTAAAATATATTTTGATTTGTTATAACACTTTTTTGGTTACTACATGATTCCATATGTGTTATTTCATAGTTTTGATGTCTTCACTGCTACAGCATCTCAAACAGCAAATGCATAGGCAACGGAAGGCAGGCTTCATTTCATCAGCACATCACACACCACTTTGCAATGAGCTGGAAGAGTATGCATTTTGAAAACATATACTTAATTGTTTGAAACCTGAACATTTTACTACATATTACGAGGCATGTCTAACATGTCTTCAAAATAGCTTAGCCAAAATCCGACCATATCCGTGGAAGCAATTATTTTACATAAAAACTTTATTTCATTGCCCAATAGCCAAAGGCACAATACTAACCATATTAGCAACCCAAGCTAGTTGTTGCATATTAGATCTCCCCTCCTTCTACATTTCTAATGGATATTTTCATATCTGTCATATGCTTTTGACAACAGTGATTTCCTGCCAATTGCATTATAGAACGAACATTCACACGTAGCCTACTGCCTTGTGCGTATTGCTGCGCACTTATAATGTAAAGAAATAATAGTTCAACATTTTAAGCTAAACGTTCTGGTCTGTTGCATTAGACACATTGCTTTGAAAAATAATAATAATAATGTAGCCTAGGCCTACTTGTTGTATGAATTTGGGATCTATCGTCCCACAACTGTCTCAGAGTCTGCATGGGATAAGCTATTTCTTTCTCAACAGGCTGACCAATAGAATTGCTAGACTTTCTACTATGGGTGATAGTAGATTGACACAGGCTAGTGATTTTGCTGTTCCTTACTCGTCTTGTTAGCAGAGGAAAAGTAAATGCGGACAGTTATTCTAACATCTTCAAAGTGTCCGTCAGAATTGGGTAATCGTTGTTGCATCCTCAACTTGCATGTTCTGTTAATGTGAATTACCATAATCTAAATGTGATTTCTGTCATTCTGAGCACCGTGGGTGGACGCCCTAATCAGGTTATGCACCCAATGCATATGGGTCCGGTAAATTTCTCAAATGTCCGGTAAATTAAAACGGTGCCGGTCAAATGTCCGGCACCACATTTTCCTATCAGAAACCCTGGCATGGATTACCACAGAGCTGGTGTGCCACTGACATTTTCCACACAGGAGGATTCCAAAGACACTCCTGTCTAGATAAGTAATAAATAGCCTTATAGCCAAGTGGTGTCGATAATGTTGAAATTCTTCCATTACTTTAGGCTGGCATTTGCCAATCGTTGTCTAAGCATTAATCACATAGGAACTCACACAATATAAAGCTGTTTGAGGAGACTGCCAAGTCCAGTCCTTCTCTGTGTAACCTCTTGAAACAGTCACAAACAGCCTCTGTCACTTTCAGCCACCTCTAGTCCCTCTCATATGTATTTGTCAGACAGGAGGCAAAATTAGCACCAGTCTGTAAGGGTCCAGAGTAGAATATAGACAGACAATCCTCCATTATTTGTCTATTCCTTGCATTATTCCTTGTGGCAAACTTGTAATACAACAGCAAATAATCGCAGTACTCATTTAGCATTTTCTGAAAGAAGTTAAAGTGATGGTCCAGAGCTTTTGTATAAATTCAGCCATTTGTTTTAAAAGTAGTGCACACGAGCCAAAACAGGTCCCCGAAAAATTGTGCACAATTGTATACAAAGTCATCCATTCTGTATGATATGCTACATCCTACAAAAAAAAGTATTACATTTTATTTTTAAATTGCAAAATGTGTATGATATGTTAAGAATTTTTAAGTGTTTAAGATCCCGGACTGCATCTTTAAAAATTTTTATTTATTTATTTAAAGCTCCAGCGGCCAGATGTTTCAAAAGGAAGGAATTTGTCCATGGGGTGTCAGTTGAGTTATAAATATACTGATAACAATCCCTGCAGTTATCTTTGGACTTCTTTCCTTAGCGTGGTTATTATGCACTTTTAAGTTTTCATGCTTTTAAGTTTTCATGCTTAAAGCTCAATTAAGTGGGTGCTTTGGAAGTGCGCCATGCGTTGGACTGGAGGAGGGAGGGAGTGCAGGCAGGCAGGCTGGTTAGATGGCTTTCTCCCCCAGCCACATTGAGTTGAGCCCCCCCGTGAAGGTTAAAAGCCACACAAATTCCCCACCAACTGCTATGAGCTGCAGAAACACTGCGGGAGCCCCGGCAAGCCACTGCAGAACCCAATTGTGAATGGGCTGCACTTTTTAACAGAGACTTTCTCCTCACAACCCTGAGACAACTTCACACACAAACCTCGAAAAAATTATCCTGTCTTCACTCAAGCAACTCACAAATTAGAAATTTAGACAATTGTGTGAGCGGACCAATTTGCCTCTGTTAAAGATGCCCTACTCCGCCATTTTCTGGTTGCTAAAATTCAAATTGTTTCCTTAATTTCAGTTTATGTGACAAAACAAACAATTAGTGTATAGAATCATTGTACTATCTAAACCAAAAATATTGTATTTTCAGCTGGTGTACAAAACCGAAAGTAAAAAACACAAAAACTAAACTTAAGAGCGGGAAGCATAAAAATAGTGCACATAGAACAGATCTACCGCTTCTTAGACTTGCTTTCAATGAGAATGACAGCTCTATAACACACATTTCAATGTTAATTTGGTAGACCTCTTAAAGGTAAGCGTGCAGTACTATAAACTTATACCTGCTATTTGGTATGAAAATCTGAACAAGATTTAAACATCTGTCACTGACAAATCTAACTTAAACAGCGCTCAATCAGAGAAAAACACATACAGATGTTCAATTAAAAACAGGAGCCCACAGTCTTGGCTCTTGTTTGCACTGGCCCACATTGTTTGCAGAGCAACAACGGTTGCTAGTGGCAACACCGTCCACTCCCGTTTCCAGGGGCCTGTTGCTATGCAACCAACAGAATACTTCCCAAACCAAACAATGCCATCCCCCCCAACTGATCCCTCTATATCACACTAAGCAGAAACTTACAACAATAAATACGTAAGCTATTCATTTCAGACACCGGGGTGGAGACAGAGGGCAGACTCATTCCTGTGCCATGGAGAAGAAATATTATATAACAAAATGTAAAAACGCCATGCTGGTTTCAACTGTTCTCTCTCTTTTATGCACTCAGTGGTCAAATGAAGGAGGAATGTTTAAATCATCAGAAAGGGAACAGCCAATCCTCGAAGCTTGGCTTACACCTCCCCATTCCAAAAACAACAATTACTTTGAAAATCAAGCACAGATTACTTTTCCAACATGTATAATCCATGCAGCAGGAAGGAGACATGAGCACTTTGAGGAGAGCACTGCCACAGACTAGTCCGACTCAAGGGGATTTTACTGCACATCGGAAGTTGAAACAACCAGGCAATAAAGCATGGACACTTGTCATTAAACTCCTGTCTATGGGGGACATGTGTGCACCACTTCTTTGTTCACCATATCCTGCCCCCACGTCCAATTCCTAGCCTATTCCTTCAGTTATATAACAGATAAATGTACTTCAAAAGAGAAGCAACATGCTTTCCATAAGACTTTCTACTCTGAAAATAGTTAAATCAATGTAATCTATATTGGGTAACCAATCTAATAGCCATCCCCATTGTAAGAAACTCAGGTTGGCTTCTTTTTGATTCTATAAAAAAAACATAACGATAGCACACAGGCGCATGCACTCACAAAAAGCTAATTAAGATATGATAAGAGATTTCCACGACAGAGGCTGTTCTTCAAGCCTGTCTCATGAATTCATGGCTAATCCAATCAAAGCAGCTCTTGGGATCTGCAGATGGCGATGCTGGAGGGAGAGGAGGGGACGTGGCCAGCTATTAGATGAGAGGTGCCATTCAAGGGGCCGCTAAACCAGCCACTGATCCTGGATCCACTCTCTCCCCGTTTCCACCTCTGGTCACAGCCCGTCGACACAGAGATGCCATCCGTTACCATGTGGAGCGCAGGCCTGACAGCCGGAGGATTATCAAACGGTTGCCAAGGAGACTGTGTTAACCCATACACCTCCCTCACCCCCCACCTCTATAACCCTTTGCAGATTTCCTCCACCACCTCCCATCCCCATTCTACATCCACTCCTAAGATGAATAACACTGTGTTAGAGAATAAGAAAGTACAGTTGTGAGGAGCAGTCAACCTCCTGGAAAACAAAGCAGATGGGCAGGGATGAATTAAGTGTCCTGAAGGTAATCTGTTGCATGTGGTTGTCGCTCTCTTTAATGATCATTTGTCTCCTGTTTTTCCGGCGGGGTGATGACAGAGTGGAGGAGGGAACATCAGTCTTTGTTGTCATGCCACCTTGTTGCCCATAGAGATAGAAAAACTGTTTGTGAAATGCAACTAAACTGTTCCAACGTGGCAGCTAGCATGGAGACGGTTTTATGTTTCACATTGATCACATCTGAAGGTGGCGATACAGCCTAGACAAAAGCAAATTGAAACATCACTAAGTGATGCTCAATGTATATTTACCAAGTCAATGTGCGCAAGAAATTCTGATTCTAATAATTTAGAATTTCCTATAAAATCCTTGCATGGCACCATGGACTTGGTGCTATTATCAGAACGGACAAATGAAACCACAGCCTAAGGCATTCCTATAATAATTAACTTATAATGCAAACATTAAAACAAATAAACTGCTTTGTAGCTCCCCATGTTGCCTATATTATAGAGTTTGACAATGTTGAATATTTTACAAAATATCAAGACATTGTCTAGACCTACACAGTTTGACTCTACTAGGAATGGGTGACGTGTGCACTGTAGACACGTCTTTTCAAGCATTCCAGAAAATCCATACCATCTGACTGTCAAAGCAGAGGAGGTCGGAACGGCATGTTAAAATAATTATACACAGCAAGATGCAAAGCCCGTGGCAAAGGAAACTCCTTAAGCTACTCTGTCATGCAAAATGTTCTCTGCATTACGTGTGCTTTCTGTTAGAAATCTTTCTCGAATTTCTTACTACACTAGCTGAGCAGCTTTCCCTTTGATAATCCTAAGAAAAACATGACCTGTTGCATGGTATTGTCATAGACGGATCACATTTAACCAAAACAATCGATGACTAAGAACATGAAGTGGGTTAAGGCTCATTGGGCTTAGCTTTAGTCCAAACCAAGGTTTCCGTTTTGGCACTAGTCAACGTGACCGGCAAGATTTTAATTTAACGGATATTTGAGAAATGTACCAGACATCTACAGTGGGGAGAACAAGTATTTGATACACTGCCGATTTTGCAGGTTTTCCTACTTACAAAGCATGTAGAGGTCTGTAATTTTTTATCATAGGAACACTTCAACTGTGAGAGACGGAATCTAATCTAAAAATCCCGAAAATCACATTGTATGATTTTTAAGTAATTAATTTGCATTTTAGTTTGTCAGACCAGGAGACATCCCGAAAATCGGTCTTCTCAAAAATGTCTGTAGCGTCCGAATGGTTTGGCCTACTAACTATTATGACCACTCTATGGAAAGGCGAGACTCACGAGCACGATGGTGTGCTCTAAGACCCCCACAAGTGTCACGGGACTCATCGGAAGGTAACCCATACAAATTAATGGAAGTATGGAGGTAGTTTTGTGCCAACAAAAATAAGGGGTTAAATGTGTCCAAAAATATTTGCTGAGCTTGCTTATATCTGCTAGATATAAGAGACACTTTAAAACCTTATTATATATGTTTTACTTTCTTTCTTGCCATTTATTAATGTGTTATTCAATGTGTTTCTATAGTAGTAAAGGGGCAAATTCTATATTTTACCAAATAATATTTTCTATATATAATTCTATACCTAAAGGGGTCCTAAAATAAAAAATGGAATAGCTTAAATGGTCCATGATATAACCATCTTTAAACAATTCCATATGATAGCTTAGTAGAAAATAGATTTTAAAAATCTACCAGCCACTCAGATTTTTTTATCAGCCAAAATATTTTTGGGATTTCATTTTGGGTGGCCTAATATCACAGATGAGACAAATGTGCACCTTCCCCTTTAACTTATTATGGCTGGGGGCAGTGTTGAGTAGCTTGGATGAATAAGGTGCCCAGAGTAAACTGCCTGCTACTCAGGTCCAGTTGCTAATATATGCATATTATTAATAGATTTGGATAGAAAACACTCTGAAGTTACTAAAAGTGTTTGAATGATGTCTGTGAGTATAACAGAACTCATATGGCAGGCCAAAAAAATTCTACCAGGAAGTGGGAAATCTGAGGTTTGTAGTTTTTCAACTCATCGCCTATCGAATATACAGTGGGATATTGGTCATATTGCACTTCCTAAGGCTTCCACTAGATGTCAACAGTCTTTAGAACCTTGTTTGATGCTTCTACTGTGAAGGAGGGGGGAATGAGGGCCCTTTGAGTCATGGGTCTGGCAGAGTGCCATGAGCTGACCATGCACGTTCACGTGAGAGTTAGACCTGCGTTCCATCGCATTTCTACAGACAAAGGAATTCTCCGGTTGGAACATTATTGAAGATTTATATTAAAAACATCCTAAAGATTGATTCTATACTTCGTTTGACATGTTTCTACGAACTGTAATATGACTTTTCGTCTGAACTTTCGCATGGACTTGCCCGCGCGTCGTGAGTTTGGATTGTGTACTAAACGTGCGAACAGAAAGGATGTATTTGGACATAAATTATGGACTTTATGGAACAAATCAAACATTTATTGTGGAACTGGGATTCCTGGGAGGGCATTCTGATGAAGATCATCAAAGATAAGTGAATATTTATAATGCTATTCTGACATCTGTTGACTCCACAACATGGCGGATACCTTTATGGCTTGTTTGGGCTCTGAACTCAGATTATAGCATGGTGTGCTTTTTCCGTAATTTTTTTTTTTAATCTGACACAGCGGTTGCATTAAGGAGAGGTTTATCTAAAGTTCCATGTATAATACTTGTATCTTTTATCAATGTTTATTATGAGTATTTCTGTAAATTTATCTGGCTCGCTGCAAAATCACCAGATGTTTTGGAGGCAAAACATTACTGAACATAACGCGCCAATGTAAACTAAGATTTTTGGATATAAATATGAACTTTATCGAACAAAACATACATGTATTGTGTAACATGAAGTCCTATGAGTGTCATCTGATGAAGATCATCAAAGGTTAGTGATTAATTTAATCTCTATTTCTGATTTTTGTGACTCCTCTCTTTGGCTGTGTTTTTCTGTGACTAGGTACTGACCTAACATAATCAGATGGTGTGCTTTAGTCGTATAGCCTTTTTGAAATCGGACACTGTGGGGGGGATTAACAACAAATGTATCTTTAAAATGGTGTAAAATACTTGTATGTCTGAGGAATTAGAATTATGAGATTTCTGTTGTTTTGAATTTGGCGCCCTGCACTTTCACTCGCTGTTGTCATATCGATCCCGTTGACGGGATCCCAGCCATAAGAAGTTATTAAGGGTGGGAGGTTGCTGTGGTAGCACGATTCGATTCATGTTTGTGGCTGTGAGATTGAGTCTGCCTAGTAGAAGTTGTCTTCTCTTCCCTAGCAGTTGAAACTCAAACATAGAAAAACAACCTTGTGTAAAAACACAAGGACAGTCTCACTTCAGTAGTCTTTCGTTTTAAGTAAATTAAACCAACTTTTATGCCTGTGTGCAGCGCTTCTAAAAATGAATGATTCACTGGTCGTGTCTACACTTGACACTTACAGTACTAGTCAAAAGTTTGGATACACCTACTCATTCAAGGGTTTTTCTTTATTTTTTACATTGTAGAATAATAGTCAAGACATCAAAACTATGAAATAACACAGATGGAATCAAATAATAGGAGGAAATATGTTCCTAGCGTGTGGGGAACGTGTTTGCTGGCCTCATAAATGCTAGCCAGCAAGCCAATATTTAGATTATTTTTCGGTTTGGCTAGAGTTATGCTAAGTCTTTGCAATCCCTTTAGCGTTGCTTGCTGGATAGCTGGCTACTTAGCTACATAAGTTAGCTACTGCCATCAGCTGTTGTGTCATCATATTCCACCATTTCTAGAATGCCAACTGGCATTTGAATATAGCGTGCGAACGGACACAATATGGACATGGTGGACACATTTAAATGTAAATGTAGACGCGTGACATGTTTGGAATTCTATGATCAGAACTCCATTATCAGAATACAAAAGCTCCATGAACTGTCAAGTCTAGACATGGCCTCTCAGCACTTCACGTGCGCACAGCCCCCAGCCAGGCAGTGTTGCATCGCGAGGTGGAATAGGCTATATAGGATTCGTAGTTCTTTGACTTTGTGCTTTGACTTTGTGCGATGAAATTTAGCAGCTATGAAACAAACCGGTGGAAATACTTTGAAAACAGCTACTGCAGTATTTGTTTTACTATAAATGTGATCATACGTGACTATTTTTATTCACAAATGCAAGTGAAATGTTCGCAATGTGGAACCCTGACCACCCGCCAATGTGGCTGGTGAAATAGACAACATCTTACCTGCCAATGCCAAAATCTACCCGCATTTGGCAGGCGGGGGGGGTGTTAATTTTAGACCATGTGTGTGATATACGTGGCTTATTGATAACAACTCTGCTTCCTACTATAGGCAGTTGGCTGCCTAGTGATTGCAACATTGTAACTTGCTGTTGTGAATAGTTGCCAACAATATTTCGTTTCCAAGTGCTACTGAACAAGCTCAACTGAAATGCACCAATTGCGTATGATACACATCATTACTCTACTCTGGTCTATCAATCTATTCCAAATCTTTATACTATATATGACACAGGGGCGGCATACGTTGATCTTGCCTGGGGTGGCAGCAGAACTGCTAGAACCCGGGACTGACTAACACAATAATTTGCCTCTAATTTACTAGACCTTGTCAGCTGCTGCTGTTAGGAAGTTAAAACTGTCCAACTCCATGGAGCAGCTTGCAAATCGCATCTTGTTACTGTGTCCTCAAGAAGGCGTGATCTTGAGGCTGTGTTTAACCTGTTTTGGAGAAAGAACCCCTCTCGACGGGCAAACTGGGATCGGGGATAATCAACACAATCTTCGCCAATTTTGTCCAGTCGGGGTACTTAGCTGAAGTCCCTTATGAGGAACTTTTGCGTGAGTAAAAGTAGAGACACACTCACCTGACACTAATTTCCAAGCAGCTTGAGGATTTATTAGCATATAAAGTATATTTGCCTTTGAAGTCAGAGCACATTGACTGATACCTCCATCAGTGAATTAAAAGCATTATTTTGCAATGGATTTTTTCCGCCCAAACAATTTGGTCGGCAACAATTTTAGCGGCTTTTCAATTATTATTTCCTTAGGGGGGGGGGGGGGGGGCAAGCAAGCATATACTGGCTAACGGAAACCCTGGTCCAGACTTTCCCTAAACTGTAGGAGGAACTGCTTTAGCATCCAAAATCATGCTCTGGACTAACTAACGTGTTAACCTGGTCCTGAAATCCAAGCCCATATCCATAGGTTGATTAATCTTGCAGCTGTAATTTGAGAAAATATTTAATTCAAGGGTTTATGGATAACTCATAATGAACATCAGGCTCAGAGAAATTCAGTGTCTCTGCTGCTTTGCAAGTTTGCTATCACAGTAAGCCATGGACTATGACTTTTCATAATCACATCCCAGGCATATCTAAATATAAACCCACATTAGCTCCCGGTCGAGATGTGCATATTATCTTTTCACTTTCAAAGACTAAAGTGTGCAAGCGGTAACTGCCTGTAGAAGAAAGGCTGAGAGCAGTCAAACAGACAAAGCGTATTTCAGATCTCTTTTCAGTTGCTCTTGTGCAGGGGTGAATAATTTTTTCCAGACAGAGAGATACCGGAGAGATGACCTCAGTAGATGGCAGAGGTAGTGCTCCAGCTATCATCCTGGCCTCTGAACCAAAGTAGCAGGTTTTATCTCACAAGAGGAATCTGCATTTCCTTGACAGGGGATTCACTCCATGCAGACATGACACACAGCAATTGATCATACGATTTCACAAGCAATACATTAAACAAACCAATGAGTCACCCAGTAAATCGTTTCCCCATTAAAACGTATAAATGGTTTATCATGCAATGGATAGTATGCTGACCACTTCTGCTATCTGACAGACAGGACTCAACCAGTCTGTTTTATCATTACAATACAACATCACAAGGTCACCATCTCTGTGACTGCTAAGTGGTAGCAAGGTTCAAGATAATCTATTAATTCAGCTAACACGCCAAGATCTAACAGCAATATGATGTGTCTTTTTCTGAGTTGATATTAAGAACGTATTAGTAGTAAGAAGATATTAAAGATGGGTGTTGGTTACTACATCTCCATGAAAACATGATTGTGTGGTTGTATCTGACATCAGTCAATGTCAATTTCTTAATAAATAAAACATTTCAAATAGTTAACGTAGTCTTACTGGCTGTTGTGTCAGAGAGGGTAAAGGAACTTTTTGGATGGCTTATCAACGTATTGTGATTCATGGGTTCATGTTGATTTGAGGAAGAAAAATGATACAATGTGTCTGGTGGACAATTTGAGGTGTGCTTTCAGCTAGGGCTGTTACGTTGACCGTATTACCGCCACACCGGCAGTCACGGGTCATGACCGTTTAGTCACGGTAATTAGGCTTCTCCTAACTGTTGCTGCTGATGGTTATTAGTAACCTACCAAACTTGCTAACTGCCTGGTACTCAGCACTCTATTGTCCCTGTAATCACTCTGACATCATTGCAAATGTAATCGAAAATCTAATCAAACACTTCATGAGAGCCCATGGGCTCATGTTGCGCAACATTTCTATAGGCTATGCAATTGCGTGAGAAACAAAGTTGATGGCCTTTATTAAAAAGAGGAGGGTCCCATCAGCTTTCTATTGTTCTAGGCCTACTATATCCATTTCTCAAATTTCCCAATATTAAACATATTGGTTCTCTTTACAACAGGAGTATAGCCTACCTGGCTGGCATGAAAATTAACCATGGGAAAAGAGTCCTCCATTTGCTATTTAAGTGCATAGATGACAATAGATTATATTTTTTTCCCATCCCCGTTTCGAGACAGGTGCATGATAATGGTCCATTCTAAATTCAAACAAATTTCACACATCTATTATTTAGTATATTTAAAGACAAGATTAAATCAAGATTAGTCTGATGGGTGACAATATTAGCCTATCATTTGTGAATTACATGTTATCACTTGTGAATGATGCCCAGCTTGTGTGCAGTACACCTCATGTAGCCTAGCCCATAGGCCTATATGTTTTGTATCACTACTAAAGTGGCAAACTAACTTCTTAAAATGAAGCACATTAATCCGCTTTACAACAGGTGTAGAGCCTAACTGGCATACATACTAGCATGAGTTCCAAATTTGGGGAAGATCCTTTTCACCATAAAAAAATGCTCCTTTGTAATAAAAGCATCACATGCATAAACGCATTTTCGGTCACTTTTGAGAATGGTGTTTTCCCACTAATTGATTGCATTTTGGAACATTTGCATTTTGGAACATTTTCTACAGCCGTGTGTGCACTGCTGCGCTTATAATGTGAAGAAATAGCCTAATAGTTTATCAACATTTTAAGATAAACGTTCTGATCTGTTGCGTCAGCCTCATTGCTTTTAAAAGTTTTTTTGATGCGAGTGGTTGTATTAATTTGGGATCTATCGCATCCCACAACTGTTCCAGACTATGTTTGGAATATTTATCTCGCACAGAATGGGTAAACCTTTGTACTATGGGGGATAGTAGAATGACATAGGCTAGTGCTTTGCTGTTCGTTAGGCCTACTCATCTTGTTGGCTGACAAAAAGTAAATGTGGACAGTTCTTCCAACATCTTCAATAGGCGCCTAAGAATTCGATAAGGACGTGCGCAGTTGCGTCCCCAATGTGTCCGTCTTCCCCTGTAGCCTGTGAGAAGGACCCGATCACGTGACGGGCATTGGCTAATAAGAATTGAGCTATCTGAGAGAGCCATGTGAGTGAGAGGTGCTTCAGAACATGCAGCCGGGAGAAGAGAATTATAATTATTATATTCAGCCCAAGGGCACAACGGCCACTGGTTGCAAAAGGCATGGATTTTTTAGGGGGCATTACGGCCACACAAAGGGGATGCTGCCGGGAAATTCGGGGCATTATCAAGTGCTTGTCAAAATGTGAATGAGAGACTGATGCAGAGAGAGATTGTGCAGCCCATGCAAAAAAAACAAAGCAGAGCTCATGCCTTTCATGCTAATTTTTTCTAATAATCATTAGTGGCATCATGCAGCCTTAGAATGTATTAAAAGTCTAAACATATAGCCTAGCGTTTGTATCACAACTAAAGTTGCATAAATAACTCTAAATTAAGCAAATAGGAGGACCTGTTTCTTTGTTAACCGTTCAACACAGAATAGCCGCATGTGCGCACTCCCTCAAATAATTTGGGGAAAATATCCTTTCTATTTTATTCAGCTTTGTTCAATTGTATTCTTCATACTATAAAATAATGCCATGCAATTCTAAGCTAAATGAACTAGTGTAGCCCACAGCCATTTGGCATAGCCAGATCAGGGCCTAACATAAGGACAACTCAGAGTATGCTATTCTGTTCTTCTGAAATAGACAACATTTTATTCATATCATGTTTCTTTAGACGTGTATAAAATAAATAATTTATTGTGATGGTGTAGGTTATATTAAATGGATATATTGGACTTTTTTAAATGTAGATGTTCCATCTGTGGCTTGTAGGCTATAGGTGGAAGCCAGGAGATGCTAAATGTGTTTATGTTAATTAACAGTCAATTACCGTGACACCGGAAGTTATTTGCTTGACAATCACCGTCTGACAAAATTTCATGACCACCACAGCCCACTTTCAGCACTAAACCCAGGAAGCCTTACACCTGCGAGCCTCCTCTGCCCCGGTTCCTTGTCAAATCATCTTATTGAATGGCTTCTGAAGTGCAGCCCTGCAGACAAACACAGACCTCAAAGAAACAGTAAGTAGCCTGCTCACAAATCTAAGCAAATCTCTTCTCAATGGACAGTTACTATTTTAAAGCAAGTTCATGGTTATACTTGTTATAATATATAATATATGCCAATTATCAAACGCATTTACTAAACGCGATGTACAGTAATGCATACATACTTGTTGCTTTTTTTAAATGAGAAATGAAAACGTCGACATAAAATAAATATTTTGCCCAAGGAAAATTCCACAAAAGAAAAGAACTAGAGAGAGAATGTGGAGAGGGTTGGGGGAGGTCAACTGTCCCTTGCTGGAAAAAAGTTGAGGGGGGGGGGGCATCATTGTGATGCAAATGTCAAAACCCCGTCTGCTGTTTGTGGCAGTTGTGTAGCTATGATACAAACCAGGTGGAATGTAAAGAATGCCCCTGATGACGTGAGAGTGAAAACAACTGAAAAACATTTCATTCCACAACAAGTTTTAACCTGTTGCTACTGAGAGCCAATCATGGGCAACTTTTTTTTGTACCTGGTGAGACTTTCTCAGTAGCTTGGAGACAAAAGCCTACTTTGTGATTTCCAAACTGCACTACCTGTGTCGACAACTTAACACTGTCTGCAAGACAAAACAGATTTACTGCACATGGACACTTGAGATTAAAGAATTTCCAAGTGGTGGCTGAGTTAACGGAGTTAACTGTAATAACAGAGGAAAAACTGCCCCTTTCTTATGTAGAAAACCGCCACACTATTACTTCCCATGTACACATTAACAACTCCCCAAAGGTATTCATCTTCTGTGTGCCTCTGCTCTGTTCAGTGAATTCATGACATTTCTGACTGGAGGTTTGGCAAATCTCATTAAAAACAGAGTTAATGTCGGATAATGAAATGTACAGAGACCAGATGGCTCAGTAAGCACAGCAAGGACGAATTCAAATTTTAACTGCTCTTGGATCTTAACACCATAACTGTAAAAACAACAGTGATGACATCTACATAAATTAGGCACACTGCTGCTACTGCGCCAACTATTGGCTTTTAAAATAGGATGCGAATCAAAAGTTACAAAAATAATTTAATGGCTGATAACTCGTGTCCAAAAAATGGGCCATAAGCACCACACATTGATTGAGATCTGGCAAATGCTCCAGCAGTGAACCATTGCCTGCAATCGAGATTAGCCTACTCTGTCGTGATTACAATTCTTTGAAAAAATTATGTTCTTATGTTAATGTTGTTAATTTGCGACATGCAGAATTGCTTCTATGAAGTGGTCTGAGTTTGTGCAGACTCTCAATAACAGGCAGCGATTGGCCGGGTATTAGACTGAGCGCCTCTCCTCAGGGCTGGACCTCATCCAGATTAGCTAAATACAGCATGAACACATACACACAGTGGACATTTGACCCCCCCCCCCCCCCCCCCCCCCCCCACCCACAGGGACCATTGCAGCTGTCCATTTGAGAGCTGCATTGTACCAGGGACGAGTCCCTTAAAACCTCAATATGGTATAGGGTTACTGTGGACACTGCTAAAACAATCACAAAAGCAACGCCAAAGTGGATACTTAGGACAGGGGTCCATAGGAAGAGTACAGACAGGACTAAACCTGGACCACAGGCGGCAGTGGTGAATCACAGGTCACAGTGGCATTCATCGCTGGGAGGCACCGAAGCATGACCACAATCACAGGCTGCAGGCTGTGTCAATAATGAAGCCACTGGCAGACCAAAAGAAAATATATGTTTAAAGTTACCCACTAAACTCAAACAGCATGTATTCTTTCAACTGATCCAAACGTTTTTTGTTGTTGCTTGAGCATGCCTTAAAAAGGGTTTTGATGTTTGTTGATTAAGAAGGCAACTCAAGAGGAAACATATCATTTTCAATGGAGCACAAGAAAGACCCACTTCCCAAAACACAATCAGTACAAAACCTCAGAATGGGTTTAACTAGTCAGTACCAGCTTCTTTCCATTCCGTATTACTCTCCTCTATTGAGCACCTTTTCCACTTGACCTGCCTCTGCAAGCCAAAACTATGTACGCCCGCCACATCCAGGGAGATGAAAATAACCTGATTAAAAACACTGACTTTTAAAAGAATAACACGTTACCCCCTGGCCCACCCCATCCACTCTCTTTCCATGACTTTGGGTGTATTTATATATCAAGTTGCCATGTAAACATAACAGCAGCATGATCAGATTCTGGCTGCATGGAGGTTCAGGGACATTATTTCTTTGTAGACCAATCAAAGCTAGATTCTTTCAGAAGTAGGCTACTTTGTCAAAACAAGTGCAGTAATCCCTTAAGCATTGATTTTATCCTTACTCAAGATCAGGGTGTATTAGTAAAATAAGGATTAGACTGCAAGAAACTTCATTTTGAAGGAAACTTTATGAGCACAGTCCCTATAGGCCTATTTGGTGGAGTAGCAGGCTAACAACCTTCAACAAAAGACCCATTAACAGATGGCACTCAAAAAGCCACCATCAACCTAACTCTCATAAATATACAGGCTGGATAATGAAAATACACAAAATATACTCCCCATTTCAGATGAAAGGAAACAGGTATTGGGCTTCATCAATAATACATCTCAACATGAATCATTCAGTTCTCTGCCTGGGAAGAGGCATCCTATGTGGAAGTGCACCTGTGATGGTGTATTCCATTACCAGAAAACAGATATTTTAATTAAAATTGTTAATTAAAAGAGTGCATTTTGATGCGACAAAGATTATTAAGAACTGTTGCCACTACAGCAAACAGGTCTCACAAAGGAGTGTCTGACAGCTGTCATTAGATCAGGAAGAACTCAGTGGGGACTAGAGACCCAACAAATTTTTTTTTTGAAAAGGCACCCCAACCAAACTGCATATAAATTGTCAGTGCAGACAAATTATTAGACAAGAAATTAATGCAATATCAGAGTAGAGAGAAGGGCTTCACTGTAGTCATTGCATTAACCACTTCCGTGCCTATTATCCTCATGGTTTTCACTGGTATGGGCACTCGGCTCTAAAGATAATTATATAGCACACCTAATGAGAACTGACACCTGGACAATATTTTTTTTATTTAACTAGGCAAGTCAGCTAAGAACAAATTCTTATTTACAATGACAACCTACCGGGGAACAGTGAGTTAACTGCCTTGTTCAGAGGCAGAAAGACAGATTTTTACCATGTCCGCTTGGGGATTCAATCCAGCAACCCTTCGGTTACTGGCCCAACGCTCTAACCACTAGGTGACCTGCAGCCCCAAAATGTCACTATCTTGGATAGAACTCATCAACTGCCCTGGCTCTGTTGAACAAGTGTAACATCACCTTGGTGAATGGTGATGAACTGTTCCTAGAAAATTGGACTGAGGTCAGACAAGCGGAGTCAAGCTGTTAAAGTCAATGTCTCCTGATGTCCATCTGATTCTTTGAGATTTTTTGATCTGGGGCACAGTTTAGGGTTCCACATTCAGCTGAATGGTATAACAAATAATAAGTATATTTGTTTCAAAGGTGTGATAACATCTCAAATTTCACATGGGATAACTATATTAAACTACTCAAAATAATTAGCCACTATTTAGAAAAGAACCACTGAGGAGGAATAACTATCATAGCACCACCTAGCTGTTACATCTTTTTGGTAATCGTAGGTGTAGAAAATAGGGAAATATGTGTAGTTAGCTAAGAATATGATTCGGTAATTGCATTACTATTGGTTATTAACGTGTTATAGCAGAATTACTATTTGCCTTGGCTTAGCCTACTTACAGCTGTCCAATCAGCTTTTACACAGCCTCCTACTAAAACAAAAAAAGCATGCCAAATAAACTGTTCCATCAATGCACCCCTTTCCCAAAACGAGATCGACACAACAGTGGTACCCAGGCACCCTGAATTTGATGTAACCAGTAAGCTGGCAAGCTTTCCGTTTGTTGTTGTGTAACAGGATAGGTAATAAACATAGCTAGCAAATAACGACTACTCACTGTTAGTGAGCTATTGGAGATGAGCTCGCGCCACTGTTCCATGTTTAAAAAGTTGAACGAGTAACGACTGATTATTTAATTCAGCTAACACGTCGAAATTTAACAGCACTATTATGGGTCTCTTCATGAGTTAATATTAATAACGTATATCAAAGTTAGTAATCAGATATTAGAGATGGGTTTTGGTAAAACATCATAATTGTCCGCTCAATTTTGGAATAGCTAGGCTTAGCTATTTAAGGTAGACTAATGCTTATGTTACCTGACCCAGCTGGCAGCTAGCTAATGTTGGTTAACTCGGTTGGCTGTGCGATAAACAGTTGGTACAGTAGGTGAATGAATTGGCGTGTACCATGAATAATCGAGCTAACTTAGCTAAATTGAGTTAGGCAACATTTCAGCAAGTTGTCAGTCACATCCACAAAGTAAAATTCTACAAAATGTTAATGTTATGAGCTCTTTTAGCTAACGTTAGCTAGCTACTGTACAACTTGTAGCTAACTAGCTTGGCAGCTTCAGAGCAGGCATATGATAGCAGAATAAACCGATAATTACATTCTGCACACAACCTGGCACAAGGTTTAAACCCGTGTATAAAAATGGAAAAATGTGTACAAATATGGAACTAACTTAGCTAAATAGTTAGCAATACGATAGTTCACTTGCGGGTAAACTTATAGAAATGGCAGACAAGCAATCGCGTTGAATGGAGTAAACGACGTTAGCTTAGCTAACTGGCTAGTTAACGTTAGGTAGCTGCTTGACAGAAGATTCGTGGGGTGGATGTGACGAAGGGAAAGTAACGTTATCTACTAGGGTATGAAAGAGAGATTGGTGTGCATTCAATACCACAGTATCATTATCCCAAATTAGAATAAAGGTATCGTCTCAACTCCGTAAAGATATATTCACCTTTGCCTTGTATAAGTTCTGCCCTGGCTGTGCTCTCTTTCCCCTCTCTCACTTGCTCGTTGAGTTCCAGTTGCTTCTGCTGCTGCTGTTGCTGAGTGTTGCACCCGTTGGTAAGTAACTGTCTCCACGGCTACAGTCACTATGGCGTGCGGGAGTCTCGAGGCAACTGTTGCTACCCTCTCCTTCATACGTCAGTGGCAAAAAAAAGAAAAGAAAATAAGGGCGGGAATTCTGCGTTGACTCCGCCCACTAATGCAATTGACCACTAGAGGGCGCTCTGACCTTATTAATCTCTGGTAAGGCCACAAACATTTACATTTGGTCACGAATTTGAGATATATGTGTGAAGGATCCAGCAATCTGCAGATTTGTGCCATTTGTTTCTTGCAACAATTCACATAATTTATAAAACATCTATGGTAATTAATTCATTGGGTAATGCCAGAGCTAGAGAGTAGAAGTGTATATCACAAGAAAGTTAATGTGCAGCTGTTGATGTCAAATAAAATACAAATGTATTGGTCACATACACATGGTTAGCAGATGTTGATGCGAGTGTAGCGAAATGTTTGTGCTTCTAGTTCCAACAGTGCAGTAATATCTAACAAGTAATCTAACAATTCCCCAACAACTACCTAATACACACAAATCTTCTGAATGAGAATATGTACATATAAAGGGGTGAATGTACATATATATGTAAATATAAGTATATGGATGAGCGAATGATGTCAATGAATTCTGAAGAAAAAAGCATTTATTGCTTAAAGGTCAACACAAAAAAAGAATCAACAATAATGCTGTTATCAGCAATAAATATAAATCTAACTCTAGTCTAAATAGGACATTGCTCTCTATATGCTCCTCTCTTCTAGTCATTGCTACTTTTTTATTTTACTAGGCAAGCCAGTTTAGAACAAACTATTACTTTCAATGCCTAGTTCAGGGGCAGAAGGACAGTTTTTTACCTTGTCAGCTCGGGGATTTGAACTTGCAACCTTCCGGTTACTAGTCCAACGTTCTAACCACTAGGCTACCTGCCACCACTAGGCTACTTGTACTATCAACACTAATTTCACCTGGGATTTATATTTCAAACGACACGTTGATCTTTTAAGTCAGATACAAATCTTTCAGTTTCAAGTTACATTACCAAATTAAACTCCGCCACGTCACATTCTCATCACAAAGAATCAGTACGCGCACCCTTGAAGCTCAGGGCTAGTGAAGTTCACGTGTCTGTATTCCCTAATCAACAACTTCAGCGCCAAAGTTTGCAACGCTGAAGTTACCAGCAGGAAAAAGGTTGATTGTTTTGTATTGACGGTAAGGGCTTACATTATCAAACATTATTTTCGTAGACTTACTAGCGAATAATTTTTGAAAACACAAGTTAACTAACGATAGCGGTGTTGAACGCGTGATGCTGACTCAGAAATTGTGTAGCGAACGTTACTATAGCTGGCTAGTTTACCAGGCGGTAGTTACAGATAGAGAAGAGCTATAGTTTTTGTTCACGATGATGCTCTTAATTGAAATGGAAAATCTTAATTGAAACGGGGATATTTAAACTTTGAAGCTAATTTGGTTAACCTTAGCTACAATTAGCCACTGTTCTAGGTAACATTACTTTTGTTAGCACGCGACGGCTGGCTTGACAGCCTTTGCTAACGTTAGCTAATCAGCTAGGTAACTTACCGGTAGAAGAGATATTCGAGGAATTTCTATTCCGTCTTTGCCGGTAGTTCGGCCAGTTAACCAACAGCGAGTAGATGCGTGTCATTCTATGTCAAACTCAGTGTTGGGAAGCTACTCTGAAAATGTATAGTTGACCAAGAGATCAATTACTTCAAACTGGAAGTTAAGCTTCATTAAAGCTACCCTTAACAAAACTATAGTTTACTTAACTGAAGTTACTTTGAGAAAGTAGTGCACTACATCCAAAATACTTCGTGAGAAATGATCATATCTAAGTCTGAAATATAATAGATTGCATGAATTGAACACTCTGGAATCAGATGTTAACCGAAGTAAAAAGTCATTAACTACTGAAAACACTACCAAGACTTGAATTTAGGTCAACTACCACCAAACTACAGTAAAATGTAGTTACATTTCTAGTTGGAACTAAATGTATTTCACTCAACACTGCAAACTAGTTGCTTTCAGTTCATAAAACCACCAAAATATATATATCCAGAGCCAGTGTAATAGGTGGGCATTAGGGGGCCTGCCCTACCGTATTTAAATATTGGTAATTTATTTACATGACGGAGAGGAGCACAGACAGAATCATCAATCGCACGTAACGCATCTGAGCGATCGAAACGGCACCCCTCTGTCTCAGTATGTGTAGGCCATGTGTGATGCTGTCTGACCAAAAATAGTATGGCATGTCGTACCGCATGCCATACTTGGTCAGACCGCATCAGATACATGGGCTACATATAGTATAGGGCTTTCCAACCCTGTTCCTGGAGAGCTACTGTCCTGTAGGTTTTCACTCCAACCCCACTCTAGCGCACCTGACTAATTAGCTGGTTATAAGCTGAATCAGGTTAATTACAACAGGGATTGGAGTGAACCTACAGGAGGGTCACATTAACAGGTAATACATTTTTATGGTTAAATTACATGTATTTACTATAAAACCCATTTAAATGTGTGCACGCAACTGCGTGGAGGTTTCAGGGCTGGCGCCCCTCGCAAAACCAAAAGTCCCAGTAAAGCAAAATTATGTTGAAAAGCTGTTTTTAAAATACATTTTCCCAGACGTTGAAAATAAGTATTTTCTGGATTTACTGAGGTGCAGTCCCATTTGTGGTAAGCCTACCGTTTGTAAAACACCAAAAAAAGGTGTTTTACAATGTTTTGTTAACATGACAGCGCATTTATTTTATTGAGCTCCAATTAGGTTAGGCTATTTGATCATAGAAACCTACATGATGTAAAAAGTGTCCGTCTCATTACATTGTCATACATTTTTATCTCGTTTGAAACGCTATTAGCGCGCACCCCGCTACCTAGCTAGCCATTTCACATCGGATACACCAGCCTAATCTCGGGAGTTGATAGGCTTGAATTCATAAGCAGCAGAGCTGCTGGCAAAACGCACAAAAGTGCTGTTTGAATGAATGCTTACGAGCCTGCTGGTGCCCACCATCGCTCAGTCAGACTGCTCTATCAAATCATAGACTTAATTATAACATAATAACACACAGAAATACGAGCCTTAGGTCATTAATATGGTCGAATCCGGAAACTATCATCTCGAAAACAAAACATTTATTCTTTCAGTGAAATACGGAACCGTTCCGTATTTTATCTAACTGGTGACATCCATCAGTCTAAATATTCCTGTTACATTGTACAACCTTCAATGTTATGTCATAATTACGTAAAATTCTGGCAAATTAGTTCGTAATGAGCCAGGCGGCCCAAACTGTTGCATATACCCTGATTCTGTGTGCAATGAGAAGAGAAGGGACACAATTTCATCTGGTTAATATTTCCTGCTAACCTGGAATTCTTTTAGATAAATATGCAGGTTTAAAAATATATACTTCTGTGTATTGATTTTCAGAAAGGCATTGATGTTTATGGTTAGGTACACGTTGGAGCAACGACAGTCCTTTTTCGCGAATGCGCACTGCATCGATTATATGCAACGCAGGACACGCTAGATAAACTAGTAATATCATCAACCATGTGTAGTTATAACTAGTGATTATGATTGATTGATTTTTATAAGATAAGTTTAATGCTAGCTAGCAACTTACCATGGGTTCTTACTGCATTCGCGTAACAGGCGGGCTCCTCGTGAGGCAGGTGCTTAGAGCGTTGGACTAGTTAACCGTAAGGTTGCAAGATTGAATCCCTGAGCTGACAAGGTAAAAATCTGTCGTTCTGCCCCTGAACAAGGCAGTTAACCCACCGTTCCTAGGCCGTCATTGAAAATAAGAATGTGTTCTTAACTGACTTGCCTAGTTAAATAAAGGTGTAAAAAAAACAACCATAATTACCGATTTCCGATTGTTATGAAAACTTGTAATCGGCCCTAATTAATCGTCCATTCCGATTAATCGGTCGACCTCTACTAACTAGTGTTGCATGGTATTTTGAAACTGTTACTTTTTTTGATACTAGAACATGAAAAATGGTTCTGTACTAGAATTTGTAACTTTCGGTTAGGGTTTGGCGGTATCCAGATGTTCATACCTTCATACTGTGCCTGTGCCATCCTGGGATATACGATATTACCCGTAGTGCACACAAGAAGCACTATTTTATTTTTTCAAACGTAAAGGAGGCCCTAAAAACGTCACTTACCAGAATACTAACAAGTACTAAGGAATCCTCGTATGTGAACAAGCGCATTGCGAACATTTAGTACAGTTTCTGACCTAAACTATACAAGTAACTCAAAAATGCTACGTAGTTTGCTGCACGCACAAAACAAATATTAGCCAGCAAGGCACTTGATCCAGGAGAGGGTTCTCTGCTGTTACCAAGAAAGTGCTTGATTTTGGAAGAAGCCAGCTAGCCACTTAGCTAGATAGCTAACTAGCTACTAAATTAGCAAACCAAATGCACAACTGCAGAGAATTTTAGCACATTTTAGACAGTTAACTTAATAGTTATAAGATATCTAGCTGGAAAACATTTTGTAGTGAATATCATACGGTAATTAGATCACCTGGCACATGCTGCACGACAGTGAGTGACTCAAGGCTCCGGTTGTTTTGTTCTTGAAAACAAACATGTTACTGGGGATTACCGTATGCTACTTAAGAATGTGATCGGTGAAATAAAGAACATTGCGTTTTATTATGCCTTTTTTGCAGTGGTATTTAAGTCAATTCTGTTATTGTAAAAACACTAGCAATAACCCTCTGCAAAATTAATTTATTCAAACAGTCACTACCACATTTTCCACATCCGATGTGCTTTAAGTCTGAGTTCAATAGTTCCAAAACAATTTGGTTTTACTTTCCTTGGTCATTCAGTTTGAAAGTGGGGTACTTCCCTGTTTCCTTTTTGCATTGTGAACTTCCCTAGGAGGGGGATTCCCGCTAAGACTATTCATTTTAGGTTGAGGAAATTTGTTTATCTCAAATTAATAGTACAATCCGGAGTCGGTGTTTCAGCTCCAAGGCAGCCCTGTCTGGAACAGAATAGGTAAACTGCATTGATTTGTTTTGTACTTCATCTTGTTGCCACGGGATATAACTTACAAATTGACTTACAAACATCGCTGCTTGTCATTTTTCGTTAGAGTTGGTTACTTTGACTGAGTTATGTGAGTGAGGGATGGTAGTTTCAAAGCAAAGTGGGCTCTAACCTACTCAAGCCACGGAACTGGCTAGACCTTCCACATTGGTGCAAATTCAGGCTATTTACTGCAGAGGAGGACATTTAAAATGTCTACTAAAACATTTCTGCACTACTTTCTCTTCCACCATAGACTGACATCCTCTGGAGGAAAACATTCTCTTTTTGATTTTCTGTATTATCAGGCCCTGTCTCTGCAAACTAGAAATACAGGAATGAGCTGCCAAGCAGAATTGATTGTCCTGAGTCATTACCCATAATTTTAGCATCCATGTGTAAAACTAACTCTGGTTTGATTACTTTTTGTGGCCTGCTTGTAGGGTTGCACATTTTGGGGAATATTCAGAGGTGGAAACTTTCTGTGGGAATTAATGGGAATATATGCAAATTCATATTAATACCATTTCAAAAAAATAATAATTTGCATTGGATATATTTACCATATCATATGGAGACCGAAACAAACATTTGACCTTATAATAAGTAGACATAATTGCAAATGATTAAATACTTCCAATATAATTTTTTCCCCTAATGTAGTTATGAATTTTTAATTGAGTTGACTTCACATGGGATGATTTCACTGAACAACAAAAGAAAGGGAATATTGAATGATCCACAATGATCCATCGGATCTCCCAAAAATATTTTTCAACATGCATCAGTAAAATGATAGTCTGGAAACTAAAGTTTTGGTTATCTTCCTCTCAGGCTTCCATGTCTTCTCCCTGGACATCCTCAATGTCCACCTCTTGAACATCAGACCCTGAGGCCTTATCTTTACTGTCACTTTCCAACCATGTTGAAGATGGCTCGCTGTCAGCTTAAAAAGCCTCAAATTTCCCCGAAGGCCACCAATTTTTCAACCCTTGTATTGATCAGCCTGTTGCGTGCTTTGGTGTGTGTGTTCCCAAACAAGGACCAGTTGCGCTCTGAGGCGGCTGATGTTGTTGGGATTTGGAGGAGGATGGAGGCAACAGGGGAAAGAGCCTCAGCTCCACCAGGTGGCTGATGAGATATGTTGGTACGACTGCCATACTGCATCTCCATCCCAAAGCCCTTGCATGGAGGTGTACCTTCGAAGACTGCCAAGAACCATGCCCTCATCCGGGCCAAGGTGGCGAGACACGGTGGTGATGACACCATAGGCCTTGTTGAGAAAGAAAGGATTATCAGAAAGGATTATCTTGCCAGCATACTTGGGGTCCAACATGTATGCTGCGGTGTGTATGGGCTTCAGGCAGAAGTCTTCACGCTTTTTGATGTATTTCAGAACTGCAGTTTCCTCTGCTTGGAGCAACAGTGAAGTGGGCAGGGCAGTAGGGATTTCTTCTCTTACATCTGCAAATAGAGTCTGAACATCAGACAGGATGGCATTGTCTTCCTCAATCCGTGCAATGGCAACTGCTATAGGTTTCAGGAGTTTCAGGCTGCTTACCTCTCTCAAAATGCATCATCCAGGAGGATCCTCTTGATAGGGCTGTCCATATCAGCAGACTGGGATATGGCCATTTCTTGGAGAGACTCCTTCCCTTCCAGGAGACTGTCAAACATGACAATGCTGGGCAGCTTCAATGTGGTGCGCTTATTCTTCTTCTCACTTTGCTTGGTGAGGTAGATTTCTGATAACTTGATGACCCTTCACGTACCTAACCATTTCCTTGGCTCTCTTGTAGAGTGTATCCATTGTTTTCAGTGCCATGATGTCCTTGAGGAGCAGATTCAATGCATGAGCAGCACAGCCAATGGGTGTGACATGACCAAGCAGCCTTCATGACCAGGCAGCATTCTGTCACCAGTGCAAATACCTTCTGTGGTCCAAGGTCAATGATGACTGCCTTCAGCTCATCTGCAATGTATAGACCGCTGTGTCTGTTCTCTTGTAGAATACTGGTTGAGGGGTGGAGATTATGTAGTTAATTATTCCTTGCCCACGAACATTCGACCACCCATCAGAGATGATTGCAATAGTCTGCTTTCTCTATGATTTGCTTGACCTTCACTTGAACTCTGTTGAACTCTGCATCCAGCAAATTAGTAGATAACGCATGTCTGGTTGGAGGGGTGTATGCTAGGTGAAGAACGTTCAGAAATCTCTTCCAATACACATTGCCTGTGAGCATCAGAGGTGAACAGGTTGCATACACAGCTCTTGCATGACATTCATCAGCATTTCTCTGACTACTTTCCTCCATTGAGTCAAAAACAACTTCTGATTCAAGGAGGACCATGAGCTGTTGTTATCGATAAGGTGTCTGATTCATAATTTTCACCTCGAATAGAAGTAGAGGGACTTTTGTCAGAGGTTGCTTGTTGTGAGCGCTGAGGGAACTTTATGCACTTGGCCTGATGATTCTCCATCTTTGTTGCATTCTTCACAGTATTTGCAAATGTACACAGCTTTTCCTTCTACATTAGCTGCAGTGAAATGTCTCCACACATCAGTTAGTGCACGTGTCATTTTCCTGTAAAGATGAGTGAATTTTTTTTATTAAAAAACCCTCAAATAGAATTCCATGTACAGATAAATAGTTAAGCAGTTAGATTAAACAACTCCTTTTTGTAAGAAATGTTTTAAAATGAAACATGTATGGAAATGGGTGAATTTAACACTCCTCATTTAGCAGGCTCAAGCAAGCTAAAACCCACATTGTAGCAAAAACTAACTAGCAGAAATTGTTAACAAGTTGGAAATGATTTAAACACATTTTGCTGTAGGCTACTATTTACTACTTAACAAAAGATAATGTATGTCATTTATAAAATATATTCACCCCACCCAGTATTGTAATCAACTTACCAGAAAGCATGTAGCATCTCATTAGTGTGCAAGATCTTGAGAATCAGCTGAACATGTGATGGAAGAGTGCACTTCACATGTGATGGAAGAATGCATCTGGCCGGTGGACGAGATCTCTGTCAAACCCATCTGGTTTTACAGCGCCTCAGAAAGGGACTTGAATGGAGGCTATGGCGGGGGCAGATGAAACGACCGCAGATTTTAATTGGCTGATCCCTGTCATCGCCATCTAACAACCCCTTAGAACCCCCCCCCCCCCCCTCCCAACACTGTGGACTTCAAGGCGGGAGCAGCACAATTGAGTACGGAAAATCGGAAAGTTTGTGTCTTAGAAATAGATTTCACAAACTTTATATGCACTAACTCCAAATCAATTGGCCTTCGCAAAAATATGGTCAATGTGAAAACATTTATTTTGATTAACGATTTTCATCCCACTCCCTCTCCCGTCTGTTTTAAGCAGCGCCCCTTTCAAGTCCCACTTTGTTGCAGTATTACCAGGCTCTATATGTAGTAGCAATTGTAGGGCCCTATAAAATGTGTTGTTTGGTTAGCAACGTTTCTGTAGCGCTCATGTGATTGCAGAGTTTGCAAAACAAATGGCCACTGGATTGATGCCAATAATCATGATATCATTCTGCCAGGTAGGCATAGGCTACTTTGTAGTTAACATTTCATTCAGAAGAGTTTTTGGAAAGCCTTTGTATCTCTACCAGAAGACTGTTGTCATTAGCCTCATTGCTAATAGCTACCCAAAGTCTAGACATACACTCACGCACCACACACACACACACACACACACACACACACACACACACACACACACACACACACACACACACGGGGATACCTGTGCTCAAAAAGTTGCAGGAAAATACTAATCACTTTTGTGTTTTGTTCTTGTCTTTTTAACTTAGGCAAATTACTGCATTTTCTAAAGTTCAATATATCGTGAATTTACTTTCATTAATCTGATTGTTATTTATTAAATCAGCTATGTTTAATTGTTACCTGTTTTTATTTTTTTATTATATATATATTTTTTTTTATCATGTAACAATTAACTCATTAGGATTTGTGGCACCATGAGTGGTTGTTTTAGAGTTACCATCGCCCGACTTAAACTCTAAAGGTCTTTACCTATTACATCCATAAAACAGTCAAGATATTAATCATAACCTCTTATATCATCATTCTGAACAGTCGTAACCTTCTTGGATCTGCAAAAACCCCAGCCTTATGATTCAGTACTACACAAATGGGTTTATTTATTTACTAGCTAACTAAATAATGACACAGAATAAACACACTTAATGCATGAGAAAAAGGTCCCTAGTGGACTGACCACATGGCAGCTTGTTACACAATGACATGGAGTGAGAAAAAGACACTTATCGTTGATACATTTTAGACACTTCTCACAGTAATCGTATACTTTACACACGAACCGCCGCCCGTTTGGAATAAGAAATCATGAATGTATTTACATGCGAGTGCCTTTGTTCGCCCTTTGTCTCTGTCGGAACCAGCCCTCCTTAGGAATGTTGTTGGCCTTTCAGCAGCATGCTTGTATGGCTCTCTGATTGTCAGAACGGGGTCTCCCCTTTCCCATCTTCTACTGTTGTTCACTCTGGAAGATTCTCCTTGGAAGATAAGCTAGCCAGCCGTGTCGATGGTTCCCTCTGAGAGTAGCATACTATGGTGATTTGAGAAGAGTAGTACAGTAGGAGGATTTGAAGAGTAGTAGGATGGTCCCACTAAAATGTGCTTTTCTAGATATTTGGCTTAGGACAGCTAATCAGCCGTACCAGTAATTGTCAGAGAGGGGAGTTTACTCCTCTCCACCTCCTGTTGATAGTCAGAGTTTAAACCACTTTACATGCGCAGCTGCAGCCTGGCGATGTTTTGGTCTGGGAGGTGAGTTTTATTTTTCTTCACCTCATGTTGAGGTTCAAAGTTCCAACCATTTCGAACGTGTAGCTACACTCCACTCTTTTCTGGTCTAATGTTAATTCTTAACCTATTTTATGCTCTCTTTCGAAATGGGCGGTTCCATCAGGCTGACATGCTCTCTAACCTCAATCGGGGCGTGGCTAATTACTTTGCACAGTTTGTAGAAGACAAGAGAATTTATGGCTCCTAAAATCATTCCTATCTCAAGAAATACTTTCATCATATTTCATATACAACGTTAAGGGTGGAAGCTTGACAGATAAAGGGGATATACTTTCCAAGTTACAGTATTTCCTTTAACCTTTTTAATGACATCACAAAATAAAAACCAATATGACATTAGTTTTCTCCGACCATTCCCAACATTAATATTATGTTAGAAATATTGTTCCAGTATTCACTTGTTGAACGTGTTAGAGTTTTGGTGGGAAAAGCCTGTTAACTTCTTCGGGGTAGGAGGAAGCATTTTCACTTTTGGATAAATAGCATGCCCAAATTCAACTGCCTGCTACTCATCCCCAGAATATAAGATATGCATATTATTAGTAGATTTGGATAGAAAACACTCAGAAGTTTCTAAAACTGTTTGAATCATGTCTGTGAGTATAACAGAACTTATGTAGCAGGCAAAACCCAGAGGACAAACCATTCAGAACTTTTTATTTTTTGAGGTCACTGTCTTTTCAATGAGTTTTCATAGGGACACCAGATTTCTAAGGAACTTGTTTGCAGTTCCTACCGCTTCCACT
Source organism: Salvelinus alpinus (assembly GCF_045679555.1). Lineage (NCBI taxonomy): Eukaryota > Metazoa > Chordata > Actinopteri > Salmoniformes > Salmonidae > Salvelinus > Salvelinus alpinus. The sequence continues at coordinate 23,340,140 of NC_092091.1, forward strand.
GGATGTCACCAGTCTTTGGAAATTGGTTGAGGTTTTTCCTTTGTGTAATGAAGAAGTATGGCCATCTTAAATGAGAGTTACTTGAAGTAAATTGTTTGAGGCACATTACCAGAAAAGTTGCGTCAGTTTGTTTTCTTTTTGTATTGAACACAGATCATCCCGTCTTCAATTTGATCGATTATTAACGTTTAAAAATACCTAACGTTGTGTTACAAAAGTAGTTTGAAATGTTTTGGTAAAGTTTACATGTAACTTTTGAGATATTTTGTAGTGACGTTGCGCAAGTTGGAAACTGTGTTTTTCTGGATGAAACGCGCCAAATAAATTGACATTTTGGATATATATCGACGGAATTAATCGAACAAAAGGACCATTTGTGATGTTTATGGGACATATTGGAGTGCCAACAAAAGAAGTTCGTCAAAGGTAAGGCATGAGTTCTATTTTTATTTCTGCGTTTTGTGTCGTGCATGCAGTGTTGAAATATGCTACTCTCTTTGTTTACTGTTGTGCTATCATCAGATAATAGCATCTTATGCTTTTGCCGAAAAGCCTTTTTGAAATCTGACATGTTGGCTGGATTCACAACGAGTGTAGCTTTAATTTGGTATCTTACATGTGTGATTTAATGAAAGTTTGATTTTTATATCATTTTATTTGAATATGGCGCTCTGTATTTTCCCTGGCTATTGGCCAGGTGGGACGATTGCGTCCCACCTACCCCAGAGAGGTTAACAAAGCCATTCCTTTGGTTGATCCTGAGACCTCTCAGGATCTCCTCTCTGTTAATTTATGACAGGGTATGAGCTGTCAAACTGACACAGTTCCCTCCCCTCTTCTGTCGGTGAGAGAAGGTCTGGTTACTGTCATCCATTGCCAAGCTGATCTGACCCATTCGGATCCTCACATGACAAATGCGTTTAGCTGATTTCTGCTGAGTTCAATTCCATTTATTGTTGAATTCCATTTTAATGTCTGGATTCCGTGAACCGTCTGCGTTCTTCGCATCAAGGATTTTATTGGGCTCTACAATTGAGCCTAGGGACGAGGTTAGATCTGAAGATGTCAACTGGGCTGTTTTCTTGGCAGGCTTTTGTATGCTATTGAATAAAGCAGTGTTGGTTGTGTGTATGCTTGTTCATAGATGAGACTGTTGTGATGTTAGAAATAGGTAACTGAACGGCAGAAGTAAAGGTATGCGAGAGTGGACAGGGTGAAAATGTGAAGTGCACAGTAAGTCTATGTAAGCTATATATTTGACAGTGACCAGCTTGCCCCTTGGGTAAAACGATGGCTTTGGCATTTGCAAACTATTTGGAACTTTTGTCAACCAGTGGTTAATAGGACGAACTTTGGTTATGATTAGTGAAGCCTTTGAGGCTTGCAGCAAATTTAGCCAAAAAAACAGTTCATTACTCTGAGCTTAACTCAATGCCCATTAGTGACATCTGCGCGTCAGCAATAAATGTGTTTGATGTTAACGAACCTAACGTAGCAGGCATAAAAGAAACGTCTAAAACTAGATCTCTTACATACTGGTCTTGATGAGAAAACAGTTGGAAGTTTATCTTCTACACTGCTCAACCAATCCAGTTAATGTAGATTTCAGATGGAGTGTCGACTTGATAACGTCCAAAAGTGGAAGTTGTCACAGGCTCTTTCCATTTCCCCTGAAAACTGGAACATCCGGCAGAGGCTAGATGTTCAAAAGTGCCCTGCCCACCCCACCCACCACAATATTCATCAAACTCCATGGCACAGTGGTTAGTCGCAGGCCTTAGTAGCCTACAATCAGTTAAGCCTTGTTCACATTGGCAGTTTGAAGTGGCTCATCCTATTTATTTGCATATGCAATTTGAATCTATTATTTTTCCTGCAGTCTGAACAGCCAAAAATCACATGGAATAGGATATTTCAAGCCACATTTCAAACTACCTTCGTAGGTGGTTTGAAGTCAGATACAAATCTCATTCCTGGTCATGTGACTTGTCTGATTTATTTGCCCCGAGTGGTTTTCAGACTTATTTAGCATATCTTGTTGCTTGCTAGCTACTCTGACAGTTTGAAAAGAACATGTGGTAGCTAACTAACTTGTTGTTGTCAAATTAGTGAATATGCTAGAGAGCTAAGCAGCTAGCTAGTTGACTGCTGTTTAGCCAAAAATGACGTGTTTTGAAAGTTGGATCACTTAAAGCCTCAAAGAATAAGACGTTCTTACCCTAATGAGTTTGAACATTCAAAGCAACTGGGAAACGTCCATGGCAGGCATTGTCACCTTAGCTTGCTACATAACTTCTGAGTGACATTCAGTAGTCCAAAACAGATTTGAAAAACAAAACTGCTTTGAGCATTAACTGCAGTGTGAAGAAGGCTTTACAATAACAGGTTTGCATCTTACATTGTGCTTCCCTTTTTTTGCCTTCAAGTTTACTATTTTTGAAAAACGAAATCTATGGCATTTAGGATGCTTAAGACGAGCTTATATTCTACTAAATAAAACCAATTATTTGAACAACAATGTGCAGGAAGTTAGATTTCACATAAAATATTTTTTAAATGGTGCCTTCCCTGGGATTTGACCCCATACCCTGTTTGAGTGTTCTATGGTCCCCCAATCTTACCTGCTGCGCTACAGTTCAAGTGCACTATTTAACAAAAAATCCTAACTAGATTTCTAAGTACGGTGTCCAGTAGAGGTCAGTGTTTGAAAACAACTTGGAATCAAAGATGGCACCCCCGGTACTACCTCGAAATCAGTGCGATCTCGTATTTCTCAACAAGCAGTTTGAAAATGCACGGTGATCAAGCAAAGCTTCAGACGTCATTGATCACGCGATAATGTTACTTTGAAACGAGCATCATTACATTGTATCGGATCAGTAGTGCTTTGAAGACCGTAACGGAGCTTCGGTATCAATCGTCCTATCACTAGCTATAGGCTTTACCGGCATTTTAAAAAAAGGGCACTTCCGATCACGAGTAAATCCGATTACGAATATCAAGTGTGATAAAATGGATATGATTACGAGTATGACGAGATCGGCATACCCCTACCTAGACCCCTCACACTCAACTCTGGACATTGAAATCAGTTCCACTGCTTCCCTCCAGGGACTGATTTCAACCTGGGACACCAGGTGGGTGCAGTTAATTATCAGGTAGAACAGAAAACCAGCAGGCTCCGGACCTCGTGGGGTAAGAGTTGATTACCCCTGCTCTAGATTATTTCAGATAAGTCAGTTGAAAGCAGAATGTACATTACAGTTCTGAGATCCCTCCTCGATGGAACAGGGGTGCTTAACGAACAGTTAACTCAACAGGTCTTTAATTCTAACCATCATAACTCAGTATAGTGTGCAATACTGCTCTCACTGAGTGCATCTCAGAGCACATCGTTATGTTCCTAAACGACCCCAACAGATGAAAATACACACGATTTACTTTCCTATTCAATTATTAACAAATTATGCAAATAAATAGCCTAATGCCTGAATGCATTTATTCCAGACACAGATTTAGATGAAGTTAGGCTAATTCGCTTGCTCCATATATTGTTTAACTTTTAAGAGGAGCAAAACTTTTCTCTCCTGATATGTCACATCTGTACAATCTATATTTTGTCATTTTTATTCTCTGATGTGTTGCTCTGTAAACGTGCCTGGGTGAGAATAAATAATAGCAAGCATGGGCTTGGATCGCGACATAACGACAGACATCATTAGCAATGGAATAATAAGGACCGACAAAGTAGGCTTACTAAACTACGCGAAGTAGACAGATAAATACAAGAATATGGCTTCAGCAAAGTCGACAGGAAATAACTAGATTGAACAACAATGACTAGCTACAGATTCGGATTCCTACACAATGTTTGGAGAAGGGGAGACTTAGAGACGCGCCACAGAGGAAGAGCGGCTCGTTTTAATGCAATTTGTTGTAGCAGGCTCAAACAATACCCCGCCCATTCCTTTACAGACAGAATAACTAGCCAATAGCTCTTCACACTGAGTGAAAGATGCGGATTACTGTTTTCCCATCACAGATCATTACAAAAAATACTGGTCATAATCGTATTTAATCATATCCATTACGATGCTGGTTTTGCCCGAGTACTCGGCACACCCCTAGTCTAGAAGATTTGTAAGGGGCCGTACAGACAGATTTTGTATCCTTCAAAAACGAGTAGGCCAATGTTTTTTCAATGGTGTTCATACGTTAACAATGGAGAGCCTCCATAGTTTTGTTCTTAGTTTTATGTATGAAACTCTCCTGACTTTTTACCGTCAAAAGTTTGTATTAACTTTGAGGGGACGAACGGTTTGACATAAATTTGTCTGTTATTAACCGTCTGTCTGACCTAACTCTTCACCTGCAGCAGTGATGACAAAATTGTCTAATTCTCCTGTAATTATTTTTTTGTTTGCACCTATTCTGTTAAATTTGAGTGAATTCACTCCTGAGACTCATTCTAGTGTATTGGGCCTTAAACATTAGTTTTTTTTTGTGGCGAATTAGTTATTAGTGGGTGGATTTTTTTTTTTTACTACAAGCAATATAAACTCCTATAAAAGTATATGTAACTGATGAAAGACCAAAGGCGCCAGTAGTTCTGGTTAATTATTTGATGAAGCAACAGTAACTAAACTCATCAAAAAAAGAAATGTCCTCTCACTGTCAACTGCGTTTATTTTCAGCAAACCTAACAAGTAAAAATATTTGTATGAACATAACAAGATTCAACAACTGAGAAATAAACTGAACAAGTTCCACAGACATGTGACTAACAGAAATTGAATAATGTGTCCCCTGAACAAAGGGGGGGTCAAAATCAAAAGTAACAGTCAGTATCTGGTGTGGCCACCAGCTGCATTAAGCACTGCAGTGCATCTCCTCATGGACTGCACTATATTTGCCCTTTCTTGCTGTGAGATGTTACCCCACTCTTCCATCAAGGCACCTGCAAGTTCCCGGACATTTCTGGGGGGAATGGCCCTAGCCCTCACCCTCCTATCCAACTGGTCCCAGACTTGCTCAATGGGATTGAGATCTGGGCTCTTCGCTGGCCATGGAAGAACACTGACATTCCTGTCTTGCAGGAAATCACAAACAGAACTAGCAGTATGGCTTGTGGCATTGTCATGCTGGAGGGTCATGTTAGGATGAGCCTGCAGGAAGGGTACCACATGAGGGAGGAGGATGTCTTCCCTGTAACGCACAGCGTTGATTTCCTGCAATGACAACAAGCTCAATCCGATGATGCTGTGACACACCGCCCCAGACCATGACGGACCCTCTACCTCCAAATCGATCCCCCCCCAGAGTACAGGCCTTGGTGTAATGCTCATTTCTTCGACGATAAACACGAATCCGACCATCACCCCTGGTGAGACACAACCGCAACTCGTCAGTGAAGAGCACTTTTTGCCAGTCCTGTCTGGTCCAGTGACGGTGAGTTTGTACCCATAGGCGACGTTGTTGCCGGAGATGTAAGGCAGGTCCTCACCAGACAACAGGCCTACAAGCCCTCAGTCCAACCTCTCTCAGCCTATTGCAGACAGTCTGAGCACTGATGGAGGGATTGTGCATTCCTGGTGTAACTCTGGTAGTTGTTGTTGCCATCCCGTACCTGTCCCGCAGGTGTGATGTTCAGATGTACCGATCCTGGGCAGGTGTTATTATACGTGGTCTGCCACTGCGAGGACGATCAGCTGTCCGTCCTGTCTCCCTGTAGCGCTGTCTTAGGCGTCTCACAGTACGGACATTGCAGTTTATTTCCCTGGCCACATCTGCAGTCCTCATGCGTCCTTGCAGCATGCCTTAGGCACATTCATGCAGATGAGCAGGGACCCTGGGCAACTTTCTTTTGGTGTTTTTCAGCATCAGTAGAACGGCATCTTTAGTGTCCTAAGTTTTCATAACTGTGGCCTTAATTGCCAACAGCTGTTAGTGTCTTAGCAACCATTCCACATGTATATTAATTGTTTATGGTTCATTGAACAAGCATGGGAAGCAGTGTTTAAACCCTTTGCAATAGAGATCTGTGAAGTTCTATTGATTTTTACGAATTATCTTTGAAAGACGGGGTCCTGAAAAAGGAATGTTTTTCTTTTTTTGCTGAGTTTAGGTCAGCAGGATAAGGATGTCCTCCTGGCAATGTTATTTGGTCACCAACTACTTCTTAGAGTTCAGTGTGTTAAATCGGAGGGCCTGTTGTCCGGACCTCTGGCAGTCTCTATGGGGGTCCCACGGGGTTCAATTCTCTGACTCTTTTCTCTGTATATACAGTGAGGGGAAAAAAGTATTTGATCCCCTGCTGATTTTGTACGTTTGCCCACTGACAAAGAAATTATCAGTCTATAATTTTAATGGTAGGTTTATTTGAACAGTGAGAGACAGAATAACAACAAAAATATCCAGAAAAATGCATGTCAAAAATGTTATAAATTGATTTGCATTTTAATGAGGGAAATAAGTATTTGACCCCTTCTCAATCAAAAAGATTTCTGGCTCCCAGGTGTCTTTCATACAGGTAACGAACGGAGATTAGGAGCACACTCTTAAAGGGAGTGCTCCTAATCTCAGTTTCTTACCTGTATAAAAGATACCTGTCCACAGAAGCAATCAATCAATCAGATTCCAAACTCTCCACCATGGCCAAGACCAAAGAGCTCTCCAAGGATGTCAGGGACAAGATTGTAGACCTACACAAGGCTGGAATGGGCTACAAGACCATCGCCAAGCAGCTTGGTGAGAAGGTGACAACAGTTTCTGTGATTATTCGCAAATGGAAGAAACACAAAAGAACTGTCAATCTCCCTCAGCCTGGGGCTCCATGCAAGATCTCACCTCGTGGAGTTGCAATGATCATGAGAACGGTGAGGAATCAGCCCAGAACTACACAGGAGGATCTTGTCAATGATCTCAAGGCAGCTGGGACCATAGTCATCAAGAAAACAATTGGTAACACACTATGCCGTGAAGGACTGAAATCCTGCAGCGCCCGCAAGGTCCCCCTGCTCAAGAAAGCACATATACATGCCCGTCTGAAGTTTGCCAATGAACATCTGAATGATTCAGAGGACAACTGGGTGAACGTGTTGTGGTCAGATGAGACCAAAATGGAGTTCTTTGGCATCAACCCAACTTGCCGTGTTTGGAGGAGGAGGAATGCTGCCTATGACCCCAAGAAACCATCCCCACCGTCAAACATGGAGGTGGAAACATTATGCTTTGGGGGTGTTTTTCTGCTAAAGGGACAGGACAACTTCACCGCATCAAAGGGACGATGGACGGGGCCGTGTACCGTCAAATCTTGGGTGAAAACCTCCTTCCCTCAGCCAGGGTATTGAAAATGGGTCGTGGATGGGTATTCCAGCATGACAATGACCCAAAACACACGGCCAAGGCAACAAAGGAGTGGCTCAAGAAGAAGCACATTAAGGTCCTGGATTGGCCTAGCCAGTCTCCAGACCTTAATCCCATAGAAAATCTGTGGAGGGAGCTGAAGGTTCGAGTTGCCAAACGTCAGCCTCGAAACCTTAATGACTTGAAGAAGATCTGCAAAGAGGAGTGGGACAAAATCCCTCCTGAGATGTGTGCAAACCTGGTGGCCAACTACAAGAAATGTCTGACCTCTGTGATTGCCAACAAGGGTTTTGCCACCAAGTACTAAGTCATGTTTTGCAGAGGGGTCAAATACTTATTTCCCTCATTAAAATGCAAATCAATTCATAACATTTTTGACATGCGTTTTTCTGGATTTTTTTGTTGATATTCTGTCTCTCACTGTTCAAATAAACCTACCATTAAAATTATAGACTGATCATTTCTTTGTCAGTGGGCAAACGTACAAAATCAGCAGGGGATCAAATACTTTTTTCCCTCACTGTATCAATGATGTCGCTCTTGCTGCTGGTGATTCTCTGATCCACCTCTACGCAGACTACACCATTCTTTATACATCTGGCCCTTTTTTGGACACTGTTAACAAACCTCCAAATAAGCTTCATTGCCATCCAACACTCCTTCCGTGGCCTCCAACCGACTTAAAATGCTGGTCAACTAAATGCATGCTCTTCAATCAATTGCTGCCCGTCCGACTAGCATCACTACTCTGTACGGTTCTTACTTAGAATATGTGGACAACTACAAATACCTAGGTGTCTGGTTAGACTGTAAACTCTCCTTCCAGACTCACATTAAGCATCTCCAATCCAAAATTAAATCTAGAATCGGCTTCCTATTTCGCAACAGACTCCTTCACTTATGCTGCCAAACACATCCTCGTAAAACTGACTGTCCTACCGATCCTTCACTTCAGTGACGTCATCTACAAAATAGCCTCAACACTCTACTCAGCAAACTGGATGTAGTCTGTCACCGTGCCATCCGTTTTGTCACCAAAGCCCCATATACTACCCACCACTGCGACCTGTATGCTCTCGTTGGCTGGCCCTCGCTTCATACTCATCGCCAAACCCTCTGGCTCCAGGTCATACGTTTTTGCTAGGTAAGCCCTGCCTTATCTCAGCTCACTGATCACCATCGCAACACCCACTCGTAACACGCGCTCCAGCAGGTATATTTCACTGGTCATCCCCAAAGCCAACACTTCCTTTGGCCGCCTTTCCTTCCAGTTCTCTGCTGCCAATGACTGGAACGAATTGCAAAAATCACTGAAGATGGAGACTTATCTCCCTCTCTAACTTTAAGCATCAGCTGTTAGAGCAGCTTACCGATCACTGTACCTGTACACAGCCAATCTGTAAATAGCACACCCAACTACCCCCTCCCCATATTTTTATTTATCCTCTTGCTCTTTTGCACCCCAGTATCTCTACTTGCATATCTATAACTCCAGTGTTAATGCTAAATTGTAATTATTTCGCCTCTATGGCCTATTTTTTGCCTTACCTCCCTACTCTTCTATATTTGCACACACTACATAGATTGTTCTATTGTGTTATTGACTGTACGTTTGTTTGTAACTCTGTTGTTTTTGTCGTAATGCTTTGCTTCATCTTTGCCAGGTCGCAGTTGTAAATGAGAACTTGTTCTTAACCTTGCCTACCTGGTTAAATAAAGGTGAAATAAATCAAGTAAAAATTATCCATTTAGTCTCTGGAAAGTCAAAGCTCAGCTAGCATAGCTGCTGGATCTCTATAGCAACCTGGCCTGATAACCAGATTAATCCCCCTTCCTTGTCCTGTAGTAACCCACGCCGTCATATCTGCATTGTGTGTGTGTGTGTGTGTGTGTGTGTGTGGGGGGGAGGCGCTCACAGCATCATCCAAGAGAAGCGAGAGGAAAGGGAATTTAACCGACTGCAGACCCATTCCCCTCCCCCTTGCATTCATTTGGCTGATGTGACCTTATATGTGGGACGAGTCTTGTGGTGTGAGCACTTTCAGCCAATGAGATGGGCTGTAGTGTTGGAATACTAGTGGGGGAAGTGTGTAAGGATGTCTGCAGGAAAGAAGCTAGTGCTGAGAGGGTGGGGTTTTGGAGGAGGGACAAACTCAGAGTTTGAAAATTAATGATGTGTTACAGAGGAGACTGAGTGGCCAGCATATTTTGTGTCTAGTGGCTGACAGAATACAAAGCACACTTACGCAGTCCAGAGAACCGGCAACCAGAACTGAAACAAGAAATCTGAAGTTTGCCTACTAGGATGCACTGTAAGTCCTTCTACATGATTTGGAATGAGATGTTCAGCCCTTTCACTTAAATCTGACAGGCAACTGCTTATGTCAATTGACGCTTTTTATCTTTATATCAATAATCTTCTGGTTTTGGCTTATGGGAAGGCATTTCTCTAGCGTCATTGGGCTCTTTAAAGGTGTGACTGATGGTTTCTGTGTACCATCAGTATTTACATTTGAGTCCCTCTGTTAGTTTGAATTGTCCTTCGTATGGTTTAGTTCGTAGATTAATATTACGTTATTGAGTTCAAAACAATTTATATACTACAGCTATGAAGGCTGATATGTGGTACTGGTTCATCCACCTCACTAGCCCATGTGGTCAGCAGGTATGTGTGCCTGCTTGCTGGCTGGGATGGAGCATCCAACCCTACATGTAGAGCTAATAGGACAGGGTAGGGCGAGGCAGAAAGAAAGAAACCCCAGCATTACTGGGACTCCTCGCTAGGCTGCTGCTGCCAGAAACAGCAGTTGGGTGGATGGATTGATGGAAACTTGATTCACCCCCAGTGTTGGAGCAGCCTTGGAAACAGGTCCAGGCAGAAGGGTGAGCTGGCCATCTAGGAGAGGCAGGCGGAGCGAGAGAAGGAAAGGCGAGGGATTTGAATAATGTAGCAAGTGCTTTCTTTGCATCTGAAATTCTCTAAAATGTTGGGTATTTAAGTGCTGTGTGGGTGGGGAGAGGGCTTGTTGTGTGTTGGGAAACACTGCTTGGTTTTGGAGATGCCCAGTTTTGGGGAGGATTTGTTGTAGTTAATGCTGGTTTCTGAAAATATATTTGATGTGGCTTTTTCAAGAAAGGCCTCTACTCAAATCAGTCAAACAGTCTATGGTTGCAATCAGTTTTTGAATGGACATCATGTGGCAGTTGTGTACTGGACATACTGTTTGGGACCTAAACCTCTCCGAATTGACTGCAACGAGGCAGTCATTTGCTATTGTGAGGAAACTGTGCGCAATGTATGTCTGCACGATATGGGCAAAAATGTAATTGTGATTTCTCTCTTTTACCAAATATTGTGATTTGAAATGCAATATGGGTATAAACAGTTGGGTGAACTGTTGGAATCATATAAATACAATGATTTATATTAAGAAGCAAAGTGGAAAGCAGCATTGTTTGTAACAGTCTGTTGACTGCATTTGACCTAACAGAACAGCATGTAAACTTATAGTGAATCTAACAGCAAGGAGGGCTGTGTGGGGGGGGGGGGGGAATCAGCCCCAAGAGGAGAGAACAAAGTAAACTATGAAAACTGACTGCGTTTCAAAATATTGCATTCAATATAGATCTTTTGTGATATGGATATTGCACACGTTAATATTGCGATTCTGATGTAATTTCGATTAATTCTACAGCCCTAGCCCAATGCTAAATCCATCTGAGCCGTACCTAGTGAGCATTGAGGGAATCTCCCTGGCAGGTCATCAGCAGGGTTGAGCAACATCATTCAGGCATTGTAATGAACTGCTCCTTTTGGGTCGGGTGGTGACCCACCCATTCAAATTGAGGACCACAAACCTCACCTAACAGCAGTGTAGTTTCATTAGTTAGGGCTAAATCAACAGGACAGAAGGAAATGGGTTTCTATCATGCAACGAGGAAGTGCCTCAATTTATTTTTCCCCTGGTCTTGTATTGGTCTTCAGATTGTGAAGGTAAATAATACACAGCCTTGGTCGACAGCTGGTGGGGATGAGAAACAAACTATCATTGCACGTGACACTAGCTCCGTCACATCCGAACATAAATTGGTCTAATAGGGCTGCTGCGTGAGACTTGTCAAGTCACGTGACATCACAAGAGTGGGTGAGGAATGGAACACTCATTCCAGCCTGAGGATCATCCCAAAGGCAGCATTCAGAATGATCAAGGATGCCATCTACCTCTTCTCTTGTTAAATAGTTGGGGCGTGTGAGCAAGCTTTTTCTGATCTGTAGGACTGCACAATATGGGCAAAAAATTTAATCACAATTTTTGTAGCAAATATTACGGTTTTACTTGCGATTATAGTTCACAATGCTTGAGTGAACTGTCGTAATCATAGAAAGGGAATAGTAAAAATGTTATGGTTGGAATAGAGTGGGCAGTTTTGTTTGCCATGACGATGAATGGAAAAGTAAGGGAGGAGATGGTTGTGACAATAGTAACCAAAGTGTTGGTCAGTGTTTCCCATGGGACCCTGATTTGGATTTAAATACACTGCTCAAAAAAATAAAGGGAACACTAAAATAACACATCCTAGATCTGAATGAATGAAATATTCTTATTAAATACTTTTTTCTTTACATAGTTGAATGTGCTGACAACAAAATCACACAAATTATCAATGGAAATCAAATTTATCAACCCATGGAGGTCTGGATTTGTAGTCACACTCAAAATTAAAGTGGAAAACCACACTACAGGCTGATCCAACTTTGATGTAATGTCCTTAAAACAAGTCAAAATGAGGCTCAGTAGTGCGTGTGGCCTCCACGTGCCTGTATGACCTCCCTACAACGCCTGGGCATGCTCCTGATGAGCTCCTGATGACCTCCCTACCAACTCCTGGACAGTCTGTGGTGGAACGTGGCGTTGGTGGATGGAGCGAGACATGATGTCCCAGATGTGCTCAATTGGATTCAGGTCTGGGGAACAGGCGGGCCAGTCCATAGCATCAATGCCTTCCTCTTGCAGGAACTGCTGACACACTCCAGCCACATGAGGTCTAGCATTGTCTTGCATTAGGAGGAACCCAGGGCCAACCGCACCAGCATATGGTCTCACAAGGGGTCTGAGGAGCTCATCTCGGTACCTAATGGCAGTCAGGCTACCTCTGGTGAGCCCATGGAGGGCTGAGCGGCACCCCAAAGAAATGCCACCCCACACCATGACTGACCCACCGCCAAACCGGTCATGCTGGAGGATGTTGCAGGCAGCAGAACGTTCTCCACAGCGTCTCCAGACTGTCACGTCTGTCACATGTGCTCAGTGTGAACCTGCTTTCATCTGTGAAGAGCACAGGGCGCCAGTGGCAAATTTGCCAATCTTGGTGTTCTCTGGCAAATGCCAAACTTCCTGCACGGTGTTGGGCTGTAAGCACAACCCCCACCTGTGGACGTCGGGCCATCATACCACCCTCATGGAGTCTGTTTCTGACCGTTTGAGCAGACACATGCACATTTGTGGCCTGCTGGAGGTCATTTTGCAGGGCTCTGGCAGTGCTCCGCCTAGAGGTCCTGCTGCTGGGTTGTTGGCCTCCTCCACGTCTCCTGATGTACTGGCCTGTCTCCTGGTAGCGCCTCCATGCTCTGGACACTACGCTGACAGACACAGCAAACCTTCTTGCCACAGCTCGCATTGATGTGCCATCCTGGATGAGCTGCACTACCTGAGCCACTTGTGTGGGTTGTAGACTCCGTCTCATGCTACCACTAGAGTGAAAGCACCGCCAGCATTCAAAAGTGACCAAAACATCAGCCAGGAAGCATAGGAACTGAGAAGTGGTCTGTGGTCACCACCTGCAGAACCACTCCTTTATTGGGGGTGTCTTGCTAATTGCCTATAATTTCCATCTGTTGTCTATTCCATTTGCACAACAGCATGTGCAATTTATTGTCAATCAGTGTTGCTTCCTAAGTGGACAGTTTGATTTCACAGAAGTGTGATTGACTTGGAGTTACATTGTGTTGTTTAAGTGTTCCCTTTATTTTTTTGAGCAGTGTAGATGGGTACATTCAGACAGATTTTAGAATATTCTTTGCCTTTTCTTCTCAAGAACGAGCTATTTTGTTAGATTACTTGTTAGATATTACTGCATGGTCGGAACTAGAAGAACAAGCATTTCGCTACACTCGCATTAACATCTGCTGACCATGTGTATGTGACAAATAAAATTTGATTTGCACAAACAATGCTGATATACTCCACCACTGGTAACGGCCTGTATTATAGGGCAAACCTTGCTAGGAAACGTTTTCTATCTCAGTGCCAGCTAGAAATTAGCATTAGGCGCTAATACAATTTTTTTTATGCACATTTACAACTTGCTTTGACCAACTAACTAGTGTTTTGCAGAGAGCAAGTTACACATGAATAGTATAATATAGAAAACGTGGAAGCAAAGTGGAAAGCTTTTAGGTTCATGTTTGGTCAACGCATGTATTGCAGAGTAAATCTTGAGCATGAGGAACTGCCTGCTTGAGTGATGTGTGATTTGAGAAGTGGCCAAACGAGAACTTGAGCAATACATTCAAAGTTAAAAAAGACAGTGGTGTTTCAAATATTGTATCCCCATGCAATATGGATAATTGTGCAGCCCTAGCACCCACCCCTGTTGTGGCAGACACATGCCGATAACATTGAGGCTGGAGACCCAGCCAAAGGGGCTCATCCCAGACAGAGGGCTCAATGCAGGCATGTCGACCCCCTCCCAACCTCCGAAGGACCAGAACACAACTCCCACACTATAATCCATTACAGCCATGCAACGTGAACCCTGGCCACAGCTGTGTCTGAGTGTGTGACCATGGGGAATCTGCAGCTGCTCTGTTACTGGTGGAAGGAAAAAGAGTACAATGGCAGCTATTGTAGGGGTTGTGTCGGGTGCAAGCGGTGAGCTCACTCCATGGCATTTGCCTCCTTGGCTGAGCCAGGCTCTGCAGGAATGGGTAATGTGCTGAAGTCTGTCAAGGTTAACGACAGTGTCAGAGGGAACGGGGAGGTAGAATCTATCGATCTGCTGAGCTACATCCCATAAACCATGAATCACTTAGGTACAAATGTAACTAAAACCAATCTCAAAAAATGTACAACCAACCACTCAACACCAGGTTATGAAATTGTCTGGGCTTTAAGGGTTTGCTGCACCCTGTCCCTGGCTCAGGAGAATGTTTCTGCTTTGTGATCTCCCCATGGAGGTTTTCTTTCCTCCTGCTTAATTGTACTCAGCTTGTATGTGTTTAATGCACAGAGCCAGTCCTAGATAAACAGGACCTCAGCCGGTGTTGGCTCTCCAACAAGGGGACAGAGTCGATAATGGAGAGTGGGCCAGGGTTACGTGGTTATTGTTCTACAGCGCTGACGTGTTTCCTGTACCGTGTTGGTTACAGAAATGGGACGTGCGCTCTGCTCAGCTCTCCCCCTCTTGCGTTACTTCCCACAATGGAACAAACGGATCATCAACGGGGCCAAACTGTGCTCTGTTTGAGTCTCTTTCACACAGATGGAGCCATTGAATTTCAATAACCAGAGGATGAACAAGCCAGCCAAATGAGTCCATCTTCTGCAACCTCTGCTGTCCCGCTGTCGTCATGTGTTCACATTACTTTATATCTCTGAAAGGGGGTTTCATAACACGATTAGGCCTAAATGTTAATTGAGGCTTCTACTGATTTTAGGAAAGGACCACATTGAATACATTTACATTTTTACATTTAAGTCATTTAGCAGACGCTCTTATCCAGAGCGACTTACAAATTGGTAAACATGGTTAATTTGTTTTGGCTAATCTGGAGGCGAGAAACCCACACCTGTTTAGGCGAGGTGCTGGCTAGTGGAGTAGAACACTTAAAAGAAAAGGAGAGCCGCACACTCAAGGAGCTCAAATGCAATAATTTCATAACCTAATAATCAATGTTGACAGACAAGCTGTCTTCATCAGGGTATCATTTGTTTTGGCTGAAAGTATATAAAAAAAAAAAAAAAACACAGTTCAGTCTACAGTAGCTGTTTTTGTAGTGGCACCTGTTGTCTGTCTCTTGGATCAGTACCCATTTGAATTCTGTCGACACTTACTGTTGTAAAATACCGTACTTAAAAGATGTCCATAAAAGCATTTGGTGATAAACTATTTAGCTTTTCTGAGTGATCTCCAAGCAGTGTAATGACTCTGAGACCGTGTGTAATGTTTATCCAGAGACCAGAGCATGACCCTGTGACACGCAGCACAGTGGTGGGAGCCTTGTGAGCCGTTTGGCAGTCACATGCTACAGCGGGTTCTATTCTAAGGCAGTGGTTTCCAAACTGTGGCGCGTGCAAAATTGCACAAGGGTACAATTTCAAATTGTGTCATCAGTTTTCCTCTTGTCATGTCAGTCATTGCATACGTTAAAGCAGTGATCACCAACCTTTTCTGACCTAAGATCACTTTGGCAGTCAAAAAGCAAGCAGAGAACCACTGCACATGCATTTTAAGTCATGTTTAGCTTCTTTTTTTTTTTTTTTTTTTACATTAACCTGATTTTAAAACAGTTCTGTAGGAATGAGGTAAGTGCAGTAGGCCAAATACATTATCACAGCATATTGGCTATATGCCTGGCCTGCCAATATTGTTCTTCTCGGACCCTATTCTATTTCAAAACTCAAGCTTTGATAACAAAATAGACAAGTTGGTGTGGCACATTTCGAGGCATAGCTGAGCATAAATTAAAATGGTCATGGTACTTTCAAAATAACTGAACTCTTGACAATCTAAGTCAAATTATGAAGTCAGTGGACTTCAGGTCGGAAAGTCGGAGCTCTAGAAAGATGCCCAAGTTTCCGAGTTGGATGACCGTTCAAAAGTCGGAAGTCTGACATTTCAGGGTTTCCAGTTGTTTTGAAGACTGCATTAGTCTCAGCAGAGGGAGAGCGAGTGCAGCAGAGATGGTCCGCCACTCACGGTCCCTGCTCTTTCCTCTGGTGCGGCTGACCAGAGAGGGGACACAGTCTTCGACCGGATGGCGAAACTCGAGTCGCACCGCATCTGCCTCTGGGGGGGGGGGGTAAATGTTGTTGGTATGACCAGAGAAAGTTAAATATTCCTCTATTAAAATAGACATGACGAGCTGCTAATAATAAAAATGCAGGGCTATCGATACACTTGGCTACTCATTCATTGCAACTGCAGCGCGATTGGAAGTACAGAGAACCGTGTTTTGTAATAGTGTTGACAATGCTGAATTAAACTTAGACATGAACTCATAAAAACATAATCTCTTTGCTGTATTCTTTGACAGTCTCTCTGGTCATGGTTTTAAAAGTTATGAAATCTCACGTAGGCTAGTATCGAACTTTGCTGTGGCCGAGGTCGTGGAAGCTGTAGGTAGGCATGGTTATTTGAGCTATACGATTGGCCAGCGCAGTAGGCGTACTCGATTTTAGCCAGAGATCTTCCGGTCCGCCGGGCAGGCGGAATTGTCTTTTCAGACAAATAAAATGGTTAAAAATGGGAACACTTTGCCAACCGGCGCGCAGAGCTTCTGAATCAAGTGCACCTACCGCCAACAGCGCAACACAGGATGAAAAAAAGAGGACCGTAAGCCTTTATGCCTTCAGCAAAATTCGCTGCACCAAATGACAATGTGTAGAATTGCAGGAAATGTGCTTTAAACCTGCTACATTTTTCTCTCCACCAACAAGAGGGGTGTGAACAGTTTGTCATGGACGGTGCTTGTGTCCATGGAAATAGACTGGGTGTGGGATGTTCCCCAATGCTGGTTGGGGGGCCTGAGTGAAAAAGTTTAGGAACCCCTGCTCTAAGGAAGGACTAATGCTCATTTTGTCACTCTCTCGAAGCCTGACAACTTCAGACAATTACAGCTGGGGAAACTCGGTCCCTGAGATTTGTGTGTGGGTCATGTGTGAATGAGTCATATGCTGTGTCTTACCCTGTCCCCTATCTTAATTTCCCCCCCTTGCAGTGACTGTGTGTGAGCCTACTGCCATGTCCACAGCCATGGACCGCCCCAGGGAAGTCAGCTACCCGCAGTCATCCTGTGGCACCGGGGACAGCGTCGCCTCACTGGATGACGTCGCTGTGGATTTCATAGCCAAGTACGTACCTAGACTGAAACCAATATCTGGTCCGATTGCGTGACTCTTGTTTGGACTTGATCGAAAGGCTCTCGTCACACGGGAATGATGCGATCTGATAGGAAACGATGACCTGCACCCTGTCACTGTCTTAACACCCCCACATCAAATAACTTCTTAGAGATATTTGACCTACTTCATCACACAAAGATGACAGGGCACAATCCTTACACTTTGCCATGTCAACATTGTAAACAATTTGCTGTCAGTTAACAAGACCCATGCTGTGTTCGAATACTCATACTAACTGCACTGACTACTATTTGTGACGTGAATTGAGTATAAAGTATGCTTGTTGGTCATAGTTAGTATGCCAAAAGTTCCCGGATGACGTACTAAATTCTCCAAAATACGAAGTATACATGCAGTGGACACGATTTATGTGCTTTTAGGTCCCATAATGCAATTCTTCAGAAAATGGGCGTGGCTTCATAACTTTTCAGATATGAAGAAAATGGCGGAAAATATGCCGAGAGTCCGAGAGCGGATACAAATTCATTGCTATAACTAATAATGGCAAATGTTAAGAGAATTTTTAAATGTAATACATTTTCAAATAAGTTACGTGTTATGTTGGCTGACAACCGCATAGCATTACAGCAGTATGCACCTAACGTTAGTTGGCTACTAATACATCAAACTTGCCAGGCAGTATATTAACTAACTACCCAACGTTGATTGACTTGATTATTTATTATTATTATTACATCATTCTTAGTTGTGCGATTCAAAGGCTATACCACTTAGCTATCTACTCTGATTTCAGAGCACTCTCGCGCAGAATAACTGATGAATTTATGAACGCTAAACACCCGTTGAATATGGCCGTGTCAGTAAACATCTCTGCAAAAAAAATTGTAATTAAATTGTTGCCTGCAGCACAGTTAGTCACCAACCCTCTGGATAACATGAAAACAGCCTAACCAGCTCTGCTACGGCACGTAAAATGGTCAGTGAGGTGTTCTCATTTGTCACGCTCTGAATTTACAAATGGACAATCTGACAATGCTCTGGATTAACGAACGCCCAGAGCACACTCTGGCACTCCAGATTGAATTTACGAACACACACAAAATCGTAAAATGTTGAGCTAGTAATTTGTTAAACTAGCAAGAGGTTGCATAGCAACAGCATCAACTTCCGGTAGACAGGCAAAGCTCTAGTACTCACAACTGAAAGGATACCGTTCTTTTCCAGTATACTAAAATGAACTAATAGTATGTAGTATACAGTATTTTAGCGTGGGTATTCGAGCACAGCAAGATTCTTTATCTTCTGACACTGAAAAGCTTCCTCCATCTTTAGACATGACAGTGGAATACAGTAGGACAGGACTGGGAATCCACTTAACATTGTTTATAACGTCTTTCCCCTCAGTGAGTCATCAGAGGAGTCAGCCAGTGAGCGGGAAGAGGAGATTGGGGCCAACACTGAGCTAACCAACAACCTCACAGACATCCTTACTGAACAGCCCACACACACAGAGACTGGTGAGTGCATATATATATATATATATATATATATATATATATATATATTAATTACACACATTTACATGGCAAACGCCACAAGGAGAACATTTTAGAAAGGTCACAAAAATGTAGGAAACTGGCTTACAACTGTTAGCGCGTACACAAACTGGTTCACACACACTCTTGAGGTTGGCACTTAGGTACAGAAGGTATACCAGTACATTGATTTTGAGGTTGACCAAATTAATTGTCCCCTTTTTGAATTTTGAGGAAATGGGCCAAAGGGAAGTGGGGTCCCAAACTTCCCTTTCCTGTCTCTGGCCAAGAACATTCAGTCATCAACATTCCTAATGCCCTAAGTATGAAAACTATATTTATTAGGTGTACTCTGGCATTTAGAAAACACCATCCTGAAGGTGTTCACAAACTTCAAATGAATAAATAAATTCACATTTCATAGTGTTGAGATTGGTCAGTTGGTCAGTAAACACTCTGTTGCTCTTAAATCAGTGGGGCATTCTCTTCCATCCACCCGAAGTGCAGTACAGCAGTATCATGAGGATCTGGCTGAGGCTGGTACCATGGCCATGCGTGGCTATTGACTAAAGAAGTATTTGGTCATAAACAGTCCCCACTGAACTTCCAGAAGGTTCCACCCACAGCTCTGTGCTGTAGACAACACAGCAACACAGCGCTCTATGGTCAGCCTAACAACAGGCCACATGATCCTACGCTTCTCTGTTGCTATTTCGGTTTTATGCTTTGAAAGGCTTCAAAATATTGGCAGAGATTATTTATAGTTCCAGTCTTGTCATGGTGACCTTTCAATTGTTTTTATTAAGACCAAAATGCTAATAGTACTAGGTGAGTTATAGCTTCTGTTTCTCTGGCTAACCTAGCGTAGCAGGCGTAAAATAAATACTTTAGGCAATGCAGTGTTTCATATGTGGACACCCCTTCAAATGAGTGGTTTCAGCTATTTCAGCCACACCCGTTGCTGACAGGTGTGTAAAATCGAGCACACAGCCATGCAATCGCCATAGACATACATTGGCAGTAGAATGGTCCCTACTGAAGAGCTCAGACTTTCAATGTGGCACAGTCATATGATGCCACCTTTCCAGTCGCCGAGTGCTGAAGGGCGTAAATCTGTCCTCTGTTGCAACACTCACTACTGATTTCCAAACTGCCTCTGGAAGTAACGTCAGCACAATAACTCATCAGGAGCTTCATGAAATGGGTCTCCATGGCCGTGCAGTCGCACACAAGCCTAAGATCACCATGCGCAATGCCAAGTGTCAGCTGGAGTGGTGTAAAGTTCGCTGCTATTGGACTCTGGAGCACTGGAAACGCGTTCTCTGGAGTGATAAATCATGCTTCACCATCTGGCAGTCCAACAGACTAATCTGGGTTTGGCGGATGCCAGGAGAACGTTACCTAACCGAATACATAGTGCCAACTGTAAAGTTTGGTGGAGGGGGAATAATGGTTTGGGCTAGGCCCCTTATTTCTAGTGAAGGGGAAATTAACGCTACAGCATATAATGATATTCTAGACAATTCTGTGCTTCCAACTTCTTGGCAACAGTTTGGGGAAGACCTTTTCCTGTTTCAGCATGACAAAGTGAGGTCCATACAGAAATGGTTTGTCAAGATCAGAGTGGAAGAACATGACTGGCCTGCACAGAGCCCTGACCTCAACCACATCAAACACCTTTGGGATGAATTGGACCGCCGACTGCGTGCAAGGCCTAATCACCCAACATCAGTGCCCAACCTCATGAATGGAAGCAAATGCCTGCCGCAATGTTCCAACATCTAGTGGAAAGCCTTCCCAGAAGAGTGGAGGCTGTAGCAGCAAATGGGGGACCAATGCCATATTAATGTCCAATGATTTTGGAATGAGATGTGTTTTGGCCATGTAATGTATACTGAACAAAAATATAAATGCAACCATTTTAAAGATTTTTTTAGTTTATATAAGGAAATCAGTCAATTGAAATAAATTAATTAGGCCCTGATCGATGGATTTCACATGACTGGGAAAACAAATATGTATCTGTTGGTCACAGATACTGTAAAAAAAAAAAAAAAATGTAGGTGTGGCTCAGAACCAGTTAATATCTGTTGTGACCACCATTTGCATCATGCAGCGCGACACATCTCCTTCGCACAGAATTGCTCAGGTTGTTGATTGTGACCTGTGGAGTGTTGTCCCACTCTTCTTCAATGGCTGTGCAAAGTTGCTGGATGTTGACGGGAACTAGAACACGATGTCATACACTACACTACCATTCAAAAGTGTGAGGTCACTTAGGAATGTCCTTGTTTTCCATGAAAACATACATGAAATGATTAGGAAATATAGTCAAGACATTGACATGGTTATAAATAATGATTTTTAATTGAAATAATTGTGTCCTTCAAACTTTGCTTTCGTCAAAGAATCCTCCATTTGCAGCAATTACAGCCTTGCAGACCTTTAGCATTCTAGTTGTCAATTTGTTGAGGTAACCTGAAGAGATTTCACCCCATGCTTCCTGAAGCACCTCCTACAAGTTGGATTGGTTTGATGGGCACTTCTTACGTACCATACGGTCAAGCTGCTCCCACAGCAGCTCAATAGGGTTGCGATCCGGTGACTGTGCTGGCCACTCCATTATAGACAGAATACCAGCTGACTGCTTCTTCCCTAAATAGTTCTTGCATACTTTGGATCATTGTCCTGTTGTAGGAGGAAATTGGCTCCAATTAAGCACCATCCACAGGGTATGGCATTGCAAAATGGAGTGATAGCCTTCCTTCTTCAAGATCCCTTTTACCCTGTACAAATCTCCCACTTTACCACCACCAAAGCACCCCCAGACCATCACATTGCCTCCACCATGCTTGGCGGATGGCATCAAGCACTCCTCCAGCATCTTCATTTTTTTTTTTTTTTTTCGTCTCACGAATGTTCTTCAAACACCTCAAACTTAGATTTATCTGTCCATAACACTTTTTTTCCAGTCTTCCTCTGTCCAGTGTCTGTTATTTTGCCCATCTGTCTTATATTTTTGTTGGCCAGTCTGAGATATGGCTTTTTCTTTGCATCTCAGTATGCTGGAGTCGCCTCTTCACTGTGTATGTTGAGACTGGTGTTTTGCAGGTACTATTTAATGAAGCTGCCATTTGAGGACTTGTGAGGCGTCTTTCTCAAACGAGACACACTAATTACATTTACATTTAAGTCATTTAGCAGACGCTCTTATCCAGAGCGACTTACAAATTGGAAAGTTCATACATATTCATCCTGGTCCCCCCGTGGGGAATGAACCCACAACCCTGGCGTTGCAAGCGCCATGCTCTACCAACTGAGCCACACGGGACCACACGGGACCTTGTCCTCTTGCTCAGTTGTGCAACGGGGCCTCCCACTCTTTCTATTCTGGTTAGAGACAGTTTGCGCTGTTCTGTGAAGGGAGTAGTACACAGCGTATGACAAGACTGTTTCTTGGCAATTTCTCGCATGGAATAGCCTTCATTTCTCAGAACAATTATAGACTGATGAGTTTCAGAAGGAAGTTATTTGTTTCTGGCCATCTGAGCCAGTAATCAAACCCACAAATGCTCCTCTTTAATTACTTGTTACTTTTATCTCTCATTCTAATCCGTATTTTTTTTAAACTGCACTGTCGTTTAGGGGCTCGTAAGTAAGCGTTTCACTGTAAGGTCTACTACACCTGTTGTGTTCGGCGCATGCGACTAATAAAATTTCATGCTCCAGATACTTAACTAGTCTAAAGACAGTTTTAGTGCTTCTTTAATCAGAAAAGCAGTTTTCAGCTGTGCTAACATAATTGCAAAAGGGTTTTCTAATGTTCAATTAGCCTTTTAAAATGATAAACTTGGATTAGCTAACACAATGTGCCATTGGATCACTGGGGGTGATAGTTGCTGATAATGGGCCTTTGTACGCCTATGTAGATATTCCATTAAAAAGCAGCCCTTTCCAGCTACAATAGTCATTTACAACATTAAGAATGTTTACACTGTATTTTTGATCCATTTGACGTTATTTTCATGGACACAAAAATTTGCTTTTCTTTCTAAAACAAGGACATTCCTAGGTTACCCCAAACGTTTGAACGGTAGTGTACAAGTCGATCCAGAGCATCCCAAACATGCACAATGAGTGACATGTCTGAGTATGCATGGCATTCCAGGAATTGTGTACAGGTCCTTACGACATGGGGCCATGCAATATCATGCTGAACACATGAGGCGATGGCGGCGGATGAATGGCACAACAGTGGGCCTCCAGGATCTCATCATGGTATCTGTGTATTCAAAATGCCATCAATAAAATGCAATTAAGTTAGTTGGCCGTAGCTTATGCCTGCCCATACCATAACCCCACCTCCACCATGGGGCACTCTGTTCACAACGAAAGACGTCGTGTGGGCGAGAGGTTACCTGACACCATACACGTGGTCTGCGGTTGTGAGACCAGTTGGATGTGCTTCCAAATTCTCTAAAACCACTTTGGAGGCTGCTTATAGTAGAGCAATTAACATTCAGTTCTTTGGCAACAGCTCTTATGGACATTCCTGCAGTCAGCATGCCAATTGCACGCTCCCTCCAGACGTCTGTGGTGTTGTGGCAAAACGGCTTATTTTAGTGGCCTTTTATTGTCCCCAGCACAAGGTGCACATGTGTAAGGATCATGCTGTTTTAAGCTTCTTGAGATGCCACACCTGTCATGTGGATGGATTATCTTGCCAAAGGAGAAGTGATCACTGACAGGGATGTAAAGAAATTTGTTCACAAAATTTGAGAAATTAGCTTGTGAGTGTGGAACATTTCTGGGATTTATTTCAGCTCATGAAACATTGGACCAACACTTTACATGTTTTGTTCATATTTTTGTTAAGTGTAGATCCCCTACAAGAAGTGAACTGTCAGAATGTTCTATCCTGCAATGTTCAACCAATCCAGTAAATGTGGAGGAGGATTTGAGATGGTGCGTCATCTTGTTAACATCCAAAAGCGGAATATCCGTTGACGACTCTGCAGAGGCTAGTTTCTGGCTAATGGGCCCCCATTTAAAAATAATGGCGGCTATAATATTTTTTTACAGAATGAATTATTGAACAGGACCATCTAACTAGCTCTGAGAGGTTCACAGTTCAGTCTCCTGCCCTGTTAGTCCCTACTAGTGTGCCTGGACTCTGTATGGGCTGCCAATGCGGTTATTGGAATCCCCTGTCTGGCCCTCCCTTGTTTTGTCTGGTGTTGGTCAGATTGGCGTCTCATACTGGGCCTGGTGTGTGTGTGTGTGTGTGTTTACTGGCAGAGACTGGGGGCCAGGCCAGGGTCAGCACAACCCACTGCCTCTGGCTCTCCACCAACACTGCAGCAACACCAACAGTGGAGGGAACACGAGGACAAACGGCTACTGGGATTTAAGGCCAGAAGTCAGAGCAGCCTCCCTCATGTTCCTAAAGCTAATTTCTGTGATTGTCTGTGTAAGCAGCAGGCACGCCATTCATAGTGATTGGTTGGACTTCCTCATAGGGTTTGGGAGCCGTTTGACAGATTGATTTGCCTGCATGTGCAGACTGGGCATTTATGCCCATCACCAATGTTCTCTCTAAGCTGTGAGTGCTCACAGAACGTGTACATTTTCTAGCCATCTTTGAAAAGTGAGTCAGGTGAAGAGCTTTTATGTCTTAAAATGGGGCAGTGTTTTATTTTGGGAAAGGCTTGAATCAGCTAAGCTGCCAATTGCAGGGGGTAGCACACATTTGTGTCTGCATCTCGGTAATAATGCATTATTTTGTAAAGTAGTTTCTTGCATCCGACACAGTACATTGTCTGTCACCACCTTATCTGAGTAACTAAACAGGCTCATGTCAAGCCTTGCTTTTTTTCAAATCCCTACATTATGATCAAGTAGCCACCTTTTCTGAGGTGCAATCAAATGTGAGTCTAGACAAAGCTCTCAAATCAAACACGCCTTTCATTCGCCTTCTCAGTTGATTTGCCTTGGGAAAAACACTAAACCCCTCTCCTCTCTCCCTCAGTGAGTGCCCAGCGACCAGACTCCCTGTCCCTGGCGATGGCTGAGCCAGAGCGGTGGACGTCCAGGGGTGACGGGGAGGTGAAGCTGCGGATGGGGGAGTTGGGCTTTGCAGCTGAGCCCCCACTCACTGTAGACCGGATGTTTAAAACTGCAGTGGAGAGGTTTGGCAGCTACACCGCCCTGGGCTGGAAGGAGGGAGAACAGATGAAGACCATGAACTACCAGGAGTACTACCAGGCTTGCCGCACCGCTGCCAAGAGCTTCCTCAAGGTGAGACTAAACACACAGACCAACTGTACTTATGGAAATCAGACCATAACTGACACTTTACTGCTGTAAATGTGGATGTCAGAACAAAGTTGCAATAGAATACGGTAAGATAATGGTAGGAGTTGAGAGTTCCACACCGATAAGAACTGTAAAGTATTATTATAAAATATTTTATTGGCGTAAGTGTCTCCTAGAATTCCAGTCATAACAAAGGCTTATAAACATCAGTTCCTAAAGTGAAACAAAGTATGAGAACAAGCTCTGTTGGCAAGGCAACAATGTATCCTCAAACCAAATATGAAGCCAAAGCAAAAGAGAACCACTGGAGGATGTGTGCCCTTTTAGGAGGCTTTTGATAACTTCCCCTCTCACTGATCATAGTCCACTATCCTAACTTCAGATCAGTGTGTGTTTAACCTCGTGGTGGCTGCCTCACTGTCACTAGCATGCGTAGGGTGAGATGAAATGTGGGAGGTAGAGGCAGTGTAGGTAGGGCAACATCTAGATGCAGGCCACACTAGAGTGGGGCGATATGGACAAAAATCCATATCACGACAAATTACCTGAATTAATGAGGTAAAGATTAATAGAACGATACGTTTATAATGTGCACTACTTTTTTTATTTTTTTATCCTTTAAACTACTACTAGTTTGTTAATGGGACAATTGATGGCTACAAACATCAATCACCCATATTAGCAAACTTATTTTATTTTGAAATGCACATTTCTCTAGTATAGGCTACTTATCGTGGTGAACGATATCAGCGAAATGCCTGCGATAAGTGATCGGTGTCGATCATTTTCGGTTTATCGTCCCAGCTCTAGGCCACGCTACTGTTTATTGTAAAACTCCGCACTGTACATGAGTGAGGATTAGGACTGGCTCAGGCCCAGGGGAAGCCAGACATCCCCACATCTGAACCTGACTGCCTCCTACTTGGAGGGAGACGGGGAGAGTCGTGCTACTCTGTATTGCCATGCAGGCAAGGAGCCGTACATTTCTTGTATAAGTATCACGATGGTGTGTTTTAATACTACTACTGTTATAAAAGACCCTCTATAGTCTGTATTTGGCTTTGCTTCACCTTCCCCTTTAACTCTTATCCATAGAAAAATGAATATTAACAGGCATTGTATCTGTTATGTTCCTCTTTAGGTGGTAATTTCAGATCTATGTGTAGGTCTTTTCTCATGCTGTGTTTGTGTGTCCACAGCTTGGCTTGGAGCGCTACCATGGGGTTGGCATTCTGGGCTTCAACTCTGCTGAGTGGTTCATATCTGACATTGCTGCCATTATGGCTGGGTGAGTCTCTATACTTCTGTTCACTAGGGGGTCTGAGAGTGAGAGTGTCATTTGAGAGTGTGATGTACAGAATGTTCCCTTCTCACTGATCTACTGTAGACCAGTCTATTTTGCGTAGCTAAGTGACTTATGTGACTATAGCCAAAGACCTGAGATCAAAATCAAATCCAATGTTCTTCGTTAAACATGCTTCGTAAACAGGTATGGACTATCGGTGAAATGCTTACTTACGGGACCTTCCCAATGGAGTCATTATAACTCGTTTTACAACCACTCCACAAATTTCTTGTTAACAAACTATAGTTCTGGCAAGTCGGTTAGGACATCTACTTTGCATGACACAATTTTTCCAACAATTGTTTACAGTCAATTATAAGTGAAATAATCTATCACAATTCCAGTGATTCTGAAGTTTACATACACTAAGTTGACTGCCTTTAAACAGCTTGGAAAATTTCAGAAAATGTCATGGCTTTAGAAGCTTCTGATAGGCTAATTGACATCATTTGAGTCAATTGGAGGTGTAGCTATGGATGTATTTCAAGGCCTACCTTCAAACTCAGTGCCTCTGCTTGACATCATGGGAAAATCAAAAGAAATCAGCTAAGACCACAGAAAGAAAAGTGTAGACCTCCAAGTCTGGTTCTTTTTTGGGAGCAATTTCCAAACGCCTGAAGGTACCATGTTCATCTGTACAAACAATAGTACGCAAATATAAACACCATGGGACCACGCAGCCGTCATACCGCTCAGGAAGGAGACGCGTTCTGTCTCCTAGAGATGAACGTACTTTGGTGCAAATCAATCCCAGAACAACAGCAAAAGACCTTGTGAAGATGCTGGAGGAAACGGGTACAAAAGTATCTATATCCACAGTAAAACGAGTCCTATATCGACATAACCTGAAAGGTCGCTCAGCAAGGAAGAAGCCACTGCTCCAAAACTGCCATAAAAAAGCCAGACTACGGTTTGGAACTGCACATGGGGATGAAGATTGTACTTTTTGGAGAAATGTCCTCTGGTCTGATGAAACAAAAATAGAACTGTTTGGCCATAATGACCATCGTTATGTTTGGAGGAAAAGGGGGGAGGCTTGCAAGACAAAGAACACCATTCCAACCGTGAAGCATGGGGGTGGCAGCATCATATTGTGGGGGTACTTTGCTGCAGGAGGGACTGGTGCACTTTACAAAATAGATGGCATCATAAGGTGGGAAAATAATGTGGATATATTGAAGCAACATCTCAAGACATCAGTCAGGAAGGTAAAGCTTGGTCGCAAATGGGTCTTCCAAATGGACAATGACCCCAAGCATACTTCCAAACATCACACCTGCGGGACAGGTACAGGCTGATTGTCCTCGCAGTGGCAGACCACGTGTAACAACACCTGCACAGGATCGGTACATCCGAACATCGCACCTGCGGGACAGGTACAGGATGGCAACAACTGCCCGAGTTACACCAGGAACGCACAATCCCTCCATCAATGCTCAGACTGTCCGCAATAGGCTGAGATGGGCTGGACTGAGGGCTTGTTGTAAGGCAGGTCCTCACCAGACATCACCGGCAACAACGTCGCCTATGGGCACAAACCCACCGTTGCTGGACCAGTCAGGACTGGCAGAAAGTGCTCTTTGACGAGTCGCGGTTTTGTCTCACTAGGGGTGATGGTCAGATTCGCGTTTATCGTTGAAGGAATGAGCGTTACACCGAGGCCTGTACTCTGGAGGGGGATCGATTTGGAGGTGGAGGGTCCGTCATGGTCTGGGGTGGTGTCACAGCATCATCGGACTGAGCTTGTTGTCATTGCAGGCAATCTCAACGCTGTGCGTTACAGGGAAGACACCCTCCCTCATGTGGTACTGTTCCTGCAGGCTCAGACCTGTTGGATCTAGGGCCATTCCCCCCCAGAAATGTCCGGGAACTTGCAGGTTCCTTGATGGAAGAGTGCGGTAACATCTCACAGCATGAACTGCCAAATCTGGTGCAGTCCATGAGGAGGAGATGAACTGCAGTACTTTATGCAGCTGGTGGCCACACCAGATACTGACTGACTTTTGATTTTGACCCCCCCTTTGTTCAGCGACACATTATTCCATTTCTGTTAGTCACATGTCTGTGGAACTTGTTCAGTTTGTCTCAGTTGTTGAATCTTATTATCATACAAATATTTACACATGACAAGTTTGCTGAAAATAAACTCAATTGACAGTGAGAGGACGTTTCTTTTTTTGATGAGTTTATAACCAGCATCGAGCTGTAGGCCTAAGAGCGCGTCCCATTTTAGTCTTAATGCCATAACTTACTTAGGCCTACGATTGATACAGTAGCATATATAAATCATTTTCGTTTTAAAATTTTATAAAAGGGAGCTTTGAATAATTAGTCTAAACAATAAATAAACCGCAATTCACAAATGAATGCAACTGATTTTAGTCTGCTGTAATAAAGGCTTTTTCTTTTGTTAGAACAGCCACTCTGGTACGTTTATTTGGTGTTTACATTGTTCCAAATGGTCAGAAAAAATATTGTAATCGAACAGCAACTGTTTGGCACACATAATAGTCACGCAACGCTTGCTCCTTTTTCTTGACCTCCGTAGTTTTCCACAACTAAGTCAAATGTCTTCCACAGATCTGACTTCCCCTTTCCCTCCTGAGCAACCAGCAAACATTCGCCTGTTTTGCGTTTCTCTTTGACATCTTCCGCGTCACTTTGCTGTTACTGTGTTCGGAGTTTGTTATAACTCATTTATTTATGTGATTATGGTAAGCAGGGGTTGAGGGATTAGGGAATGTTTTTCCTAAACAAATTAGGGATTTCGGTAACAACATTTTAAAGTCAAAAACAGAAAGTAAATGGCTGACATGATGTTGCAGCTTCAGCACGGACAGCGCAATAAACACTTGCTGGGGTGCCTTTTCGCACGGGAACTGTACTGAACAACAAAAATATAAATGCAACAAGTTCTTACATTTTACTTGTGTTACAGTTCATATCAGTCAATTGAAATAAATGAATTAGGCCCTAATCGATAGATTTCACATGACTGGGAATACAGATACAGTGGGGCAAAAAGGTATTTAGTCAGCCACCAATTGTACAAGTTCTCCCACTTAAAAAGATGAGGCCTGTAATTTTCATCATAGGTACACTTCAACTATGACAGACAAAATGAGAGAGAAAAAATCCAGAAAATCACATTGTAGGATTTTCTATGAATTTATTTGCAAATTATGGTGGAAAATAAGTATTTGGTCACCTACAAACAAGCAAGATTTCTGGCTCTCACAGACCTGTAACTTCTTCTTTAAGAGGCTCCTCTGTCCTCCACTCATTACCTGTATTAATGGCACCTGTTTGAACTTGTTATCAGTATAAAAGACACCTGTCCACAACCTCAAACAGTCACACTCCAAACTCCACTATGGCCAAGACCAAAGAGCTGTCAAAGGACACCAGAAACAAAATTGTAGACCTGCACCAGGCTGGGAAGACTGAATCTGCAATAGGTAAGCAGCTTGGTTTGAAGAAATCAACTATGGGAGCAATTATTAGGAAATGGAAGACATACAAGACCACTGATAATCTCCCTCGATCTGGGGCTCCACTCAAGATCTCACCCCGTGGGGTCAAAATGATCACAAGAACGGTGAGCAAAAATCCCAGAACCACACCCCCCGTGTGGTTCTGGGATTTTTGCTCACCGTTCTTGTGATCACCTAGTGAATGACCTGCAGAGAGCTGGGACCAAAGTAACAAAGCCTACCATCAGTAACACACTACGCCGCCAGGGACTCAAATCCTGCAGTGCCAGACGTGTCCCCCTGTTAAGCCAGTACATGTCCAGGCCTGTCTGAAGTTTGCTAGAGAGCATTTGGATGATCCAGAAGAAGATTGGGAGAATGTCAGATGAAACCAAAATAGAACTTTTTGGTAAAAACTCAACTTGTCGTGTTTGGAGGACATAGAATGCTGAGTTGCATCCAAAGAACACCATACCTACTGTGAAGCATGGGGTGGAAACATCATGCTTTGGGGCTGTTTTTCTGCAAAGGGACCAGGACGACTGATCCGTGTAAAGGAAAGAATGAATGGGGCCATGTATCGTGAGATTTTGAGTGAAAACCTTCCATCAGCAAGGGCATTGAAGATGAAACGTGGCTGGATCTTTCAGCATGACAATGATCCCAAACACACCGCCCGGGCAACGAAGGAGTGGCTTCGTAAGAAGCATTTCAAGGTCCTGGAGTGGCCTAGCCAGTCTCCAGATCTCAACCCCATAGAAAATCTTTGGAGGGAGTTGAAAGTCCGTGTTGCCCAGCAACAGCCCCAAAACATCACTGCTCTAGAGGAGATCTGCATGGAGGAATGGGCCAAAATACCAGCAACAGTGTGTGAACCTTGTGAAGACTTACAGAAAACGTTTGACCTCTGTCATTGCCAACAAAGGGTATATAACAAAGTATTGAGAAACTTTTGTTATTGACCAAATACTTATTTTCCACCATAATTTGCAAATAAATTCATTAAAAATCCTACAATGTGATTTTCTGGAGAGAAAAAAAATCTCATTTTGTCTGTCATAGTTGAAGTGTACCTATGATGAAAATTACAGGCCTCTCTCATCTTTTTAATTGGGAGAACTTGCACAATTGGTGGCTGACTAAATACTGTATGCATCTGTTGGTCACATACCTTTTTTTTTTTTTTTTTAATGGGACTCACGATGGGCCTCAGGATCTCATCACGGTATCTCTGTGCATTCAAATTGCCATCGATAAAATGCAATTGTGTTTATGGTCCATAGCTTATGCCTTCACATACCATAACCCCACCGCCACCATTGACATCAGCAAACCGCTTGCCCACACAACGCCATACAAGTGGTCTGTGGTTGTGAGGCCGGTTGGACGTACTGCCAAATTCTCTAAAATGACAAGAGGCGGCTTATGGTAGAGAAATTAACATTACATTTCCTGGCAACAGCGCTGGTGGACAGTCCTACAGTCAGCATGCCAATTGCGTGCTCCCTCAACTTGAGACATCTGTGGCATTGTGTTGACAAAACTGCAGATTTTTGTGGCCTTTATTTTTCCCCGCCCATGGTGCACTTGTGTAACGATTATGCTGTTTAATCAGCTTCTTGATATGCCACACCAGTCAGGTGGATGGATCATTTTGGCTAAGAAGAAACGCTCACTAACAGGGATTTAAACAAATTTGTGCACAACATTTTAGAGAAGGAACTTTTATTTCAGATTATGAAACATGGGACCAATACTTGTTGCGTTTTTGTTCTGTACGATGGCGTGGTGGCCTTAATAAACCAGAATTGGAGGATAATGTATCATCGTTTAAATCTCCAGTTTGGGAACATTTTTGCTTTCCGGTAGATTACAACGACAATGGTCAGAGTTGTGGATTTTTTTATTTGATTTAACTAGGCAAGTCTGTTAAGAACAAGTTCTTATTGACAATGATGGCCAAACCCGGACGACGCTGGGCCAATTGTGCGCCGCCCTATGGGACTCCCAATCACGGCCGGATCTGATACAGCCTGGATTCGAACCAGGGACTGTAATGACACCTCTTGCACTGAGATGCAGTGCCTTAGACCGCTGCGATAAATGTTACCGCACTCAACGAGAATAATGCAGCTGCCAACGCCTCATATGTTAACACATTTACGCCAACATCAACCCAGTATACCGGAGCAAGACTGAAACGCATGTTACAAACTTCCCTCTTGCACCCATTTCAGCAAATGGGTAGTACCTGCTCTATATAAGCAAACCAATTCCGAAGTTTCCAATGAATTGTCCAATGCATCCTGTTGCGCTTACTTAACAGTGACGGCCCATCACATTACCTCATTACCACATTACCTCAGAATTGGAGATGTCCCGTGTGACGCACACCCCCTTTTGAGAGTCACACGTAGTAAATTCCCACCTCCCACATAGTTAAAAATGTAGCATCAATCGTAACAATCCGGTAAACAACAAACAATGCAAGGTACATTGTGAATGGCATTTTACTTTTCAAAAAAAACGCAATACATACCAAACCGAGGGTTTGGTGAACTGTAACACCCCTAGTACAGACTGTTACAATTACTGACTGTTCTTGGATTGTTCTTTCATGATGAGCATACCTTTATGAAATACATACTTACCTAGCAGAGTTGCCAAACCTGTCTGTGGGAAAGGAATCTTGAGTTTCATGAACCATGAATCAACATGACTCACTGTTGTCTTGTGTTTCCAGTGGGTTTGCAGTGGGTATCTACACCACCAACTCCCCAGAGGCGTGCCAGTACTTAGCAGAGAACTGCAAGGCCAACATTATCGTGGTGGAGAACCACAAACAGCTACAGAAGATCCTACAGGTAAGCACAGAGGATGGAGAGCTTTAGATTTGCTTTTTTTGCTTTTTTTTAACCTTAATCAGTTTATTCCTCTTTTTCCTTCAGGTTCAGGACAGGCTGCCACACCTGAAAGCCATTATCCAGTACAAAGATGCACTTAAAGAGAAGAGACCAAACCTCTACACGGTATGCGTGTCAAACTATTTCGATTTCATTCGAACATTAGAAGTTGGATCAATGCCTTCTGTGTCTTTAGAAGTGTTCATAACACACTACAGTTCCTGCTGGTTTGTTTCCCCCCACTGTATTCGGACTATCTTGTATTCTCTACACAGTGGGCGGAGTTTATGGAGCTGGGCCGTGATGAGTCCAACACTCAGCTGGATGACGTCATCGCTACCCAGAAACCCAACCAGTGCTGCACACTGATCTACACATCAGGGACCACGGGGCAGCCCAAAGGAGTGATGCTCAGCCATGACAATGTGAGTGACACCCACCAGTAACATTAGACTGCCAGGCGGTGAAAGTGGGCAACAGCACCTCTGCTACGCTGATCCTCAACACGGGGCCCCACAAGGGTACGTGCTTAGCCCCCTCATATACTTCCTGTTCCCCCATGACTGCGTGGCCACGCACGTCTCCAACTCAACCATCACGTTTGCAGACAACACAAGTGGTAGGCCTGACTAACCACAACTACGAGACTGCCTACAGGGAGGTGGTGAGAGCCCTGGCGGAGTGGTGCCAGGAAAATAACCTCAACGTCAACAAAACGAAGGAGCTGATTTGTAGACTTCAGGAGACAGCTGAAGGAACAATCCCCCATCCGCATCGACTGAGAGGGCAAAAAGATTAAAGTTCCTCGGCGGCACATTACTGACAACCTGAAATGGTCCACAGTGTTAGTTTTATTTTTTCCTTTATTTTTGTACCCCTTTTTCTCCCCAATTCCGTGGTATCCAATTGGTAGTTAGTCTTGTCTCATCGCTGCAACTCCCCTACGGACTCGGGAGAGGCGAAGTTCGAGAGCCGTGCGTCCTCCGAAACACAACCCAAGCCGCACTGCTTCTTGACACAATGCCCACTTAACCCGGAAGCCAGCCGCACCAATGTGTCGGAGGAAACACTGTACACCTGGCGACAGTGTCAACGTGCATTGCGCCTGGCCCGCCACAGAAGTCGCTAGTGCGCGATGGGACAAGGACATCCCTGCCGGCCAAACCCTCCCCTAACCCGGACGACGCTGGGCCGATTGTGCGCAGCCCCATGGGTCTCCCGGTCGCGGACGGCTGTGACAGAGCCTGAACTCGAACCCAGAATCTCTAGTGGCACAGCTAGCATTGCGATGCAGTGCCTTAGACCACTGCACCACTCGGGAGGCCCCATACAGTGTGGTGAATGTGCAACAGTGCCTCTTCAACCTCAGGAGGCTGAAGATATTCTACAGATGTACCATTGAGAGCATCCTGTCGGGCTGTTTCACCGCCTGGTACGGCACCTGCACCATCTGCAACTGCTGGGCTTTCCAGGTGGTGGCGCAGTCAGCCCAACGCATCACCGGGGGCGCATTGCCTGCCCTCCAGGACATCTACAGCACCCGGTGTCACAGGAAAGCCAGTAAGATCATCAAGGACCTCGGCCACCTTAGCCACGTTCTCTTCACCCCGCTACCATCTAGAAGGCGAAGACTGTACAGGTGCCGAGAAACTGGAAAATGCCTTCGCTCTCCAGGCCATCAGACTGTTAGTCACCACTAGCCGGCCTCCGCTCAGGAGCCTGCCCGGAATTTTAGTCACTGTTATTCACTGGCTACCACCCGGTTACTCTAACCTGCACCTTAGACTGCTGCCCTATGTAAATAGTCTTTGACCTCTGGTCACTTTAATCATGTTTATACAGTTTTACCCACTTAATATGTATATACTGTATTCTAGTCATGGTTCATCTTATACAACTACTGCTGCACACATCTTTTCTATTCATATACTGTCCATAATATCAATACACCCAATCATATATTTTTATATTTCAGACTCTGACATTGCTTATTCTAATATTTGTAATTGCTTTAGAATTTTTGGGATTTGCATGTATTTTGTATTGTTAGGTGTTACTGCACTGTTGGAGCTAGGAATATAAGCTTTTAGTTACACCCACGATAATATCTGCAAAATATGTGTACGCGACCAATAAAATGGCTGCACATTAGGTTCCATTGAAAAGATCTATGAGAATGATGCACTATCAGTGTCATGATGTAAACGTGTAAAAATGTAGCTTCCTATCTATTCAAAATCCACCTTTGCTCCGAGTTTACTTGTGAATGACCAGTGTTTTAATGACTCTCTCGTTCTCTCTTTGTAGCTGACATGGACAGCGTTCGCCGTAGGCCGCCATGTCCGGCTGACAGAAGCCACCAAGTCTCAAGAGATAGTTGTCAGTTACCTGCCTCTCAGCCACATCGCTGCTCAGATGGTGGACATCTGGGTCACCATGAAGGTTGGAGGGGCAACCTATTTCGCCCAGCCAGACGCACTGAAGGTGATGGTCTTTTCTCATTTAGAAGAGGACCTTTTCCACATGACTGAGAAGATTGTTCTGCAGTCTGTTACTCCCACTTGTCCTCCCCTTCATTTTAGATTAAACCTAGTGTATAATCCATTTAAGGGAGGCAGTTTAAGTTAAATTGATTTCCTGCGTGCGATACCTACTCACACAAGACAACTCTTTGTTTTGCAATTGATCAGTTCATTAGTGCAGTGTTTCCCAACTCTGGTCCTCGAGTAACCCCAAAAGCACACCTTTTTGTTGTTGCCTTGGACAAAAACACCTGATTCAACTTGTCAAGTGTTTGATGATTAGTTGACATGTAGAATCAGGGGGTACGGGTAACACTTCGTTAGTGTTTCTGCTCTCTGTGAAAAGGTTGTTCTTCCCAAAATTAAGCATCAGCTTTACTAAATGCACTACGTTGCAAATGCTTTTGAACATTTATCCTCAGGAGCTGAACTGTCTTTCTCAATGTGCTAGTGTCCGTATTACACTGCTCACACACACATACTTTGTGATTACCAACCCCTTCAGTGTGTGTGCCTCCCTTCCTGTCTCTTCTCAGGGCTCCCTGGTCAACACGATGAGAGAGGTGCGTCCCACAGCCTTTATGGGTGTACCACGCGTCTGGGAGAAAATGCAGGAGAAGATGAAGTCTGTCGGGGCCAAGTCGTCTACTGTGCGCAGGAAGGTGGCAGTCTGGGCCAAAGGAGTGGGGCTGAAGACTAACCTCAGCAAGATGAATCAGTATGTATACCAGTATGAACCAGTATTTAGCCTATTGAATAGGGTGAGGGGGATCTGTGTTCTAATTTACCTGATGCACCACCTGTGGTTCTGACTTCGTAGTGATTTTATTTAAAAAATGTAAGGCCAATACTACTGTCACAAACATGACAGAACAGGATGAGTAGTTCTCATGCCCATGCACAGAATAATAATGCTAGCACAGTAGTAAACTACAGCCTGAGGTATAAAGATATAGTAGAGATGTTGTATTAAACTCCTGCTTCCCCTCCTTCCCTGCTCAGGAATGGAGCTATGGCAAGGACGCCTGTCAACTACCGCCTAGCCAAGAAGCTGGTGTTCAGAAAGGTCCGTAAGGCCCTGGGTCTGGACCGCTGCACCAAGTGTTACACAGGTGCTGCCCCCATCACCAAGGATACACTGGAGTTCTTCCTCAGCCTAGACATCCCAGTGTATGAGCTGTACGGAATGAGTGAGAGCACTGGACCTCACACCATCTCTCTGCCCAATGCATTCCGCCTCACCAGGTATCTTACAGCAGATACTCCCCTGAACACACAATGCCTGACATTACATATTTCCATGCTCACTCTATACAAATGAATTCATTACAACAGGCCCAAGCATACCTTGGCTTTTAGCAAGTGTATTTGCTGTCGATTTACTGTATATTCTTCATGTATGTGATTTAAGAACTGCAAAGTTAAAGTGTTTTGTCTCCCAAGCGTTGGGAAGTTGATCCCTGGCTGTGAGACTAAGATCCACACTCCTGACCAGGAGGGCAATGGGGAGATCTGCTTCTGGGGGCGCCACGTCTTCATGGGCTACCTAAACCAGGCCGACAAGACAGAGGACGCCCTGGATGCTGAGGGCTGGCTGCACTCTGGAGACCTGGGCAAACACGACGACAACGGCTTCCTGTTCATCACTGGACGCATCAAAGGTACGCAGTCTTCTCTACACACTATAACCCCATCCCCAAAGAACCCCAACCCCAGGCCAATCATCAGAACCCAGCTTTAAACGGAACCGACTGAAGTTAGTTGAAAGCCTGTTAGTTGATGGAAGATTCCACAAGTTAGAATTATCCTAATTAAAACGTTTGTTTCAATGTGTGTTTCCAGAGCTGATCATCACAGCGGGTGGAGAGAACATCCCTCCAGTGCCCATTGAAGATGCTGTGAAGGAGGCTGTGTCGCTGGTTAGCAACGCCATGCTCATTGGAGACAAGAGGAAGTTCCTCGCCATGCTGCTCACCATTAAGGTATGACCAGTTAGCTACAGCACTGTTGGTGTAAAACCAAATCCCCATCCCAACTCATACCCCGTTTAACTCAAAGGTCATCTTCTAAGTTCTGACAACCATTTCTATTTAGAACAAGGATGTTATACAGTTTAGATGGCAATCTATTACAGCTATTTCAAGAGTATCTGATAGTTGAGAAATACCAGGTGTAATCAGATGCAGCCTCTGAGATTGCACAGTGCTGTGTAAACTCCTTATCATGTAATCATAGGATGAGGCAAGACTGTCATAGTGGATTCTAATATTTTAGCCGAAATCACAATTCCTCTTTTATTGTAATTTTATCCACTTCTGGTGGACATTTTGTACACTGACATTCTTTATGCTGTCTGTTAAGTTTGTGTTTTAAGTATCCCTATATTTCTGTTATTACGGTGCTATCACTCTTGTTATTAGTACGCCTGCATGGTAGTCTCACTGGTGATGGACCTGGCCTGAGTGCAATGGCAACCATGTATTGTGGAAATACGATTTTGTAAACGTTAAACTGGAACCTAGCCGTTGTCATTTTATGTTAACAGTATCATTGTCAGTTAACCCTTGGCCTACAATGGTCGCACCCCCACGGAAATCAATTAACATAATATAAAAATCAGTCAGTTTAAGCTAGATGTTTTTTGCATGGGCTGCATCTCACTCCTCCGATATCTCCCTTCCGCATCTGTGGTGGAAGGTGACAGAGGTAAAGCATTGTTTGTCAGACCAGGAGACATCCCGAAAAGCGGTCTTCTCACAAAAACGTCTGTAGTGTCTTCTCGGTTTGGCCTACTAACTATTATGACCACTCCTTTGAAAGCCGAGACTCTCACAAACACGATAGGGCAGACGATTCAGAACAAACTTCCTTTCGATTTTTTTGGGGGGACTATCTGTTCCATGTAGTGAATCTGTTAGTCAATGTGTTTCTATTGGCTAATAGCAATGCCAGATTGAATGTTTCATCCAATAATTGTATATTTTTTGATACCTTAAGGGGTCTTAAAATTCAAAATCAAATAGCTTAATGATTCATCTTAAAACAATTCCATATGTTGGCCCCCTCACCCGGCTTAGACTAGGGTTAATGGCATTGATTAATGAAACATAAAAAATTATCCATGCACAAGACAGCCTTCTAAGAAAAATGCATATGTTCTTTTACCTCCTTCACTGACTAAAACTACATTTGTCTCTTTACCCCTCAGTGCCAGGTGAATGGAGACACTGGTGCTCCTGAGGATGAGTTGACGCCAGAGGCCGTAGAGCTGTGCCGAAAGCTGGGCAGCAATGCCACGCGAGTCTCAGAGATTGCCGGCGGACGTGACCGGGTCATTCATGCTGCTATCCAGGAGGGCATCAACCGCGTGAACGAGAACGCCACCTCCAACGCCCAGCGCATCCAGAAGTGGATCATCCTAGACCAGGACTTCTCCATCACTGGGGGAGAGCTGGGTGAGGGGGTGGGGGGGCAGTGTGCATGTTGGTTTAGTGCCATGTTCTTAACTGCAATATGTTGTTTTTCCAGGTCATTATAAAGGCTGGACTCTAGTTTCCATGATGTATATGGCCAATTTCAATAGAATAGTTTTTGTTGCCCTTTTCTCAGTCTATTGCAGACCATGTCATCACTGTAGTTTTCCCCACCTATCCAGTGGTTGGTGTCAATGAGCATAACAGCAGGATATACACTGAGTGTACAAAACATTAGGAATGCCTGCTCTTTCCATGAAAGACTGACCAGGTTAAGGCTATGATCCCTTATTGATGAAACTTGTTAAATCCCCCTTCAATCAGTGCAGACGAAGGGGAGGTGTCAGGTTAAAGAAAGATTAAGCCTTGACATGGATTGTGTGAATGGGCAAGACAACATTTTTAAGTGCCTTTGAAAGGGGTATGGTAGTAGGTGCCAGGCGCACCGGTTTGTGTGTGTAACGTTGCTTGGTTTTTCCACGCTCAAGTTTCACTGTGTGTATCAAGGATGGTCCACCACCCGAAGGACATCCAGACAACTTGATACAACTTTGGGAAGCATTGGAGTCAACATGAGCCACCATCCTTTTGGAATGCGTTCAACACCTTGTTACAGTCCATGCCCTGACGATTTGAGGCTGTTCTGAGGGCAAAAGGGGGGTGTGCAACTGAATATAAGGAAGGTGTTCCTAAGTTTTGTACACTCTGTGTATAGCTGACAGTCTCTTTTTCTCTCTCAGGCCCCACTATGAAGCTGAAGAGGCCAGTGGTCATGAAGATGTACAAAGAGCAAGTAGAGCATTTCTACAAAGAGGTGGTAACCCCAAGCACCCCTGACAACTCCCTTCCCCCCAAATAGGCCTGGGATAAAGGCTCTTGCAGAGCAATTCATAGAGCCGCAACAAAAGACCTGCAGCCAGAAGTCTCTCACACATACGACACACACATACACCACCTCATACAGACCACCACTCCCTGTGCAGTTCCCGTTTACTCCTGTGAAAATGTTTTGTTAGCTTCCTGCTTTGGTTATTGGGTTTTTGTTCACATTTGTGGGTGTTCTAAAGAAAAACTAAGGAAGAACATCCATGAGAAGGTGTTATAAAGCTTTGATTTTTGAAGATGAGTTATTGATGAGCTTATTTCAACTTTATTTGTTTTGTGATGAACAATAATACATGATAGATGAAGTAGAGTTGTATATGATGAGGCATGGTTAATGTGCTTTGATACTTGAGACTAAATGGCATAGTATCCAACATTTCCATAGGAAATGGTAGTAGAATTTTGGGCTACGTTTTGAAAAAGCGTTACTCACAATTATTTATTTTTCTTTTACCAAAGTCAATACTTACTTGGACCAAAGACACATTGGATGTGAAAATTATCCATCTGAAAACTTCCATCTGTAGTTCTTTACATCCAGTGTTCGCTCGTCAAAAAAAGTTTTCCTATTTATTATTGTTGTATTGTTTTTGCTCTGTCTGCATTGGTCTGGTTTCAGAGTTTTGATGGAAGTATATCATTGTTGTAGCGCGGTCCAAAATCATATATGCAGTTGTGCAATAAGACAAGTCCAGGGATGGCCAATGACAAATGAAGTTGTAGATTTGGTTAAAGCCTTGTCGCCATAAGCAAATGGCTCAATGTTGAACTTCTGCACCTACCTTGTCCTACAGAGAGCATCCAAATTACTTTTTTCAATACGATGGAACCATATCATTCAAGCCATATTATTTTTTTGTATCCTATGTTATGACATTGTCATACTATCTGCGGAATTGCCTGGTCTTGTTGGAATGTTTAACGATTCTGTGTAAAAATGTTGTGACCATTGTTAAATACTGTAAATATATTTTGCCTACATTGCCTCATTCCTCTGGTCTTTATTTAAACCGTTTTATTACGTTGAATGTTTTTAAAAGAACTGTCTTCAGCTCATCGGTCTTGTCAAGCAGTGTGACATTCTTTATAGTTGCGCCACTGAACTGGTCTATTACGGGAGAAACATGAAGTTACCTTAATCTAAAACAGAAGAGAATACAAGGGTACAGAGGAAATTTGATAGCGTTACCATTCATCCTGAAACCTTTTACATCCAATAATACCCAGGACTGGGGTTTGATCTTATTACACTGCACATACTCTCCCTAAACTTCATGTATATGAATATGCTGTGTGGAATGTCTCTGTAACCTACTGTACATGTTCGGGTCCTTGTATAATTCTGAGTGTTTTTATTATTGTTGGTTTATTTGGGCCACATTGTCAGTACAAATGATTCTCCTTGTATATTGGAATAGGAAGAAATCTGATTCTGGCTTCCAGCACTTTTGACCATTTATCTTTGAAATACTTGAATTTTTTTATTAAGTAATCTAATGCAATCCACAGATCCCTTTGTAAACTACTATTCCATTCTCTGTGGAAAGTGAATATGCCAAGGCCCTTGCAGTTTAAAGATGTTAGAAGGGCTTCCACATACAGCTGGTGACCCATAATGTTTCAGGAAGACCTGGAAATAAACTATAAGCTTACCAAGAAGACTGGCTTATAGTGTTTGTTGAATGAAGTTGTATATGGAATGAAAAATATTATTTTCAAAAGTGGAGGAAATGAAGGTGATGTATCTGTATTTTGTTATTTTCCCAACTGATGTCATAGCTTTCTGTTGAAGCTTGTACTGACATACACACTGAAGGTCTGGAGCTCCATACCACCAACAAAGTCCAATGCAATTGCAGTCAACTAAATTACACCTTTGAGTTGTTGACAGGCCTGTCACTTTTTTACAAGCAGAACAAGCAATCTCTTCAAATGCATACAAGACCATGAG
Organism: Salvelinus alpinus; assembly: GCF_045679555.1. Classification (NCBI taxonomy): domain Eukaryota; kingdom Metazoa; phylum Chordata; class Actinopteri; order Salmoniformes; family Salmonidae; genus Salvelinus; species Salvelinus alpinus. Next base: position 23,382,052 of record NC_092091.1, read on the forward strand.
AGTTCGACTGCCATCTAAAGACAGAATACCGGTTTTACCTGACCCTCAACACTTAAGAGTTTTGAAAGTGTTTCTAGTATCAGGTGGGGAAGAAAGTGTGTCACTGGGTGTCTAGAGTTGATGAGCAGTGCCATCTTTAAACTAGCAGCTGCTGAGGAAAGAAAACTTAATGTATGTGATCTAGCTGGAAAATAAAGGTCATTTATTCTGAAATATCGAGCAGTTTCATTCATTTCCTGTTGCAAAATCTTAAATTTGACGGAAGCTATTTTTCTGATTATTTTGAGATTAAAAGTGGCAACCTGGTATATTTCAAAGTAACTGCCCAGTGAAAATCTCAACTACTATCCAAAATATAGCTGCGGGAAACAATGAACGGGGTTCGTTGGATAACAAAGCAAGCATTATGTAGGAACTATCTTCCTTTATATGCAAACATTGTATTATGATTATTTAGGTTAGCAGTCACCCAGAGAGCTGAACAAACCTGGAGTGAATCTGACATGGTTCATGGGAAGATTATTTTTAGCATTAGTTACATGTAAAAATTGTTAATAGTTTCCTTGTTTTTTGAGATATCAAATTACGCAAGGCTCATTTTAGGGATATCCATGATTTCAAGTTGATGGGCCACTGGAGTGGATTTATAGTGGTTTAAATAGACATGTAAAATCAGATTTTTGATTTATCAACTGCCATCTTTTGACCCATCCATTAGCTTTTCTCAAACTAAGTAAAGACATACCATGGACCTTTCATTTCATTCTTTGGTTCATGAGAAGTTTTCTAAAATGGAGGAAAATCTATCCTAACGGACCTTATGGGTCCTTGAGGCAAAAATGTTCAGCATGAGGAAAGACACCTACAAAGTTTAGTCTCTAGGCCACATGAGGCGGTTGATGAGGGTTTAAGTGAGACTGCTTATCACAGCACCACCTATAGGCTGATCAGTGCCATTCTTTTTGTGACAAATAAATAAAAATGACCAATCTATGCTTGAATTATTTGACCATGTCAATGGGGGGGAACAAGCCTAATAATGTTTGTGGCCAAAGCAACCATTTTAGGAAAACACTTAAAACCCCACAAACTTCAAAGACTGTTTAAAAAAAGACTTGCTATTTCCTCATAGAACATGTCAACAAATCAAATTCTAATTTGTCACATGCGCCGAATACAACAGGTGAAATGCTTACTTACAAGCCCTTAACCAATAATGCAGTTCAAGAAAAAGAGTTAAGTAAAAAATAATAACACGGCTATATACGGGTACTGGTACCGAGTCAATGTGCAGGGGTACAGGTTAGTCAAGGTAATTTGTACATGTAGGAAGGGGTAAAGTGACTGCATAGATAATAAACAATGAGTAGCAGCAGTGTAAAAACAAAGGGGGGGTCAATGTAAATACTCCGAGTGGACTTTTTTATTTATAAAAATATATATATATACAGTGGGGAGAACAAGTATTTGATACACTGCCGATTTTGAAGGTTTTCCTACTTACAAAGCATGTAGAGGTCTGTAATTTTTATCATAGGTACACTTCAACTGTGAGAGACTGAATCTAAAACAAAAATCCAAAAAATCACATTGTATGATTTTTAAGTAATTAATTTGCATTTTATTGCATGACATAAGTATTTGATCACCTACCAACCAGTAAGAATTCCGGCTCTCACAGACCTGTTAGTTTTTCTTTAAGAAGCCCTCCTGTTCTCCACTCATTACCTGTATTAACTGCACCTGTTTGAACTTGTTACCTCCTGTATAAAAGACACCTGTACACACACTCAATCAAACAGACTCCAATCTCTCCACAATGGCCAAGACCAGAGAGCTGTGTAAGGACATCAGGGATAAAATTGTAGACCTGCACAAGGCTGGGATGGGCTACAGGACAATAGGCAAGCAGCTTGGTGAGAAGGCAACAACTGTTGGCGCAATTATTAGAAAATGGAAGAAGTTGAAGATGACGGTCAACCACCCTCGGTCTGGGGCTCCATGCAAGATCTCACCTCGTGGGGCATCAATGATCATGAGAAAGGTGAGGGATCAGCCCATAACTACACGGCAGGACCTGGTCAATGACCTGAAGAGAGCTGGGACCACAGTCTCAAAGAAAACCATTAGTAACACACTACACCGTCATGGATTGAAATCCTGCAGCGCATGCAAGGTCCCCCTGCTCAAGCCAGCGCATTTCCAGGCCCGTCTGAAGTTTGTCAAAGACCATCTGGATGATCCAGAGGAGGAATGGGAGAAGGTCATGTGGTCTGATGAGACAAAAATAGAGCTTTTTGGTCTAAACTCCACTCGCCGTGTTTGGAGGAAGAAGAAGGTTGAGTACAACCCCAAGAACACCCTCCCAACCGTGAAGCATGGAGGTGGAAACATCATTCTTTGGGGATGCTTTTCTGCAAAGGGGACAGGACGACTGCACCATATTGAGGGGAGGATGGATGGGGCCATGTATCGCGAGATCTTGGCCAAAAACCTCCTTCCCTCAGTAAGAGCATTGAAGATGGGTCGTGGCTGGATCTTCCAGCATGACAACGACCCGAAACACACAGCCAGGGCAACTAAGGAGTGGCTCCGTAAGAAGCATCTCAAGGTCCTGGAGTGGCCTAGCCAGTCTCCAGACCTGAACCCAATAGAAAATCTTTGGAGGGAGCTGAAAGTCCGTATTGCCCAGCGACAGCCCCGAAACCTGAAGGATCTGGAGAAGGTCTGTATGGAGGAGTGGGCCAAAATCCCTGCTGCAGTGTGTGCAAACCTGGTCAATAACTACAGGAAACGTATGATCTTTGTAATTGCAAACAAAGGTTTCTGTACCAAATATTAAGTTCTGCTTTTCTGATGTATCAAATACTTATGTCATGCAATAAAATGCAAATTAATTACTTAAAAATCATACAATGTGATTTTCTGGATTTTTGTTTTAGATTCCGTCTCTCACAGTTGAAGTGTACCTATGATAACAATTACAGACCTCTACATGCTTTGTAAGTTGGAAAACCTGCAAAATCGGCAGTGTATCAAATACTTGTTCTCCCCACTGTATATATATATCCCATTTTCTCCCCAATTTTCGTGGTATCCAATCGCTAGTAATTACTATCTTGTCTCATCGCTACAACTCCCGTACGGGCTCGGGAGAGACGAAGGTCGAAAGCCATGCGACCTCCCGGTCGCGGCCGGCTACGACAGAGCCTGGGCGCGAACCCAGAGACTGGTGGCGCAGCTAGCACTGCGATGCAGTGCCCTAGACCACTGCGCCACCCGGGAGGCTCCGAGTGCCCATTTAATTCATTGTTCGGCAGTCTCATGGCTTGGCGGTAGAAGCTGTTAAGGAGTTTTTTGGACCTAGACAACCACTGCACCATTGAGAGCATCCTGACCGGTTGCATCACCGCCTGGTATGGCAACTGCTCAGCATCCGACCGTAAAGGCGCTACATAGGGTAGTGTGTACAGTCCAGTACATAACTGGGGCCAAGCTTCCTGCCTTCCAGGACCTATATTCTAGGCGGTGTCAGAGGAAGGCCCAAAAAATGGTGTAACACTCCAGTCACCCAAGTCATAGACTGTTCTGTCTCTTACCGCACTGCAAGCAGTACTGGAGCACCAAGTCAAGGTCCAAAAGGCTCCTTAACAGCTTCTACCCCCAAGCCATAAGACTGCTGAACAATTAATCAAATGCCCACCCGGACTATTTAGATTGACACCCCTTCCCCCCCCTTTGTTTTTACACCTCTGCTGATCGCTGTTTATTATCTATGCATAGTAACTTTACCCTATATACATGTAAAAATGACCTCGACTAACCTGTACCCCCACACATTGACTCGGTACCGGTACCCCCTGTATATAGCCTTGTTATTGTGTTACTTTTTATTTTTGACTTTAGTTTATTTAGTAAATATTTTCTTAACTCTATTTATTGAACTGCATTGTTGGTTAAGGGCTTGTAAGTAAGCATTTCACGGTAAGGTCTACACCTGTTGTATTCGGCGCATGTGACAAATAAAATTGGATTTGAATTGCACACTCCCTCAAAACTTGAGACATCTGTGGTATTGTGTTGTGTGACAAAACTGCACATTTTAGAGTGGCTTTTATTGTCCACAACACCAGGTAGACCCGTGTAATGATCATGCTTTTTGATATGCCACACCTGGCAGGTGAATGGATTATTTTAGCAAAGCAGGAATGCTCACTAACAGGGATGTAAACACATTTGTGCACAAAATTTGAGAGAAATAAGGTTTTTGTGCATATGATAATTTCTGGGATCTTTTGTTTCAGCTCATGAAACATGAGACCAACACTTTATATTTTTGTTCAATGTAGGTATTACAGACTGGGTCTGGGAGAGGTTTAAAATGTTAGTGCATAAATATATTTTTTGACATATACACCCACACCATACTATTGTTTGGGTAAACCCACACCATTCCAACACAGCTTTTTAAAATAATGAATAACCATTTTCTGGAAGGAAAACTATTTCACTCATATTGTAAGTAATGATAGGTCATATAGACATCTGGTAACACTAGGCAGTTACTTTAAAAGGGATGAAAACATAACTTTATATTAATTGGAAAAAACAAACATGCTTTTAATTAACTGCAAAATAAAAAATACAAAAGCATCGTCATAGCACTTAGAAAACCATTTTATTTATAATGGTGCTTTCAAGGCAACTGGGAACTCTGGGGGAAAAAACGAGGTCAAATCATGTCGTCAGTGTTCTTCAGTTCGGAAAGTCAGAGCTCCAGAACAGTGGTTCCTAAAATGTGGGGCTTTAAACTTACTCTTGAAAGTTGTAATAGTAGAATGCACAAAAAACTATTTCGAAATTGGGGAGTGCATCGTCAGTTCCTCTTGTCATGTTAGTCATTGCATACCTTAGAGAGCGATTTATAACTTGTCAGAAATGTCCAGATCCACTAGCAGATATCAGCTAACATTTTTATTTATTTAGTTTTTTGTAGCCAATAGATTTTGTTGTAATTTTTTGGTCACTCAAGTATGACATGAAAAAACATTAGACATGGCAAAATGTATAGAAATGCATATAAATTAGCTTCAAAACAGCAAAATTTTCTCTGTATCATTTACAGTCTTGGTGCCAATAGACGTGCACAGGGGAGTGAGGATATAAAAAAAAAAAACAACGTCAGAGCTATTTTTTCAGAGTTCTCAGTTGTCATGAACGCGCAGAAGTCGGAGATTTCCGAGTTCCCAGTTGTTTTGAATGTGGCATAAACCTTGTCAGCATAACCGCTTTAACTCTGCAGTGCCGGATTCACCACAATCTGTTTAACATGAAATAATCCCCATGTGACCTATATAATACACCCCTTCAAATGGAGTCCATCCAGAGTTCAGAAGTTCAAACACTGGTCATCTAAGAGCCACAACAACGACAGACAGTACTCAATGACTTTATTAATAATATATGATTTCAAAATAAAAAATAACATTAAAATAACATTTTTGTACTTAACACAACTTGCATTGTATGGCCACATGGTGGCATCGTATGCCAAGTTTAAAATACCAAATCGTGTTGTTCTGTCGTTCAGCCCATGGTAGCACTATCACCCCTTCCCGCCAGCAAACCCTGCCTTGATAAATAAAGCTTACACGTACCCTGTCACAAACTAGGTTTCCATCCAACTGTCGACAGATTTTCATGCGAATATTCTAAAATCCGCATTTAAAACAATATGTTCATTTTCCCACCAGAGATGCGTTAAAATCAAATTGACTAGTTGCAAATAAAAGGCTGTGCATGATGACGTGGTGCACATTCAAATAAATACATGTTGCGGTTAAATTCCCATGTACCGAATAAAAAAATACTATTAAAAGTTTCCATCGCATTTTGAACTCTACTGGTGGTTCTAACCAAGCATTTTGCGTTATATAGCGAGTGTGCCCAATCTGGTATTGACACCTGAGCTCTAGCCGACGGTTTCCCAAACTCGGTCTGTTGTGGCCCAGGACAAGCAAACGTGTTACTACTCGTCAACTAATCATCAAATCCTTGACAAATTTAATCAGGTGTTTTTGTCCGGGGCTACAATAAAAGTGTGTGACGTTGGGGGTACTGGAGGACCGGAGTTGGGAAGCACTGGACTAAGATTATAATTATTCATTTAATCTGTAATTTAATAAACGGCATGCTTTCCCGACTAATCGTAGAGGGAGAACCACACGTCATCGCGTAACTCCAGATGTATTTATCAATATTTGCGCATAAATGAGTTTCCAGATACATTTCGTTCATAATTCATTTTACCTACACACAAATATCCCACCTTGTCCAGCGTTTTTTGTTTTGTCGACATTTGTAAAGTTTACCGAAAAAGGTTCTGTCTCCATTAGAACGGTCATGATATTTTTTTATCCGACATGTACTTTACTCGCATAAAAATGTTGGATATTTTTTTATCCGACATGTACTTTACTCGCATAAAAATGTTGGATGGAAACCTGGTTAGAGACACGTATAATAACCACTGATACAGAAAACTGCCCTCTGCCCATGCCACCTCAGATTCCTAAGGAACAGTCACCATTCGTTGCTTTTTTTTGTATTTTTTTCCTGTTAAAATCCAGAGTAGATGGTCTACCTTTGCTTTTCATACATTTAAATATATATATAGACTATATAATATAATTTGAATTGGCATGGTATCTTTTCCTATGGTGTTCTTATTTAAGAGATTAAGGGATCGAAATTGGATTTAAAAAATACAGAGAAATATTGAACGGGGGGGTGACAGTTTATGCCCGGGCTTCGTAACCATACCTCATAGAGTACGGACAAATAGAACGCTGCCTCACTTTGAGTTAAAAACACTCAAATTATAATAGGACATACACATAAAAATACTTATTCTCACTGAAAAGTCCACCTTTTCCTGCTTGATATAATTATACTGGATGATATCGACATGATTAGCTCATACATCAAACATATTCCCAACACCTGTTCCATGGTGTTCAACTGCAACAACTATGATACACAATACAACATTTAGGGAAGTTTTCCTTGACGCAACACTATAATTAACAGAACTGACAGCATGTTTCTGTATGTATAATGACAAAACATGCCAATACAAATAAAAACAATTAAATAAGAATTTTAAAAAACGTTGGCAAAAAATCTATTTGTATTGCATGTAAATATTGTATAAAATTCTTAAAAATACAGTTTAGATAATTACTTAAGTACTTAAGTCACCACAGCCAAAAGTGCAGAGGTACATAAATAAAAGATTGACTGTTCGTAGATGGTAGATGGGGTTCTCTCTGGGAGAGCTGCACAGAGCTCCCTGCCACTGACCCCTTCCCCACCCCCCCACACCCTTCACCTTCATGCCCCAACTCCATGACAAGGGAAAAACTGAGCGCCCCCGGTCAAGGGGTAGAGTTCATGAACTAGGACTTGGGAGTTAAAAGTTCACACACACAAGAGGACAGCAACGTTCTCTTTTTCCACTCGCTTGACACACACAATCTATCACACTCACAGATGCAAATTCATCTTAAAAATCACTTGCGGGGACTTGTGTTGACATAGGCACACCCAGACAAACAAAAGGGTGGTGGACAGAGCAGAGTGGATGCTGAGAGGAACATAAGGCGGTTGTTGTTTCACTCTAGAACAGAACCACACATTCAGAGTCCTCAACACCACAGCACCCTCACAGAGGAGAAGGGCCAGAGAGGTGAGTGTGCACTTTGCAGAGGCAGGCAACAGAACGGACATAACTATTAAAGCTATTAGCATTAGAATAAATACAACTGTTCACGAGGTGAAACAGAAAGAAAAGGGAGGGGGGAATGAAGCAGGGAGGGGATCACCCAAAGAGAGGAGAAGAGACAGCCCATTAGTCTGAGTGTGAAACCACAGTGGATGTGAAGGCTAGAGGGGCCACAGTAAGAGGAACATGTCTAGCAGATTGACTGAGTGATATGCCTGGTCTGGCACTGTCCCTTTCCATAATGATATGCCTGGTCTGGCACGGTCCCTTCCCATAGAAAACTACACCTCAGACAACAGAACATGAGCTATACAACCATTCATATTACGATCTGGAAAGAAAAGGCAATAATTTGAAGACGCCTGAACTTCCCTAAAGGACCACTGCTAATGCAGTGTCTTAGGATTTCTGGAAGGCTTATGTTCCTTATAACAGCAGAGATAGATCCCTGGAAGAAGCTTCAAATCTGCAGACAAACCGCACGAGGAGCATCAACTGATTTCAAGAGAGGGCACTGTTAAGATAAAACTGGAGTTTCAGGCTTCCCAATTAACATTTAGTCAAAGGAAGGACTTTGCTGTTTAACCAGTGTCAGTGGACAGACATAAAAGGCACTAAGAGGATAGTAGGTTTGTTGCTAGCCCTAGAAAATGAACAGGAACACATTCATAGCTCACAGGTATCTGAACCGCAATCCCAGAAATACTCCAAACGTATCAGTACAAAAATTAAATGTAAAAAAGTGTGGCCCCTTTTTTTTCTTGGATCTGGGAGACTATGGCTACTTGTCACAGCTTTTTACCCCCCACCACTAAAAAGGCAATTCAGAAGTGATCTTTTCCCCAGAAGTTGAGCCCTTTCATGCACATCAAGATAGAAGAGGGGAGGGGGTGTCAAGGTTCAGCTTTCAAAGAGGGAGTGAAGGGAAACTGAACAGACAAGAGATGAACCCCATCTAAAACACACTACCACCAACAGGCACGTACACAACTTAGTACCTGCATATGTGAAGACACTCTGGAATGGGACCCAAATGCCTCTCACAGTGTGTGTGTGTGTTTAAGGGCTGTTGCTTGTGCTCAAGCTTAAAGAGTCACTAACCAAAGATATCATCCCCCTAAAGCCTCTGAAATGCACGCCCAGACACACACGCTCGCCCAGACACACACGCTCGCCCAGACACACACGCTCGCCCAGACACACACGCTCGCCCAGACACACACTCTCACCCAGACACACACTCTCACCCAGACAGGAAAATTCCTACAGAGATATGAACTCCAGCTGAGAGGGGGGAGAGGGGAGGAGTGTTGTGTCGACTAAGGGAGTGTGAGTGGGGAGGGAGGAGATAGAGGGGGGAAGTATTGGGTTTGCAAAGGCTAGATGTGAGGGGGGAGGGCAGGAGGGGGAGGGAGAGTAGAGTGGTCGCATTCCACAGTTCTGCACACAGGCTGCTGTGCTGTTCTCGACAAGAAACATATATAATACGTCTCCTGCCAGACCCAGTCCAGACAGGCCAGCTCCTAGTCCTGTCCTCCAGTCCAGTCCAGGGTAGAGGGACAGTGGCATAGTTGCTCTCTCTTACTCTGACCTCCTCTCTCCTCCCCTCACCCTGTTCCTCTGTTCTTCTCCAGCGACAAGTGAAAGTGTGTGTTCTGTTGTTGTTCTGTGGTTTAGCTCTGTCTGGTGTGTGGCTGTAGCTTCTGTTACTACTCCCCCCCAGTGGGGGTCCAGGGACTGCGCTACGGGCTTGCTGTCACGTGGCTGTGTCCTCCAGGTAACTCTGTAGTTTGCGGACGGTCGTCTCGTCCAGAGAGAACAGGTCAAAGTCAAAGGTGGTGTTGGTCACGTTGAAGTGGCCCGTCTCCTCGATAAGATTCACTATCTAAGGAGAGGAGAGCACTTAGATGACTACAATATCAGATTGATGATAACACAATAGCGTGGCCTGATAGTGTTTATGGAAAAGTATGTTTTGTAACATGCATACACCTGACCACACACACGGCCAGTCATTGGTCCATACCTGCTGTAGGACGTTGCGCTCCCTCAGAGCCATCAGTCTGCGGTGGAGATCCACCAGCTCCTCTGTGTACGCCTGGAGAACAGGAAGAGAAGGCAGTTTGTGGAGCACTCCTTGAGTCTACTATTAGGTATATGATTACTGATTAACCAGTGTTTTCTACTGCAGTTTTACACCAGGAATGCGTGGAGTGGTGAGCTGGTAGTGATATATCTATAATAGTGGTGATAGAGCAGTATTGTAGAATTTGAACACTGCACTGGTAATATAACCACTTAAAACAGATGTTTGAACACAAAAATAAGAAACAAAAGTAATGTAAACTGTGATTATTTACCCTTCCTACCTTCTCGTATCCTTTCTTCAGCACCTTCTCTGGGCGGCTACAGATGTCTGGGCTCTTCCTGGCCAAGACCTGCTCAGAGAGAGACAGAACACAGAGACAGAGAGATGGAGGAAAGAGTGGAAAGCTGATAAACAGAGATCAGAATGGGAAGGATGGTGCTTTAGGAGAGCAAAAATGAACACACACCACCAGTCTCCTGTTGTGGTGCTAGGAATACAACACACTGCTTAGCCATCAATGATAACTACTGGTAATAACCCAAACGTCAACAACGTACATGAGCAGAGGTTCTCTCAATCTCTTCATTCAAAGACTCAATCATGGACACTCTTACTGACAGTTGTGGCTGCTTTGCGTGATGTATTGTTGTCTCTACCTTCTTGACCTTTGTGCTGTTGTCTGTGCCTAATAATGTTTGTACCCTGTTTTGTGCTGCCACCATGTTGTGCTGCTGCCATGTTGCGGTCATGTTGTATTGCTACCATGCTGTTTTGACATGTGTTACTGCCATGCTGTTGTCTTAGGTCTCTTTATGTAGTGTTGTGTCTCTTATGTGTGTTCTGTTCAAAAAATTTATTTAACTTATTAAAATGTTTAATCCCAGCCCTCGTCCCCGCAGGAGGCCTTTTGCCTTTAGGTAGGCCGTCATTGTGAATAAGAATTTGTTCTTAACTGACTTGCTTAGTTAAATAAAGGTTAAATAAATAAGTAAATATATATTAGCTCAGCAAAAAAAGAAACGTCCCTTTTTCAGGACCCTGTTGTTCAAAGATAACTCGTAAAAATCCCAAAATCTTCATTGTAAAGGGTTTAAACACTGTTTCCCATGCTTGTTCAATGAACCATAAACAATTAATGAACATGCACCTGTGGAACGGTCGTTAAGACACTAACAGCTTACAGACGGTAGGCAATTAAGGTCACAGTTATGAAAACTTAGGACACTAAAGAGGCCTTTCTACTGACTCTGGAAAAACACCAAAAGAAAGATGCCCAGGGTCCCTGCTCATCTGCGTGAACGTGCCTTAGGCATGCTGCAAGGAGGCATGAGGACTGCAGATGTGGCCAGGGCAATAAATTGCCATGTCCGCACTGTGAGGCGCCTAAGACAGAGCTACAGGGAGACAGGACGGACAGCTGATCGTCCTCGCAGTGGCAGACCACGTGTAACAACACCTGCCCAGGATCGGTACATCTGAACATCACACCTGCGGGACAGGTACAGGATGGCAACAACAACTGCCCGAGTTACACCAGGAACGCACAATCTCTCCATCAGTGCTCAGACTGTCCGCAATAGGCTGAGAGAGGCTGAGGGCTTGTAGGCCTGTTGTAAGGCAGGTCCTCACCAGACATCACCGGCAACAACATCGCCTATGGGCACAAACCCACCGTTGCTGGACCAGACAGGACTGGCAAAAAGTGCTCTTCACTGACGAGTCGCGGTTTTGTCTCACCAGGGGTGATGGTCGAATTCACGTTTATCTTCAAAGGAATGAGCATTACACCGAAGCCTGGAGCGGGATCGATTTGGAGGTAGAGGGTCCTTCATGGTCTGGGGCGGTGTGTCACAGCATCATCGGACTGAGCTTGTTGTCATTGCCGGCAATTTCAACACTATGCGTTACAGCGAAGACATCCTCCTCCCTCATCTGGTACCTTACCTGCAGGCTCATCCTGACATGACCCTCCAGCATGACAATGCCACCAGCCATACTGTTCTGTTAGTGATTTCCTGCAAGACAGGAATGTCAGTGTTCTGCCATGGCCAGCGAAGAGCCCGGATCTCAATCCCATTGAGCACGCCTGGAACCTGTTGGATCGGAGGGTGAGGGCCAGGGCCATTCCCCCCCAGAAATGTCCGGGAACTTGCAGGTGCCTTGATGGAAGAGTGGGGTAACATCTCACAGCAAGAAAGGGCAAATATAGTGCAGTCCATGAGGAGATGCACTGCAGTGCTTAATGCAGCTGGTGGCCACACCAGATACTGACTGTTACTTTTGATTTTGACCCCCCCTTTGTTTAGGGACACATTATTCCATTTCTGTTAGTCACATGTCTGTGGAACTTGTTCAGTTTATGACTCAGTTGTTGAATCTTGTTATGTTCATACAAATATTTACACGTTAAGTTTGCTGAAAATAAACACAGTTGACAGTGGGAGGACATTTCTTTTTTTGCTGAGTTTATATATTTTTTTTTTAAATACCAGTTTGAAGGATAAATTATATATTTAAAGGTGCTACACATAGAACTTATAACTGAATTTCTACATTGTAACTTCTGACAATGTCCATATTATAGCTGGCGCTAATAGTGGAATGATAGTGTTTCACATTATTACTTACCCGCCAGTGTTGTGATTGGCTGTGAAATTTGCCTATTGATTTCTCCCGCCGGAGCGGCGTCCACTATTAGTGGCAGATATATTATGGATGTTTTCTGAAATTACAACGCAAATTTTTTCTAAAATCCAATTTGTAACGTTAGCACCTTTAATGATGGGGATTTTGTCAAAGGAGATACAATAGAATTAGAAATCTGGAGCGACAATGGAGACGGAGAGAACAGTCCAGTCCTGGGAGAGATTAGAGGAGCCGTGCTTTACCTCCTTACTGGGTGAGCCGTGCTTTACCCCCTTACTGGGGGAGCCGTGCTTTACCCCCTTACTGGGGGAGCCGTGCTTTACCCCCTTACTGGGGGAGCCGTGCTTTACCCCCTTACTGGGGGAGCCGTGCTTTACCCCCTTACTGGGGGAGCCGTGCTTTACCCCCTTACTGGGGGAGCCGTGCTTTACCCCCTTACTGGGGGAGCCGTGCTTTACCCCCTTACTGGGGGAGCCGTGCTTTACCCCCTTACTGGGGGAGCCGTGCTTTACCCCCTTACTGGGGGAGCCGTGCTTTACCCCCTTACTGGGGGAGCCGTGCTTTACCCCCTTACTGGGGGAGCCGTGCTTTACCCCCTTACTGGGGGAGCCGTGCTTTACCCCCTTACTGGGGGAGCCGTGCTTTACCCCCTTACTGGGGGAGCCGTGCTTTACCCCGTTTTTGGAGGAGCTGTGTTTTACCTTGTTATTGGAGGAGCTGTGTTTTACCTTGTTATTGGAGGAGCTGTGTTTTACCTTGTTATTGGAGGAGCTGTGTTTTACCTTGTTATTGGAGGAGCTGTGTTTCTGTGGAGGTGGCACCGGGTCTCGACTGGGGCGGTGCGAGCCGTCACTGCTGTCACTCTCACTGTCCAGGCTCAGTCTGACAGGGAACAGAGGAAGAAAGCTCTCATTGTGCCCTATTTAGCACAGGGAGCCTGTGTATATAGGTGGTGGGTGGGCACACATTTTGCAAAAGGATTAAGAAGTACAATTGGTGTTTGCAGCTCAAATTATTAAAATCTTTAAAGTAACACCTATAAAGAACAGCTAACACGTACATATTTGCTAGAGACATACGGACACACTGTGTTTCATAACGCCACAAACATTAACAGCCAAGCAATGCTAATTTCCTAAGGAGTAGACTAACTGGTGAAAATGACCTAACTACAGAAGCATCAGAGGTCTATGACACAGTAACGTAAAGAGTGAGAAATTGAGAGAGACTTACCGTGAGTCCCGGTTGGGCGGGTTGGTCTTGACAGGCGTCCCTTCCTCAGAGCTGCTGTCGTCATCTGACTCCTCTGACTGTAGGTCCTCCACCATAGAGCGCAGCGGGCCTAGAGTACGTACACACCGTTAACAGAGAACATTTGCTAAATGCACATATTTGACGCAACACAACAATTAATTAAACATCTGAATAGCTCAGCCTAAAAGAGAGATATTAAAAAAATATTATAATAATTAGCGACAGTACCATTCCTACATTAAAGCACAAACCATGCCCCCTTAAGACAACCAATGTGTCAGAATGTCCTCTCCAGTGGATGTGTAAATCCCATGTTATCTGTCTAAAGAATGATAGGCTTACCTTGGCCTTGTTTCTGTCCAGGCTCAAAGTCAGATTCTGAGCTGGAATCAGAGCTGGAGCTTGAGTTAGAGGGACTGGAAGGGGCTGACTGCTCTGATTTGGATGAGGCTTCATCCTCAGAGTTGGAGTCGTCAGACTCAGGCAGCTTCTTGGGCTCCTTGACCTCCTGCGTGTCGGCCTTGCTGCCCTTGGGCCAACGACCCTTCTCCTTGGGGGGTTTCTTCTCTGGGTAGCCAGGGGCGGCTGCAGACGATGAGGAGACCCGGGGAGAGGCTCCGGTGAAGGGCCCTGCAGCTGTCCCTTTAGATCCCTCTGAGCTGCTCTTCTTCTGCTTCTTGGCACTGGGTTTAGGAGACTCCACAGTGGAGGGCCGCTTCCCGGGGCCTTTGGACTCCAGCGGGAGCCCTCCTCCTCCCCCACCGCCCCCTCCCCCCCCTCCTTTGGGGGACATGCCCTCCATCTTGGCCTCCTTCAGGGTAAGTTTGGGCTCTTTGAAGGCGGCCTTGGGAAGGACCTTGCCCTCATCTTTGACTTTGATCTCTGCTGGCTTCTTGGACAAGGAAGAGGAGGGCTCGCGGGCGCTCTTGCTGCTGCCCCCTCCTCCCCCGTCGCGGTCGCTGTCGCCCTTGGACCCCGCCTTGCTCTCAGAGTCTTTGCGGGGGCGTTCACGGTGCTCCTTGGTCAGCTTGTGGGGCTTGGGCCCTTTATTGCTGCCTCCACTGCCCTCTTTACTGGGCTCCTAAAGACAGGGACAAGTACACATGATATCAAACTCACATCCCTTTTCAATTAGGTGCTGGGCTGTAAATATATATAATAAAGGTAAGTATGGGCCATTCACGCAGGTGCTCCGCCACATATTTCTTGATTGTCAGCGAAGAAAGATCTGAGTGGGAGCATCATACTTGAGTAGATCCATCACTATGATAATCACTCTACTGTCAATGCACTTAGCCAAAGGCCCACTGAAGGACAAACAACTGATGTGAGCAGAGGAGAGCGAGGAGCATCCCCAATTTGACTGGAGCGCGGAGCAATATTCCCAAATGCTGGCACATCGGCCTTCCTGCCCGCTCTAATTTCACTCCAATAGAGCTCACTTCACGAGCTCAGGGCCTACCCGGCCCAGCATGGATTTGTAGTCTACTTGTGTGATGCTATAGACCCTTGCTTCGTCATGGAGTTCGCTAAAAATATTTTCATAAAGAAACTGATCAAACACACAAGTGCAAAATCAAGGTGGCCAAAAGCAAGAGAGGGAGTGCGGTGATGTAATGTCCACAACTAAAGAATCACTGTGGACTTCTGAAAAGACACATAACCCGAAAGCATGATGGTGTACTTAGTATGTGCACATGCTAAAAGAAAGGAACAAGGTGTGTCATTATGTGTGTCATTGTAGCAAAGTATTTATAAACAAAAAATGTAATCTCTTAAAAGTTTCCTTTATTGTTGTTCTATTATCTACACAATATGCCATAATTGATTTTGGTGCAATTGGCCTGGCAACTTTCAATTAGCTTTCTGTTTTGATTGGGTTATTTTGCCTAAAAACCTTTAGGCCTACCTATAGAAAATAACAACTCTGCATCCCTGCCCAGCCTGGCCAAAAGGGTGTTTAGCATCCCCAGTGGCTTTGCAAGTGAGGAGAGTATATTCTTCGCTACTGGCCTGCTCTCCAGGCACCATCACATGAGCCTGAAACCACAGACTGTTTCAAAAAATGAATTTAAAAAGGCACTGTAGACTGAGCCTAATAAGGCATTTTTCATTTAATTTGTATTTAATTCTAAGTCACAGCCTATATGCGCAATTTATAGACTACAATGATTTAATACAGCTAAATGTTGTTTAAATGCTGAGTGCTTAATGTCCTTGACTCCTTACCTGCCTAGTGTGTCGCACTCGCAAATGCTTAACAATGTATTTCTTTGTAGGCTATAGCCTTGAGATAATTGAAATAATACAGCCTAAATAATACATTTCCATTCCTTCTCAGTCTCCCTGTCAGGCTCCTGACTTATTTAGAGTGTTTATACGCTGTTTAATATGACATATAGCCTATTTGAAATGATCGCTTCTTACATTCACCATTTCATGTTAATTAAAATACTTTTCATTGAAATCATATGGGTTGGTTTCAATACTTCAAAACCAAATGGTAGGTCCAGGTAGTCACAAAAATAGATTGGTGTTGGTTAAACTGTGATTTTAATGAATGGAGCAAATTTGGAGCGGCAGTTTTTCTTCTGTGAGCGCGGAGCGGTTTTTAGCGGAGCGGTTGGAGAGGACGTGGATTTCCAACCGCTCAACTCCGATCACATACTAGGCACAACATGCATGCACATATCCATACGCAGAACACCGTCCATGTTGTACTATGATAATTCAACAGAGTGGTAAATGCTAAACCAGGAAAGGATGTTTGTAATCATGCAGGTTTATTTGGGATCAACTGTGACCTAGAGTAGGCATCGAAGTCCAGCTGAATTAATGAAAGAATCCCATTATATGATTAAAGGCTTGGGAAACAAAAAGACACACAGGTTTGCCGTCCCTTATCTCAACTGTATTCTACTCTCCTATTCTCCCTACCCTCTGCTGTATTGACTGGTTGAGCAATCCTATACACATTCCTACGCCTTCTTTCTTATCAGTGTACTAGGCTAGGAAGTGCTGCTCACCTTTGATCCATGGGAGGTTTTGGTCTTCTTGGGGTCTGAGAAGGCAGACAGTGGGATGGTGGGGAGCATGGGGTAGTCTGGACTGGGCCTCGACACCGCCTCTACCCCTTCTGGCACCACCATGACCTGAGAGACAAACAAATAGGGAGAAGAATGAGAACAAACACACCAGGGTTGGGGTCAATTCTGAATTGAGTTGCAATTTGCTCTTTAATTCCAATTCAATTCAACTGGCCACACCCCACAGAAAGCTGAATTTTATTTGAATTCAAAGGAAGTAGAATTGAATTCAAGGAAATTCAAATGGCTTGTTTATTCTACACATCACCATATAAATGTTTATTTTGACATGTTTGGTTATCAGTACCATGTAGTATAAGTTTGAAGAATAACATTTCATTTTTAAAACTCATTGTCCTAAAACAATTTTAAATAATTAAAGTGGTCTGAAAATATTTTAAGATCATGTTGTGGGTTGTCTATAAATCATTCATAATTCCCTTAATGTTTTTCAATATCAGAAAACATTTCCCAGAATGCATTAGATCAAACACTGCAGTACGGAAGGGAACAATCTAACATCTCATGACAAAAAAAATACAGTTTGAAATCCTTGCGTTCTAATCAAACTAATATGTGAAATGGTATGTGTGTATTCTTTGCATTAATAAGTGGCATTTCCTTTTGATAAAATATTTGTCAAATGAATGAGACTTTCATGTTTTAGTTCAATTGGTTTGAATTAAATTCTACTTCCTTCAACTCAAATTCTGCTTTCTGTGGGGTGTGACCAATTCCAATTAAATTCCAATTCAACGTTTGAATTCAATTCAACCCTGAAACACGTCAACAACATTCCCTCTTGCCATTCCACTTCCCACATCCACCCTGTACCCCATCCACAGCTCACCCCTCCAGCCTTGACCAGCTTGCGTCTGAACTCCCGGGTGGGGTTGTTAAAGGTGAGCTTCTCACAGCGCAGGTGATTGACAGGAGGGTTCCCCTCCAGGTTCAGGAAGAGGTCATAGTTGAAGCACACCTTCTTGGGCTCCTCCTGTAATTAATAATGAACATATCTAATTAGCCCCGCCAAGCCCTTATCAGAATATTATCAGCTAACAGTAAGAATAAGCGATTCCACGACCAAGTCAATAAGAGGCATACCTGGAGTGCACACACTGATAAGAACTAACATTCCACAATGGGAGAGAACTTCAGCAAACAGTAGAACATTTTGGTAAACAAATGGATTCTTTCTGATCACCCGCCACATTCAGAGCATGCCAGGAGTCATTGGGTTACAGATACAGGACACAGTAAAAACATTCACGGCAGATAAACCGAAGGCCTTTTTAAAACAGGCGCTACAGTGACATGAAGAGGAGTTTCAGCCAGACAGACAGCTGACAAGACACCAGCCAGACCAGCAGCCAAAGGCCCACTACTAGCATGACCAGTGTCACCACACACAGCCCCAGTATCACTGACACCTAAACCTGGTGTCTACACACACACACACAGAAATACTGTCACATGACAGACTAGAAGCAGCACATGAACCATTGAGGAAATTAAAACAGACATTAAATTACCAACCAAATGACATGAATATTGACCAACGACCCACAGAAAAACACCCATCTTATACAGATTGTGGGGGTTAATATAAACAAGCCATTGTAGGAGAACTATATCCGATTTGATTTCAGGAGAAGGCCTAGAGCACCAGAGGAACTCTAATCCATAAGGAATCACATGTAACAGTGGCCCAGATTGACACTGTTAACATAGTACCATTACAGAGGCTCTGACGGAGCTTTCACCTTGTTCTTGAAGTAGACCTCGATGGGCATGAGGAACCCAGCATAGCCCGACTCCTCCACTTTGTATGGTGGCTCCTTGCATACTGCAGAAACAACGACAGCACATCAACATACATTCAGGAGGATAACATCAATGGCCATTGCTAGACGGCTAATGGCGAACTAGTGCCAGCCTCCCATTGAGAGTCAGTCATTACAACCTGAAGCTAAAAGCTTATGGGAGCAATAATGTGCAATAACCATAATAACTGTGGACAACGACCCAAAGCTTTGCAGTGACTTAATGAGACGAGATGTGCCTGGTCTGGAGAACACATCATGTTTATTTAAGTTCAGCACAAATTGACAAAATCTGACCGAGCAACATGCATGCTTGATGTTGTAGGCAACGCTGTGAAGGCCTTCTGTGTGTTTGCACTTCACGCTACCGTAGAATCCATTTTACAATATTGATTTAAACTGTTGTCAAGGTGAATTCTAGGGATGTGTATCTTTCCCTTTCAAGACAATTTGATACATGGGCTCCGATACGTTTTAGTTTGAAACTAATCAGTGCAATTTGGTTTGATTAGAGAACGAATAGATGCACTAACAATTGTTGCATAAACACATTCATTTTCCATTCCAAATAAAAATCTGCTGCTGATGGAGCTCATGAGCTGGGCCTCTGAGCTGGATATGTTCGAGATTATTTCTGTGTGTGTTAATGTCTATGGTGTATGTACTAGGCAGGCACCTGAGCTGAGCCATAAGGCATCTACCACCCCACTACCATATTAGGGGGACAATGTAGCCTGTTTTTTGTCCCCCCCACTTTGGTTCTGAAATCACCATCACCCACTAATTAACTAGTATTTTTTGCAGATGAAGTGTGACCTAGTAATGTATCAATATACTGTATATCGTTTACAAATTAGCAATGACATATCCAATGAATATATAGCTAGCACAACTTTGGATTTCAGCCTCCATCTCAAAATCAAATGGGTTTGACCGTTTGGACGTTTTTAACGGCGAGATCTTCTCTTCTGGCGTCGGCCATCCAGTGCACCTTGCAAAAGTGATTATTGTCCTCGTTATGAAATTATCAAATTTACCCTGTATATTTAAAAATTACCATATACACGGATTGTTTAAAGCAAAACTACCAAAACTATTACTGAAGATGATCAAAATAAATGAGATTGTAAGCCAGGGTCAGCAGTTAGGCTATAGTCAGATGACAGGTGTCTCCGGGTAGCTTACTTTTATTCTGGTAAAACGTCATTTTCAACAGCGCATAGATGATAATAATAACCTAGCAAATTACATAGGTTGTCACTCAACTAATAAAGCGTAATATCACGCAAGCCATTTTATTATTTGAACGCTGAAGGTGCCGCGCAGATGTGCAAGATCAGGAACAGGCCGCCTACCTCGCATTGGTCAGCGTGCAAAGCTGTTCACAGCGCAGTTTGACTAGGCTACTGATATTGACTGGGGTTGTTTGGAATCCAAAATGACTTGTAGATCAATGACTGTCAACACAGTTGCATGCAGTTCCACCCTGAAGGAGTGGACGCATCAGTTGTCAGAAAAGATTAGGTATTTTCGGAAGGTAGAAAGAATGTAACGAGAAAAAGAAAGAGAAAAAAGGTGTGAACTGGTGATTCATAATGTTTTAATCGATTTTCTGACCTATGCATGCTACATTTGGATCGGTTCGGGGTCCATGGACCGATGCACTTGTATCTTAAACATTTGAATCGGGGACCAAAGTGCATCAGTGAATTGTTACATCCATAGTGAATCCCCTCTCCCCTCCCCAGACAAAAACAAACAAAGTAATCACAGAACCAGTTTCAGCCAGGTACGTGTGTGTGTGTGTTTGCGCATGAGCAAGTGCTGCTGTTGCGAGGGTGTTTTGTTTGACCCACCTCTCTTGGGTTTGGGGAAGCTCTCGTGCAGCCTGAAGACGACCTTCTCCACAAAGTGTTGTATGTCCCCCGTCTCAGGCCCTCGCACAAACACCATCCAGTCATGGGTGAAGCCCTCCGAGGTCACCTTCTTCCTCAGCTGGGCTCGATGTCCTAGCTCCAGCTTCACCTGCACTGTGCACTGCAGACACAAGGTCAGACATACAAAACAACTATTAGCATCTGAAATTGATCACTCATCGCAAGTTAGTAGCTTAGATAGGAAACAGTTTAGTTTATGGAAATGAAAATTATTTGATACTACAATTGAGAAAACAAAGTTGGTTTTTATGAGATGGTCACATCAGAAACTACAGACTGTGATTCGTTACCGAGAACAATGATAGTAGTTGAACGGACATCCAAATGACATGCTGCAGCGATCGGGACAGCTACTAAAGAGGGATTGGGAAGAGAGAGGGACGAGGGGACAGAAAAGTCACTTTATGTCCTGGCCTGAAGAATGTGGGGATTTGGCACCTTCTCTCCACGGTGCTTGTGTGCTGTGATTGAGTGGAGCGATTAGGGGACAGGATTGAGATGAGCTGTTCTGGGCTGGGACTCTGAGCCCCCCCCCCCCCCCCCCCCCCCCCCCCGGCGTCTCACCCAGCCATTCCGTGGCGGTAATGCCCTTAAACTCCAGTCACTACCACACCCTGGGTCAGTGCAGCAGCCATTGAGACCCTCCATCAACCAACCAGCTCCCCAGGACCACTGGCATCACCAAAACCAGCCCAGAGATGACCAACCATTCATACACCGAGATCATCACAAACAAAATAGGTCAGAGATGGTTGGCTGGAGGAAAAAGACAAGAGCACCGTCTATCCTGATGCTCATGCGATAAAGATTCATTTGAAACATTTATGGAAACAGTATGACGTTCAGTAACTTCCTTTGGTTCACTTCCCTGCCACAACAGAGAGATAACAAAATACACTGAGCCGCCATTATTGTTGCAAGTGACCCTCCCCCTGATCTAAAATGGATATTCTGAAGGGAAATGCCCTACTTGGCAGACAAGCAGACTCTCACAACAATGAACCCCCACGTGCCATGAAAATAACACCCCTCATAACCAAGTTAATCTCCACTAGGAGAAAAATCATATGAAAGACTCCTTTGATGAAGCACACAGAAGAAAAAAAATGGCAAATGTTGCTGCGCTCCCTCTGAAAAGAACCTGCTTCTCCGCTGCTCGAAGACAGCAGACTACTCTATCAACAGACCACAACAGGACACACCTGCAGCACATTGAGCTCTGTACAGGTGGGCAGGCCCACCAGACACCACAGCCCTTACAGAGCTCACACTCAGTCTACTCCAACTATAAAACATGTCACTATTCCACCATTTATCTGGTATGACCCTGTACATCTCTGGTGCATTATTGTGAATTTAATTGTGATTTCATATGGCACAAATTGTACAACTAGAGTACAGACTAGACGTCATGATGCACAACAAGGCACATTAGCATTCCTTATCACATTTCCAGAAATAAGGCATGTAGCCAGTGGGCAATTTAGCTAAATACAAATTTGTGATGGTCTAGATTTCACACACGATTATTTATTAAATTATTTCAGACAAAAGTCTACATCCCATACAAACAAACCTTGAAATGTACAAAAATACAATTCCTATGTTAGGTGTTTCGTGGCTGTTGATGGTGTACAGTAATATATAGTTTTCCACTTTGAGTAATCACGGTAAACCGGCTAAAACGATTAGTCCTTCCTTGTCGTCACATAATTCCACTGTTAGCACGCTTCAAAGGGGTAACACCAGACAGTGACATGTTCCCACAGGTGGATTCCATGAGTCAATTTGATATGGAAATAAGAGTTTGCATTATCATGATGAGCATGAAAACTCCTACCTAGCTTGAGTAACAGCGGGTCAGAGTTATCGACATGATATTTCGAAAAATAAGATGGCCTACTAATGTCTATCTATGGAAGTCAATGTGGACATGCATGGACGTTCTTCCATAAGTTTTCCTCCAACCAACCAGTGTCCAGCTAGCTGTTATACAATTTGTATCTCTAGGATTTTCAAATATCTTAATTAGTGCACAATCTATGCCTTTAAACTGGTGATGTAATTCCCGCTTTTCAATTCCAATTCGTCGCCGCTAGATACACACCCCTCCTTCCCTCCCCTCCACCCAGACCTGGAAAGAGCAATCCTTTCCACCGGCGTCTTGTAGCAGCTATTTACGTAGCTAGCGAAGGGCCGAGAACCCTAGCAGGTAGTAGCTCGTGTAAATTAGGTTATGAGCTGGGTAAGGAGTAAGTTATACATCTTACTTTCTCAATATATACGTCCATAACACAAAAGTAGGCAAGAAATCCCTTTGTGTGCCTGTCTGATTATGTGGCTAGCTAGCAATGCTGAGTTAAGCTAACGTTAGCCAGCTCGCTATGTCAAATACCGATGTATGCGATTGAGTGTGTGGCTAGCTAGCACAGCTCGTGAGCCAACTATGAGTTCGATTAGCAGGATTTTTTCGAGCACCAGGCATTCATTCCTGTCCCGGGCACAGCCTTCTAGTATTTTTTCCTTAAAAGTTCAGGATTCACGAGGGGACACAAAAGTCACTATACCTGATTCTCCATGATTCTGTGGCTTCAGTGATTCTTCTAACGTTATTTATTTACAGCGGCGTTTCGCGAGGTTATTCCCTGCTCCTCATTGTGTGTCAATTTCAGCCTAAACCGGAAGTCATACAGCACCCCTCCCCTTCCAGACGGCTACTGGCACGCAACCAAAACAGAAAGCTTTCTCATCCAATCAGGTAGGCAAAATATTAAGCCGTTTGTATTGCACCAACCGTAGTACTTCAGAGGGGGGACTTCTCACGATCGACAAATACAATTCAAGTATTCTACGTACCGTCTACGAGTGGGTTAATTCGTTTTAAATGGCCCGGTGCCCCGGGTAATCAGGGTTTGGACTTGTGTAACATTCCATTGGTCCTTAAGTGAAATCTCTACTCAACCGGCGCACTGGGCCATGCAAAACGAATTTTCCCACTGACAGGGCGCTTGTCAGAATATGTAAAGCAGTAAAGATGTTGGTCCAAATTTGGAATGCCTATATTTGATTAGAAGTTACATATATTTATCCTATAGTAACAGCGTATTGCCTCACAATTGAAAATCATATTCCAAAGGAGTTCCTGTCCTTAATTGTATGTATTGTAACGACCCTGGGTTTATAAACCAGTATTATAAAACAGTATAATTGAAACTGGAACATAATTGACATTTAAACATTTAAAGTGTAATCCAACACACTCATTTGTGACATTGACATTAGTCATATAACTTAATTACATTGATTTCTACTAATGGGTGAAATTTAAAAACGACTTTGATTTTGCTTATGGTAGGTTCTATCATATTTTTCTTTGGCGTAATGACGTCAATTTGATGTGTGATATTGGACAGTGTCAGAGTTCTCTCTCAGCCCTGGCCTCTGTCACTCACACTGATCCAGTCTTTGAGGCATGAATCAGGCTTTTTGAAACCCCCACCTGGCTGTCAAAGACATATAAATGTCACTTAGTCAATATCTATTTATATCTATGCTTCTCCACTATTGAAGTGGTCGCCACGTTTGATTTAAGCCATCACTGAAAAGGTTTTCAATTAAATTGTATAAAATGTACAAACACACGCACACACACACATAGATCATTCATAAGGGTTGTTGTTACCCAATATGTAAGTCATACATATGTCACTCACACTGATCCAGTCTTTGAGGCATGAATCAGGCTTTTTGAAACCCCCACCTGGCTGTCAAAGACATATAAATGTCACTTAGTCAATATCTATTTATATCTATGCTTCTCCACTATTGAAGTGGTCGCCACGTTTGATTTAAGCCATCACTGAAAAGGTTTTCAATTAAATTGTATAAAATGTACAAACACACGCACACACACACATAGATCATTCATAAGGGTTGTTGTTACCCAATATGTAAGTCATACATAAAGTCAATGGTTGTTACATATTTACAACTTTACAGGGGCTTTCAAAATAAATAAATACATATTCTAATCTGTACACTAGATGTCACTATTGCTGCTGACAGTTAACGGTGACATGTATCATATTCTTGCCCCAATTTCTTTGTGTCAGAAATCTACTGTATCTTTCAGGTAGGAATATGGCTTTGAAAAAATGTCTACAATGTACCAAATTATTTTACGTTTCTAGTTCATACTCTATTTATTTTCTTTCGGGGGGATTTCTGGTGGGTTTTCATTTTCCAGATATTTGTTCTTTTAGTAATGATCCTGAAACAAAACTCTGTAGAGGTAGCAAAAATATAAAAGGTTTCAACCTACTAGATTAATTTCTTTGCATTATGTCTAATGCTCAATAGATTGTTCAAAACACCATCCTGAGTTCCAATTCATATAAGGAAATCAGTCAATTGAAATAAATTAATTCGGCCCTAATCTATACATTTCACTTGACTGGGCAGGGGAGCCAGGCCCAGCCAATCAGAATCAGTTTTTCCCCACAAAAGGGCTTTATAACAGACAGAAATACTCCTCAGTTTCATCGGCTGTCCGGGCCCTGGTCTCAGATGATCCCGCAGGTGAAGAAGACGCATGTGGATGCCCTGGGCTGGCGTGGTTACATGTCGTCTGTGGTTGTGAAGTCGGTTGGACTTACTGCCAAGTTCTCAAAAATGACATTGGTGGCTCATGGTGGAGAAATTAACATAAAATTATCTGGCAACAGCTCTGGAGAACATTCCTGTAGTCGGCATGCCAATTGCACACTCCCTCAAAACTTGAGATATCTGTGGCACTGTGTTGTGTGACAAAACTGCATATTTTAGAGTGGCCTTTTATTGTCCCCAGCACAAGGTGCACCTGAGTAATGGTCATGCTGTTTAATCAGCTTCTTGATATGCCACACCTGTCAGGTGGATGGATTATTTTAGCAAAGGAGAAATTCTCCTTAACAGAGATGTTAACAAATTTGTGCACAAAATGTGATGTGAGAGAAATAAGCTTTTTGTGCATATGGAAACATTTATGGGATCTTTTATTTCAGTTCATGAAACATGGAACCAACACTTTACATGTTAGGTTTATATATTTTTTCAGTATATTTAGAAACGTCTCAAATTCATCAATGCATTTAACTCAGTAACCGTTAATCTTATTCATATACACATTTAATTGATCTCATAGATGTAGAATCCCACACATAACAAACCTTGAGATGGTCCTTACATTTTCTGTAATAACATCATAAAATACTTTGAGAAACCTGAGAGAGATAACCAATACTTAAATGAATACATCTTAAGATCTCTGAACCAAGACAAACATTTATGTGGTTGTATAAAATGTGTTAAACTTAGTTTAGTTCAGATCACACATAATATGATATTATCCCTGAAAAGGATGACAAATGTAAAGTTGTAGGTTATATAAACACACTCTACAAGCCCTTTACCCCTAAAATGGTGTGGTTGTGATTCAGCCCTACATCTAATCAAAGCTGTATTTTTGGGGTTGAAATAATCTCCATTCTCATCACTACAAAGACAATCACATTATTATACCAAAACACAGATATATACAAAATTGTTTTATAAAACATGATGTGCAGAGAATATCCATGCATATATGGACGCAAATAACAGATGAGTGCATTGATCAATTCACACAAAATGCATAGAAAAACATACACACATTAACTCTTGTTTAATTCTTTAACAAGTGCAAACCAAACAGAATATGCAAACATCGAAGTTGATGACCTGAGTGGCATTGATTCTGATATATCAAATAAGGAGCAATCTTATGAATTGCAACCATTTCTCAAAACGGAGTCACTGCTAAGTAAAAAGAAAGGCACTGCATTTGACACTTTTCCTTGCACGGCACTACATAGCACATTTCATCACCACTGCCATCAAGTTGTCTCTTGGAGAAGTTGAACGTTCTCTAACATCTTTTCTGAGTCTTGGTGGTTCCTTTCAGGACGATGTAAGGCAAGCCCAGGACACAGTTGTCACTGGGCCAGTACTGAAGGCCTGGCAGGGAGTAAGGTATCTCATAGTTGGCATCCAAGTAGGCTATCAGGGTGCTTGCGTAGGCTACAGCGATCACAATCAGAATGTGCCTAGAGGGTGAATAGAAACATGTCAGTCTGTTGATGATTATTCACAACATCAAAGAGAGAATATTATATCTAACTTCTGTTCACATCCTATCCCCTACTTTTACCAGATGCCATACAGGTAGCAGAAGTTGAGCTTTTGCCAGAGGATGCATCCGAAACAGTCACTGATCCAGTAGATGATTGCCATCCCCCACAGGCCAACACCAGACCAGCATAACCGTAGCACCTATTGGTCAGTACAGCTGTGAGTGGGGAGAATAAAGCAGAGCGATAAACACAGAGAGAGTGAGAGAATGAGCGAGAGAGGAACAGAAAGCAGTTATCAGACAGTGAACTGATGGAGTGATAGAATGTGCACTGGACAGTAATGTACAGTACAATAATGAGAGGTATTGCCTTACATCCTCATCTCCAGACCCAATGAGTAGGTGATGTAGAGGGCAAGGCAGTTGAGGACGTAGGCGTTGGCAGTGGGTTTGACAAAGGAGCACAGGGTGGGCCCTTTTCAAAGTTCAATTGGGATTATGTTCACACTCTCATTAATATTGCATTAATCTTTTCCCACCCTTTACTTTAATATTAACACAGTGTTAATGGGAGACTCATTCAGAAAGCTAGGAAGCCCCTCTCTCCGACTGGCTGGTGAATATAGCATACTGCAGGCTGCTCCTGGCCTGGTTGTCAGGCTCCTGGCTTAGCATGGCTTCTGTTTCAACCTGGCGTGCCCTGTAAAAAGATCCTGTCATTGTCTCCTGCCTTATTAACAGCCTACAGTACGTACTGCCGTTTGTTCCCTATAGAGAGAACAACCGCATGATCCTGTAGCAGGGAGATCTAAACACACATGGACGCTGCCCCATGGTTACATTGAATAGAGACAGGAAGGTGAAACACGGTATATGCTACTTCCAGTATTCACAGATAATGTTTTGGCTGCAGAAGCCTTGAGCAGGTGTTATGGTGGCCAACCTGTCATTGATGAAGCATGGGAATACCCTGCGTGAGAACCAGAGGGCGTAGCAGAGCCCCAGCACCCACAGGATGGACTGCTCATCCAGCATCTGGCCCATGAAGCTCAGAGTCATGTGGAAGTAGGCAGAGAAGAGACCTGTAGGGAGGGGACACACATTGATGCCCAGTTCTTAAATGGCCCCTAGCCCCGGCCCTACCCAGTATCTAAAGCAGACCGATGAGGGCACCTTGGGAGTGGAGTTATAACTTAATGAAGGTTGTCCTGGTGTTTGGAGAGAAGAGTGGACACACCCACAAAGATCATCATGATCCAGACCAGGTGTACAGCCAGGTTCCTCTCCCTGGCGTAGGGGTGCAGCAGGTACAGCATGATGGGGGAGATCACAAAGAAGAACAGACTGCTCATCTGGAGAAACAGAAAGGAGTGTTCTAAAAGAGGGATTCACAATGTATTGCAGTGAGTGATGCACCTGTCCACTACATCTATCATCATTGTGGCCATAAAAGATGGTCCTCCGCAAACAAATAAAATACAACAATACATTAGACAAGTGCACAGCAATGGAGTTTTAAAAAGGCACAGTAAGCACAGAGGTGTATATCTCAGCTGGATATTGTAAGAAATAAATCATGTTCACTTACAGTGTACTTCAGAGTGCCTGTAGTTCGCCTCACACCAGTCCAAATCTGAGCTTTCATAGGAGAACACATCATCTTCTCACTAGACTAGAACCCTGAGGGGGAGAAAGAAAGAATAGAGGAAGACCATTCAGGCCATTATTTTCTGTTACTTTCAGAGTTTCCAGCATACAACACAGTGTGACTAACAATGTGGATGTAGCCTTTTTCAAAGACTCCACATGCTCATCCACTTTTTGAAGACTCCATAACAGGGACTGGCTCAAGTGAAATGTCTGTTGTCTGTTTGTCCCCCGTTGAAAAGATAAGCAAATATCCAGGTGTAGGTGTCTTGTCATGGGCTTCTTAAACCACAGTCACCAAAATGGATGCTTCAGTGTTGCTGTTGTTGTTCTGAATGTCACAATCCAATTATAATAAAGATAAATTATATGAGCTATTGTTGTTCAAAGATTATATTATAAATAGATGACTAACAGAGTAGGAAGGACTGTCAATGCACACTGTTCTGCTTCAACCATCCATACTGCAATCATGTGATGCTCTACAATTAGCTTTGACCCAAAGCAAATATCTTATCACCATGTATGCAAGTAGGTTGCAAAAGACCTTGCATCGACAGACTCAATAATACAAGTCATAAATCATGAAATTGTCATCATCAAAACACCTGTCACCTGTGGTTATACATTATATTGACAACAAAACAGCACGTGTTTATATGGAATTGTATATGACCACCATCTCAGATGACTAGATAAAATCGATATAGAGCTTACCTCCAATTTTGTAATCCAAACACAACTACTTTCTTCTCCAAGTGGCATGTGGATTTTAATAGGGGACAAAATTCTCCCGATCCAGTTGCACTAGTCTTGACTGTGACTTCACGCCCTGGTCTGGCAAGAAATACTATTGTTAAATTGACACATTCCCGGTGCCTTTGTTATATTACAACCTGTCAGTTCAATTTAGGCTTTAAGTTGAATGGAAACCAAATGAGCATGGGTAAGCTTTACTCATGAACGTAAAACCTGATATCCAAACTTCGCAACAGGCAACACGCTGTGATAAAAAAATATATATAACTAAAACCTACAATATTAAAGCATTAAGTCATTCCTTATTGGGCATAGTTTGAAATTATACTAATTAAAGCAAATACACATACATGCGTAAATGGCAAAAGCTGCGGCTATTCATATTCTCAATGGGCCAGGTGTACCCGCAGGGATGGCACAAGCGCATGAGTGTGAGGCCACATTGGTCCGATGTCGTCATGCCCTTTGCTTTTGACGGACGGCATATCTTATATAAGCAAGAAGATTCCTGACAATGTTAATTGAAACTTTTGTGCCAGGGAGGTGAGTCGGCATAACTACACTGCTCAAAAAAATAAAGGGAACACTTAAACAACACAATGTAACCCCAAGTCAATCACACATCTGTGAAATCAAACTGTCCACTTAGGAAGCAACACTGATTGACAATACATTTCACATGCTGTTGTGCAAATGGAATAGACAAAAGGTGGAAATTATAAGCAATTAGCAAGACACCCCCAATAAAGGAGTGGTTCTGCAGGTGGTGAACACAGACCACTTCTCAGTTCCTATGCTTCCTGGCTGATGTTTTGGTCACTTTTGAATGCTGGCGGTGCTTTCACTCTAGTGGTAGCATGAGACGGAGTCTACAACCCACACAAGTGGCTCAGGTAGTGCAGCTCATCCAGGATGGCACATCAATGCGAGCTGTGGCAAGAAGGTTTGCTGTGTCTGTCAGCGTAGTGTCCAGAGCATGGAGGCGCTACCAGGAGACAGGCCAGTACATCAGGAGACGTGGAGGAGGCCGTAGGAGGGCAACAACCCAGCAGCAGGACCGCTCCCTCCGCCTTTGTGCAAGGAGGAGCACTGCCAGAGCCCTGCAAAATGACCTCCAGCAGGCCACAAATGTGCATGTTCAAAGATGATGGTACAGAAAAAATACAAAAAAACTAAAATGTTTTTTTCTTTGTATTATCTTTTACCAGATCTAATGTGTTATATTCTCCTACATTAATTTCACATTTCCACAAACTTCAAAGTGTTTCCTTTCAAATTGAAAAAAAGGGATGGATCCTTAAGAGGTTTTTAACATGCACCCCATAGCTATTTGTATGGCTGTATTCAGGAAGTATGTAGTCTGCTCATAACAGAACATGTAGTTTTATCGTCAAGGCATGTTTTTATAAAACATACTTGCTGCATGCTTCAGTAACTGCTCCAATGAATAGTATAAACCTGCAGCCACACATTGACCATTGTAAATGATTAGCATTTCAATTTTGAACACCTAAAGTTCCCAGTTGTATTCACGGCTCACCTGCTGGACCAGTGTTCCCAGCTGGAGAATAATCTGCTGCGCTGCACTCTCTTTTGTCCACCTGTCATTCACAACCACCTGTAGGAATCATTACGCTACCAATTCCAGGTGACACATCATTCATAGCCATAATGAAGACAGCATTCATACAGGGTTACGACACTTCGAACAAGGATGCATTCTAGGGTTCATCACACATCGCTAACATGATGTAAGAATGAGGTGGTCTTTAAGCATCAAGTTTAATTTAGTTACACATGATGCCAATGACGATGCAAACAGTGTATCAATCATTTGGGTTTATAGAAAATATTTATTTATTGTGACCACTGTCACTGGGCACAAAATATAAATTCTCTGTTCATTTGTTAATTTCAATGGGAAGTTATTTTACAACAGTTATAAAATAAGTCCATAAACTAGTTTTGTAATGAATCCAACATAGCAGAAAGAAGCTTATAACACCAAACAACCATGTATATTATCATACATCAGTCAACCTTTCATTTTCAGAGCATTTGCAAGAATTGAAGACATGGAAATGGTGCAACAGTACCTCCTACTGGTTGCTTACAGGTAGTATTTACTTGAATAGAAAACATGGACTTTTGGGATGATTTTTAATCTACACTTGATGGCCCTACATTTGATATCACAAAGCAATTTTTTATGTGCATAAAATCATTGCATCTTCTTTTGCGTTAGCACCTCAAGCTTTGCATCAAAGTCCTCTTCTGTGAAACTGGAATAAGGCCCAGTTAAATCAGTTATGGCTGACAATATAACACAAATGAAAAATAAAAAGGCACAGTCTTCTGTTTCAGAAAGCTTTTCAACATGTTTCTTTCTCTGTACTGATATTGTTGTGCAGATAATACAAAGAACTGGTGTCAACATGACGATCCTGTTGAAACGCTTGTGAATCAGATATTACTGTTTGGCTCACATGCAATTCACCATTGCTTTACAGTGGATCGTTATGTCATTCAGCTTTTCGGCCACAGGACAGGCAGTCATCAGATTTTCTCCACATAGTTCCCAGGGAAGAGTCCCTCCTTGCCACGAAACCTGCCCCTCCACCAGCCTGATGCATCTGCAAGGGAAAGGTAACCTTTCAGCAATGGTGTTCTAGTGCCAAACATTACAGCAGTGGTGTACTAGTGCCAAACATTACAGCAGTGGTGTTCTAGTGCCAAACATTACAGCAGTGGTGTTCTAGTGCCAAGCATTACAGCAGTGGTGTTCTAGTGCCAAGCATTACAGCAGTGGTGTACTAGTGCCAAACATTACAGCAGTGGTGTTCTAGTGCCAAACATTACAGCAGTGGTGTTCTAGTGCCAAACATTACAGCAGTGGTGTTCTAGTGCCAAACATTACAGCAGTGGTGTACTAGTGCCAAACATTACAGCAGTGGTGTTCTAGTGCCAAACATTACAGCAGTGGTGTACTAGTGCCAAGCATTACAGCAGTGGTGTACTAGTGCCAAACATTACAGCAGTGGTGTACTAGTGCCAAACATTACAGCAGTGGTGTACTAGTGCCAAACATTACAGCAGTGGTGTACTAGTGCCAAACATTACAGCAGTGGTGTACTAGTGCCAAGCATTACAGCAGTGGTGTTCTAGTGCCAAGCATTACAGCAGTGGTGTACTAGTGCCAAACATTACAGCAGTGGTGTACTAGTGCCAAACATTACAGCAGTGGTGTACTAGTGCCAAACATTACAGCAGTGGTGTACTAGTGCCAAACATTACAGCAGTGGTGTACTAGTGCCAAACATTACAGCAGTGGTGTACTAGTGCCAAACATTACAGCAGTGGTGTACTAGTGCCAAACATTACAGCAGTGGTGTACTAGTGCCAAACATTACAGCAGTGGTGTTCTAGTGCCAAACATTACAGCAGTGGTGTTCTAGTGCCAAACATTACAGCAGTGGTGTTCTAGTGCCAAACATTACAGCAGTGGTGTACTAGTGCCAAACATTACAGCAGTGGTGTACTAGTGCCAAACATTACAGCAGTGGTGTACTAGTGCCAAACATTACAGCAGTGGTGTACTAGTGCCAAACATTACAGCAGTGGTGTTCTAGTGCCAAACATTACAGCAGTGGTGTACTAGTGCCAAACATTACAGCAGTGGTGTACTAGTGCCAAACATTACAGCAGTGGTGTTCTAGTGCCAAACATTACAGCAGTGGTGTACTAGTGCCAAACATTACAGCAGTGGTGTTCTAGTGCCAAACATTACAGCAGTGGTGTACTAGTGCCAAACATTACAGCAGTGGTGTTCTAGTGCCAAACATTACAGCAGTGGTGTACTAGTGCCAAACATTACAGCAGTGGTGTACTAGTGCCAAACATTACAGCAGTGGTGTACTAGTGCCAAACATTACAGCAGTGGTGTTCTAGTGCCAAACATTACAGCAGTGGTGTACTAGTGCCAAACATTACAGCAGTGGTGTACTAGTGCCAAACATTACAGCAGTGGTGTACTAGTGCCAAACATTACAGCAGTGGTGTACTAGTGCCAAACATTACAGCAGTGGTGTTCTAGTGCCAAACATTACAGCAGTGGTGTACTAGTGCCAAACATTACAGCAGTGGTGTACTAGTGCCAAACATTACAGCAGTGGTGTTCTAGTGCCAAACATTACAGCAGTGGTGTTCTAGTGCCAAACATTACAGCAGTGGTGTTCTAGTGCCAAACATTACAGCAGTGGTGTTCTAGTGCCAAACATTACAGCAGTGGTGTTCTAGTGCCAAACATTACAGCAGTGGTGTTCTAGTGCCAAACATTACAGCAGTGGTGTTCTAGTGCCAAACATTACAGCAGTGGTGTACTAGTGCCAAACATTACAGCAGTGGTGTACTAGTGCCAAACATTACAGCAGTGGTGTTCTAGTGCCAAACATTACAGCAGTGGTGTACTAGTGCCAAACATTACAGCAGTGGTGTTCTAGTGCCAAACATTACAGCAGTGGTGTTCTAGTGCCAAACATTACAGCAGTGGTGTTCTAGTGCCAAACATTACAGCAGTGGTGTACTAGTGCCAAACATTACAGCAGTGGTGTTCTAGTGCCAAACATTACAGCAGTGGTGTACTAGTGCCAAACATTACAGCAGTGGTGTTCTAGTGCCAAACATTACAGCAGTGGTGTACTAGTGCCAAACATTACAGCAGTGGTGTTCTAGTGCCAAACATTACAGCAGTGGTGTACTAGTGCCAAACATTACAGCAGTGGTGTTCTAGTGCCAAACATTACAGCAGTGGTGTTCTAGTGCCAAACATTACAGCAGTGGTGTACTAGTGCCAAACATTACAGCAGTGGTGTTCTAGTGCCAAACATTACAGCAGTGGTGTTCTAGTGCCAAACATTACAGCAGTGGTGTACTAGTGCCAAACATTACAGCAGTGGTGTACTAGTGCCAAACATTACAGCAGTGGTGTTCTAGTGCCAAACATTACAGCAGTGGTGTTCTAGTGCCAAACATTACAGCAGTGGTGTACTAGTGCCAAACATTACAGCAGTGGTGTTCTAGTGCCAAACATTACAGCAGTGGTGTTCTAGTGCCAAGCATTACAGCAGTGGTGTTCTAGTGCCAAGCATTACAGCAGTGGTGTTCTAGTGCCAAACATTACAGCAGTGGTGTACTAGTGCCAAACATTACAGCAGTGGTGTACTAGTGCCAAACATTACAGCAGTGGTGTTCTAGTGCCAAACATTACAGCAGTGGTGTTCTAGTGCCAAACATTACAGCAGTGGTGTTCTAGTGCCAAACATTACAGCAGTGGTGTTCTAGTGCCAAACATTACAGCAGTGGTGTACTAGTGCCAAACATTACAGCAGTGGTGTACTAGTGCCAAACATTACAGCAGTGGTGTACTAGTGCCAAACATTACAGCAGTGGTGTACTAGTGCCAAACATTACAGCAGTGGTGTACTAGTGCCAAACATTACAGCAGTGGTGTACTAGTGCCAAACATTACAGCAGTGGTGTTCTAGTGCCAAACATTACAGCAGTGGTGTACTAGTGCCAAACATTACAGCAGTGGTGTACTAGTGCCAAACATTACAGCAGTGGTGTTCTAGTGCCAAACATTACAGCAGTGGTGTTCTAGTGCCAAGCATTACAGCAGTGGTGTTCTAGTGCCAAGCATTACAGCAGTGGTGTTCTAGTGCCAAACATTACAGCAGTGGTGTACTAGTGCCAAACATTACAGCAGTGGTGTACTAGTGCCAAGCATTACAGCAGTGGTGTTCTAGTGCCAAACATTACAGCAGTGGTGTACTAGTGCCAAACATTACAGCAGTGGTGTACTAGTGCCAAACATTACAGCAGTGGTGTTCTAGTGCCAAGCATTACAGCAGTGGTGTTCTAGTGCCAAGCATTACAGCAGTGGTGTTCTAGTGCCAAACATTACAGCAGTGGTGTACTAGTGCCAAACATTACAGCAGTGGTGTTCTAGTGCCAAGCATTACAGCAGTGGTGTACTAGTGCCAAGCATTACAGCAGTGGTGTTCTAGTGCCAAACATTACAGCAGTGGTGTTCTAGTGCCAAGCATTACAGCAGTGGTGTTCTAGTGCCAAGCATTACAGCAGTGGTGTTCTAGTGCCAAGCATTACAGCAGTGGTGTTCTAGTGCCAAGCATTACAGCAGTGGTGTTCTAGTGCCAAGCATTACAGCAGTGGTGTTCTAGTGCCAAGCATTACAGCAGTGGTGTTCTAGTGCCAAGCATTACAGCAGTGGTGTTCTAGTGCCAAGCATTACAGCAGTGGTGTTCTAGTGCCAAACATTACAGCAGTGGTGTTCTAGTGCCAAACATTACAGCAGTGGTGTTCTAGTGCCAAACATTACAGCAGTGGTGTTCTAGTGCCAAACATTACAGCAGTGGTGTACTAGTGCCAAACATTACAGCAGTGGTGTACTAGTGCCAAACATTACAGCAGTGGTGTTCTAGTGCCAAACATTACAGCAGTGGTGTTCTAGTGCCAAACATTACAGCAGTGGTGTTCTAGTGCCAAGCATTACAGCAGTGGTGTTCTAGTGCCAAACATTACAGCAGTGGTGTTCTAGTGCCAAACATTACAGCAGTGGTGTTCTAGTGCCAAGCATTACAGCAGTGGTGTTCTAGTGCCAAACATTACAGCAGTGGTGTTCTAGTGCCAAACATTACAGCAGTGGTGTTCTAGTGCCAAGCATTACAGCAGTGGTGTTCTAGTGCCAAACATTACAGCAGTGGTGTTCTAGTGCCAAACATTACAGCAGTGGTGTTCTAGTGCCAAGCATTACAGCAGTGGTGTTCTAGTGCCAAACATTACAGCAGTGGTGTTCTAGTGCCAAGCATTACAGCAGTGGTGTTCTAGTGCCAAACATTACAGCAGTGGTGTACTAGTGCCAAACATTACAGCAGTGGTGTACTAGTGCCAAACATTACAGCAGTGGTGTGTTATGTGTTAAATCTGACAATTAATCTTGATGGTTGTAAAGTCGTCTCAAATAAAACTGTGAAGGACCTCGGCGTTACTCTGGACCCTGATCTCTCTTTTGATGAACATATCAAGACTGTTTCAAGGACAGCTTTTTTCCATCTACGTAACATTGCAAAAATCAGAAATTTTCTGTCCAAAAATTATGCAGAAAAATTAATCCATGCTTTTGTTACTTCTAGGTTAGACTACTGCAATGCTCTACTTTCCGGCTACCCGGATAAAGCACTAAATAAACTTCAGTTAGTGCTAAATACGGCTGCTAGAATCCTGACTAGAACCAAAAAATTTTATCAAATTACTCCAGTGCTAGCCTCCCTACACTGGCTTCCTGTTAAGGCAAGGGCTGATTTCAAGGTTTTACTGTTAACCTACAAAGCGTTACATGGGCTTGCTCCTACCTATCTTTCCGAGTTGGTCCTGCGGTACATACCTACACGTACGCTACGGTCACAAGACGCAGGCCTCCTAATTGTCCCTAGAATTTCTAAGCAAACAGCTGGAGGCAGGGCTTTCTCCTATAGATCTCCATTTTTATGGAATGGTCTGCCTACCCATGTGAGAGACGCAGACTCGGTCTCAACCTTTAAGTCTTTATTGAAGACTCATCTCTTCAGTAGGTCCTATGATTGAGTGTAGTCTGGCCCAGGAGTGTGAAGGTGAACGGAAAGGCTCTGGAGCAACGGACCGCCCTTGCTGTCTCTGCCTGGCCGGTTCCCCTCTCTCCACTGGGATTCTCTGCCTCTAACCCTATTACAGGGGCTGAGTCACTGGCTTACTGGTGCTCTTTCATGCCGTCCCTAGGAGGGGTGCGTCACTTGAGTGGGTTGAGTCACTGACGTGATCTTCCTGTCTGGGTTGAAGCCCCCCCTTGGGTTGTGCCGTGGCGGAGATCTTTGTGGGCTATACTCGGCCTTGTCTCAGGATGGTAAGTTGGTGGTTGAAGATATCCCTCTAGTGGTGTGGGGGCTGTGCCTTGGCAAAGTGGGTGGGGTTATATCCTTCCTGTTTGGCCCTGTCCGGGGGTATCATCGGATGGGGCCACAGTGTCTCCTGACCCCTCCTGTCTCAGCCTCCAGTATTTATGCTGCATTAGTTTGTGTCGGGGGGCTAGGGTCAGTTTGTTATATCTGGCGTACTTCTGTCTTATCCGGTGTCCTGTGTGAATTTAAGTATGCTCTCTCTAATTCTTTCTTTCTCTCTTTCTTTTTCTCTCTCGGAGGACCTGTGCCCTAGGACCATGCCTCAGGATGACCTGACATGATGACTCCTTGCTGTCCCCAGTCCACCTGGCCGTGCTGCTGCTCCAGTTTCAACTGTTCTGCCTGCGGCTATGGAACCCGGACCTGTTCACCGGACGTGCTACCTGTCCCAGACCTGCTGTTTTCAACTCTCTAGAGACCGCAGGAGCGGTAGAGATACTCTTAATGATCGGCTATGAAAAGCCAACTGACATTTACTCCTGAGGTGCTGCACCCTCGACAACCACTGTGATTATTATTATTTGACCATGCTGGTCATTTATGAACATTTGAACATCTTGGCCATGTTCTGTTATAATCTCCACCCGGCACAGCCAGAAGAGGACTGGCCACCCCTCATAGCCTGGTTCCTCTCTAGGTTTCTTCCTAGGTTTTGGCCTTTCTAGGGAGTTTTTCCTAGCCACCGTGCTTCTACACCTGCATTGCTTGCTGTTTGGGGTTTTAGGCTGGGTTTCTGTACAGCACTTTGAGATATCAGCTGATGTACGAAGGGCTATATAAATAAATTTGATTTGATTTGATGTACTAGTGCCAAGCATTACAGCAGTGGTGTACTAGTGCCAAGCGTCAAACACCTCAGTAGGTGCTCTAGTCTCCTCTTTCTTCCCCGTTCCTTTGTTCAGAATGGACACAGTTTCTTTTTTCACAAATAAACAATTGAATACTATTCTATTGCCTCCCTACGTGTACCTTACCTTCATTGAGCAGGTCGATGACATCATTGGCGTCGAAGCTGAGCTCATCGGTGTCCTGGCCAGCATACTGGTACAACGCCCGGCAACGCGGGTCCATGGGGCGTGGCTGGGCCTTGGACCGGCTGATTGGGGCCGGGGGCGGCCGCTGGCTGCTGATACTCCTCCTCCTCTGCATTCTGAAGAGAGGTATAAAGGGATGAGATATACAGGGAGAGAGATGAGAGCTCAAGTTCTATCCTTCATTGCAGATAGTATATTTTTGTGAATGCCCAATGTATGCTCAGTTTATTCAGCTCACCCAGACACGCCCTGGTCAGGCACGTTGAGGAAGTCCAGGTTCCCCTGTTGAGTCTGAGTCTGAGCCGGGCCTCGTCTGGGATTCTGGGAGCCCAGTTTGGGGAGGACGGCGCTGGGGGGGCGGTTCTGTTTCTGGGAGGTGTAGGTGTGCTGCTGGGGCGGTGGAGCACCTCTACCTCTGGGTGCACCATTCTGGGACCCTAGTCAAAGAAGAGCAACAGAGATACAAGGTCAACACAAGACAGACATACAGTACATCCATTCATACACTAATAACTCAACATAATTATCATGGTGGTGGTACACAGTTCATAGTAAGGATTGCAAGTCCATGTTCATGGAGTGATTGTTGCTGATGACGTAGGAACATGTCTGAACAGATTCATGAGTTTACCTCTACTGGGAGGCTGACTCCTGCCGCCTGCACGGATCTGTAGTGCTCCCTTCTTGGTGGGCTCTGACAAAATAAACATGTTGAGTTTTAAAGGATGACGTATTAGGAAAAATAATATATGTTATATATCAAGTCAGCCTGAGTATTCTATAGATATACACGTCCATCTGTATCTACAGTATGTCTCTCTCTTTTCTCCTTCTGCATGTGCTTCTCTCTCTTCCTGTTACTCACTGGAGGTCTTGGGCAGGCCGTCTCCCACCGTGATGGTGAGGGTCTTTCCAGCTGGTTTGATCTCTGCCAGGTCCCCCTGTCCCCTCTGGAACACCACAACACGGGTGCCCCCTCCTCCCCAGCCCTCCTTCTTCACCCGGAACTCCAGCCTACAGAGAGCCACAACAGAGGATGATTTTACTAGATGCTTTTATCCAAAGTTAATCCAATCCACTAAACCATGGAGTCATACAGCAAGGATTTCACTATCCAGTATGTGTGTAGTCCTACCTGTCATTGAAGGAGAGAGACAGCTTGTTCTTGGTCACCTCTTCATAGCGCTTACAGAGCAGGCTGAGGAACTCAGTCTTGAAGTTGGACTCCAGCAGACTATCATACTGAGTCTCATGCACGATGAAGAAATCATCCTGTCTCATACTACAGGGAGAGGGAGAAATATATAAATGGAGAGTTTTACAGGATTGGCATTGGTAGAAGAAGTGTCATACCCACACAGGCGGGGGATATAATTGCACAATGCGGAGTTTTAAAAGATCCTGTGTTATCAGTTCCTGTTTTATAATTAACCACACTAACCACAAAAACTCCCATTGACACTGCCTGGAGATGACATCACACTGCACTGTTACATGCTGTTCTAAGTTCAGCAGTGAGAAAAAAGCTTTACCTGAGAGAGATAGAGTGGATACTCTCAAACTCCAGCTTCCGTTTTAACACCTCCTTTATCTGTCCCTTCTCTGGCCCCTTCTTCACCTTCTCTCTGCCTATCAGGTAGATGCCTTTGGGAGACAGAATCAGGTCCCTCTTGATGGACTGGAGAGAGAGATAATAGAAGAGAGTGAGTGGGTATAAATGGAAGAAGTAAGAAGTCAACCCCATGCTGTGCTGTTAACCCCGGCATTGGCTCGGTTTTCCTCACCACACTGTGGTGGAGGAAGTGGTATGCTCACCTTGAACCTGCGGTCAAACTTGTTGACAGAGTCTGCGAAGTCAACTCGCTCCCTCTTGGCCAGGAACTGTCTGAGCTCAGGCCTCTGCTCCAGTCCCAGATAGTCTCCTACAAAGTTCCTGTTGATGCTGTTCCTCCTCCGCTCCTTAGAGTTATACAGGATGTCTGAAGCTGGGGACAACATGGGAGAGAGAGTTCCTGGGAATGCATATTCATTGCTGTATATTCACATTAATTTATGTATAATCATTTTTCTTTCTTGTTCCATCCCCACACCTCTCCGGGATCATTGACACACTCACCATCTTCCCTCATCTGTTCATATTTCCGCCTGGCGATGTACTTCCTCCAGGCCTTCTGGATGGTCCTGGCGAACGTGTCAAATTTCCTCTCCCGCATCTCCTCCAATAGGAAGAGCTAGAGGAGACGGAGGAGAGAGGGAATGCTTAGATCAAATAAACTATTTTGCATTGTAAAAGATGAATACCTCACACCTTTTAATACAGTTCATTTATTCACCCTTAAACTGGGAAGTCCCATTGAGATGAAAGAAACATAACTTTTCCCAGGGAGAACTACAGTATGTGGGCCCCTACCGACTCTGGGGCCTTGACGAAGACCTTGGAGCGTCCCATCTGGTACTGGTCTGTGTCCATGTTGACAGAGCGGAGGAGATGCAGAACCCCCTGCTGCTCTCCCCCCCGCCAGTTTGGCCACGTCTCTGCCGTCAGGATGGCGTACCTGTAGGCCAAACACAGTGAGTCAGGTACTGGGTAGAGCATACAGTAGACTCTCCATCCCCCCACACACACTGAGATGACACCCAGCAGACACTGAACGACACCCAGCAGACACTGAACGACACACACCTAAGAGTAAGTAAGACTCACCTCTGTAGGAACTTATTGAAGACTCTGCGGTAGGCGTAGCCGGCTCGACGTACACGGATATTCTCCCGCAGCCCAAGGTACTCCACCTGGTGCTTCGCCCTAAATACATACATACACACACACACACACACACACACACACACACACACACACACACACACACACACACACACACACACACACACACACACACACACACACACACACACACACACACACACACACACACACACACACACACACACACACACACACACACACACACACACACACACACACACAGACACACAGGTTCAATATCCCCTATGTTCTAATGTTCCAAACCAGAGCATTATAGCGCCTGAATTCTTCTGAATTCCCTAAATATTCTGCCATTGTATATGATGTCTGTTAGGGGGTGTTATAGGGACACACCGACTCTCTTCCCAGTCCTTGGGTCTCTTAGTCTCGTTGGGTTTGATACATCGGATATAGTGGGGGGTGCACTTCATCAACGTGTTCACCAGATCATTGGCTTGTTTC
Source organism: Salvelinus alpinus (assembly GCF_045679555.1). NCBI lineage: Eukaryota > Metazoa > Chordata > Actinopteri > Salmoniformes > Salmonidae > Salvelinus > Salvelinus alpinus. The sequence continues at coordinate 23,423,496 of NC_092091.1, forward strand.
TGCAGAGAGAACATAAGGGATGGATGTACCACCACATACTGATAAGCTGAAATCTTTGGGAGTGCTGTTACATTCAGCCACTGAACCATAGTTCTGGTACAGTAGTAGAGTGGGGACTGTTACCTTGATCTTACAGCTAGCAGTGGTGGGCCTGCTCTTCTTGTCTGTGTTGACGTTTTCAGGGAAGAGGCTGCGGATGAAGGCACTGTGGGGACAAGATGGAGGACCATATTGAATTGCAGTTCACATTAAGTTAGGCTTGCAAGCATTTTAGCTAGGTAGCCTATGAAAACAAAAACTAAAAGTGTACTGAATGGCAGAGTCATGAAAGAGAGGAGGATGGCATTGGGGTTCAACTTTTTGTTTTTCACTTGCGCGAGCAAGCACGCACACACAGAAATCAGTACCATGGACAGCCACATGATATTTTGCAACATTGATTGGGACTACATTGTTTTGTTATCTTTAAGTTTGTTTTCAATGCATTAAACTAAGCCTTGTTGATTTGATGACATTTAAATGTTTAAGTTGAAATGGTGCTGGAATAGCGGAGGCAGTGCTCATGTTGTCTCTGTGCTGACTTGCGGTAACTCTGTGGTTCTAAATCAGTAGTTGTTTAGTAAACTGTCAAAAACATTAACTTGCTTGACAGTACTGCAGGTAATATTCTGTCTGTATGTTACATGCAATACTTGCTTTGTGGACATCACCGGACAGATGTTGCTCTCCAGTTTTGTGATTAAACAAATGTATGTGTAGTTGAATTTATTCGGCCACTGTGTGACTGTTGTCTTTTTATTGTTACGGCCTTATTGTATATCACGGTGGCGTATAAATGAATAGGTTATAGAACAAACAACACAAATATGAAATATCTAGCTAGATAAAAACTAAAAGCTTCCAGCAAAGGTCAGCACCTTCAGTTCTGAGTTCCGACACCTGTCAGATGGTAGTGTAACACCTGAAGCTTGGAACGTCATCATCAGGTGGTGTTGTTACTTTGTTACAAGCATCGCTATGTTGTGTCGAATCAGAAGTGCTTCGAAAACTGCATCGGAGTGTCGGAGCTCCGGTATCAATCGTCCCATCACTAGGGAGCAATAATAAATATTCTGTTGCACTCTTCAGTTGGCTATATTAAGAGGCTTGAAAAATTATTATTGTGATATAATGTTTATGTCATTGAGAAATTTGGCCATAGAATCAATGACCGAAAAAAGACGTATTTTCAACGTCTGTATAATATGTATTTTTGACGTCCGGAAAATACGTCTTTTCACCTTTCATTCAGCACCTAAAATGCACCTGATTTCAACATCAGGAAAATACCAGAAAATGTGTATTTTCGATGTGCAGAAAATATGTGTTTTCGACGTCCGGAAAATATGTATTTTCGATGTCCATAAATTGTATTATCGACGTGAAGAAAATATGTATTTTCACCATTCGTTCAGCACATAAAATGAACCTGACATCCACATCTGAAAAAGAGGTCTAAAAGACGTCTTTCAACGTCATTTTGCTTACTGGGATGTGTCAGTTCAGGTAAAGATAGAGGTATACATACTGTTCGCTGCTCTGCATGAGTTCAATAAGGTCAGTAAAAAGCACATCCCGGTTTCTCTCACAGAAGCCGTTTATTTCGTAGGAGACCTGAGGTGACAGATAATACATTATGTGTAAGTCTTATTCACAGCAACCTTCACACCTCACCCATATGTCTACCCACATGAAGTGTTTACTTAAATCAGTTTTGAGTTTACAACTCTTGTCTTCTCCTGGTACTCACCTTGCCTGCATAGTGGTGGATGACGAAGCCTGAGTTCCAGCTGTTGAAGTGTTCGTGTGTGCCCACCGCCGCCGAGAGCTTCTGGAGCAGGGTGCCGTCTGCCCCCTCACCCTTGGCATGCATGGTGGCACACACATCATCCAGCACACTCATGATGCCTGGCGGGTTCTGGAGGGGAGGGATTGTTAGAAATTTAGAGTGGTAGCCACAAATAGAATATACAGACACATCTGAATTGATTGGCACCATTGATAAAGTTTAGCAAAAAAGACTGTATAATATAAATAATACAAATACTGAGCTACAGTGAGCTCCAAAAGTATTGGGACAGTGACAATCGTGCTGTTGTTATCCCATATTCCTACTCTACAAACTTGTTGGATGCATTTGCTGTTTGTTTTGGTTGTGTTTCAGATCATTTTGTGCCCAATAGAAATGAATGGTAACTAATGTATTTTGTCATTTTGGAGTCACTTTTATTGTAAATTAGAATAGAATATGTTTCTAAACACTTCTACATGAATGTGGATGCTACCTTGATTACACATAGTCCTGAATGAATCGTGAATAATAATGCGTGAGAAAGTTACAAACGGACAAATGTCATACCTCCAAGACATGCTAACCTCTCACCATTACATTAACAGGGGATGTTAGCATTTTTCGGGGTATGACATCACTCATCACTATTCATGATTCATTTAGGACTTACACTATGTAATTGGCAAATAATTAGGCTAACTCTTACCACCTGCAAACACACACAAGAGACACCCACACCCTGAAACCAACTCACGTTTGAATTCAGTCCTGGCCACTAGCATTTCTTAATTCACAAAGTCTAAAACAGGAGGTCAAATCAGGAACTGCAGTCACCCTTTAAAGCTGCAATATGTAACTTTTTCGGCAACTTGACCAAATTAACATAGAAATGTGTGTTATAGATCTGTCATTCTCATTGAAAGCAAGTCGAAGAAGCAGGAGATCTGTTCGATGTGCGCTGTTTTTATGCTTCCCGTTCTTAAGCCTTGTTTATGCGTATTTTACTTTCGGTTTTGTACACCAGCTTCAAACAGCTAAAAATGTAATAATTTTGGTTATGGAATGGATATTTCATAGCGGTTTAGATGATTCTCAACACTATACTTGCTTGTTTTGTCACATAAACTGAAATTAGGTGAACTATTAGAATTTTAGCAACTAGAAAATGGTGGAATGATTTCTGCATTGTGCATCTTTAAGGAACTGTATTGTAGCCTTTTATGGCTTTCCTTGGGGTATAAAAATGAGGTAACATGCATGCAAAATCCATTTGTCATCCATCACCATGGGCAAAGGCAAAGAACTCACTAATGAAAAGAGACAAATGGCTGTTGACTTTTATAAATCAGCCAATGGGTACAGAAAAACACAGAAAACCAAATATACCACTTACCGCTATTAGGGAAACAACAAAGAAGTTTAAAATCACTGGAACAGTGTTAAACTTACCTGGTAGAAGACCTACGTGTATCTTGTCCCCACGTACAGTGAGGAAGATCGTTTGGGAGGCAAAGAAAAGTCTGAGGGCCACAGTTGTAGAATTACAGAACTTGGTCGTGTCTTGGGGTCACCAAGTCTCCAAATCTACATTAGATGACACCTCCATGCCAATAGGCTATTTGGATTGAAACCGGGTGCTATGGTCAGATGAGACGAAAATAGAGCTCTTTGGCACGCACACCAGTGGTGTTTGGTCTCGATAGAAGGATGCATATGCAGAAAATAACCTCATACCTACTATAAAATATGCTGGTGGATCTTTGATGTTACGGGGATCATGAACTCTACCAAGTACCAGGACATTTTAGCCAAAAACCTGGTTGCCTCTGCCAGGAGGTTGGAACTTGGCCATAAGTGGCTTCCAGCAAGACAATGGACCCAAGCAACATCAAAATCAACAAAGAATTTGTTAATTTAACACAAAATCAACATTTTGCAATGGCCATCTCAGTCTATGGACTTGAAACCCATTGAAAACCTGTGGTTTATATTGAAGAGGGCAGTCCATAAGCACAGGTGAAGGATATCAAGGATCTGGAAATATTCTGTGTGGAGGAATGGTCTCAGATCCCTCCCAATGTGATCTTCAAAGTCATAAAATATTATAGGAAAAGGCTACATCCATGTAAAGGGGAGGTTTGCACAAAGTATTGAAAACAGGGGTGCCAATACTGTTGACACCTATCTTTAAAAAAATGTTTGTATTACTTGTTAAACAAAATATTTTTAGTTGAGCATTGTATTAGTATAAAATAATGATTTACATTACCAGTCAAAAGTTTGGACACACCTACTCATTCAGGGGTTTTTCTTTATTTTTATTATGTTCCACATTGTAGAATAATAGTGAAGACATCAAAACTATGAAATAACACTTTTGGAATTATGTAGTAACCAAAAAAGTATAAAACAAATACAAATATATTTTATATTTGAGATTCTTCAAAGTAGCTACTCTTTGCCTTGATGACAGCTTTGCACATTATTGGCATTCTCTCAACCAGCTTCATGAGGTAGTCACCTGGAATGCATTTCAATTAACAGGTGTGCCTTGTAAAAAGTTAAGTTGTGGAATTTATTTCCTTCTTAATACGTTTGAGCCAATCAGTTGTGTTGTGACAAGGTAGGGGTGGTATACAGAAGATAGCCCTATTTGGTAAAAGACCAAGTCTATATTATGTCAAGAACAGCTCAAATAAGCAAAGAGAAACAACAGTCCATCATTACTTTAAGACATGAAGATCAGTCAATACGGAAAATTTCAAGAACTTTGAAAGTTTTTTCAACTGCAGTAGCAAAAACCATCAAGCGCTATGATGAAACTGGCTCTCATGAGGACCGCCACAGGAAAGGAAGACCCAGAGTTACCTATGCTGCAGAGGATAAGTTCATTAGAGTTAACTGCGCCTCAGATTGCAGCCCAAATAAATGCTTCACAGTGTTCAAGTAACAGACATCTCAACATCAACTGTTCAGAGGAGACTGCGTGAATCAGGCCTTCATGGTCGAATTGTTACAAAGAAACCACTTCTAAAGGACAACAATAATAATAAGAGACTTGCTTGTGCAAAGAAACACAAGCAATGGACATTAGACTGGTGGAAATCTGTCCTTTGGTCTGATGAGTCCAAATTTTAGATTTTTGGTTCCAACCGCTGTGTCTTTGTGAGACGCGGAGTAGGTGAACGGATGATGTGTGGTTCCACATGTGTGGTTCCCACCGTGAAGCATGGAGGAGGTGGTGTGATGGTGTGGGGGTGCTTTACTGGTGACGCTATCTATGATTTATTTATAATTCAAGGCACACTTAACCAGCATGGCTTCCACAGCATTCTGCAGCGATACGCCATCCCATCTAGTTTGTGCTTAGTGGGACTATTATTTGTTTTTCAACAGGACAATGACCCACCACACCTCCAGGCGGTGTAAGGTCTATTTGACCAAGAAGGAGAGTGAAGGAGTGCTGCATCAGATGACCTGGCCTCCACAATCACCTGACCTCAACCCAATTGAGATGGTTTGGGATGAGTTGGACCGCAGAGTGAAGGAAAAGCAGCCAACAAATGCTCAGCATATGTGGGAACTGCTTCAAGACTGTTGGAAAAGCATTCCAGGTGAATCTGGTTAAGAGAATGCCAAGAGTGTGCAAAGCTGTCATCAAGGCAAAGGGTGGCAACTTTGAAGAATCTCAAATATAAAATATATTTTGATTTGTTTATGTCACGTTCTGACCATAGTTCTTGTGTGTTTTGCTTGTTTTAGTGTTGGTAAGGACGTGAGCTGGGTGGGCATTCTATGTTGTGTGTCTAGTTTGTCTGTTTCTATGTTTGGCCTAATATGGTTCCCAATTAGAGGCAGGTGTTTTGTGTTGTCTTTGATTGGGAATCATATTTAGGTGGCTTGTTTTGTGTTGGGGATTGTGGGTGGTTGTTTCCTGTCTTTGTGTTTCTCTGCACCAGCTAGGACTGTATCGGTTTGCCACATTTTATTATTTTGTTGTTTGTAAGTGTTCACAGTTTTGTAATTAAACATGTTGAGCACTGGCTACGCTGCGTGTTGGTCCGATCCTTGCTACATCTTCTCTTCTCGTGAAGAGGAGGAAGGCTGCCGTTACAGTTTAACAACTTTTTGGATACTACATGATTCCGTGTGTGTTATTTCATAGTTTTGATGTCTTCACTATTGTTCTACAATGTAGAAAATAGGAAAAATAAAGAAAAACCCTTGAATGAGTAGGTGTGTCCAAACTTTGACTGGTACTGTATTTGATACAGTCTTTTTTGCTCATCTTTATTCAGGGTGCCAATAATTTTGGATGTGACTGTAGATACAGTTGAGGAGATATTGTGTAATTTTGAGCTTACCAACTTATTCTCGATGAGGTCACAGACAACCTTGTTGTTGAAATACTCAATTGGTGTCCACTTGATGCCTTCCTGAACATACTCTTCCTGGGAGAAACACAGAGAGATAGACAATGCCAATATAACTATTAAACAACATCCAAGACACCGCTTAAAGAAATGAAAAGTGTTGATGTTTGAGAGTGGTTTGTACCTGTTCAGCCTTCAGTGTCAACTCAATAAATATCTGCTGTAGCTTCTCATTGACAAAGTTGATGCAGAATTGCTCAAACCCATTCCTCTGTCAGAGGAACACATCCAGGTTAGAGACAATGTTACAACATATTATCATCATAGCTGTGTCTTGTCTCGTTAGCCCATCAGAGATGTACATTTCTATTTATTTAATATTTGATTTACCTGGAATATCTCAAAGCCATATATGTCAAGAACTCCGATGCTGTATTCTTCATGAGGTTTCTGTATGGCTTTGTTAATGGCCTGGTATGGGGATAATTAGTTAGTATGAAACGGACGTGTCGTTACTGTATTTATGTCTCTGTGTGTATCATTGCAGTTTATAGTAGATGTCCCTAACCTCCACCAGGTAGTCAAAGAGCCGTGTGTAAAGGGCCTTAGCCAGGGCGTCGCGGGTGTAGGTGGCTTGTTCCTGGTTAAGAGTCACATCGATGGATTCAGACTTTCCACCCCACTTCGAGTCCATCTTTCTGCTGGTCAGTTTGTCTTGCAGACGCATTGGGTCAACGCCCAGCAGATAGGCAGGGAAGGCAAGCACTGGGAGGGAGAAAATACAAACAGAACAAAACACAACACATGACAAATATATACATTTTTCTACATAATGGCAAATTGCTTTAGCTACTATCCCCAATGTCTTCACTGGGGACAGTTGCATTTACGAATGTATTATGCATGTTTGCGCGTTCTCTTGTCTCCCACTCACAGTCAGTGCTCTCCACCTGACCATAGTTGCCTGCCTCTATGAAGCTGATGTTTCCAAGGTGCAGGATTCCTGCTATGATCTGCAACGCCTGAGCCTGGTGGGCCTCTGGGATCCCAATCACACGCATGGCTTCCTGTGGACAAAATACAACAGAGAGGCATTACTCCTGCTCCAGACAACACACAACAACATCTAGAATTGGGACTGAGGGAATATGATGGAAGAATACGCAACAGAACAGTATATTTTGCAAATTATAAGCCTGTGTTACGAATATACACTATCGTTCAAAAGTTTGGGGTCTCTTAGAAATGTCCTTGTTTTTTGTTTTTGTTCATTAAAATAACATAAAATTGATCAGAAATAGAGTGTAAATGACAATTGTAGCTGGAAACAGCTGATTTTTATTTAACCAGGCAAGTCATTTAAGAACAAATTCTTATTTTACAACGACAGCCTACCAGTGAACAGTGGTTTAACTGCCTTGTTCAGGGACAGAACAACAGATTTGTACCTTGTCAGCTCTGGGATTCGACGCTCTAACCACTAGGCTACCTGCCACCCCAATGTCTGTCTATGGAGATTGCATGGCTGTGTGCTTGATTTTATGCACCTGTCAGCAATGGGTGTGGTAGCTCCATTGCTGACAGGCATATATCTACATAGGCATACAGAGGCCCATTATCAGCAAATCAAATCAAATGTATTTATAAAGCCCTTCTTACATCAGCTGATGCCACAAAGTGCTGTACAGAAACCCAGCCTTAAACCCCAAACAGCAAGCAATACAGGTGTAGAAGCACTGTGGCTAGGAAAAACTCCCTAGAAAGGCCAGAACCTAGGAAGAAACCTAGAGAGGAACCAGGCTATGAGGGGTGGCCAGTCCTCTTCTGGCTGTGCGGGTGGAGACTATAACAGAACATGGCCAAGATGTTCAAATGTTTATAGATGACCAGCAGGGTCAAATAATAATAATCACAGTGGTTGTCGAGCAACCATCACTCCTGTGTTCCAATGGCACGTTGTGTTAGCTAATCCAAGTTTATCATTTTAAAAGGCAAATTGATCATTAGAAAACCCTTTTGCAATTATGTTAGCATAGCTGAAAACTGTTGTTCTGATTAAATAAGCCATAAAACTGGCCTTCTTTAGACTAGTTGAGTAGTCAAATCAAATCAAAGTTTATTTGTCACGTGTGCCAAATACAACAGGTGTAGTAGACCTTACAGTGAAATGCTTACTTAAAGTATCTAACCAATAGTGCAAAAAAGGTATTAGGTGAACAATAGGTAAGTAAAGAAATAAAAACAACAGTAAAAAGACAGTGAAAAATAATAGTAGCGAGGCTATATACAGTAGCGAGGCTATATACAGTAGTGAGGCTATAAAAGTAGCGAGGCTACATACAGACACTGGTTAGTCAGGCTGATTGAGGTAGCATGTACATGTAGATATGGTTAAAGTGACTATGCATATATGATGAAAAGAGAGTAGCAGTAGCGTAAAAGAGGGGTTGGCGGGTGGTGGGTGGCGGGACACAATGCAGATAGCCCGGTTAGCGAATGTGCGGGAGCACTGGTTGGTCAGGGCAATTGAGGTAGTATGTACATGAATGTATAGTTAAAGTGACTATGCATATATGATAAACAGAGAGTAGCAGCAGCGTAAAAGAGGGGTTGGGGGGGGGGGGGGGGGGGGGGCAAATAGTCCGGGTAGCCATTTGATTACCTGTTCAGGAGTCTTATGGCTTGTGGGTAAAAACTGTTGAGAAGCCTTTTTGTCCTAGACTTGGCACTCCGGTACCACTTGCTATGCGGTAGTAGAGAGAACAGTCTATGACTGGGGTGGCTGGGGTCTTTGACAATTTCTAGGGCCTTCCTCTGACACCGCCTGGTGTAGAGGTCCTGAATGGCAGGCAGCTTAGTCCCAGTGATGTACTGGGCCGTACGCACTACCCTCTGAGTGCCTTGCGGTTGGAGGCCGAGCATTTGCCGTACCAGGCAGTGATGCAACCAGTCAGGATGCTCTCGATGTTGCAGCTGTAGAACCTTTTGAGGATCTCAGGACCCATGCCAAATCTTTTTAGTTTCCTGAGGGGGAGTAGGCTTTGTCGTGCCCTCTTCACGACCGTCTTGGTGTGTTTGGACCATTCTAGTTTGTTGGTGATGTGGACACCAAGAAACTTGACGCTCTCAACCAGCTCTACCCTTTAGCTCAGTGCTCTCAACCTGCTCCACTACAGCCCTGTCGATGAGAATGGGGGCATGCTCGGTCCTCCTTTTCCTGTAGTCCACAATCATCTTGTTAGTCTTGGTTACGTTGAGGGATAGGTTGTTATTCTGGCACCACCCGGCCAGGTCTCTGACCTCCTCCCTATAGGCTGTCTCGTTGTTGTCGGTGATCAGGCACTGTTGTGTCAGCTGCAAACTTAATGATGGTGTTGGAGTCGTGCCTGGCCATGCAGTTGTGGGTGAACAGGGAGTACAGGAGGGGACTGAGCACGCACCCCTGGGGGGCTCCAGTGTTGAGGATCAGCGTGGCAGATGTGTTGCTACCTACCCTCACCACCTGGGGGCGGCCCGTCAGGAAGTCCAGGATCCAGTTGCAGAGGGAAGTGATTAGTCCCAGGATCCTTAGCTTAGTGATGAGCTTTGAGGGTACTATGGTGTTGAACGCTGAGCTGTAGTCAATGAATAGCATTCTCACATAAGTGTTCCTTTTGTCCAGGTGGGAAAGGGCAGTGTGGAGTGCAATAGAGATTGCATCATCTGTGTATCTGTTTGGGCGGTATGTAAATTGGAGTGGGTCTAGTGTTTCTGGGATAATGGTGTTGATATGAGCCATGACCAGCCCTTCAAAGCACTTCATGGCTACGGACGTGAGTGCTACGGGTCTGTAGTCATTTAGGCAGGTTGCCTTTGTGTTCTTGGGCACAGGGACTATGGTGGTCTGCTTGAAACATGTTGGTATTACAGACTCAGTTAGGGACATGTTGAAAATGTCAGTGAAGACACCTGCCAGTTGGTCAGCACATGCCCGGAGCACACGTCCTGGTAATCCTTCTGGCCCTGCAGCCTTGTGTATGTTGACCTGTTTAAAGGTCTTACTCACGTCGGCTACGGAGAGTGTGATCACACAGTTGTCCGGAACAGCTGATGCTCTCATGCATGCCTCAGTGTATTGCTTGCCTCGAAGCGAGCATAGAAGTGATTTTGCTTGTCTGGTAGGCTCGTGTCACTGGACAGCTCGCGGCTGTGCTTCCCTTTGTAGTCTGTAATAGTTTTCAAGCCCTGCCACATAAGACGAGCGTCGGAGTCGGTGTAGTATGATTCAATCTTAGCCCTGTATTGACGCTTTGCCTGTTTGATGGTTCGTCACAGGGCATAGCAGGATTTCTTGTTAGAGTCCCGCACCTTGAAAGCGGCAGCTCTACCCTTAGCTCAGTGCGAATGTTGCCTGTAATCCATGGCTTCTGGTTGGGGTATGTACGTACAGTCACTGTGGGGATGACATCCTCGAGTATCTGGAGCATCAGCATTTGTGGGCTCGATTACAGGCTCAAAATGGCCAGAAACAAAGCACTTCCTTCTGAAACTTGTTGATCTATTCTTGTTCTGAGAAATGAATGCTATTCCATGCGAGAAATTGCCAAGAAACTGAAGATCTCATACAACGCTGTGTACTACTCCCTACACAGAACAGCGCAAACTGGCTCTAACCAGAATAGAAAGAGGAGAGGGAGGCCCCGGTGCAGAAATGAGCAAGAGGACAAGTACATTAGAGTGTCTAGTTTGAGAAACAGACAAGTCCTCAACTGGCAGCTTCATTAAATAGTACTCGCAAAACACCAGTCTCAACGTCAACAGTGAAGAGGCGACTCCGGGATGCTGGCCTTCTAGGAAGAGTTGCAAAGAAAAAGCCATATCTCAGATTGGCCAATAAAAATACAAGATTGAGATGGGCAAAAGAACACAGACACTGGACAGAGGAAGACTGGATAAAAGTGTTATGGACAGACGAATCTAAGTTTGAGGTGTTCGGATCACAAAGAAGAACATTCGTGAGACGCAGTACTTGACGCCATCTGTCAAGCATGGTGGAGGCAATGTGATGGTCTGGGGGTGCTTGGTGGTGGTAAAGTGGGAGATTTGTACAGGGTAAAAGGGATCTTGAAGAAGGAAGGCTATCACTCCATTTTGCATCGCCATACCCTGTGGATGGTGCTTAATTGGAGCCAATTTCCCCCTACAACAGGACAATGACTCAAAGCACAGCTCCAAATTATGCAAGAACTATTTAGGGAAGAAGCAGTCAGCTGGTATTCTGTCTATAATGGAGTGGCCAGCACAGTCACCGGATCTCAACACTATTGAGCTGTTGTGGGAGCAGCTTGACCGTATGATACGTAAGAAGTGCCCATCAAGCCAATCCAACTTGTGGGAGGGGCTTCGGGAAGCATGGGGTGAAATCTCTTCAGATTACCTCAACAAATTGACAACTAGAATGACAAAGGTCTGCAAGGCTGTAATTGCTGCAAATGGAGGATTCTTTGACGAAAGCAAAGTTTGAAGGACACAATTATTATTTCAATTAAAAATCATTATTTATAACCTTGTCATCATCTTGACTATATTTCCTAATCATTTTGCAACTCATTTCAGGTATGTTTTCATGGAAAACAAGGACATTTCTAAGTGATCCCAATTTTTTGACCGGTAGTGTAAACCGGAAGTGTCAATTTGCTCCCAGTGCTTCTGTGAAAATGTGTACTATATGTTTTAATCCCTGATGGAGTAAAGTACCATTGTCTCTTGAAAGTCCTTGCTGTCGTTGGTTCCGTCCACTTTGTATGTCCCTGACTGGTTCAGGTAGTAGTAGTAGTCTGGAGTCATGATGCCCAGGCCTTCTTTCTGCTGGGGGTTGGCTCCCTCTATTAGCTAAATACAACAGTTCAGGTAAATACAACTGAAAGAACATTAATTACACATCAACAATTTACACCCAGTTATGAAATACTACAGAACCGTTAATGTGCTCAAGGGTGAGAAGGTCATTCACATTGTGCAACAGTTGTACGAAAGGCCAGTAGGAGGGGGACATCTCCCCTAAAGATGGGTAGTGAGAGAATCATTGTGGTTAGCTGTGTTACTGCTGGCCTAGCTCAGGGCCCGACTGACCTGGTAGTAGACGTGGAAGTTCCTCTCGTTCTCATTCTGGCTCACCACCCTCGACTTCTCAAGGAGGAAGTTGGAGATTTTACCACCGTCTGGCTCTCCTCCTCTGCTAAACTGGATCTCAAAGTACTTACCCTGTTAGATCAGAACACACCCACAAAAAACATATAACTCAAATTAGACATGGGTCATTATTATGACTTGAGGGTTGTGGTTTGGAGTGGGGATATAGCCCTAGTATGGACTGGGAAAATGAGAGCATCAGAGCAGTGACACAAGGACCTCAAAGTTGTGGTAAACTCCCCAAAAATATATGTGTATGTAAATAACATAAACGTGTAGGAAGGATATTTAGCCTTTAAAGGGAAAATCGATATTTTAGTATTTTTTCCATTAGTCCACTGCATTTTGCATCATCATGATGATGTGGCCAGTGACACTTAGCTTCATGAAAGTCCAATATCTTAAGAACCTGACTTCTGACATGCAAAACACTGCTTGACTGCTGACATGCAAAACACTGCTTGACTGCTGACATGCAAAACACTGCTTGACTGCTGACATGCAAAACACTGCTTAACTTCTGACATGCAAAACACTGCTTGTCTGCTGACATGCAAAACACTGTTTGACTTCTGACATGCAAAACACTGCTTGACTGCTGACATGCAAAACACTGCTTGACTGCTGACATGCAAAACACTGCTTGACTGCTGACATGCAAAACACTGCTTGACTTCTGACATGCAAAACACTGCTTGACTGCTGACATGCAAAACACTGCTTGACTGCTGACATGCAAAACACTGCTTGACTGCTGACATGCAAAACACTGCTTGACTTCTGACATGCAAAACATTGCTTGACTTCTGACATGCAAAACACTGCTTGACTTCTGACATGCAAAACACTGCTTGACTTCTGACATGCAAAACACAAGACTGTATCAACAGTAGACTAATGAAAACAATACCAAAATATAGTTTTTGAGTGGATTTTCCTCTTAAGACAACCGCTGATGGGTAAATTGTTGGTTACATTACTTTACTAGACAGCTGTTAACCCCACTCAGGATTTCACCTCAGTTCGGGATTATCAAGCTCTTTGATCTCATTGTGCTGCGCTTCCGTAATAGAGGCCTGCAGTACACACAGCAGAGCACCTCAGAGGCAGGAAACACCAGAGGTGACAGGCACTCATTTACAAAGCCTGCTCTGTTGCATGTGGATGTGGCTAGGAACTGACAATAACTTCTCAGGGTCACAGCAGTAGAGAAAGGGGAGAGGTTGAAGGTGACTATTGCATACAGCTTCTGTGGTTATATAGTCTGCATAATCCAGATCATCTCTGGTAGAGCACAGGAAAAACAACAACCTCACAGTGTATTGGCTATAAGAATAGGTAGCACGTGACTAACAGACCCGTTAGAGTTCAGGGCAAATAGTTGCAGAAATTAAAAGTTTACAGTATCAGTCTTACTTTCATAGGCCACACCCAGTGTCTGGAGAAGAGGAGGAAGTACAAGATGAGGGGGATAGAAAGAGAAATAATGGGAAAGGGAAGGCTGATTGCTGTACGTATCACTCACAAAGCGGCTGGAGTTGTTGTTGCGGACAGTCTTGGCATTGCCGAAGGCCTCCAGTAGAGGATTGGACTGGAGGATGATGTCCTTCACATGCTGAGAGACACATACGGAGAAACATCACAACACAGCACTTCAGAGTCTCCATCACAGTCATTAGTAATGGCAACGTTAATAGTTGTTTTATGAATGATAATGATGCTAATAGTTGTTTTATAAATGGTAATAATGCTAATAGTTGTTTTATGAATGGTAATAATGCTAATAGTTGTTTTATGAATGGTAATAATGCTACTAGTTGTTTTATGAATGGTAATAATGCTAATAGTTGTTTTATGAATGGTAATAATGCTAATAGTTGTTATATGAATGGTAATAATGCTAATAGTAATATGCTAATACCTGCACTTTATCACCTCCTCCTGATACTTTGGAGATGTAACCCATAATGTACTTGGCAGCCACAGTCTTCCCAGCTCCACTCTCCCCGCTGGCACAACACACACATAACACACAGACATATTAGAGGCAATGTCAAATACTTTGTGTGAAACTTTTTGGAAAGGTGAACTATGGCTGCACATGCAATTCACAGTTACATTTTTGGTATAAAGGAAATGAAACACTGATTCTTTGGTAGTTTTGAGAAAAGCAGTGAAAGTTGGCCTCAGTGAGCTTGGGTGGAATGACACACATGAGAAGGCCTAAGGCAGTGTTAACCAACCCTGGTCCTCCAGTACCCCCAACAGCACACATTTTTATTGTAGCCATGGACAAGCAGACCTGATTCAACTTGTCAACTAATCATCAAGCCCTCAATGAGTTGAATAAGGTGTGTTTGTCAAGGGCTACAACGAAACTGTGTACTGTTGGGGGTACTCGAAGAACCAGGGTTGGGAAACATCGGCCTAAGGTGTGTAAGACGGAGGCACAGAGAAGCACTAGGCCTACATCCTGCCTTCCAAAAGAAAGAGATTGCAGACTTTCTAAATAAAGTGGGAGACTGTTATAATGACACACCTGATAATAACACACTGGTTCTCCTGATCAATCATCATGTTCCTGTACATATTATCAGTCAGTGCGTAGATGTGGGGAGGGTTTTCATACTGGGCCTTTACAGGTAGAGAGATGGAAAGGGAGAGAGAGAGAGAGTTTTTTATTGTTTATTTCACTTTTGTATATGATCTACCTCACTTGCTTTGGCAATGTTAACACATGTTTACCATGCCAATAAAGCCCCTTTAATTGAATTGAATTGAATTGAATTGAATTGGGAGAGAGAGAGAGAGAGAGAGAGAGAGAGAGAGAGAGAGAGAGAGAGAGAGAGAGAGAGAGAGAGAGAGAGAGAGAGAGAGAGAGAGAGAGAAAATGAGAGAGAAAAGAGCAAAAGAGGGGGAGTTTAATGTACACTGAAAAAAATAAAACCGCAACATATAAAGTGTTGGTCCTATGTTTCATGAGCTGAAATAAAAGATCCCAGAAATGTTCCATATGCACAAAAAACGTATTTCTCTCAAATGTTGTGCACAATTTTGTTAACATGCCTGTTAGTGAGCACTTATCCTTTGCCAAGATAATCCATAAACCTGACAAGTGTGGCATATCAAGAAGCTGATTAAACAGCATGATCATTACACAGGTGCAGCTTGTGCTGGTAAAAATTAAAGGCCACTCTAAAATGTGCAGTATTGTCACACACCACAATGCCACAGATTTCTTAAGTTTTGAGGGAGCGTGCAATTGGCATGCTGCCTGCAGGAATGTCCACCAGAGCTGTAGCCAGAGAATTGAATGTTAATTTCTTTACCATGAGCCGCCTCCAACGTTGTTTTAGAGAACTTGGCAGTACCTCCAATCGGCCTCACAACCGCAGACCACGTGTATGGCATTGTGTGGGCGAGCGGTTTGCTGATTTCAACGTTGTGAACAGAGTGCCCCATGGGCAGGCATAAATTACGGACAACGAACACAATTGCATTTTATCGATGGCAATTTGAATACACAAAGATACTGTGATGAGATCCTGAGGCCCATTGTCGTGACATTCCTCCGTAGCCGTCACCTCATGTTTCAGCATGATAATGCACGGCCCCATGTTGCAAGGATCTGTACACAATTCCACAAAGCTGAAAATGTCCTAGTTCTTCTGTGGCCTGCATACTCACCAGACCTGTCACCCATTGAGCATGTTTGGGATGCTCTGTATCTACGTGTACAACGGCGTGTTCCAGTAACTTCGCACAGCCATTGAAGAGGAGTGGGACAACATTCCACAGGCCACAATCAACAGCCTGATCAACTCTATGTGAAGTAGTTGTGTTGCGCTTCATGAGGCAAGTGGTGGTCACACCAGATACTGACTGGTTTTCTGATCCACGCCCCTACTTCTTTTTTTAAGGTATCTGTCATCAACAGATGCATATCTGTATTCCCAGTCATGTGAAATCCATAGGTTAGGCCTAAGGATTTTTTTTCAATTGACTGATTTCTTTATATGAAGTGTAACTCAGTAAATCTTAGAAATTGTTGCATGTTGCGTTTATATTTTTGTTCAGTGTACAACTACTAAGGTAAACAAGGAAATGAATGGGCATTTTAAGGCCAAAGTAAACATTGAAGAATAGGATGGTTTACTCACAGCCCCTTGGTAGAGTTCAATTTCCCGGTCAGTGAAATAGGGCATCTGTTTGAATGGGTTCACAGATATCAACACAGAGCCAATATAGGTCTGCACATGACTGTCAAGGAATAGGGAGGGTGTTTCTGGTGAAATCATGTAATGTTGAAACAATCACAGTGACATTTTTTATGATGATATCAACCTTTCAAAAATAAAAATATCCCAAACCATAGTTTCATCCAGACTGGATAATATACAAAAATATTTTTTTAAATTCACACAAAGTATGACATAAGTGCCTAATGTCCAGTAAAAAGTGTCCTAAAAAATAGGGAAGTTTGCTGTTGAGTCACACAGTGAATTTAAAAGAGGAACAGTGCAGTCCTACTATTGCATACATACAGTGGGGCAAAAAAGTATTTAGTCAGCCACCAATTGTGCAAGTTCTCCCACTTAAAAAGATGAGAGAGGCTTGTAATTTTCATCATAGGTACACTTCAACTATGACAGACAAAATGAGAAAAAGAAATCCAGAAAATCACATTGTAGGATTTTTAATGAATTTATTTTCAAATTATGGTGGAAAATAAGTATTTGGTCAATAACAAAAGTTTATCTCAATACTTTGTTATTAAATATCCTTTGTTGGCAATGACAGAGGTCAAACGTTTTCTGTAAGTCTTCACAAGGTTTTCACACACTGTTGCTGGTATTTTGGCCCATTCCTCCATGCAGATCTCCTCTAGAGCAGTGATGTTTTGGGGCTGTTGCTGGGCGACACGGACTTTCAACTCCCTCCAAAGATTTTCTATGGGGTTGAGATCTGGAGACTGGCTAGAAGTAGATCCTTCGTTGCCCGGGCGGTGTGTTTGGGATCATTGTCATGCTGAAAGACCAGCCACGTTTCATCTTCAATGCCCTTGCTGATGGAAGGAGGTTTTCACTCAAAATCTCATGATACATGGCCCCATTCATTCTGTCCTTTACACGGATCAGTCATCCTGGTCGCTTTGCAGAAAAACAGCCCCAAAGCATGATGTTTCCACCCCCATGCTTCACAGTAGGTATGGTGTTCTTTGGATGCAACTCAGCATTCTTTGTCCTCCAAACACGACGAGTTGAGTTTTTACCAAAAAGTTATATTTTGGTTTCATCTGATCATATGACATTCTCCCAATCTTCTTCTGGATCATCCAAATGCTCTCCATCCAAAAGCAAACTTCAGACGGGCCTGGACATGTACTGGCTTAAGCAGGGGGACACGTCTGGCACTGCAGGATTTGAGTCCCTGGCGGCGTAGTGTGTTACTGATGGTAGGCTTTGTTACTTTGGTCCCAGCTCTCTGCAGGTCATTCACTAGGTCCCCCCGTGTGGTTCTGGGATTTTTGCTCACCGTTCTTGTGATCATTTTGACCCCACGGGGTGAGATCTTGCGTGGAGCCCCAGATCGAGGGAGATTATCAGTGGTCTTGTATGTCTTCCATTTCCTAATAATTGCTCCCACAGTTGATTTCTTCAAACCAAGCTGCTTACCTATTGCAGATTCAGTCTTCCCAGCCTGGTGCAGGTCTACAATTTTGTTTCTGGTGTCCTTTGACAGCTCTTTGGTCTTGGCCATAGTGGAGTTTGGAGTGTGACTGTTTGAGGTTGTGGACAGGTGTCTTTTATACTGATAACAAGTTCAAACAGGTGCCATTAATACAGGTAACGAGTGGAGGACAGAGGAGCCTCTTAAAGAAGAAGTTACAGGTCTGTGAGAGCCAGAAATCTTGCTTGTTTGTAGGTGACCAAATACTTATTTTCCACCATAATTTGCAAATAAATAAATTAAAAATCCTACAATGTGATTTTCTGGATTTTCTTCTTCTCATTTTGTCTGTCATAGTTGAAGTGTACCTATGATGAAAATTACAGGCCTCTCTCGTCTTTTTAAGTGGGAGAACTTGCACAATTGGTGGCTGACTAAATACTTTTTTGCCCCACTGTAGATGTGTGTCTGCTGTGTGAAAATGTGTGCTAGGGGGATGACTGAGGCAAGGATGGTATGTTTGTTATTGTGTTGTTGTTATTGTGTTGTTGCTAACGTGTCAATAGGAGTATCATCTATGGTCACCTATGATACAGAATGGAAGGACCTACATGTATGCAATTGGCCAGTGATATGACCTCAATGATCCTTAATCTGAAATCTATCTACATGGTATAAAGTCCTTTGTAAGATGTTTTGTTTGTGTGCATGTGTGCATGTGTGTGTGAGTGTGTGTGCGTGTAGGTGTGCCTATATATATATCAGTCTGAATGAGTGTGTGTGGGGGCAGGTCATGTTTTCACAGTGTACTTCCCCTCCTATTTTTAGCTTTCACTGAAGAGACATTTAAAGAAACAAGAACAGAAACATTAAAATACCCATCTCTTCACAGGAAAAATGTGTTTTTGTGAGAAGTGGTACAGGAACTCTCTAACAAACAATCCAACAGGATACAAAGATGAAGTCATCCATGAATCTCTTCTTCAAATTTTCCACAATGGCGTCTTCGCTGATCTTGGACAGCAGCACCATGTCGTCCACACCGCTCTGCTTGACATTCTGACTCTGCCAGTGGTACTTACTGCCCTGCAGGAGAGCACGGTTAGGGTTAGGGAATGCACATCATTTTATTTGGAATTGAGACAGAGAAAAGCAGAGGTAGGTCTGTAGAGGACCTAGTTCTTACTGAATGTGAGGTATAGTACATTATGAGAGGGTATCTACAACAGAAGACAGGGTATATAAAACCAGAGGAAGCATGGGCCTACTATAATTGGAAGGCACATGCACCAGCAGACATCAGAGAGAAGTTTCTCAGCAGCAGGGTCTCTCTGTGTGTAACCCTGTCATTAAGAATGTGACTAACTGTGGTTATCAGTTCAGGAAGCTGAGGACAGTTACCAGGCAACGAGCAGTAGATGAGGTGAGCGTATGCCAATTTGGCCATCTCTGTAGAGTACTGCTTCCCACTCTAATCTGCAAGAGTGATAACCATTAGTTATGGTATCTGTTGAATATAGATGCTACCTATAGGAGTCTGTGGAATGGGAGGGCACTCAGTTTAAAGTACACCATTGGGCCATGGTTTGGTGATTTCTTTACTCAAAATGAATCTGGTGCATTGTAAAGTAATTGTCAATTAAAGGACTACCTTTACATTTTCTACACTCAACCCATGCCCTTGATATGATGATCACTGTCACCACATAGTGCAGAGAGCTTCCTGACTCCCCATCACCACAGTTGAGGTGGCCCAGGTTTGGCCAAAGATGTTGTATTACACTGCATAACATGGTCCCTGCCTTGTTTGGGTTCCCAACACCGGTTTGATTTGATGTGTGGTGGGACCTGAAAGGAGGTCTAACATGGCTACTGTGATCTGAGTTTAACCAGCTGCTGATCATTTTGGAGGAGAACATTTTAATACATCTGTATATTTCAACCGAAATGAATCAGTCAACTCTCTGTCCAATCAATCAATGATTTTCATTTATCAGTAAGATACCATGTACAGTAGATACTGTAAGAAAACCAGCAGTACTTCAGTCCTCAAGGGCGGTAACGGAATAGCTCTGTTGTAAAGATTCATTCCAACTTTTCATCTGAACAACCTGACTGCGCATTTTTTTTCTTCCTATCGCTGTCTCTCTCTCTCTCTCTCTCTCTCTCTCTCTCTCTCTCTCTCTCTCTCTCTCTCTCTCTCTCTCTCTCTCTCTCTCTCTCTCTCTCTCTCTCTCTCTCTCTCTCTCTCTCTCTCTCTCTCTCTCACACTTTCCCTCTCACACTTTCCCTCTCTCTCTCCCTCTCTCACACTCTCCCTCTCCCTCTCTCTCCCTCTCACACTCTCCCTCTCTCTCTCTCACACTCTCCCTCTCTCTCCCTCTCCTTCTCCCTCACTTTTCCTCTCTCTCTCCCTCTCTCACACTCTTCCTCTCCCTCTCTTACACTCTCCCTCCCTCTCTTACACTCTCCCTCCCTCCCTCTCTTACTCTCCCTCTCTCTCTCACACTCTCTCTCTCTCTCTCTCTCTCACACTCACTCTCCCTCTCCCTCTCTCACTCTCTCACACTCTCCCTCTCCCTCTCTCCCTCTCTCACACTCTCCCCCTCTCTCACACTCTCTCTCTCTCACTCTCCCTCTCTCTCACACTCTCCCGCTCTCTCCCACTCTCCCTCTCTCTCCCACTCTCCATCTCCCCCTCTCCCTCTCCATCTCCCCCTCTCCCTCTCCATCTCCCCCTCTCCCTCTCTCACACTCTCACTCTCCCTCTCTGTCTCCCTCTCCCTCTCTCACTCTCCCTCTCCCTCTCCCTCTCTCCCTCTCTCCCTCTCTCTCACATTCTCCCTCTCACTCTCCGTCTCTCTCTCACTCATCACCAGCATGGGACTGACACCTTGTTTTTACATACATAATCAGATTATCCATTTGTTTGAAATTTAAACTGTACAAAACACTCAAATAAATCAGCGACAATAAGACAGTGATTAGGTTAGACAGAGACAGAGAGAAAAAAATCAGAGTTTCAATTGATCTACAGTATCTCAGCTCTTTACATAACATTAGGTGGTACCATAGTCATAACCACAAGTGTGAGGATGTGCTGATAAAATGGTGGACATGGTGGACAAAAGCCAAAAGCTTAAAATAGCTAAGTTCTGATGTGATTGTTGATCAAGTGATAAGTTAAAAACGGCCCACTTTCTGCTGTGCAGTGTCAGACCTGAGAGATGCTTTGTGCTACTACTGTATTCTATTCATCATCCCTGTCACTACTGTCAGCCTGTCGCAGAGAAAGTCCTGACAAGACATAAAAAATATATCCATCAATGAAAACGGTCTTAATGTAAGCTTAATGTAAATTTGGCTAATTCTGTTATCTTCGAAAATCTGTTGTGTTTGGGTATCCAGTTAGGTGCATGATCTGTGCTTGGGAGTGTGAGGAGGAAGTATTGCGATAGAACCAAAAGGCCCATCTGTCTCTCTGCCAGGGCTGCTGCACTTCCCCTCTAACGCCTCGCCACTGCATCTTGCGAAACCCTCTCGACTTTACAACACGCTGCAGTCCCTCCTTACACCCCTGCGGTTAGACCTTACCCAGCTCCTCAGGAACAATAGACACATCTACTGCTCCTTTTCACATTTGATAGGACAGTTTTGAATGTTTTTGATCATGTACTTTTTCTCTCATTTCGTGTTAAAGTCATGAGAATCCAATCTTTGGTTATGAAAAGCACACACTCTTACTGAAATGTGAGGATATATCTATCCCTCTAGTGTAGGAATGCTCACTAAAACCTAGGTGGACACAAGCAGGACTTGTCAGTCAAAGGAGGAAAGGAAACCATCTTCTCCATTTAAGGAGTTACATTCTCTACTACTTAACGTCCACTACCCCCTGTTTTGCAGCGCTTTGTTGTATGATAGTTGTTGAAAAGAGCGATAAAACATAGAAGTTATCTATTTTCCTTTCATCATCTTGACATATCTTTACCATTTCACATTATGCCCTCTTCCATTCATTGTGTAAGAATGGAACAGGTTTAAATCTCAGTCAGACACCATTGAACATCACTGTGCTTCAACATCTGTTCTAAGTTAGCAGTTGCCAGGCTTCAAAGTGTCAGCTTCAGGGCAGAATGTGAGACTTCACTCTACAGCTGTGTCAAGTGACCTCAACTTAACATATAAGGCCGTGTTTTCAGTAAGTCTGTGAGAGAGGAAAACTCAGCGTATAGCTGTAGGAAATAGACAAGCCCTAGTGAGAGTCTGCATCAGTCTAAATGTGTGTGTGGAGGTGTGTTACCATCGTGCCAGCGTTGTGTGTGCCTCTCTCTTCCTGCAGTCCTGCCTCAGCTGTCCAAAGTCCAGTGTGTGTGTGTGTGTGTGTCGGTAATCCCACACTAGATCCTTACAGCACAGCCATCACAGTCAGGAAGTCTCCAGCACACACAGTCAGTCAGAGAGACACCAAGAAGACTTCAACATCCACAGCATTCAAATCTACTTCCTCATACACAGACCTAGAGCGAAACAAGAAATGATCTCTGCCTCAGAGGACACACACTCACAGACACAATCATCCTATATCTATTGTGGCAGACCAGGGGGTTTGATCAAGACATTTACACAGATCAGACATGGACAGAGTATGATTAGCTTGGTTTCAAGGGTGTTTATTAAATAATAAATCAAAAGAAAAGGATAGGTCTCCCCCATGAGACCCTCTCTGGGATACCGTGTTCTGGGCTCCGGGTCTTGCTGATTCCTGTTTGGCACACAAACGTCTTAGCTCGGGCACCGTCTCCAACTACACGGAAGTCACCTTACTTTCCCCAGTCGTCTCCTGTGTGCTGCCCTTCTGGCAGCTTTATGGGGCCTGTACAGCTGGTGAGCAATCAGCCCTTGATTACTCACCAACTCCCCAATCAGCCCCAATTAGTCCTGGGTGGAGAGACCGTCGAGACCTGGGACGTCCAGCAGATGGAGCCATCGCCTCGTGATGTATAGTCCGTCTGTCACCAGGCCTCGACGAGTCTCCTCCTGGTGGCTGACCTGCTGTACGCCACACTATAGACATTGCATTTTCAATTCTTCGTACAGTCAATGTACATGTTAGGGGCTGTTATATCATACATTGTTAAAGTCAATGACAAACTTAATCTTTGATACAGACAGTATTTCATACCATCAATCCCCACTCTATAACATACCAATGATGCGCTAAGGAGAAGTCTATGGCACTTCCGTGTTTATTCTCCCATCTCTCTCTACATGATGCTTCAATTGTTCACTCAGTACTCCACCCAGACTGTGTTCAGTCTCTCATCTTTAACATCTGAATGGCTGGCAGTGAAAGTGCACTACACCCACAATGAAATACATTTTAATTTGACATTTTTGTCATTTAGCAGATGTTCTTATTCTGAGCGACTTACAGTAATGAGTTCATACATTCTCATACTGGTCCTCCGTGGGAATTGAACCCACAACCCTGGTGTTGCAAGCACCATGCTCTACCAACTGAGATACACAGGACATAGGCTTTTCACTGACAAGTAGAGAGGTTCACAGAGTGACACCGTAAATGCAGCGGGCCTCAGATCCGCACAGTGTAGTCATGAGTATAGAGTATACTGCTGAGAGATGTGGGGCTCCTAGTCTTCAATGGCGTCCTCTGTCTGGGTGAACACCAGCATAAACAGGAAGGCCCCATTTTCCCTGAACAGGAAGAGCCTGAAGACATCACAACACAACCTCACTGTGGAAATACTAGCTACAAGTCTTGCCCCATTACTTTCCATGATATCTATGAGATTCAAAAGCTGAAGAACATATGCACATCCAGGTAACTTCCGCAGTGGCTGGAGTTGTAGGCAAACTCCTGGAGAACAGAAAGGAAAACGCCACACATTGCTTCTCATGCTCCCAGGGGATTTTATCTATATAACAACGTTTCGACCATTAGCTTTTCATCAGACATCCATATCCCAGGTGGGGGTGGAAGGTCCTATACATATATATATATAGGGGCAGTACTCAGTGACATCCCTTCCTGAAACAGGAGGTAAAAAAGATATAACAATATTGTATAAAAATATGTGATCAATATTTACAGCATTTGGATAGTATTCAGACCCTTTCCCTTTTTCCACATTTTGTTACGTTACAGCCTAAGGTTTAATCAATCTACACACAACACCCCTTAATGACAAAGCGAAAACAGGTTTGTAGACATTTTAGCAAATTTATTTAAAAAAAATAGAAATACCTTATTTACTTAAGTATTCACACCCTTTGCTATGAGATTAGAAATGGAGCTCAGGTGCATCCTGTTTCCATTGATCATCCCTGAGATGTTTCTACAACTTGATTGGAGTCCACCTGTGGTAAATTAAATTGATTGGACATGATTTGGAAAGGCACACACCTGTCTATATAAGGTCCCACAGTTGACAGTGCACATCAGAGCAAAAACCAAGCAATGAGGTCAAAGGAATTGTCCGTAGAGCGCCGAGACAGGAATGTGTC
The DNA here is from genome assembly GCF_045679555.1 of Salvelinus alpinus. NCBI lineage: Eukaryota > Metazoa > Chordata > Actinopteri > Salmoniformes > Salmonidae > Salvelinus > Salvelinus alpinus. The sequence continues at coordinate 23,448,069 of NC_092091.1, forward strand.
GAGGCACAGATCTGGGGAAGGGTACCAAAACATTTCTGCAGCATTATAGATCCCCAAGAACACAGTGGCCTCCATCATTCTTAAATGCAAGAAGTTTGAAACCACCAAGACTCTTCCGAGAGCTGGCCGCCTGGCCAAACTAAGCATTCGGGGGAGAAGGGCCTTGGTCAGGGAGGTGACCAAGAACCCAATGGTCACTCTGACAGAGCTGCAGAGTTCCTTTGTGGAGATGGGAGAACCTTCCAGATGGACAACCATCTCTGCAGCACTCCATCAATCAGGCCTTTATGGTAGAGTGGCCAGACAGAAGCCACTCCCCAGTAAAAGGCACATGACAGCCAGCTTGGAGTTTGCCAAAAGGCTCCTAAAGGACTCTCAGACCATGAGAAATAAGATTCTCTGGTCTGGTTAAACCAATATTGAACTCTTTGGCCTGAATGCCAAGTGTCACGTCTAGAGGAAACCTGGCACTATCTCTGCAGTGAAGCATGGTGGTGGCAGCATCATGCTGTGGGGATGTTTTCAGCAGCAGGGACTGAGAGACGAGTCAGGCTCGAGGGGAAATGAACAGAGCAAAGTACAGAGAGATCCTTTATGAAAACCTGCTCCAGACCACTCAAGAACTTAGACTGGGGTGAAGGTTCACCTTCCAACAGGACAACAACCCTAAGCACACAGCCAAGACAACGCAGGAGTGGCTTCGGAACAAGTCTCTAAATGTCCTTGAGTGGTCCAGCCAGAGCCCGGACTTGAACCCGATCTAAAATCTTTGGAGAGACCTGAACGCTACCCATCCAACCTCAGAGGGCTTGAGAGGATCTGCAGAGAAGAATGGGAGAAACTCCCCAAGTACAGGTGTGGCAAGCTTGTAGCGTCATACCCAAGAAGACTCGAGGCTGTAATTGCTGCTTCAACAAAGTATTAAGTAAACGGTCTGAATACTAATGTAAATGTGATCTTTTTTTATTTTCAAAAGTAAATAAAAACTGTTTTTGCTTTGTCATTGTGGGGTATTGTGTGTAGATTTATGAGGTAAAAAAATGTAATCCATTTTAGAATAAGGCTGTAACATAACAAAATGTGGAAAAAGTCAAGGGGTCTGGATACTTTTCGAATACACTGAGACAGTATGTTGAGCCTGTGGATCCAGAAAGATTCCCTTTGAAGAAGTTTCCTCTCAATGTCCCCTCCCCTGTGTGACATCTTGACCATTTATATTCCAATGTATCTCAGAGAACTAATAGGAAGTCCAGCTTGTACAAAATGAACAGCGACCAGATTGTTTTGTCTCGCCTGTCCGTATATTGCTGCAGTGCTCACTGATCCGGGTCTTAAGGCTTCTATGGGTTTCCCCTGTCTAAGACAGACCACAATTACATTTCAACATGTTAACAACATTGGTGGACATGCAGGTAATCAGGCCTTTGATCTTAAATCTTTGTCCTGTGTGGGGGTCGGTAAATTAATCACATTTATAATCACCCTCCGGAACCTTGTCCAAGAAAGTTTCCCTTTTCTTTGGTGGATAATCAGATTTAACCTCAATGTCTCTCACGTTTGGGAGTCTTTTAATGGGGGATGTTAGTATACGTGGGGGATATTTAAAGATGTGTTTCTATTGTGTGTCAGTATCAATAATGTACCAGTGCTTCCTGATAATGTCCTTAAATGCCTTCTCCAATGGTGAGTATAGGGTGAAGCATGAGGGGACATGTTCTGTTTTTTCTTTAACTTTTGGTTGAAGGCTTTCCAGCTGTGTTAGCCCTTCAAAACGATCATCGGCATGTTTTACCCAATTGTCTTTGTACACCCTTTCCTTAAACCTTTGTGTGAGGTCCTTGGTCTGTTTCTGGTGCATCAGAGCTGCATATTTTTGTGATGCGACTGAATTGATTTACAGGGAGACTTTTAATAAGTGGACGTAGATTAAGCTGTCACCTCTATGGAGGGTGTTCCTGTCCATAGGTTTCCTATAGAGATCTGTAGAGAGGGAGGTTTTGTTCTTAATAACAATCACATCAGGAAAACTGATTTGTGATAGGTCATAGTTAATGGTGAAACGAAGATGCTTATTCATAGAGGTTAGGTAGGCATGGAATTCCAAGAGTTCTTCCCGGGTCCTGGTATAGATCATGAAAATGTGATCCAAATATCTCTGAATTAGAAAACTATTGGAGAGAAAGGGGTTAAGGTCTGGAAACCAAACATTCCTAGATATAGGTTAGCATAATTAGGAGCCATAGTGCTTCCCATCGCTGTCCCTTTGGTCTGGAGGAAGAAGTCTCCTCTGTAGAGAAAGTAGTTGGAGGTTAGTACCAGTTCAGCCAAGTCCACAATAGATTTGGTGCTGGGTAGAGCTTTAGGGGGACGTTCATTGAGGTAGAACATGAGGGCCTCTAGGTCACCATGATGGGGGATGTTAGTATATAGACTGGTTACATCAAAAGTACACAGAATAGAATTTTCAGGTATATGGTACACAGATTTCAAAAGATTAATAAAAACATTATAATCTCTGGTATACACTACATGGGGAGAGAGATCACCCAGGGTTTCACAAAATGGTTTACCAAGGTAGAGATATTCTCTGTCAGAGATCCGTTACTACTCAGAGATCCGTTACTCACAATGGGCCTGCCTGGTCTAGGTGGCGTCATACTCTTGTGAATTTTGGGGAGAGTGTATATGACAGGTTTGGTTGGGCAGTCAACATTCATATACTCAAATTCTGTCTTTATAATTTCCCCTTCATTCAAAAATGTAGACAATTTACCATGGATCAGAGACTTGAATTGATTAGTAGGGTCCTTAGGGAGTCTTTTGTAAAATTCATCATCACTAAATTGTCTCAGAATTTCCTTTAGATAGTCTGCAGCATTTAGTATCACTATTGCACCTCCTTTGTCGGCAGGTTTTATAATCATACTGGAGTAATTTTTCAGTTCCGTAAGATATTATTTCTCTGCTTTGGACATATTGTGGAATACCTTGTATTAGTTTTTCTTAGCCAGGAGATGATGTACATCTTTCTCAACTAGGCGGCAATATGTTTCAAGAGAGGGATTTCTTTTGGGTGGTAAAAATGTGCTTTTCCTCTTAAAATGTGTCTTTTCCCTTGTCATATCCTCAGGGTGAGAGTCAAATTCATTGTCATTCAGGTTATCAATGGGAAAAACATCAGCACTATATGCTGTCTGGTTACTAATCTTGTTCAATGGATTAACATTGGCAAGTGCATAGGGAGCAACCCCATTACCAATCTCCAACTGAGGAAAAACTTTTGTATTGGCCTGTGATGTTGGGACAAATGATAGTCCCTTGCCTTGGGCAGATTAACATATGTATCAGATATAGACCTGTTGGACAAGTTAATTACTGTGTCTTGCTCCACGTATGTAGGGGGATTTCGGGTTTTGCCGTCTTCCTACTTTGTCCTCTCCTGTGGCGGCAGGTAGCCTAGTGGTTAGAGCGTTGGGCCAGTAACTGAAAGGTTGCTAAATCAAATCACCGAGCTGACACGATAAAAATCTGTTGTTCTTCCCCTGAACAAGGCAGTTAACCCACTGTTCCCCAGGTAGGATGTCATTGTAAATAAGAATTTGTTCTTAACTGACTTGCCTAGTTAAATTAAATAAACCATTTATTGCGGTGAAGCAGGGTGGTTGTGATGACCGCACATTTGATGACGTTGTTCACCGGGAAACGGAAAGGAGTTAAGCACAGGGAAAGGGAATGGAGTTAAGCACAGGGAAAGGGAATGGAGTTAAGCACAGGGAAAGGGAAAGGAGTTAAGCACAGGTAAAGAGAATGGAGTTAAGCACAGGGAAAGGGAAAGGTTAAGTGTGTGTGTATATATATATCTGCTCCATTTAGTTATTGTGTCCCACTTCTGTAGTCTGCATTTTAACTAGTTTGTAGTCTGCATTTTAATTAGTTTGTATTCTGCCTTTCACACAAATGTGAAAGTGTTATTGGTTGTGATTTCATGATTTTCATCATGTGTTAATTTAGAGGTTTTCCACTTATTTTTTGTAAACGCCACTCCTGAATAAGAAACGATGTAATTAACATGAGAGTTGATGCTGTTTTTCTAACAACTCTTCGTTGTAATTTTCTTTCTGGATGACCACACACCATAGCAATCATCTTTTTTTCCCATATGTAGGTATCAGTATTTTGTATCCCCCAACTTCTTATCTTGCCAAATCGTTAAGGAGTTTTGTTTACACACACACTACCTACTAATGTCTTTAATCTTATGCTATTTTCCATATTTTCCGATTTGTGAAATCTGTCTGCCATGGTGGTCTGTGGTGTAGATGTTTGTTTGTTAGTTTGTTTGTGTGTATTTCTGTGATTATTTTAGATGTTTTGTTAATTTATTATTTTATGTTTTGTTAAACAATATTAGGTTGTTTCTGGACCAGGCCTCAGATTATTTTCACAGATTTCTGAGAGGAGGGAGTGTAACAATGAACTGAAACTGAATTGAAATGTGATTGACATACTGGCAAATCAACATGATGGGGCAGTCATGAATCCATAATCCCCTTTCTGACATCAGACCTTCCACCTCTCGTCCTTTCTCCCCGGGAATAGCTAAAGACTCTGTATAGCTGCATTTAATACTTTTGTTGTTTTTACTTCCATTTTAAAAAGTGTATATCAGTATAATGTATGCATGTATCACTACAAGCCCTAAAACAAGCAGGTTCTCATGAAAATGAAAGAATGAGGGATTCCTCTGACCTATGACCAACACTCATATTCATCCTAATTTCAACTCGTTAAAATAATCTACAATACACAATGACTTGGAGCTTTTTCGTTTTAAAAAGGGGGACATTTCATCAAGTTGAGTGTGTAATGTGTATTTAAATATTTATATATTTTTTTAAATTGTGATCTCCATCATTAAATTGTGATCACAGTGAAATCACTGGGCCTGGTTCCTCTCTGCGTTTCTTCCAAGGTTCCTGCTTTCTAGGGAGTTTTTCGTGGCTACTGCTTCTACACCTGCATTGCTTGCTCTTTGGGGTTTTAGGCTGGGTTTCTGTAAAGCATTGTGACAACTGCTGATGTAAAAAGGGTTTATAAAATACATTTGATTGACATATCTTGGCCGGTGAGTCCAGTGACTAGACGCTGATTGGTGTCTAGTCACTGGAGTCAGATGTGAGGGAGTTGGTTGATTGCCACATCAGTGGGCCTCTAGGATTACGACTGGGGGGGGGGGCAATTAGCTGTCTCCGACCATCCCTCCAGAAATATGTCTTCTGCTCCTTCTATTCCACAGTACCAAGATCAACCTTTTCCCACTTGCTTGTCTTTGTCTCCTCAAGTTAATCACGAATGTTTTCCACATTGGTCAGAAAGTTCTCTCTTTTGTCCTCCTTGGTGAACTTTCTTTCTAGATCAACATTTAGTTGTGTCACTTGATCTCTAGTCGTGCACAATTGTTCTGTCACTTCTTGTATGGTCAGTGCCATTAAATCAAACGAGCATTCATTAAGAATCTATGAGATACCGAAATAGATGGATAATTACTTAATGTCAGGGTTTAAAACTGGCAAATCTGTGGAGAGAGAGTAAAGCACACAATTCTCGATGCATTTATTAACAATGCGGCATATTTATTCACTGTAATATATTCATTTCAAAGGTTTTAGATGGGGAACGGGGGCATGTTTCTATAGTAATTAAAATACAGTACATATCTGTAACAATTAGCATGTGAAAACAACAACAAACAAACAATATTATCCCTCTTATTTGATAAAACAGTTTGTCTCTGAGGTCACACCATGACCATGGACACAGATGGTTCAAAATTGAAGGCAAAACGTACTTAGCTAACATATTCAGACAGTCAAATAGGACACTTTGTTTCATTAAAACAGTTCTGTTATGTTATTGGTCAGATAGTGTAGCAAAGCATCAGGTAGTGTGCTGACAACCAGTTGTATCAGAAATTGTTAACAGATATGGGTCCCATACCCAGTTACTAAAGGTGGGGAAATAAATGTTTCACTTCTCTTCTCACAAACTGATATAGCACAACTGTGACTTTAGCACCAACCTCAAACAAAACCATTTTGGTAACACTTTACTTGACACCCGGCATCATAACAAGTTATGACACGGTCATATCCATGTCATATGTCATAACAGCTGACATAACTTGTCATAACCTGTCATAATATGGTCATAACACTGTCATGACATATATTTAGACCTGTCGTGACATATATTACATTATTTTATGGCTGGTTATGACACCAGTGTCAAAACCCACAAAACCTGCCACACAAGGCAAAACATTCCATTACACCATAGCCTACGTGTCAACACTATGTTAATGTTATATATTTTTTGTTGTTGAAAGTTACCATATTAAAATATCTTTGTAATTGCGCACACATTGATGCACCTACCCCGATGACTGAGATGAATGAAGGACCAAATTTCAGGAGCAGGACAAGACACCCTCTTTTTGACTGATGACTGATATAAGGGCATGTACGTAATATGCCTATCTGGCATTTATGATTATGATGGTCCTAATGCTTCTTGACAGTGTCATAAAGTGTATTTTCTTAGTCCTAGTAAAGTGACACATGATGGTCATAATGCTTCATGACAGTGTCATAAAGTGATTTAAAATATGATGAAAAAAACATGACTGTAAAGAATTTATTAAAACAAAGGATTTAAGAAACAAACTTTCAAATGAAAGGAAACTTCTTGGCAGAAAATAATAATTTGAATAAACGTTGGTGTTGACACTCTTATGTAGGTGTCATAACCAGCCATAAAATAACGCAATATATGTCACAACAGGTGTAAATATATGAGTCATGACAGTGATATGACCATATTATGACAGGTTATGACATATTATGACATGATTATGACCGTGTCATAATGTGTCATGACACTGGGTGTCAAGTAAAGTGTTACCACCATGCTATATTCAACAGAATGACATCCAACAACGACAACAATTTGCTAAGAAATAGCACCATTCAGAAGCACCATCAGGAGAGTAATAGCAACCTAGTTACTCCAATAGAAATCAGTTCCTTCATTGAGAGCTGACATTATTGGAAGGGCTGGTTCTGAGTGTGAGCCCAGTAGATGGATGAATGTGTAAGAAGGCAGTTACTGTACATGTAGCATATTAGAGACTGAAGTAAACTGGTTGACCATTAAAGGCAGAGTAGGAAGGCCATGCTATCAGAGAGAATGATCACTCAAGGCCAGGGGGCATGGGAGGGTCTCTGTTCCGATGTAATCAGAGGTTGGAGGTGGTTGACTCAGTGATGAACACTGTGTTTCCACTCACTGTATACGTGACTAATACAGAGAACCATGTAGCATTGTTCACATTGATGAGGCATGGTAGGTTTGCCTGTATCTAAACATGTACAGTAAGTACTACAGTATGAGAGAAGAGTTGAGGTTTGCTGCTAGATGTGAACTGAATCGATAATTTACCAGCCCTCGCTGGGTCCCGTAAAATGGCAAGACAGAGGCGAGTAAACTGTTATGAACATGGACCAGGCCGTGGATCGAGAGTGTTAAGTAGAGTCTTCAAGACAAGTCCCAAATAATGAACATACAGTATCCCTATGACTAGTCAGACTTTGTGCAAATTAAACCCTTTTCAAAAAGATTTTGTTCTGAGACAAAGCATTGACAAGATAACTTAGAAGACCAAGTGAGTTGGCAACAGCCACCAGATAACAAACATTACATTGGGTAAGTGATAGTAAAGTATCAGGACAGTTTCATTTGTACAGTGTAGATTTAGTGTACACATAGAACAACGTCTGTAAATATACAAGTAAAGATCTGTATGGACATAGTGGCTCAGGGTAAGACTGAGCCACTGAATAAACAACAGAGAAACACAACTAAGCTGAACAATGTACTTTGGCCAGTCCTGTGGCCAGCATGGCAATAGTAGTAGCACCAAACCCTTAAAGGATATACACTACATGACCAAAAATATGTGGACACCTGCTCGTCGAACATCTCATTCCAAAATCACAGGCATTAATATGGTAATATGGAGTTGGTCCCCCCCTTTGCTGCTATAACAGCCTCCACTCTTCTGGGAAGACTTTCCACTAGATGTTGGAACATTGCTGCGGGGACTTGCTTCCATTCAGCCACAAGAGCATTAGTGAGGTCGAGGACTGATGTTGGGCGATTAGGCCTGCCTTGCTTTCAGCGTTCCAATTCATCCCAAAGGTGTTCGATGGGGTTGAGGTCAGGGCTCTGTGCAGGCCAGTCAAGTTCTTCCACACCGACCTCTACAAACCATTTATGTACGGACCTCGCTTTGTGCACGGGGGCATTGTCATGCTGAAACAGGATAGGGCCTTCCACAAACTGTTGCCACAAATTTGGAAGCACAAAATCCTCTAGAATGTCATTGTATGCTGTAGCGTTAAGATTTCCCTTCACTGGAACTAAGGGGCCTAGCCCAAACCATGAAAAACAACCCCAGACCATTATGCCTCCTTCACCAAACTTTACAATTGGCACTATGCACTGGGGCAGGTAGCATTCTCCTGGCATCCGCCAAACCCAGATTTGTCCGTCGGACTGCGATGGTGAAGCGTGTTTTATCACTCCAGAGAACGGCGTTTCCACTGCTCCAGAGTCTAATGGAGGATAGCTTTACATCACTCCAGCCGACACTTGGCATTGCGCATGGGGTTCTTAGGCTTGTGTGCGGCTGCTTGGCCATGGAAACCCATTTCAAGAAGCTCCCAACAAACAGTTATTGTGCTGACGTTGCTTACAGAGGCAGTTAGGAACTCGGTAGTGAGTGTTGCAACCGAGGACAGATGATTTTTACTCGCTATGCGCTTCAGCACTCGGTGGTCCTGTTCTGTGAGCTTGTGTGGTCTACCACTTCACGGCTGAGCCGTTGTTGCTCTTAGACATTTCCACATCACAATAAAAGCACTTGCAGTTGACCGGGGCAGCTATTGCAGGGCAGAAATCTGACTAACTGACTTGTTGGAAAGGTGGCATCCTATGACGGTGCCACCTTGAAAGTCACTGAGCTCTTCAGTAAGACCATTTTACTGCCAATGTTTGTCTGTGGAGATTGCATGGCTGTTCGCTCGATTTTATACACCTGTCAGCAACAGGTGTGGCTGAAATAGCCGATTCCACTAATTTGAAGGGGTGTCCACATACTTTTGTATATATAGTGTACGTACATAGAAACAGAGAGATATCCCAGCAGCTCATCTGGTCTTCACAGCAGTGCCCCCAAAGCTGGTATAAGATAGGGCACTTTCAGAGTGCGGGATAAAAGTACACTTCTCTTTCTCTCTCACCCTCCCGCCATCTACTTCTCTGTCCACTGATGTCAGGCAGGCTGCTCTGCAGTGCGTTGGCTGGGCCGTCCCTCCCCCCTGTGGAATGTGCAGCTCAGTGGGTCTGGTCTGGGCCCGCTAGGGGTGACTCCTGTTCTGGTCTGGGCCCGCTAGGGGTGGCTCCTGTTCTGGTCTGGGCCCGCTAGGGGTGGCTCCTGGTCTGGTCTGGGCCCGCTAGGGGTGGCTCCTGGTCTGGTCTGGGCACGCTGGGGATGCCTCCTGGTCTGGCTCTCGGTCTGTTTCAGGGGTCAGTGTCCTTGGCAGGTCTTACAGCACATCTGTCTGAAGTAGGGGCGGCTGCAGAACTTAAACCTGAGCACCAGGGGGCAGTACGCCACTGTGTTCACATCTTTGCACTCTGGAAGGGAAAAATTTATAAAATACTTGAGTGAAAATAATGAACAACTTAGATGGATATTTAGCTGGCAGGAGAATACAGTGAGAAGGTAATTAATAGAGAGTTGAACTTTGACCTTCAGGTTCACCCTCGGGGATGTCCATGGGTAGGCTACTGAGGTCACATTTGCTCTTGCACTGTTGCATGGCTGCCGGGCGCTGGAGGTCTGGGCACTCATTGGACGGCTGGCCGGTTTGTGCGAGACACTGCACAGAGCGTTTCTCCTGACCCAGACCACACTTGGCCGAGCACTGACACACAACAGAGAGAGAGAGAGAGAGAGAGGTCACCAAACTAGGAGTACACGCAAATAAGCCATAGCAAAGATAGATAATAGATCACTTTACAAATCTGAACAGGAATGATTAACATTGTCTAGTATTTTTTCTTCACTTCACTAGATCAAACAAGAGGACCTAGGAGGTATAGTTGAATGAAAGCAGTTCAATACATAGCAGAGCCCATGTTAGTCCCAGCAAGCCCCCCAGCCTTACCTCTCCCCAGGGCCCTGTGACCCACATGGGGGGTGGGCAGCGCTGCAGGTTACAGCGCACCCTGGTGGTGGGACGCCCATGCTTGGGACACTGGGACTCTGGCAGTATGTCTCCACTCTCCCCACGCTTACACAGAAGGACACGGTGCCTGAACCCTGGACCACAACTGGGATTACACTGGGGGAAAGAGAGAAAGAGAAAGAGAGAGAGAGAGAGAGAAAAAGAGAGAGAGAGAGAGAAAAAGAGAAAGAAAGAAAGAGAGAGAGAGAAAAAGAGAGAGAAAAAGAGAGAGAGAGAAAAAGAGAGAGAAAAGGAGAAAGAAAGAAAGAGAGAGAGAGAAAAAGAAAGAGAGAGAGAGAAAGAGAGAGAAAGAGAGAGAAAGAGAAAGAGAAAGAGAAAGAGAGAGAGAGAGAGAGAGAGAGAGAGAGAGAGAGAGAGAGAGAGAGAGAGAGAGAGAGAGAGAGAGAGATGGGGCAGAGGTTATTCAAGTCTGAGAGCTCCAACCTCTACAGCCTCAGAGCACACCCGAGACCAGTACATAGCCCAACCAGCAGGTGGCATTGATTACACATAGAAATGTTGCATAGGTACAGAAAGTGTCGAGGTAAGCAACTACTCACTTTTTTCTTAAAATCTCAAGATTCCACTAGTTAGATTAAACACAAAATAGTAGGGTTAGTTTATGGGGGTATTTTGGGTATACCTCTGACCAGTCCAGGGCCAGCCACTCGGGGGGGCAGGTGTGGTTGCTGCAGGGTTCAGTGAGGGGTGGTCGTGGAGGAGTACAGGCGCCGTCGTCCTGGACCTTCTCCTCTGTAGGAGAGATCTTCCTCTTACACAGCACCTCTCTGGTCCTCAGGCCCCCGTTACAGCTGCGACTGCACTCAGACCACACCCCAGACCACCAGCTGGGGGAGACAGACACCCGGACAGATCTTAGTCCAGCAGGATGTCATACTCTCCCAATACTACACACGTGCATACACACATAGACACACACACATACTTAAACTGCGTATATAGGTTAATTTTGTAACTAGGTCAGAATTTTGAAAGTTCTAGCAACAGCCCTAGCAACGGAAGCTAGAAGTCATCGAATCCCATTGCAATGCGGGGTGGGGGGGTAGGGGGGGGACACTTTTTGGCATGACAGGCCCATTCAGAGGAGCTTCACACAGGCAGTGGGACAGATACACTGACACTCACCTTGGGGAGCATGGCTCAGAGTTGCAGGCTCGCTTCTTGTCTTTGGGTTTGCTCTTCTTGTCACAGAAGTGGTTGTAGACCACGGAGTGATCAGTCTGCTTCTTACACACTACCTGCTGGGTCTGACCACCTGACAGACAGAGGGAGGTTAGAACACTTTTAGAATACAGTCAGAACTCCTTTGGTCGTTCATCTGATGCAGCTCACACTGTGCCCTTCACAGTGTAGAACTTGTACAAGCCCTCCTCCATTCACTTGTTTTGCTGACATAGGGTCAAGTAAATTTGCTTTTAAGCAAAGTAAATGAGTTCTTATCAGGCTAGTTGCTTTGGATCATTAACCCGCGACAGAAAGAAAGCAAAGTTGGCCTCAGACCCGCACGAACGCCTGCAGTTTCACCAACCCCACAGTACCTCTGTTCATGAACATTCCATTCCCATGTTTCCCAAGGGTCAGTGTTATGTTAGGAAAACTCTGAAGCCACCATGTACCAGTGTGTGTGTGTAATGTGTATGTATGAGAGAGTGAATATGAGAAAGCCTATGAGAAAGTGAGGGGTATGCACTGTGCACGTATTAGTATTTGTATTTATTATGGATCCCCATTAGCTGCTGGGGTTCAGCAAAATTAAGGCAGTTTATACAATTTTAAAACAATACACAGATTTCAGAACATACTGTGTGCCCTCAGGTCCCAACTCCACCACTACCACATATCTACAGTACAAAATCAATGTGTATGTGTGTGTATAGTGCGTATGTTATCGTGTGTGTGTGTGTGTGTGTGTGTGTGTGTGTGTGTGTGTGTGTGTGTATGCATGTGTCTGTGCCTATGTTTGTGTTGCTTCACAGTCCCCGCTGTTCTATAAGGTGTTTTTCTATCTGTTTATTAAATCTGATTTTACTGCTGACATCAGTTACTTGATGTGGAATAGAGGACCATGTAGTATGTGCCTGAGTGAGCCACTGGGTCAATGTACTGTCTATATAGTGTAACCAGCCCTGCACAGCAGCTAAATGGATCATTAGTCAAATAATAATAAGCTTATATTTGTCCTGTTACACACTTGTACAAGCGTAAAGGAAATGTGTTTCTTGCTTAACCCAATTCCCCCTGAGAATCCCGCAGGGAGTGGGTCACTGCCAGGGTCACCATTGTCCAGTGCCCCTGGAGCAATTGGGGTTAACCCTTTACACTCGTACCTGCATACGGGTTATAAATGGCAGATTTGGTCACTGATAAACGCCTAAATTGAACAGCATTGGCAGTACAGTAACATGCTATACACGACATCAGAGCTCAGGCTCTCCGCTTCACAGCTCTGGGTTTTGACTGACAGCCGTTCTGAACTTGAGCGCCGCACACGACAAGAAGTTGCCTAATCCCTCCCCCTAATTCGGCAACTTTTGCAAATGTTTTCTTGGCTGAGTGAGAGAAATGCTGTAAATTAAGAGGATTCAATATATTTTGAAAGATGAGACGTTGAGGATTATAATAAATACTGCTTCGATATCATACAAGCAAGCTCATGGGATCTCATGAAGTGTTTGATTCGATTTTGTGGCAGAACACCCTCGAGTCCAAATGTTCACTTCATATTTCCATATGATAAAACTGATGTCATATACAGTGTCAACGTTTATGATCACTATGTTTGATGTACAGTTACAAGATGACATGGAGTCATACCCTGGGTTGTTCTGAACAGAATGAGCCTGTGTTTGTTGTATTGTGAAGAAAAATTGCCACAGTGACCGATTTGCTGCTGAACACGCACCTGAATACACACGACTCCATTCTATGCACACCACAATTACGATCCGTTTCTCTGAATTGCCCTTTGAAAGCATGTAAGATCATATTTTATAACTTAGCTTGTTATGTTGGCAATAGAACAAGCTTTCAAATTATGCCCACGGTAGGCCTGTGGCGGTCATAAAATTGTCAGTCAGTGATTGTCAAGCAAATAACTGCCAGTCTCAAGGTAACTGACTGTTAATTAACGTAAACACATTTAGCATCTCCTGGCTTCCGCGAATAGCCAACAATCATTGATGCAGACCTTTGGAACATCTACATTTTATATGTGTGAAATTTGTTTTGATTTAGAATAGACCATTATCATGCACCTGTCTGGAAACAGGGGCAGAGGGAAGAAATACATGTCATCTATGCACTTAAATAGCAAATGTAGGACGCTTTTCCCGTGGTTCATTTTCATGCCAGCCAGGTAGGCTACTCCTGTTGTAAAGAGAAGCAATGTGCTTAATATTAGGAAAGTTGAGAAATTAAACATAGTAGGCTTAGCCTGTAGAAAGCTGATGGGATCCTCCTCTTTTTAAGAGGCCATCACTCTGTTTTGTCACGTAATTGCATTGCCTATAGAAATGTTGTGCAACATGAGCTCATGGGCTCTCATGAAGTGTTTGATTAGATTTTCGATTACATTTGCACTGATGTCAGAGTGAGTAGAGGGACAATAGAGTGCTGAGTACCAGGCAGTTAGCAAGTTTGATAGGTTACTAATAACCATCAGCAGCAACAGTTAGGAGAAGCCTAATTACCGTGACTAAACGGTCACGTGGAATTTGACTGCCGTCATGACTCATGACCACAGGTGTGGCAGTAATACGGTCACCGTAACATCCCTATGCCCACCTAACCCAGACTGAGATTTATAAAGGGCACAGCAACAGACCTGTAATTTTATTTTCACCTGGTCAGCTCCGAGATTTGAACCAGTGACGTTTTGGTTACTGGCCAAACACTCTAACCTTGAGGCTACCTGCAGCTCAAGAATATGAAATGAATATTGGCTAAGAGATTTATCTGCATAAATATGGCTGTATTTCTCAACCCTCAAAATCAAACTAAATCAAAGTTTAATGGTCGAGTACACTGTTTAGCAGATGCCATAGCGGTTGCAGTGAAATGCTTATGTTACTAGCTCCTAATGATGCAGTAAAATCATCAATCAATCAATGAGTAGGGATAGAGCCAATGTATAGTACAGTAAAGAGTATTAGAGCCAGGAGTGGTTGTACCCCCAGCGCAGAGTGCAGAGCAGCGGGACCAGGATGTGTAGTGCCAGGCATATCCACTCAAAAGGTTTCTGCTGACTGGAGGGTTGAAGCGGTAGTGGATCCCTGGGTTCTCTTCCCTCACCAGTACCTACACACACACACACACACACATGTTGTTACATAGAATGATTAGCATAACACACACACATAGTAACACACACAGCTAGTCCGTTACCATGACGATGATGGTCATGTTGGTGGGCCCCAGGGCCTCCAGGGTCTCAGGTTGGTCAGTGGGCCGGCGGTAGTGGAAGGTGGTCCCTGCGATGTCGAACCTACGAGGGGTGTCGATGGTCAGCTTCCCATTGATGAAGAACTGTTCCCCTTTACTCTTCAGCACTGGAGCAGAGAAGAAACGAGAGCATGTATAGGTCCACATGGAGAAGTGACGTTTTCAATTAAAATCACGGAAGCGGGGAACAGAAGCAATTTTCCCCCATTGAAAGCAGTTCAGCCAAGCCTGATCTCAAGCAATAACAGCACACATAGTTTAAAACAATGTTTATAGCTCCCGTCCAAATGTCGTGAATGATATATAGTCATGTCATAGTCACAAGTCAACTCCATTACACTCAAAAGTTACTTCAACTTAAACCAGTGAATGCTAGCAATGGCTAGCTATTCTACCAGTCTGCCTTTATGAGTGTTAGCATGCTAATAGCACACCCTGCACACAAATATTTATATATTTAAGGGGTATGCAGTAGGTTGATAACAATATCGCCAAAGTACACTACATGATCAAAAGTATGTGGACACCTGCTAGTCGAACATATAATTCCAAAATCACGGGCATTAATATGGAGTTGGTCCCGTCGTTGCTGCTATAACAGCCTCCACTCTTCTGGGAAGGCTTTCCACTAGATGTTGGAAGATTGCTGCGGGGACTTTCTTCCATTCAGCCACAAGAGCATTAGTGAGGTCGGGCATTGATGTTGAGTGATTAGGCCTGGCTCGCAGTCGGCGTTCCAATTCATCCCAAAGTGTTCGATGGGGTTGAGGTCAGGGCTCTGTGCAGGCCAGTCAAGTTCTTCCACACCGATCTCAACAAACCATTTCTGTATGGGCCTCACGTTGTCATGCTGAAACAGGAAAAGGCCTTCCCCAAACTGTTGCTTCAAAGTTGCAAGCACAGAATCATCTAGAATGTTGTAGAGTTAATATTTCCCTTCACTAGAACTAAGGAGCCTGAACCATGAAAAACAGCCACAGACCATTCTTCCTCCTCCACCAAACTTTACAGTTGGAATGCATTCGGGTAGGTAGCGTTCTCCTGGCATCCGACAAATTCAGATTTGTCCGTTGGACTGCAAGATGGTGAAGTGTGATTCATCACTCCAGAGTCCAATGGCGGCTAGCTTTACACCACTCCAGCTGATGCTTGGCATTGCGCATGGTGATCTTAGGCTTGTGTGTGGTTGCTCGGTCATGGAAACCCATTTCATGAAGCTCCCGACGAACAGTTATTGCGCAGACATTGCTTCCAGAGGCAGTTTGGAACTCTGTAGTGAGTGTTGCAACCGAGGACAGATTACTTTTACTCGCTACGCTCTTCAGCACTTGGCGGTCCCATTCTGTGAGCTTGTGTGGCCTATCACTTCGTGGCTGAGCCGTTGTTGCTCCTAGACTTTTCTACTTCGCAATAACAGCACTTATAGCTGACCTGGGCAGCTCTAGCAGGGCAGACCTTTGATGAACTGATTTGTTGGAAAGGTCGCATCCTATGACGGTGCCATTTTTAAAGCCACTGAGCCCTTCAGCGAGGCCATTCTACTGCCGATGTTTGTCTATGGAGATTGCATGGCTGTGTGCTTGATTTTATACACCTCTCAGCAACGGGTGTGGCTGAAATAGCCGAATCCACTCATTTGAAGGGGTGTCCACACACTATATATACAAAAGTATGTTGCATCAGACATTTCATACAACATTCCCAGCTAATGAGAAAACAGTCATGGTATTTAATCTAAGAGACTGAACAATTCGGGCAGGTAGGTATTAGTCAAATATAATAACAGCATTGATGATGTGACGATGCACTTACATTTTAATTCCAGTTTTGAGAGTCTGAATGCACACTAGAGAATAGAACATGAGTCATAACAGTATAACACATTGCGTGACACAGAAGAGACATGAACTCTCACCTAGGAAGTTGAGGGAAACGTTGAGCTCCTGGATATGAATGAACACTGATCCTTTGGGGATTCTGACCACCTCTTCATAACCTGGGATGGGATCACACACACACCCACACACGTACACACACCCCCCCACACACACACAAAGAAAGAAGAGAAAGGCAAGAGGTGGAGGTTTTATTCACTGACATACTGGAGGGAGAATGATGTATAAGTAGTGTTTTACTCTGTGGGACTTCAATGGAATAAGCAGAGCCTTTCGGATTCCAACCAAATTCCTGGGCAACGTTCAGCTCCTCTGCTAGAGTACAGTAACCATGTTTGAAGCCAGGCTGTGCTGTCCAGCCAGCCACCACAGCCCTGTAAATAACTTCAGCCTTGCATAAAAAAACAGAATAAATAATTTAATAATCCATTCCAATGTTGCGACCGCTGAGGAAAGGAGAGGCTTGGCTTTTGACCCCTCTCTGGAGTAGCAGTCGATGCTGTGAGTAATTTCAGTAACCCAGCTCTGTACTTGCGGTTCCTGGCGGCCGGAGAGGGAGAGGTTTTTCTGTTAACAATCAGGGGCCTGTGCGGTAAACAGAGAGCCAAAGAGCAATAAACCCCCAGCCCTTAACCCCTGAGTAACCCTCCACCACTGCCAGAGTTACAGACTGCACAGACTGCGAGAGAGAGAAAGAGAGAGAGATATGGGGGGTTTGAGAGATGAAGAGTGGGTAGACTACACAGATGAAGAGAGGAGAAAGAGAAAACCTAGAAAGATAGATGAGAGAGAGCAGCTGACAGAGAGATGGAGGAGGTGATAACTCAGGTGAGAATGCAGACACCAGATGGGAGTAGTAAGGTTGCAGAGGCACAGGAGAATATGGCACCATCATCACTCTTAGGTGTAAATCACTAGATAGAACAACCTGCCCAGAACACCAGCCCAGAACAACCTCCCCAGAACACCAGCCCAGAACACCAGCCCAGAACAACCTCCCTAGAACACCAGCCCAGAACAACCTCCCCAGAACACCAGCCCAGAACACCAGCCCAGAACAACCTCCCTAGAATACCTTCCCAGAACACCAGCCCAGAACAACCCCCCCAGAACACCAGCCCAGAACACCTGCCCAGAACACCAGCCAAGAACACCTGCCCAGAACACCAGCCCAGAACTCCAGCCCAGAACAACCTCCCTAGAATACCTTCCCAGAACACCAGCCCAGAACAACCTCCCCAGGACACCAACCCAGAATACCTGCCCAGAACAACCTCCCCAGAACAACCTCCCCAGAACAACCTCCCCAGAACTCCAGCCCAGAACAACCTCCCCAGAACACCAGCCCAGAACACCAGCTCTACTGCTTGGTTAGTGCCTGACAACTAACCCTATTTAAACCCTCCTAGGAGTGAGGATTGGTCTGAGCCTCAGAGACATAAAAAAACCTGTAGACATGACTGAGTGCTCTGTGGCTCATAAATCAGCCCGGACCCAGAATAGACCTGTCAGGCGGTCGGGCAGGCTGTAGGCCCAGGCTGAGATGGCCATCGTGGTCCCAGCCACTGAGCTGCGGCCACCTCAGGAAGGTGTGTCCACTCTGAGGGTTCCAGAGGGGGGAGGTAGATGGGTGGAGGGAGGAGAGCTGCTGCTGTCGTGGAGGGAGAGGGCCTAGAATAGACATGTCTGGCTCCGCAGTCGCAGGGCTACCACAACCCACACTGGCTGAACTTCACCTAAAACTGTCTGCCACGTGCCCACCTGCCACCCCCCCCCGAACGGGTGAAGGAAAAACCCACTCACCCCTCCCTCCCCGCAGCCTTCCCCCCCAATGGAAAAGAGAGTTCATGGTCCCCTTATTATAAGAGCATATTTAGCTCCCGAGTGGTACAGCGGTCTAAGGCTTTGCATCTCAGTGCTAGATGCATCGCTACAGACCCTGGTTTGATCCCGGGCTGTATCACAACTGGCTGTGATCGGGAGACCCATAGGGTGGTGCACAATTGGCCCAGCGTCGTCCGGGTTAGGGGAGGGTTGGCCGTCATTGTAAAATAATAATTTGTTCTTTACTGACTTGCCAGGTTAAATAAAGGTTCAATAAAACAAAAAATAAAAGAAGGCATAAGGTTTATGCAGTATCATGTATGACCCACGGCTCTATAATTGGACAGAGGACCACAAGCCTTCCAACCGTCACTATGATGGAATGATGGAACCGAGACCTCGGGAGTGTCTCCTGATCAGAACTGAGTAGCTATAGGCTGAGCCTTCCTCAAGCCCTCGACAACCGGTTGGTTTTCTAAGAGACTCTGATGGTTAATTCTGTGTCATCTGGCTGGGCTGTATCAGTTTTCCCCTGACATGCTTCCACAGAATTCATCACGAACCATTAATCACGGCCAAAGTGTTTAGACTGGAATAGGTACCGGAATAAAAGGTCATTCTGCACCTACAGGAGGGAGGGAGGGGGGGGGGGGGGGGGTTGACAGGGCAAGGCACGTGTACTGTAGATATTCACCGGTAACTCTATATGATTCACTGTTAGATTAAGTAGCTCATGCAAATAGAGAGCTCGCATGTGAACAGATAATTATACATTACTTTCAGAATGTCTGAGGACTCCTAACTCACATTGCAAGGCAGTAGTCCAACACATATTTAGCTTGTTTCAGAATCCAAATGCACAAATACATGCACGCGTTGTTAGAATTTCCATAAACCAATTAGGTTGCATAATCTCTCTCGTGGATGCCTCAAATGTAACTACATCTCATTCTCAGAACGTTGCTGGAGCTCCCTGGTCCAAAACACAGGCCCTTTCTTCTTTGACGTTTTATTTGTGTTTTTCAGTTCTATTCCCCAGTCTAATTGAGGTACAGTATGTGCTATTGGCCTGTTCTAGAAGTGGTGTTGGAGGGAGTGGAGCGTGCGAGGAGAGAAACGCAGAAATCAGGATCTTTTAAAAAGAGAGACGTGTCCTGCTACCAAGGCTTGGAACAGAACAGTCCCCTCAGTGTCTGTCTGTCCATGCCTGCCCTGCCCGAGAGAGGGGCCCACCACCACCCCCCCAGCCCTGGGCTCTCTGACCCCCCCACTCCTCAGCCCACAATCCCCTTACTCAGAGAGTTATTGATACCTCATGCCGCTGCACTACCACTACTGTAACTGTGCCCACATACTGTACTGTATGCTGGGGTTTATAGTGTAACTCTTACTGTAGAGACCACCATAGTGCAGCAAGCTTCAAAGAACAGGATTAAGATTTCTTCCTAGCAGTATTGTGGTGAAGGGACTCCTGCTCTGTATATCACACCGTACCTCCTTCAGGCAGGGAGTCATTGAAGAGGCCCTCGATGGCCTCACAGCTGCTCCCGTCACCCCCGCAGATCCGGCAGCGGTCCTCGCGCACGTCCGAGCTCAGGATCCGGTCACAGCCCACGTGCTGCAGGGAGACAGACAGGGGACACAGGTCAGAGGGAGCAGGCAGAAGGAAAACAGAGGGACACAGACACAACCACTAGCCTCTATAGAGAGAATAGCACACGGCACATAGTACTTTCAGCAGCAGAAGTGACGCTGATTGCAATGTTTCCCAGGTGCCTAACTAAAACACTGACACCACAGGATGCCAGGAAACGTTCCTAAAACACAACCTGTACTACCAACAGTCGGTTCAAGCCAACATAAACACAAATGTAGGTCTAAATTGACTCCTGCGCTGTACAGTAACTCTAACATGTGAATGGATGGATAGAGCCCTGGGGCACTTCAAACCCTGTTGACCCAGGCAGGTCTTAGTTCCATTAACTACCAATGTGGAAGCCATTTCCCCTTAGTAATGGGAGGACAGACACTTGTTCCAGGCCGGGCCCCAGCCGTTCAGACTGCTAGACTCTGGGCTCTGGGACACGTCCCCTGGTGAGCCTGGGCCAGGCCAGGCAGCCTGCTTCAGCCTGCCCATGTTAGGAACATGTGTTCTTTGAGCGACCACTAAACGCCATGTGTTTCCAAGCCCACATCTCTCTCTCGCTGTTCCCTCTCTGTCTCAAATCAAACTCTCTGGATCCTGTAAACAATTCTTACATTTTTATCCTCGCTGTTTTCGTCTTTTTATATTCACTATAAATATAAGAGAAAGATGGGGGAAATAAATGGGGAGATATATAATTAACTGTGAGAAATAATGAAAGAGAGTATGATGCATCGTAACTTTACCCCTATTTACATGTACAAATTACCTCGACTAACCTGTACCCCCGCACATTGACTCGGTACCGGTACCCCCTGTATATAGCCTTTTTATTGTTATTTTATTGTGTTACTTTTTATTTTATACTTTAGTTAATTAAGTAAATATTTTGTTAACTCTATTTCTTGAACTGCATTGTTGGTTAAGGGCTTGTAAGTAAGCATTTCACGCTAAGGTCTACACCTGCTGTATTCGGCGCATGTGACAAATAAAATTGGATTTGATTTGATTGGGAAAGAAACAGAGAGAGCTAGAAAAAGAGCCAGATGAGAAGTGAGAATGCCAGAATAGGAGAGATCCAGAGAGAGACAGAGAGAGTAAGAAACACAGAAAGATAGAGATAGAGAGATAGAGAGAGAAAGCAACAGAGGGAGAGATAGAGGGAGAGTGGCCAGCGGCTGCTGTGAATGTGTGTAACAGCCAGCAGTGCAGACAGCTGAGCTGGTGGGTCACTGAGTTCCTGCTGCACACAGAACAGAACAGAGCAGAACAGAGGAGAGGAGAAGAGAGAACTGTGCTGAGCTGTTGATAAACAGGCTTCTCTCTGAGTCTGGACGAGCCCAGAGACTCCACTCCCAACCCCTCCATGTGCCCAGGCCCTGAGACTGCTCCAAACAAAGCACAAGAGAGCAGAGTGATGGACGTTCAACTGCCTAATGAAATCCAGCTCTGCTCCACATAGCTGCAGGAAGCCACAAAACAACAATTCAGATGTTTTGTGGTTTGGTGTCATTCACTGCAGCGAGTGTATCTTGTTTTTTCCTCCTCCCCTCGCGGCCCAAAGCCACTCCGCTTCTTGACAGGCTCTGAAGCCATCCAAAAACAACAGGACGGGGGAATAATGGAATAATTGGCATTGTTTGTGTGAGCAGTGAGTACCACCATCTGAAAGGGAATACTACTTCAGGGAAAATCCATTTGAATTCAATCACTTTTTGACAGAATCCCTTTTGATTTAAACAAAACTTTCCATACATGTTTGCCCATGGAAGAAGTGGTCAGAAAGTGACTTTTTGGACCTGAATGACAAACCATTCAGGAGATAAAGATGCTCAAACCATACCATGAGACATCCATGTCTTCATCACTGGAAAAGATAATCAGTTGAGTTTGATATAATTTAAAAGCTTACAAACAGTGTTATCAAAATATTTGATTATTTCTTGAAAAACATTTGAATTTTAAAATTTTTTGTGTGTAGTATTTCAACCTTTAACGTCAATTATTTAAAGTGACGTTAAACACCGATTGTTAAAAATTGTTGGAGCTTAAACCCTATTTCCCATCATCTGAGTTTTTTTGTTGTGCCGGTTGAGACACAACATGCTCTTGAATACAGGTCGGGTGTCATTTCAATAATAGAAATATAATTAATAGAATGGACCTATCCCTTTAGACCACTGCAATTTAGTTGGTACACCATTGGAATGTGAATTGAACTTTTAACTTCTAATTACTACCACAAAGATGACTGCTGATCCACCTACCATCGAATGTTAACTGAAATGGTCATGTCTATTCTATTGTCTATATTTCTATGATTTCAATAAGTTTCCTATGGAATATTGACAGTATAACTTAAAACAACAGATATTCCCCTTCAAGTGAAGATTTTGTGTGTGGATCTCCAACCATCTTTGTGGTACCATTTGAACATTGAAATTTCAATTTGATTCCATTTTAGTACATTTATTTACTGTACCCTGTGCACACAACCCATGTGGAATTCCTAGTCTCTGGCAGCATTTGGAACTGCTGATCTGCGGTCAAGAACAGAGTTAATCTCAGCCTATGCTGCCCTTCAGTCCCCAGACTTTTTGGCCCTGGTGGAGACATGGATCAACCTAGAGAACACTGCTACTCCAGCTGCTCTCTCTTCATCTGACTACGTTTTCTTTCATAGTCCGAGAGCATCTGGTAATCGCGGTGGTTGCACAGGGCTGCTCATTTCTCCCTCACTCACCTTTCCATCTTGTCATTTGAATTCTATGCTTTAGTGGTGACCGTATTTACAGCCAAACCAGCACTCATGAGTCATGACCACAGTAAAATTCTACATGACCATTGAGTCATGGTAATCTCCTTTTATGCAGTCAGGACATGTGTTGGTAGTATCCAACTCCTGGTACTCAGGACTCTATTGTCCCTCCATCAGGTCCTAATGGCCTGGTACTCAGGGCTCTATTGTCCCTCCATCAGGTCCTAAATGGCCTGGTACTCAGAGCTCTATTGTCCCTCCATCAGGTCCTAATGGCCTGGTACTCAGGGCTCTATTGTCCCTCCATCAGGTCCTAAATGGCCTGGTACTCAGAGCTCTATTGTCCCTCCATCAGGTCCTAATGGCCTGGTACTCAGGGCTCTATTGTCCCTCCATCAGGTCCTAAATGGCCTGGTACTCAGGGCTCTATTGTCCCTCCATCAGGTCCTAATGGCCTGGTACTCAGGGCTCTATTGTCCCTCCATCAGGTCCTAAATGGCCTGGTACTCAGGGCTCTATTGTCCCTCCATCAGGTCCTAATGGCCTGGTACTCAGGGCTCTATTGTTCCTCCATCAGGTCCTAATGGCCTGGTACTCAGGGCTCTATTGTCCCTCCATCAGGTCCTGATGGCCTGGTACTCAGGGCTCTATTGTCCCTCCATCAGGTCCTAATGGCCTGGTACTCAGGGCTCTATTGTCCATCCATCAGGTCCTAATGGCCTGGTACTCAGGGCTCTATTGTCCCTCCATCAGGTCCTAATGGCCTGGTACTCAGGGCTCTATTGTTCCTCCATCAGGTCCTAATGGCCTGGTACTCAGGGCTCTATTGTCCCTCCATCAGGTCCTGATGGCCTGGTACTCAGGGCTCTATTGTCCCTCCATCAGGTCCTAATGGCCTGGTACTCAGGGCTCTATTGTCCATCCATCAGGTCCTAATGGCCTGGTACTCAGGGCTCTATTGTCCCTCCATCAGGTCCTAATGGCCTGGTACTCAGGGCTCTATTGTCCATCCATCAGGTCCTAATGACCTGGTACTCAGGGCTCTATTGTCCATCTATCAGGTCCTAATGGCCTGGTACTCAGGGCTCTATTGTCCTTCTAACCACTCTGACTTCAATGCAATAAAAAAATCACATCAAACTGAGTGTAAAACATAATCATTGTGGGTGTTGTTTCAAAGCCTAACACAACGAAATGGCCAGCGCTTTGTAAGGTGAGGATTCATTCAAAACACAATACACATATTAGAGCTTATACATATGCAAAGGTCTATATTTGGTGATTTTTTTATTGCATAGAATCTCCCGGGTGGCGCAGTGGTCTAGGGCACTGCATCGCAGTGCTAGCTGCGCCACCAGAATCTCTGGGTTCGCGCCCAGGCTGGGCTGGGTTCGCGCCCAGGCTCTGTCGCAGCCGGCCGCAACCGGGAGATCCGTGGGGCGACGCACAATTGGCATAGCGTCGTCCGGGTTAGGGAGGGTTTGGCCGGTAGGGAGGGTTTGGCCGGTAGGGAGGGTTTGGCCGGTAGGGATATCCTTGTCTCAGTATGTAAAAATGTAATAAAATGTATGCACTCTACTGTAAGTCGCTCTGGATAAGAGTGTCTGCTAAATGACTAAAATGTAAATGTATATGAGCCCAAGTCTGAAAAAACCCGGAATTAAAATAATGATTGTGGAGTTCGTTATACAATACATAGCCTACCGCATATTACACCCCACACAAAAACATTTAAAAAAGGATTTAAGATGTCTTAAATTCTAGTAATTGCCTTTGAGTGTGGAATGTATTATTATGCATACTGGATGGACAGGTTGCCTTCTACTATACTCCAAAGTTTCTATCAATGAGTCTGGGAGAGAACGTATAGGCCTAGGCGATGCTGTTGGTTCATTAATTGTGCAGGTTGGCTTACAGAGTTAGCCTACAATAGTGAATTAGCAATTGATTTTGAATATCCTAGTAATATGAAATCTGTAATAATGTCCTAATTAATAGGGTGACACATAGTGCTACCTTTAGCTGCAGAATATCTCACCACTGTGCGTTTCCATCTCCTCCCCTTTCTCCTTCATTACTTTCTCAAGCACACAGAGACAGGAGCTGTCAACAGTTTAATGAAATATGTTTCGTTGTGAAAACATGTTACTTTCAATGTTCCCTAACAGATTTCACTTGGTTTCCCAAATAAGCACTTGGTAGCTGCAGGAACAGGGAGCCCATGGCATACAGGCAGTGGTGTAAAGTACTTAAGTAAAAATACTTGAACGTATTACTTAAGTCGTTTTTTGGGGAATCTGTACTTTACTTTCCCATTAATATTTTTGACAACTTTTACTTCACTACATTCCTGGAGAAAGTTATATACACTTTTTAGTCCATACATTTTCCCTGACACCCAAAAGTACATTTTGAATGCTTATCAGGACAGGTAAATCGTCTAATTCACACACTTATCAAGAGAACATCCCATGTCATCTCTACTGTCTGTGATCTGGCAGACTCACTAACCACATGCTTCGTTTGTAAATTATGTCTAAGTTGACCCTGGCTATCCGTGAAAAAATAAAAAAACGAGATAATGTGGCCCTCTGCTTTGCTTAATATAAGGAATTAGAAATTATTTATACTTTTACTTTTGATACTTAAGTACATTCTAGCATTTACTTTTGATACTTAAGTATATTTAAAACCAAATACTTTTAGACTATTTTAATGGGTGACTTTCACTTTAGTAATTTTCTACTAAGGTATCTTTACTTTTACTTAAGTATGACAATTGGGTACTTTTTCCACCACTGCATACAGGGCGGAATATCACCTGTCATGCAGTGAGAGGCTTGCTGCATGCTCCTCAAACAGTGGTTGATGCACTGTTAAATAACCGGACCGGAGTAGCCTACCTGAACTAATAGGCAGATGACATGTCTTTTTTTCTCCTGCTCCTGTTCCTGCCCATTTGATAAATGGGCCATTCTAAATCCAAACTAATTTAACATATTAGTAAAGACAATATTACATTGAGAATAGTCTGATGGGTGATAATATGGTCACTTGATTAGAGAACAGTGTGTGCAGCCTGAGGCAACGAACACAGCTCAAGCTTTTTTGCGATTTTCTGAAATCATTAATAGCTTTTACTCGCATCATGCAGTCCATATACAGTTTTGATTTTCTAAGTCATTCTAAGGTTTGTATCATTAACAACTAAAGTTGCCAAATAACTCTAAATCTAGCGTAGCCTTTAGGACCTGTTTCAAATCATCACTTTTACGTTCCCCATTCATTCAACCTTCATATGCACACTCGCTCCGGAATGGGAAAAATATCCTTTCTATTTTATTCAGCAAAGTTCAATTATATTCTTCTTACTATAAAACAATTGAATATAAAATAATGACACAGGACTTAAGCATACAGTGGGGCAAAAAAGTATTTAGTCAGCCACCAATTGTGCAAGTTCTCCCACTTAAAAAGATGAGAGAGGCCTGTAATTTTCATCATAGGTACACTTCAACTATGACAGACAAAATGAGAAAAGAAAAAATCCAGAAAATCACATTGTAGGATTTTTTATTAATTTATTTGCAAATTATGGTGGAAAATAAGTATTTGGTCACCTACAAACAAGCAAGATTTCTGGCTCTCACAGACCTGTAACTTCTTCTTTAAGAGGCTCCTCTGTCCTCCACTCGTTACCTGTATTAATGGCACCTGTTTGAACTTGTTATCAGTATAAAAGACACCTGTCCACAACCTCAAACAGTCACACTCCAAACTCCACTATGGCCAAGACCAAAGAGCTGTCAAAGGACACCAGAAACAAAATTGTAGACCTGCACCAGGCAGGGAAGACTGAATCTACAATAGGTAAGCAGCTTGGTTTGAAGAAATCAACTGTGGGAGCAATTATTAGGAAATGGAAGACATACAAGACCACTGATAATCTCCCTCGATCTGGGGCTCCACGCAAGATCTCACCCCGTGGGGTCAAAATGATCACAAGAACGGTGAGCAAAAATCCCAGAACCACACGGGGGGACCTAGTGAATGACCTGCAGAGAGCTGGGACAAAAGTAACAAAGCCTACCATCAGTAACACACTACGCCGCCAGGGAGTAGTTTGCTAGAGAGCATTTGGATGATCCAGAAGAAGACTGGGAGAATGTCATATGGTCAGATGAAACCAAAATATAACTTTTTGGTAAAAACTCAACTCGTCGTGTTTGGAGGACAAAGAATGCTGAGTTGCATCCAAAGAACACCATACCTACTGTGAAGCATGGGGGTGGAAACATCATGCTTTGGGGCTGTTTTTCTGCAAAGGGACCAGGACGACTGATCCGTGTAAAGGAAAGAATGAATGGGGCCATGTATCGTGAGATTGAGTGAAAACCTCCTTCCATCAGCAAGGGCATTGAAGATGAAACGTGGCTGGGTCTTTCAGCATGACAATGATCCCAAACACACCGCCCGGGCAACGAAGGAGTGGCTTCGTAAGAAGCATTTCAAGGTCCTGGAGTGGCCTAGCCAGTCTCCAGATCTCAACACCATAGAAAATCTTTGGAGGGAGTTGAAAGTCTGTGTTGCCCAGCAACAGCCCCAAAACATCACTGCTCTAGAGGAGATCTGCATGGAGGAATGGGCCAAAATACCAGCAACAGTGTGTGAAAACCTTGTGAAGACTTACAGAAAACGTTTGACCTCTGTCATTGCCAACAAAGGGTATATAACAAAGTATTGAGATAAACTTTTGTTATTGACCAAATATTTTTTTTTTTTTCTCATTTTGTCTGTCATAGTTGAAGTGTACCTATGATGAAAATTACAGGCCTCTCATCTTTTTAAGTGGGAGAACTTGCACAATTGGTGGCTGACTAAATACTTTTTTGCCCCACTGTATCTTGTCTGCTAAATGAACAAGCCTACAGCCTATATCATGGTGCATAGCCAGATAACATACAGTAGGCCAACTCATATTCTGTTAATCTGAAATACATTTTCTTGATATCATAATGCTTCTTTAGACCTACTTAAAATAATAATGGATTTATTGTTATGGTGTATATTAAATAGATGTATTAGACTTGTTAAAATGTACATGTTCCAAAGGCACACAGCAGCAGCTTGTGTGTGTGTGTGGGCCTGGAGATGCTAAATGAGTTTGTTTAGAAATGGTCAATTACCATGAGACTTGCAGTCTTTTGCATGACAATAACTAGCCGACAAAACTTCATGACCGGCACAGCCCTATCTGTCACTGTCATTTGTCCACTCAAGCTTAACGTTCCTGTCATCTACCACCCACCAGGTGCCCCGTAAAGAGTTCCTCAATGAGCTTGAGACCTTGATAATCTAATTTCCTGACAATGGCTCACTGCTCTTCATACTGGGCAACTTCAACCTCCCAACGTTTCTTTCCCCTCCTTGCCTCTTTTGCCCTCACCCTTTCCCAGTCTCCTCCCACTCACAAGGCAGGCACTACGCTTGACCTCATCTTTACAAGAGGCTGTTTGTCTACTAATCTCATGGCAACCCCCCTTCAGCTCTCTGATCACCACTTTGTTTCCTTTGTCTCCCTCTCCTCCAACCACTCAGTCCCTACCCAAAATGGTAATATACCATCACAATCTTCGCTCTTTCTCTCCCACTACTCTCTTCTTCTATCCTATCATCTCTCCCTTCTGCTAAATCTTTCTCCCTCCTGTCTCCTGATTCTGCCTCTTCGACCCTACTATCCTCCCGTTCTGCATCCTATGACCTCACTAATCCTGCAACTAGTGACGTCCGGCCGACCGATAACCTGCACCACGTACTCTCACTATTGGTGTCCCCCAGGGTACGGTTCTAGGCCCTCTCCTCTTCTCTCTATGCACCAAGTCACTCGGCTCGATCATATCCTCACATGGTCTCTCCTATTATTGCTATGCGGATGATACTCAACTACCTTTCTCCGTCTCCCCTTCTGACACCCAGCTGGCGACACACATCTCTGCGTGCCTGGCAGATGTCTCAGCTTGGATGTCGGCCCACCACTTCAAGCTCAACAAGACAGAGCTGCTCTTCCTCCCATGGAAGGCCTGCCCACTCCAAGACCTCTCCATCACGGTTGACAACTCCATGGTGTCACCCTCCCAGAGTGTAAAGAACCTTGGCGTGACCCTGGACAACATCCTGCTGTTCTCTGCAAATATCAAAGCAGTGACTCGCTCCTGCAGGTTCATGCTTGTGACGTCCCTCCCACTCTGTCTGCTGGGATCTCCTGTTTGGTAGTCTGTTGTTGCAGGAGGCCAGTGGGCAGAGCTGGGAGGATTGTCAGCTGATATGGCACACCTGGGCAGGTTTGGCCTGCAGACTATAAAGGGTGGCCACATCAGCCAACACTCTCTCTCTTCCCTGACTGGCAGGCTGGCTTCCACCACCTTTTGGTTTTCTGGTCTGGTTTCACCATACAACACGGTAAATGGTAAACGTGCTGAGTTAATTGAACTCATTGAAAGTTATTCTGCACTGTTGAATGATACTCGTACTCATCTCATTGAGCATGATGTTGATGTCGGCGATGCTTAGCCAATAAAGCAGCACTTCTACCGTGTTTCTCTTGACAGGCGCAAGTACTTAGACGCAGAAGTCAAGTACATGTTGGATAACGATATTGCTTAATATTCTTGTTCCAGTTGGGCTTCCCCTTGTCTGTTAGTCAAGAAGCATGATGCATATTTTAGGCCATGCACAAACTATCTTAAAGTTAACATTACGAAGCCTGATTCCTTTCCTCTTCCTCATATGGAGGATTGTGTTGATCAAGTGGATTCTGCAAAATTTGTGAGCAAGTTTGATCTTCTAAAAGGGTACTGGCAGGTCCCCTTGTCTCCTAGAGCAAGGAAGATTTGTGCTTTCATCACAACGTCCGGACTGTATTCTTATATAGTTATGGCTTTTGGTTTGCGTAATGCACCTGCAACATTTCAGCGTCTCATGAACCGTGTTGTCTCTGGTCTGGATGGATGTGCGGTGTACTTGGAAGAAGTGGTCATTTATAGTGACACCTGGTCTCAGCATGTCCAACATATTCAAGCATTGTTTGATAGGTTGGCTTGGGCGCGTTTGACAGGTAATCTGGCCAAATGTGAGTTTGCTAAGGCAACGGTCACTTATCTGGGAAAAGTGGTCGGTCAGGGTGTGGTTCGCCCAGTGCTCGCCAAAGTTGAAGCTATTGAGCAGTGTCCGCCTCCCATGACTAAGAAGGAGCTTATGCTCTTTCTCGGTATGGTTGGTTATTTTCAAAGCTTCTGTAAGAACTTCAACTCAGTAGTAGCACCCCTGACAGACTTGCTTAAAAACTTCTTGACGCACGGATCCCTTTAGCGGGATCATTTTCGTAAACAACCGCTGAATTGCAGAGCGCCAAATTAAAAACAAATACTAAAAATATTTATTTTCATGAAGTCACAAGTGAAATATACCAAAACACAGCTTACCTCGTGGTTAATCCACCTATCGTGTCAGATTTTGAAAATATGCTTTACAGCGAAAGCAATCCAAACGTTTGTGAGTTTATTGATCACTAGACAAAACATTATGAACACCTAGCAGCCATGTAAATTGGTCACAAAAGCCAGAAAAGCAATAAAATTAATCGCTTACCTTTGATGATCTTCGGATGTTTGCACTCACGAGACTCCCAGTTACACAAATGTTCCTTTTGTTCAATAAAGATTTTTTTTAATATCAAAATACCTCAATTTGTTTGGCGCGTTATGTTCAGTATTCCACAGCCTTAGGCAAGCGATCAAGGCTTAACGAAAATTCCATATAGTATCCGTAAAGGTCGTAGAAACATGTCAAACGTTTTTAATAATCAAACCTCAGGTTGTTTTTAACATCAATAATCGATAATATTTCACCCGGACTGTAAACTATTCAATACTGGAGAGAAAGAGAATGTCGAGCATCCAGTGTCGCGCGCAAGAACTAATGGAGGGACATCCGTCTATCCACTGACGCGTTTTGATAAATCGCGCTAATTTTTCAAAATAAAAGCTTGAAACTATGTCTAAAGACTGTTCACACCCTGAGGAAGCCACAGGAAAAGGAATCTGGTTGATATCCCTTTAAATGGAGGATAGGCAGGCAATGGAACAGGGATTTTTCAAAATAGAAGTCACTTCCGGGTTGGATTTTCTCAGGTTTTCGCCTGCAAAATCAGTTCTGTTATACTCACAGCCAATATTTTGACAATTTTGGAAACTTTAGAGTGTTTTCTATCCTACTCTGTCAATTATATGCATATTCTAGCATCTGGACCTGAGAAATAGGCAGCTTACAATGGGAACGTTATTTTTCCAAACATAAAAATTCTGCCCCCTAGCTTCAAGAGGTTTTAAGGCTCAGGTGAAGTATATTTGGTCAGACAGATGTCAAGCTGCGTTTGAGAATGTAAAGACACTTGTGCTCTTCCCCAGTGCTTGTTGCCCCTTGTTTGAATGATCCGTTCATACTCCATGTAGATTCTAGTAATGTAGGAGTTGGCGCTGTTCTGTTGCAGGCAGATGTCCAAGGGGTGGACCGTCCAATTAGTTACTTCTCTAAGAAGTTTAACTCGTACCAGCTCAATTATTCTGTGTTAGAGAAGGAACCACTTGCATTTATTTGGGCTCTCCAAAATTTCGATGTGTTTGTTGGTTCAGGTGGCACCTCTCTCATGGTGTACACAGATCATAATCCCTTGACGTTTCTGCGGACCTTGCAGAACCCTAATCAGAGGCTTATGAGGTGGGCGCTGTTTTTGCAGCCGTACAGTTTGGACATTCGCCATATTAAGGGCAAAGAAAATGTCCTTGCTGATGCCTTGACCCACGCTCTCATGCCATAGTTCTTTGTTATTGTTTTGGGCAACTTGCCTGTCCTCTCCTGTCCCCCTCTTGTTTCCCCGACTCTGTCTCTCTTTCTCTACCTCTTAAAATGCTCCTTAGGATCAGAGGTTGCTGAGGTGGGAGAGGGAGGGTTATTTCTGTTTTAGGTTTGTGGTGGAACACCATTCTTAAGGGGGGGGGGGGGGGGGGGTGTCTCCCACTGTCTGCTGGAATCTCCTGTTTGGTAGTCTGTTGTTGCAGGAGGCCAGTGGGCAGAGCTGGGAGGATTGTCAGCTGATATGGCACACCTGGGCAGGTTTGGCCTGCAGACTATAAAGGGTGGCCACATCAGCCAACACTCTCTCTCTTCCCTGACTGGCAGGCTGGCTTCCACCACCTTTTGGTTTTCTGATCTGTTTTCACCATACAACACGGTAAACGTGCTGAGTTGGTTGAATTCATTGAAAGTTATTCTGCACTGTTGTCTGATACGCCCTCTCGTACTCATCTCATTGAGCATGATGTTGATGTTGGAGATGCTTAGCCAATAATGCAGCGCTTCTACCGTGTTTCTCCTGAGGTGCAAGCACTTAGACGCAGAAGTCTGGGCCTGCAGGCTATAAAGGGTGGCCACATCAGCCAACACTCTCTTCCCTGACTGGCATGCTGGCTTTGTCCACCTTTAGTTTTTTTGGTCTATTTTCACTAGACAATGCCCTCTCCACTCATCCACACACTGCATACACTACTGATCCTACAGACGTCCACAGCTTATGTTACGTTTTGTATTTATTATTTAGTTTAATAAATGTATTCCTTTTTACGTTTAAGTCATGCATGGCCTCCCTTTGTTGTTCCTCTAATCACTCTGACATCAATGCAAATGTAATCGAAAATCTAATCAAACACTTCATGAGAGCCCATGAGTTCATGTTGCGCAACATTTCTATAGGCTTGAGAAAACAGTATAAAAACAGGAGAATCCCATCAGGTTTCTATATGCTAGGTCTAGTATATTTATTTCTCAACTTTCCAAATATTAAGCACATTGCTTTACAACAGGAGTAGCCTACCTGGCTGGCATGAAAAGTAACTGCGGGAAAAGCACCCTCCATTTGCTATTTAAGTGCATAGGTTGAAATGTATGTTTTTGACAGGTGCATGATAATGGTCCAATCAAAACTAATTTCACATGTATATGTAAAGACATGATTAAATTGAGAACAGTCTGTGACAATATTATCACTTGTGAATGATGTATTATCACTAATGTTATCACTTATTATCACTGATGCCCAGCGAGTGCACTCTATGGCAAGAATAAGCGCATGCCTTTGTGCTACTTTTTCAAATCATAGTGGCACACATCATATAACCTAGCCCATAGACCTATATGTTTTGACAAAGTTTGTATCACAACTAAAGTGGCCAAATAGCCTACAGAACCTAGTCAAACATATTCTTATAAGCCATTTCAAATCAAATCAAATTTTATTTATCACATACACATGGTTAGCAGATGTTAATGCGAGTGTAGTGAAATGCTTGTGCTTCTAGTTCCGACCATGCAGTAATATCTAACAAGTAATCTAACAATTTCACAACAACTACCTTATACACACACACACAAGTGTAAAGGAATTATTAAGAATATGTACATATAAATATATGGATGAGCGATGGCCGAACGGCATAGGCAAGTAGATGTTATAGAGTACAGCATATACATATGAGATGAGTAATGTAGGGTATGTTAACATTATATAAATTGGCATTGCTTAAAGTGACTAGTGATACATTTATTACATCCAATTTTTTATTATTAAGTGGCTAGAGATTTTAGTCAGTATGTTGGCAGCAGCCACTCAATGTTAGTGATGGCTGTTTACCTTGAGATAGCTGTTTTTCAGTCTCTCGGTCCCAGCTGATTGATGCACCTGTACTGACCTCGCCTTCTGGATGATAGCGTGGTGAACAGGCAGTGGTTCGGGTGGTTGTTGTCCTTGATGATCTTTATGGCCTTCCTGTGACATCGGGTGGTGTAGGTGTCCTGGAGGGCAGGTAGTTTGCCCCCAGTGATGCGTTGTGCAGACCTCACTACCCTCTGGAGAGCCTTACGGTTGTGGGCGGAGCAGTTGCCGTACCAGGCGGTGATACAGCCCGACAGGATGCTCTCGATTGTGCATCTGTAAAAGTTAGTTTTTGGTGACAAGCCAAATTTCTTCAGCCTCCTGAGGTTTAAGAGGCACTGTTGCGCCTTCACCACGCTGTCTGTGTGGGTGGACCATTTCAGTTTGTCAGTGATGTGTACCCCGAGGAACTTATAACTTTCCATCTCCTCCACTACTGTCCCGTCGATGTGGATAGGGGGATGCTCCCTCTGCTGTTTCCTGAACTCCACAATCATCTCCTTTGTTTTGTTGACGTTGAGTGTGAGGTTAATTTCCTGCCACCACACTCCGAGGGCCCTCACCTCCTCCCTGTAGGCAGTCTCGTCGTTGTTGGTAATCAAGCCTACCACTGTAGTGTCATCTGCAAACTTGATTGAGTTGGAGGCGTGCATGGCCACGCAATCATGGGTGAACAGGGAGTACAGGAGAGGGCTGAGAACGCACCCTTGTTGGGCCCCAGTGTTGAGGATCAGCGGGGTGAAGATGTTGTTTCCTACCCTCACCACCTGGGGGCGTCCCGTCAGAAAGTCCAGGACCCAGTTGCACAGGGCGGGGTCGAGACCCAGGGTCTCGAGCTTAATGACGAGTTGAGGGTACTATGGTGTTAAATGCTGAGCTGTAGTCAATGAACAGCATTCTTACACAGGTATTCCTCTTGTCCAAATGGGTTAGGGCAGTGTGCAGTGTGATTGCGATTACGTCGTCTGTGGACCTATTAGGGTGGTAGGCAAATCGTGTGTGAAAACAAGAGTTTTGACTGGCCGCTATTTATAAGAGGATCCCAGCTTTCTCATGCTGCTATATTTATTGCTCAATTCTTAAAATGAAGCACATTAATCCGCTTTACAACCGATGTAGTCTACATAGGCGGCGTGTGAGTTTCAAGTTTGGGGCAAAAATTCCACAAATTAGCAAGGCACACCTGTTAATTGAGCTGGTTGAGAGAATGCCAAGAGTGTGCAATGCTGTCATCAAGGCAAAGGGTGGCTACTTTGAAGAATCTAAAATATAAAATGTATTTTGATTTGTTTAACACATGACC
Organism: Salvelinus alpinus; assembly: GCF_045679555.1. Lineage (NCBI taxonomy): Eukaryota > Metazoa > Chordata > Actinopteri > Salmoniformes > Salmonidae > Salvelinus > Salvelinus alpinus. The sequence continues at coordinate 23,483,069 of NC_092091.1, forward strand.
CAACTACCTCATCCCCATAGTGTTTATTTTTCCTCCTTTGCACCCCAGTATCTCTACTTGCAAATTCATCTTCTGCACATCTATCACGCCAGTGTTTAATTGCTAAATTGTAATTATTTCGCCACTATAGCCTTACCTCCCTAATCTTACTTCATTTGCACACACTGTATATAGACTTTTCTATTGTGTTATTGACTCTACGTTTGTTTATTCCATGTGTAACTCTGTGTTCGTGTCGCACTGCTTTGCTTTATCTTGGCCAGGTCGCAGTTGTAAATGAGAACTTGTTCTCAACTGGCCTACCTGGTTAAATAAAGGTGAAATATATATATTTATTTTTTCCCGTATGTGTTATTTTATAGTTTTGATGTCTTCACTATTATTCTACAATGTAGAAAACAGTTCAAATAAAGAAAAACCCTTGAATGTGTAGCTGACTTTACTTTATTGAAGAAAAATGTACTTATTATGACTGAGATAGTGGTTGTGTAAGTGGTTGTCCCACCTAGCTATTTTGAGTTGAACGCACTTTACTGTAAGTCGCTCTGGATAAGAGTCTGTTAAATGACAAATGTCAATGTAAATTTATCAGCCAAAACATGACACAAAGAACGTAGATAATGTAAAATAGGGTCTAAGCTACAACATATGCGAACATTAGATAATTACACATTAGACAATTGACGTTAAAAGGTAAAAGAATAACCAAATTTGTATTAAATAACATTTATTTCCAGCAATTATAAAATAGTTTGACAACACTGTTTGCAAGCTTTAAATTATATCAATCTCAACCGTTTATCTTTTCCAGTGATGAAGGCAAGGATGGTGGGGTATGCAAAATGTGTCTTTGACAACCTTTATCTCCTGATTGTTTTGGCATTCAGGTATGAAAAGTCACTTTCTGACCACTTCTACAATGAGCAAATATGTATGGAAGGTTTCGTTCAAATCAAAAGGGGCACTGTCAAAAAGTGATTGAATTCAAATGGATTTACCATTCATCAAGACGAGTAGGAGGATGGGAGGGAGGAAAATAGGGAGATAAATGAGGGATAGAAAGGACAGAACAGTCTCACCTTGCACTCTCCGTTCACACAGACATCCAGAGAGTCGTCTCGACATGGCGTCCCATCCACCACAGCGGGAGCACGCTCTGTGTAGAAGTTATATCCCTCCGCCAGGCAGTTCAGAGAGCAGGACTTCACTCCACCTGGTCAACAGAGCAGCACAGAGAAGAGGAACATGAGACAATAAATCAATACAGGCAAACACCAACAGATCCCTCATTCAATTTAGATTTCTGAGGTAAGCCCAAGTGGGACTTGAACCCGCAACCTTACGTCTGTCAGTCCAATATCTAAGCCATTACAAAAAGATCTTGACAAGAGCCCATGTGTTTTGGCAAGGACTTGACAATACCATAAGAAATAAGTCAGAGATTATTAAGAGCTGTACATTTCATTAGGTGTCATGTAAACAACACATAGTCAGATAAAGAGCTAGTTTGAGGGCCTCCTGAGTGGCTCAGCGGTCTGAGGCCTTTATATAGACTTGGGTTCATTCCCGGGCTGAGCCATAACATGCCGTGGCCGGGAGTCCCATAGGACGGCGCACAATTACCCCAGCGTCATCCAGGTTAGGGGAGGGTGGGGCTTTACTTGGCTCATCGCGCTCTAGCGACTCCTTGTGGCAGGCCGAGTGCCTGCAGGCTGACCCCGGTTGCCAGTTAAATGGCGTTTCCTCTGACACATAGGTGCGGCTGGCTTCCGGGTTAAGCTAGCGGGTGTTAAGGAGCGCGGTTAGGCAGGTCATGTTTCGGGGGATGCACAACTCTACCTTCACCTCTCCCGAGCCAGTTGGGGAGTTGCAGTGATGAGACAAGAGTGAAATTGGGGAGAAAAAGGAGGGTAAAGAAAAAATAAGAGCTAGCTTGAGTTGACCAGAGAAGCAGCTGTGGAGGTCCCCTATATGATCCCATCTGCAGCAGCCAGCAGAGACAACACTAAACTCAGCCATTTATATAGTTCACACACTGTTTCCCACATCATTTCATTGCTCAAACATGTGTTTGTATGCTGCTCTGCTGCCGTGTCGTGTTAGCAACATTAACGGCAACACAACATTTTGGGTGAAGCACAATACAATGAATCCAGCCGTTCACCTTCATTACTGAGAAACCCCACAGGCTGCTCTAATGTGTCTGATGGCCACGCATGGTATTTTAATGAGCTTTGGGTTTTATGTTCGATGCAGTTAATTTGTTCTCCCACAGCTGTAAGGACTCGGGTGCCAAAAGCAGAGGGGGAGGTAGAGGGGGTCTAGAGGGAGGAGAGCACAGTTTGGATTGCTAACATCAAGAGAACAAGCAGCTGAATGTGATTAAGTCCCCCCCCCCACCCACAACCACACAAAAGCTCACAACAAAAAAACAGAGGGTGCTAACAGAAATAGTGCATCTCAGCAGATTCCTTGAGAAAGCGGAACGTGGTTATCATGCAGACTAGCACAAAAACTGACAGGGAGAGAGGAAAGAGAGAGAGAGGAAAGAGAGGGAGGAGAGAAAGAGAGTAGAGAGAGAGAGAGAGAGAGAGGGGGGACTGGGGGCGGGGTTATTTGTGCACTGACAGGTGCTCTCATTTCTGCCACATTACTGAGCATGCCAGCGACCACACTGAGCTCTCTTACTGGCTGACAAGGCCAATCAATGTCTCAGCACGGAAACACACCAGCACACCTGCTCCCACATACACACATACAATGCAACACAACACAACCACACACATGGTCTCACTTTACTCACCATCCTTTGGTCAGCATTATAACCTGGCCAGGCTCTGGTCATGTGAGAGCAGGAATAAAGTGCTAATCATGCCCTAAACAACTGGCAGTCACAACCAGGACCTGGAAGGACCAGGAAGCAGACTTTCCACTAAGTCTCCCAGGAAGCCTCTCTCAGCCAGGGTGTCATAGCCCACCACAACCCCCCTCACAACCCCCCTGCAGACTGGGTGAGCAGCCGTGCACTAACATATCACTTTATGGGCCTTAACAAGTAATCTAATACTGCCACGGCTGTGCACTAGCCAAATATACCCCTTTCCAGCTAGTTCCACTGTTTGAAAAGTTGACTTTGTGCTGGCACTCTAGATACAGTACACTATGTTCTGCCCGCGAGGCTAGCGGACGATAACGTGGTGGGATGATGGAAAACTCTAACTCCCATGGTGCTGTGCTTTGGCATGCCTGCTTCCAGTCTGAAGCGAAACAGGTTTGGATGCTGGATGGATGGATGCGGGCTGACTGACTGACTTGGGGGGCCTGCTGGAGGAAGGCTGCCTGCGAAGGTTGTTGGACTGAGTGCAACAATGTGAATGGCTCATGCCTCAAAAAACAAATATGACTGCTAAAACGCTGCACACTTTATTTAATGAACTGTCCTTGGCTGTCTGAGCCAAGCCCGACGGCTTGCTAGAGGTGTCTGAGTACAGGACAGAGAGAAGGAAAGAGGAAATGAGCAAGAGAGGGGGAAGAAAGCAGGATAGAGACAGAGAAAGAAAGAGGAATGGGGAGTGAAGGAGTGAGTGAGTGAGGGGAGAGAAGGGGGCTGGGATGTGGGATCTGGACCTAACGCAGGGCAGACCATGGCACAGCTAGTATTTTAACAGTTGCAAGGGATTTCCATTGTAAAATCAGCTGACTTGATGAAAGAAGCACTTGTTGCCTGGAGTTGGAGAGGGCCTCTCTGTAAGCCATTATGTTATTGGACTGGTAGATTAAAGGCAGTTATGTCGTCGAAAGTATTTATCTTTTGCGTCCAGCGCAGCGCTCATCAAGCACAGGAATTCCAGCTGGGGATAGACTTTCCAGAACAAGCATATGGGAGCCAGACAGTAAACTTTCTTCAGTTTTCACCTCTTCTTTTCTGCTCTCCCCTCTTCCCTTTCTGGGCCCACTGTCTGGCAGTACTCTGCTGCTCAGCTCCCTCCCTCCATCTGCTGCTGCTCAGCTCCCTCCCTCCATCTGCTGCTGCTCAGCTCCCTCCCTCCGCTGCTGCTCAGCTCCCTCCCTCCGCTGCTGCTCAGCTCCCTCCCTCCATCTGCTGCTGCTCAGCTCCCTCCCTCCATCTGCTGCTGCTCAGCTCCCTCCCTCCATCTGCTGCTGCTCAGCTCCCTCCCTCCATCTGCTGCTGCTCAGCTCCCTCCCTCCATCTGCTGCTGCTCAGCTCCCTCCCTCCATCTGCTGCTGCTCAGCTCCCTCCCTCCATCTGCTGCTGCTCAGCTCCCTCCCTCCATCTGCTGCTGCTCAGCTCCCTCCCTCCATCTGCTGCTGCTCAGCTCCCTCCCTCCATCTGCTGCTGCTCAGCTCCCTCCCTCCATCTGCTGCTGCTCAGCTCCCTCCCTCCATCTGCTGCTGCTCAGCTCCCTCCCTCCATCTGCTGCTGCTCAGCTCCCTCCCTCCATCTGCTGCTGCTCTGTTCTCTATCTGGAAACTCCAGGTGTGTCTGCTCTAATATCAGCTCTCTCCATATCTACAGACGTTTTCATTACACCTCTGTAATGATGTAACACAGCCTGCTGTGGAGGGGGTACACACACATACTGTACCCACCTCCCCTGTAGGGTTTCCAGGTGTAGAATTTCCCCCGGAAAGTAACGTTGTCGAAGTCGGAGCACTGAATCTCCCGGAAATCCTGAGAGCCTGCAGGGCACTCCTAAAACAGACACACAGAGCGGCACAGAACAGCTGTATGTCAGTCAAATCTCAGGCCCCCACTGTATCCCCTCCCTTGTCTCTCTCGCTGCCAGCAGTCATTTACAGTAAGACTGAACTCACAGTAGCCTCCACACTCCACCACATATATACACACACACACAAAGTGAGGGCTTCAGTTCGGGGCTGGGCAGGCTGCGGTTAATTAGGTCAGTCCGAGAGCTGTAGATCTGAGTTGAGCGCTGGGCCTGGCCAGGATGAGTATGTGATGGTACTGTAGGCCTTTCAGAGAGAGCTGCTGCTTCGCTCTGCTCCACCACTCACGTCAATATTGCATGATCTGAAGCGCTTCCTCTCTCCCAGACAATACTTTCCACCAATGGTTGGCCTGGAACCAGAAAAGCAAAGGCGAAACACATCTGAGTGCAATTTAACAATAACTCCCCAATGACACTGGCTTCTATTCTCCTCCCGCCTGGCTGGCCGGGCTCTACCACCCTGTTTCAATCTCAAACAGTCTGTCTTTTTATTAGTTAGCTATCCAAGCCAATCAAACTCCTCAGTAGAAACACCAGAGAGAAGTCAGTTTGCCACTATCTGTGTTAAAACTTTATTACGGCTGTCATTGTCGCACGTAGGTGATTATAGTGGGGTGTTAAAATGATTGGTGGTAGACTGATATCTCTCATCCTCAACAAACAGTTGTGCTTGGAAGTTAGGAAGAGCCAGCCAGATACAATCCTATGACTTTACAGTCGTACAGTGGCTGGGAATCAAATGGCAAATCCCTAAAGACAGAGTTGAGATCCACATCACCCTCCATCTGCAGCACCACTCACCTGGGGCTGTCACAGTGGCGGATGGAGGAGGACACTCCTCCCCCACAGGTACGGCTGCACTCTTCCCAGGGAGTCCAGAGACCCCAGCCGCCGTCCACCCCCTCTGGCCATGTCCCGTAGACCACACACAACCTCTTATAGCACCACTAAAATACACACACAGGGGAGGGACAAGCTGTGGAAGTACTGAAATTTCAAATTGACATTTGCACACCAAACACCCCCATTTCTGCTGGTAATGGAACATCCCAGTGCTTACCCCTTTCTCTATGGTATTGGTTTGACAAATGGTTCCTTCGGCGGCGGGTATGCTGCTGGTGATGCAGCGGTTGCTCTTGCTCATGCACCACAGCTCGCTGCAGACTTCCTGCAGGCACAGAGAGCTGTCAGAGTGCGTCCATTTCAGCTCATATAGAGACAGCAGGCCCTGATGAGCCCAGCCAGGAGGGCCCACTGACACGGAGCAGACGGCACCAGGTTGGTTCAACTACCTCTGGTCTCTGTGGTCCTAATGTATTTAAGACTTATGGCGTTGTATTTTATTGTATACATATGCTCTGACTACATAGTATCAATGATAATGACACTATAAAGTGCTATTTTGTTCCAGATGTCCGTTCACTCAGCTGTCGGGCCAATAAAATAGACTGTCTAATAAAATAAAGGTAGCACAAGACTTCTTCATAAATTCTTAACACATGGGGACAAAATCCTGTGGGACTGGATAACAAAAGGGGGAAAAAAACTCTAGCTGGGAGACAAATAAATATCAGTCAAAATCCAGTGGCTACTCCGTCTGCCATCATGCTGCCCTGATCAGGGTGGGCAGAGAGCCAGAGATATGCCAGAGGACAATCTGCACATGGTACTAGTGGATCAGACAGTTGATTGGAGCATGGCGCTTGCAACACCAGAGTTGGGAGTTTAATTCCTACACGGGCCACACATACAGTACTGAATGTATCTGCCTGGTAAAAATGACCATACAGCCTTATCAAGCGAGTTCGAGGAGGAGGAAGATGAGGAAGGTGATTAGGTACCCCGTATTTACACTGCCGAGACTTCACTCCGTACTGGAAGCGGCACTGCTCGTCTGCATCGTAGGCCTGGCCGGGGGCCGTGGTGGGGTACACAAACTCCTGCTTGGGGGGGACGTTGTTGAGGCAGGAACCCATGCCTGAGCTACAGGGATACAAACAGGAGAAGACACTGAAAAAGAGCTCCAAAACCAACAAAGATGGACGTCACCTCACTTGGAATGCACCCAGTTAATCTACCCCACAATAAACTCATGATCAACTTTATAACTCCTTATGCTTCCACTTTGTTGTACTGTATGTCCTGTGTATTGACAGTGACAGCTGTACACTCACTCCAGGAAGTTGGTGATGTAGTCTCGGCTGCAGGCAGACCAGACAAAAGGGTTGGTCTTCATGGTGATGTGTGCAGCCATCAGCTTGGCTGTCTCCTGACTGCGGGAGCCACAGGCGTTGCCCACTCCGTCATGGTTCATCCCAAACCTGCAAGGAGAGAGAGATGGTACTGTGTTGATATATCACCTGGTTGACTGAGTAAGTGTGAAATATTGGGGTATTGGTATTTAGCAAAAGGCAAGTTTTTTTACTCATATATCATCTCCGTTAAACTCGTATTAACACCATGAGCTCTGTCTCTGAGGTCTGTGCAGATTTAACAGACAGCAAAGTATCTCCGTGCTCTGCTTTCACACACACACACAGTTAAAGACAAGGCCCGCCGTCTAGACAGCCCCAGGGTATAAGCACCCCATCCAGTTCAAAGGTACCTGGACTAGCCATTAGGGGGGAGCACCAATGGGTTTGCCACCTGTGAAAATACCTCTGAAGCCTGTGTGCACACGTAGGTAAATGGCACACTCAATTACATTGCAAAAATAGTGGATTTTCAAAAATGATACCAAGTAATGGCTTTCGAAAGGAAAACATCAGAATCCTCTTTAATGGCAGGCAATGAAGAGGCTTGGAAATGTCCAGTGGAGCATGTCTGATGTTACTCAGGCATACACCTAGATAAATATGTATGCATGAGTAAGTGAGGCAGAGGCAGATCGGCTGGTATGCCAGGCCAGCAAGTAAAACAAAGTGTCTTGGAGGGAAGGTACAAATGAAATGCCTACTGCCAGGCACTGTGGTAGGCCCAGAATGAAATACTGTACCGGCCACACTCGTAACTTGTTCCACTTGTTATAAATAGCACATGACTGAAAGAAAATATAAAGTTATTAACACGTTCTCAATTGATGGAAATTACTCATGGAGGTAGTTACGTAACTTCTCCCTCTGGTACGGCTCTAATCTAACAGCAATCTCACTAGGAGGTTGGGCTTTGGATAAGTTTAGCTCAGGTCAGCCCAGGCCAGGGGTGCTTGGGTAAGGGAAGGGTGCAGGGGGGTGTAAGGGAAGAAAGGCAGGGCCAGAAGCCAGGACCAGAAGCCAGGGACAGGGTCTCCTGTGTGGGGTCACAGGTAACACCAGTGAAAGAGTGGTCTGTTGAAACAGTGCAGGTCCATAAAGCAGAAACAGAGCCTAACGCCAAAGGGTGTGTGTGTCAAAGGTGTGTTTATGATGACTGTGACGAAGGCTAGAACTGGGGCTCTGATGATTTTCCTGGTCAGGTCCCATGGTCAGTAAAAGGGTAATATAGGTGATGTGGGCGAGCTCCTTACGTGTGTCCTATTTCATGGGCGATGGTGAATGCTGTGGCCAGGCCGATGTCCTCGTTGATGCTGCAGCTCCTCTCTGGCTCACACATCCCTCCCACTGGTGCTAGACCTGGAACAGAGAGACACACAATACTGTCACTAGCATAGCCATACATGTCCATTCACATTCATGCATACAGAGATTATGCAAATGTCAAAATACATACAGTTACATGCTAACACATAACATACACAGGTAACTGACAAAATAAAGGAAACAACAACATAAAGTGTCTTACACTATATATACAAAAGCATATGGACCCCCTTCAAATTAGTGGATTCGGCTATTTCAGCCACACCCGTTGTTGGCAGGTGTATAACATCGAGCACACAGCCATGCAATTTCCATAGACAAACATTGGCAGTAGAATGGCCTTACTGAAGAGGTCATTGACTTAACGTGGCACCGTCATAGGATGCTACCTTTCCAACAAGTCAGTTCGTCAAATTTCTGCCCTGCTAGAGCTGCCCCAGTCAACTGTAAGTGCTGTTATTGTGAAGTGGCGAAGTGGCAAGCCACACAAGCTCACAGAACGGAACCGCCAAGTGCTGAAGCGAATAACGCTTAAAATTGTTTGTCCTCGGTTGCAACGCTCACTACAGAGTTCCAAACTGCCTCTGGAAACAACGTCAGCACAAGAACTGTTCGTCGGGAGCTTAATGAAATGGGCTTCCATGGCCGAGCAGTCACACAAAAGCCTAAGATCACCATGCACAATGCCAAGCGTCGGCTGGAGTGGTGTAAAGCTCGCCGCCATTGGACTCTGGAGCAGTGGAAACGCAATCTCTGGAGTGATGAATCACGCTTCACCATCTGGCAGTCCGACGGACGAATCTGTGTTTGGCGGATGCCAGGAGAACGCTACCTGCCCGACCTCGAGATCGGTGTGGAAGAACTTGACTGGCCTGCACAGAGCCCTGACCTCAACCCCATTGAACACCTTTGGGATGAATTGGAACGCCGACTGCGAGCCAGGCCTAATCGCCCAATATCAGTGCCCGACCTCACTAATGCTCGTGGCTGAATGGAAGCAAGTCCCCGCAGCAATGTTCCAACACCTAGTGGAACGCCTTCCCAGAAGAGTGGAGGCTGGTATAGCAGCAAAGGGGGGGACCAACTCCATATTAATTGTCATGATTTTGGAATGAGATGTTCAAAGAGCAGGTGTCCACATACCTTTGGTCATGTAGTGTAATAGGGCATTGTGCCACCAGAACAACTTCAATGTGCCTTGGCATTCTACAAGTGTCTGGAACTCTATTGGAGGGATGCGACACCCTTCTTGGTGTTTCGTTGATGGAAAACGCTGTCTCAGGGGCCACTCCAGAATCTCCCATAAGTGTTCAATTGGGTTGAGAACTGGTAACTGACACACACACATACATACATACATACATACATACATACATATATATATATATATATATATATATATATATTAAACCCCCTTTGAGAACCCTCTTTCAAAGTCACTGAGATCTCTTCTTGTAGCCATGGTAGTGAAAATAATGGGCAACTGGGCATTTTTATACTTGACCCAAAGCATGATGGGATGTTAATTACTTAATTAACTCAGGAACTACACTTGGGTGGAAGCACCTGCTTTCAATCTACTATGAATCCCTCAGTTACTCAAGTGTTTCCTTTATTTTGGCAGTTACCTTTATATATCTATATAAACTTAACCAACACCTAAAAACCTAGATTCTGCATCTACATGTCACTCTAAAGGCGTCAGCATGCTTTAGTTCGGCTGGCTGCTAGCTGAACTCGACTAGCCGAACAGAACGAGTGCGCTCGCATACTCCTTTAAAAGACCTTCGCTTGAAAAACGAGAAAAAAACGGCAATAGTATTGTTTGTCTGTTAAAAAAGTCTGAATTAATCGAAGATAACTCAAGAAATCTGTCATTAACTTTGACGTTTTTGTCGAAGTGATCTTAGCTGCGCAATTTTACATCTAACTAAGATGTTCAGTGCGGTATTTTTCAATAAAAAAAATGTGCATGAAAACGAGTCGTCTCTCGTTGCATGACAACAAATACTTTATTGACGAATCACTGACGAAGGGGCGTAGACTTCGGCTGAAAACTTTGGCATGCCTCCAGAAAAAAATGTATGTGCCTGCACAACCAAAAAAAACTAATCGAAGTCCAAAACGAACAAAAACGTCACTAAATGTCGTTATAATATATGCACGAACTCTACCGAACTGTTTTGGCTGGGAAGCATGCGGACGCCTTAAGACTGTGCTAGTCAGTCATGCTGGTCAGTCAGCTGCAGCAGAGATACGGTAGTTAAGTACTTAATAGTGAGGGAGTGCGAAGTGAGAATGAGGGCAGTTTTCTGAGTCACATCCCCTCCCCTGGCTGCTCTAGATTATATATAGTCTGACACTGAAGCTCAGTGCTTCCCAACAAGCGGCCTGTGTGCAGTGTGTGTAACCAGGGTTAGCCCTGTCCTGGGCTGGGCGGGGGCAGGTTTGACCAGATGTCCTACCTAGAGTTCCACATGGCTTGTTCTTGTAGATGCAGATGTCGTACCTGGGAACAGCAAGGAAAATAAACCAGGCCATTTACTCAAATTAATACTCTGGCAGTCGGTGCTTCCACACCCTGACAGGTACTCACACTTAAACATACATTGAGCAAAAAGCATTCACACACGTAATCACACACACAGACTCTCTCTCTCACACACACACACGCATGCACACAGACATCCACTCTTTCTCTCCTCTCTCTTCTCTCTCTGTACTCTCTCTCTTTGTCTCTCCCTCCCTCTCTTTCTCATCTCTCTCTCTCCCATTTCCCCCTCTCTTTCTCTCTCCCTCTCTCTCTCAGAGGCACTTATGGACACACAACAGATTTGATAAGTGACTGATACGGTCTGAACAATGGCAGGAAATAAAAGGATGGTTACTGCAGTGTCCTCTGGACATTTTCAATCCCTCTTTGATAATAGCTTTCATATAAATAACCTATTTTCACAGATCAAACATCCCAAGGCACTCCAAGAAAAGAGAATACAAGCGAGTAGGAACAGGGGCCCATGCATGGGCAGAGCAGCGTTTTTCAGTGAATGGTGCTCTGTTGTATCTCTCTACAGTATTGTGTTACTGCTGTTGCTGTTTTCCCCCTAAATAGAGCGCCTCACTATTTCTGAAACTATACTTTGCTTCCTTGGCCCGGCTCAGGGCTGTCAGATTCAAGGCAGCTGTACTCTGATTCCTTCCTTCTCTCTCTCTCTCTCTCTCTCTCTCTTTCTCTCACTACCTCTTTCGTTCTTTCTCCCTCCCTCTCCACAGCGTTCTCCCTCCAGATGCTCAGTTGAGCAGAACAGCCTAGGTTTCGTCACTCCAGACAGGACCAGACACAAATGCACACTTGGCAAAAATGAGAGGCCATGGGGCAAGAGAAGGAGCCAGTGAACTCAGAGGGCAGAATATGGAGTCAGTTCTTACTAAAACCCTAATCCAAAGAAGAATAAATTGAGCAATGGGAGACTTATTATCTTTTCCAATTGACTCAATAGTGGATCGTTAAGGAATTAGGCTAGAGAGGGTTTAATTATGTGCATTGACAATGCTAGCTTGTGCCTTTTGGTACTAAGAGCAGTATTCTGTCTTGATATCTGTGCACTTATCTCGAATTCTTGCGCAAGTCTCCCATTGAGGTCAATGAAAGACTTATGTGAAAGTCTGAGTTGTGCATGCTTATCTCACTGAATCACTAAGAATGTTCCGGTGCTGTGAGTGCTGACCTGGTGATGAGCACGGCAGTGTCGTGGTGAGCGATGCCGTTGTCTGGGATGGCATTCCCGTTGCCATTCCGGTTCTGGATGGATTTCTGCCACTTACAGAAGCTGTCCAGGGACTTCCCTGCATGGTGGTTGATCTCTAGAGTCGGCTGACAGAGACAGAGAGGGAACACAAACTGAAATCAACATAATCTGGAAGTGTACAGTGAAATAATCAAATTACTGTATAATCACCTTCAGGTTTTCATAGATGTGCCACTTTTACTATCTGCAACGACCTGACAATAATTTACAAGCCAGAAGGAGTAATGAGACAGACATTCCCCATGTGGACCAATAATACATTTTCACTACATAAACAGAATTTACCAGTTCAACCATAGCTGTGCAATGAGCCTAGTATTAAGCAGCCCAGCCCTCTGCCACGGGGCTATTGGACTGAGCTGATGAGGACAGGAGCTCCCTCTGCTTTGCTCTCTTGCTGCCATTAGCCGCCTTGGCAGAGGGGAGGGAATGCTCTCCTGGCCACAGCTGGGTAAGGCTCGTAACACAGGAATGCCCACGGTGGTGACATAACTAGTAATTGTCTCATCCCACAATCCTTCATCTCTGGGCTCAGTGGGCTGGCTAGTCTATTTTGTTTTCCAGGGGCAGTTTTCAGCTGGAAATGACAGACCCGCTCCGCTCTTCTCAGCAAGACTACTTTTGGTCTTACCCCAACCTCAACAGACCGAACAGCAAGAATAATACTAATACTACTGCTAATGATCATAACATTTATTTATTCATTTCTTTCTTTGTCAGATGACATATGCCCGGGGCAAATTACAGGGGATTATTTTCAGCTGTCTAGTATGAATCATACAGGTTGTTATTAGACTGCCACAGTGTCTTCACCGCAAAACCCCTAGTCCCCCTCTAATACCATTTGAATCATCCGTACGAAGGCTTATTAGGTCCACATTACGCCAGAGAGTGGAACCATGTCCTGGCACTCAGTCTGACCGCATGCCGTTAGCAGCACGGGGCCTGGTGGACTGGACCGGGACCAAGCACTGACATGACCTTCATGTCAATCCCCAGGCAGCAGGTGGATAGGACACTGGGCCACAGTGAGGCGTGCCTGCCTGCCCGCCCGCCCCAGCTTCATATTTAGCTTTTTATTTTTATATGCACTTTTTCTAGAGCCCTTTTTTCTAGGGCACTAATGTGCGTCATATCAACGACCCGAGAGGTCACCAGCAACAACAAATGCAGTCATGGCTGGGCTGCTTGGCAGGTCGCTCTCTCTCCAATGCCACAAACGGCTCCGCTTACAAGACAGTTTCCACCGAGAGCAGGGTAGGAAAGACACTTAAGCCAAGAATTTGACACAAACAAGGAGCTCATAGATGCTGGCCCGGGAAACCAAGCTGGACTGGACTGGGATGCAGAGCAGAGGCAGGGTGGATGGATGCAGACTCCACTGAGTCCATTGAAAGGCAGAGATTTTCCAGAATGGGTCTAGAAGAGAATACCTGGTCCTCCATGAGCAGGATGAGGCGGGTCACCACGATGTTCACTGCGTTCCCCAGGCTAGAATCCTGGAACAGTTTGGCAACCTGACCTCCAGGGAAACAAGAAAAGACCAGTCTTAAAAAGAGCTGACACATCATTCATCACTACCACTTACAACCCAAGGGAAAGACACTTGTCATTATTGACACAACTTGTGTAATTTGGGTTACTTTACAATGTGCTTCTGTAGTTTCCTCTGAATGGGCTTTTGTGACAGGATGGATGCAGAACAGTAAAATAAGGCCAACCATTCATTAAAGGCATTTCAGACATGAGTGTGTGTGTAGCCATCTGAGCGACAGGGTGTGAAGTGATATCCTGTAAAAGAAATACTACTGCAGATGTCATGACCTCAGCTACACTATCTGCAGGTGAAGACAGGAGAACCATTCAACACAGTAACAACAATCCCAGACTCAATCCTCAACACAGACACAATAAAGTGGGACAATAGGAGATTATGGGGCTTTTTCATTTTTTTTCCCGACTTTTCCACCCTGCAAGTTGTAGTGATCTGACTCGATGTGAAACTTACAATATTCATGACAGCCAGGATGTACTGCTCGATGTCCCGGCGGCCGTGGTACCCCACCATCATCTTGTCGGCCACCACCAGTGTTTCTACGTAGCGCTCTCTGCTCACAGACCTCTTCAGGGGCAGCTGGCCTCGGCCGATGGGGTTGGGAGGAGTCTTCAGAGTCCTCTGCCACCAGGCCATGCCTTTACCTGGCTTCTCATCTGAGACACAGTCACACAGACAGAGATAGGGGCTGATGGTACTGATAGAGGAAAGGGTACACTACCTGATAAGAGCCACTCCACAACATTTTGACTGATGGTAAGAGTGACATTAAGGTGAATGTATCAAAACAAGGTTATTATGCCCTGTAAACTGAGACTGCTGTACAGAGTATCATAAACTAGGCTAATCCAATCGTAAATTGGAAGTTTAAAGGGTCCTGTTGTGCCCAGTACCCAGACAGCTCTACCTACCGATGACACCACAGGACTGGTCCATGTACTGGTGGCGAAGAGATGACCTCTTGTAAACCACATGGGGGCGGCCCTTCCCCCTCTCCGTACTAGTGAGGTTTTCGGCCGGGGTCAGAGGCTCGACGAGGTACTCTTCACCGCCCGCCACGATCACCCCCTGCTGGAAAAGCCAGGGGCCCTCTGAAGGTTGGTGGTGACGAGACAAGAACTGACATGCACGGAAGTCCCTATCTCTGCTGTCTGTCAGGCCATTTACAGTAGCACTGTCTACAGCCATCCCTGTGACACCTCATCTCCCCTCAGTGGATACACTACACTGACACTCACACAAAACCCACACACACTCACATACAGCACATACGCACACACACATAACACACACACGCATACCGACACAACACATACATGCACACACACACACACTTTTACACTCATCATTTGCTGTTGCTACTCTGTTCTTTATTTGACTCTTATTATGATTTATCCTGATGCCTAGTCACTATACCCTGCCTTCATGTACATATCTACCTCAAATACCTTATTATTATCTATCCTGATGCCTAGTCACTTTACCCTGCCTTCATGTACATATCTACCTCAAATACCTTATTATTATCTATCCTGATGCCTAGTCACTATACCCTGCCTTCATGTACATATCTACCTCAAATACCTTATTATTATCTATCCTGATGCCTAGTCACTTTACCCTGCCTTCATGTACATATCTACCTCAAATACCTTATTATTATCTATCCTGATGCCTAGTCACTTTACCCTGCCTTCATGTACATATCTACCTCAAATACCTTATTATTATCTATCCTGATGCCTAGTCACTTTACCCTGCCTTCATGTACATATCTACCTCAAATACCTTATTATTATCTATCCTGATGCCTAGTCACTTTACCCTGCCTTCATGTACATATCTACCTCAAATACCTTATTATTATCTATCCTGATGCCTAGTCACTTTACCCTGCCTTCATGTACATATCTACCTCAAATACCTTATTATTATCTATCCTGATGCCTAGTCACTTTACCCTGCCTTCATGTACATATCTACCTCAAATACCTTATTATTATCTATCCTGATGCCTAGTCACTTTACCCTGCCTTCATGTACATATCTACCTCAAATACCTTATTATTATCTATCCTGATGCCTAGTCACTTTACCCTGCCTTCATGTACATATCTACCTCAAATACCTTATTATTATCTATCCTGATGCCTAGTCACTTTACCCTGCCTTCATGTACATATCTACCTCAAATACCTTATTATTATCTATCCTGATGCCTAGTCACTTTACCCTGCCTTCATGTACATATCTACCTCAAATACCTCATTATTATCTATCCTGATGCCTAGTCACTATACCCTGCCTTCATGTACATATCTACCTCAAATACCTTATTATTATCTATCCTGATGCCTAGTCACTTTACCCTGCCTTCATGTACATATCTACCTCAAATACCTTATTATTATCTATCCTGATGCCTAGTCACTTTACCCTGCCTTCATGTACATATCTACCTCAAATACCTTATTATTATCTATCCTGATGCCTAGTCACTATACCCTGCCTTCATGTACATATCTACCTCAAATACCTTATTATTATCTATCCTGATACCTAGTCACTTTACCCTGCCTTCATGTACATATCTACCTCAAATACCTTATTATTATCTATCCTGATGCCTAGTCACTATACCCTGCCTTCATGTACATATCTACCTCAAATACCTTATTATTATCTATCCTGATGCCTAGTCACTATACCCTGCCTTCATGTACATATCTACCTCAAATACCGTATTATTATCTATCCTGATGCCTAGTCACTTTACCCTGCCTTCATGTACATATCTACCTCAAATACCTTATTATTATCTATCCTGGTGCCTAGTCACTATACCCTGCCTTCATGTACATATCTACCTCAAATACCTTATTATTATCTATCCTGATGCCTAGACACTATACCCCGCCTTCATGTACATATCTACCTCAAATACCTTACTATTATCTATCCTGATGCCTAGTCACTATACCCTGCCTTCATGTACATATCTACCTCAATACCTCATTATTATCTATCCTGATGCCTAGTCACTATACCCTGCCTTCATGTACATATCTACCTCAATACCTCATTATTATCTATCCTGATGCCTAGTCACTATACCCTGCCATGTACATATCTACCTGAAATACCTCGTTCCTCTGCATATTGATCCTGTACTCCCTGTATATAGCTCCACATTTATCTGGTACTGGTACTCCCTGTATATAGCTCCACATTGATCTGGTACAGGTACTACCTGTATATAGCTCCACATTTATCTGGTACTGGTACTCCCTGTATATAGCTCCACATTGATCTGGTACAGGTACTACCTGTATATAGCTCCACATTGATCTGGTACTGGTACTCCCTGTATATAGCTCCACATTGATCTGGTACAGGTACTCCCTGTATATAGCTCCACATTGATCTGGTACTGGTACTCCCTGTATATAGCTCCACATTGATCTGGTACTGGTACTCCCTGTATATAGCTCCACATTGATCTGGTGCTGGTACTCCCTGTATATAGCTCCACATTGATCTGGTACTGGTACTCCCTGTATATAGCTCCACATTGATCTGGTACAGGTACTCCCTGTATATAGCTCCATTCTTGTGTATTTTATTTTATTCCTCTTGTGTTGCTATTTTTATTTGTATTATAATTTTTAACTCTGCGTTGTTGGGAAGTGCTCGTAAGCATGCATTTCACGGTTAGGTCTACATCCGTTGTATCTGGCGCATGTGACAAATACATTTTTACTTGATTTGATTTGATACAGTACATACTGTAACTATCCCTGGCCTGGATGATAATCATATCAGTCTCTCATCAGCCTGGGCCTAAACAAACACAGGCTCTCACCTCTCTCCTAAATTGTTCTGTAGGTCAGATACATAGGAAGAGTGATCCTATCTGAGTGGGGATTCATGAGTCTACAGAGAGGAGATGGGGAGACGCTGTAACACTTCCCCTGATTAGATCTCTTGGCTGCAGCCTCCGAGGGTCACACTGAGTCTCTACAATAGCGGCGCACTTTCACAGTGGACCTAATCCTGTAATGTGTTTAGTGATGCTCTCGTGGACACACAGCGGATTCCCTGCTGAATTAAGTTATGCTAGTCTGACCACAAGTAATTATGTGTGTGGTTTATTAACACTTTGTGAGCAGATTAAATCCTTGGTTGTATTTACCCCTGTTATTATGGACCCAATTAGTTATTAGCTGTAAAGACATCACAAGAATCAATGGACAAGGAGAATGCTTTTATCTGTCAAAAGGCATATTGGAATTGTATTATTTGACGGGTCTGCCGTGGGCGGTGGTGCTAGCTGGCTAGCTGGCTCGAGACATACAGCTGTGAACATGCCTTAGTGATGTTATGAGTTGTGACCAGCAGGGGAAGTCTGGTGATAAGAAAGGGCTTTGGTAATACCTTGTTTACGTAGGTGCATTACTGTTCCAGGCCTAGAATAATATGTGGCCAGACAGATGCCCTGATCTAGTCCAGGGTCAGAGCTAACCTAGTACACTGAATCATAATGTTACACTCAGAGGAATCCTCTGGAGCTCCATTAGCCCTGGGTCCCCTGAGGCCAAGGACAACAACACAACAACACAACACCACAACAACACAACAGGGCAACAAGACAACAGGGCAACAAGACAACAACACAACAGCACAACAAGACAACAGGGCAACAAGACAACAACACAACAGCACAACACAACAGCACAACAGCACAACAACACAACAGCACAACAACACAACAACACAACAGGGCAACAACACAACAGGGCAACAACACAACAGGAAATCAGGACAACAAGACAAGAGACTATAGGACAACAGGCCAGTGGTGCTAGCAGTACTAGATGGGTCAGGTTCTTACCAGGCCGTTACAGTTGCTGAGAGCCACCATGCTGGAGTGGGGCTGACCCTGCAGATGGCCTACATAGAGACACTGGGGGGCATAAGGGTGGCTCCAGGCCAGACGGCCCCTCCTCCAGTACTCCACACGGAACTGGTGGGACAGCAGGCCCCCCTGCAGGGTCAAGTTGAGGAAGAAGTTAGTTTTGGGGGTGGAGAGTTGGTAGTACAGCTGGGACGGGTCCTGTTGCTGGTCCTCAGCACTGCGGTGGCTCCGCCGGTGGTGGTTGGGGCTGTCTGCACCTCCATCCAGTGTGTCCAGGGTCTCGCCCTGCGGCCCCACGCGAACTGGGATTACAATTTCATACTGGCCCAGGCTGGACAGGAACGCAGCTGGACAGAGACAGAGAGAGGAGAGAGAGAGAGAGACAGAGCACAAAGGTCAAATTTGACATTTCAATTCAACTTTGGTAAAATATACAGTATGTGCATTATCATCAAGGCTTAAAGCTCTTGAGGACAGGCCAGAGTCAGTCGTGATTAGTGAGATTCTTGAGGACTTCTCAGTCTACGCTATCCCTCCCAAGGATGTTTCCATGGCAACCCTGAAATGGTATACTTCCTGTCTCCGGCTTTGCGCCCGGAGATTTATTGTCCAAACACGACGCTCCAAACACTGCACTAACAGGGGAAACGTAAACAGAAACGAGCCCAGTTTTCATCAAGGCCTTTTGCCTTGTTTTGTGGAGAAACAGCACTCCCCACTGAGAGTAAACAGGCAGGGATTAGTGTCTGTACCTTGTGTCTATGCCCGGCCTCTCTGTATACGTGGCCAGGCCAGCATAAATAAACAGCAAGCACCATTACAGCTCCCCAGACCCCTCCAACCCCTAGACCCATTTCACATCCTTCAGCACATTCTGCAACGGCCAGTTATAGGAGCTTTGAAAAACTCCCCTACACCATTTTAGACAACATACACAAATTGCCCCACATAAAAAGTAGTATTTTCATGGTATTTACACAGGAAAGCCTCATGGAGGGCTGGAGTGGACTGGGCAGCATTCAGATAAAATAGATTGTTTCAAAAGTCTACTGTACCCACACTCTCCTCTCCTCCATCCCCCCCTCCGCCCCTACATGGTTCCACAACTGTACAGCTGCTCCGCGTGCCCTGATTGCCTGCCTGCCTGCTTTGTTCTGTGGCTCTCTCTCTGCAGCGCAGCAGAAATCTGTCCAGACACAGCCACCTGATAAGCCTGTCTAATTAATGAGTGTGAGGCAGCTAGTGGGCTGACTTGGCTCCACCACTGTTTTCATAAGGCTGCCATACGGCTGTCAGTCCTCTCCCAATGAACTGTGCCCACATGTGCAGGGTACTTCAAAATGGAAATATGGCTGGTACAATGGAAATGAGGGGAGCAAAGTTGTCTGTACAGTATAAGAGTACAGTAGGTTGGTCTGAAGGGTCGCATGGCGTCTGATCCTCTCCCAGGTCCCCTACTGGTTCAGAGACCCAGCCATCTATAGGTCATCACACAGTGCTCATGTTATCACAAGACAACATTGGGCATAAAACTGATGGAAAGCTGCTCCCAGCTCTATGGCACCACAGGGCGAACCATTCTTCAGATTATTTTGATCTATTATCTAATCCCCAGGAGGAAGAAACTATCATTACTTACCAATAAACACAACTGGTAAAACAGAGGCCCATAAAAGAGCGCTCACCTTTTATCAAATAAACTGCCACATGCACTACCCAGGATTTGGTTTATTTGAGCTTTTAGAAGAAAGGAACCTTTAATTAGCCTCTTTAAAAATAGAAAAGGAAATGAGAACAGTGGCCCTTTTTACTGTAACGTTCCCAGAGAGGCTACTACCTCCCTTTCTCTTTCTCTCTGGTCTCTCTCTCTGTCTCTCTCTCTGTCTCTCTCTCTCTCTCTCTCTCTCTCTCTCTCTCTCTCTCTCTCTCTCTCTCTCTCTCTCTCTCTCTGCACCAGATGTGCTGCAGCTGTCTCTAGATTGGGCAGAGTGGTGAGAGGCTCTCTGGTCTCTCTCTCCAGTCTGTCATCCATGCCTGGCTGAAAGAGTCAATCTCAGCCTCAGTCACCATAGGGCCCTGTCAGCAGTTCCTCTACTCAATGCTCATAACTCTGCTCTCAGCTCTGTCTGTCTGCCCTGTTTGTCTGTCACCATCTCTGTCTCCCTCCATGTCTCCTTGTTGGCCTGTCTATCTGCCTGTCAGCCAGTCTGTCTGTCTGTCTCTCAGCCTGTCTGTC
This sequence comes from Salvelinus alpinus, assembly GCF_045679555.1. Taxonomy (NCBI): domain Eukaryota; kingdom Metazoa; phylum Chordata; class Actinopteri; order Salmoniformes; family Salmonidae; genus Salvelinus; species Salvelinus alpinus. The sequence goes on from NC_092091.1 coordinate 23,503,913, forward strand.
TGTCTGTCTGTCTGTCTGTCTGTCTGTCTGTCTGTCTGTCTGTCTGTCTGTCTGTCTGTCTGTCTGTCTGTCTGTCTCTGTCTGTCTGTCTGTCATGTCTCGGCCTGGGACAGTTGACTGTCTGAGTTATGAGACTGTGGTGTGGATCCTCAGTCTGAGGGAAAAGTTATACACATATACAGTGCATCAGTGCAAAACGGTTGTTTTTTTCTTTGTATTTTCTTCTACCAGATCTATTGTGTTATATTCTCCGACATTCAATTCACATTTCCACTAACTTCAAAGTGTTTCCTTTCAAATGGTACCAAGAATATGCATATCCTTGCTTCAGGGCCAGAGCTACAGGCAGATAGATTTGGGTATGTCATTTTAGGTGAAAAAAAAAAAAAAGGGCTATCCCTAAGAAGATTTATTAACAAAAGCACATTTGCGAAAAAAGCACACTCGTTTCACAAATGTCCCTAACCATAAACATCAATACCTTTCTTAAAATGAATACACAGAAGTATATTTTTTCAAACGTGAATATTTAGTTAAAAGAAATTCATGTTAGCAGGCAATATTAACTAAGGGAATTGTGTCACTTCTCTTGCGTTCAGTGCAAGCAGAGTCAGGGTATATGCAACAGTTTGGGCCGCCTGGTTCGTTGCGAACTGTGTGAAGACCGTAATTAATTTGCCAGAATTTTACATAATTATGACATAACATTGAAGGTTGTGCAATGTAACATTGCCACCTGTTCGATAAAATACGGAACGGTTCCGTATTTCACTGAAAGAATAAACGTTTTGTTTTCGAAATGATAGTTTCCGGATTTGACCATATTTATGACCAAAGACTCGTATTTCTGTGTGTTATTATATTATAATTAAGTCTATGATTTGATAGAGCAGTCTGGCTGAGCAGTGGTAGGCAGCAGCAGGCTCGTAAGCATTCATTCAAACAGCACTTTCCTCCGTTTTGCCAGCAGCTCTTAGTAATTCTAGAAGCACAGTGCTGTTTATGACTTCAAGCCTACCAACTCCTGATATTAGGCTGGCAACACTAAAGTGCCTATAAGAACATCCAATAGTCAAAGGTATATGAAAAACAAATGGTATAGAGAGAAATAGTCGACACGTCATAATTCCTATAATAACTACAACCTAAAACTTCTTAACTGGGAATATTGAAGAACTGGGAATATTGAACCACCAGCTTTCATATGTTCTCATGTTCTGAGCAAGGAACTTAAACGTTAGCTTTTGTACATGGCACATATTGCACTTTTACTTTCTTCTCCAACACTGTGTTTTTGCATTATTTAAACCAAACTGAACATGTTTCATTATTTATTTGAGGCTAAATAGATTTTATTTATGTATTATATTAAGTTAAAATAAAAGTGTTCATTGTTCATTCAGTATTATTGTAATTGTCATTATTACAAATACACTGCTCAAAAAAATAAAGGGAACACTTAAACAACACAATGTAACTCCAAGTCAATCACACTTCTGTGAAATCAAACTGTCCACTTAGGAAGCAACACTGATTGACAATACATTTCACATGCTGTTGTGCAAATGGAATAGACAACAGGTGGAAATTATAGGCAATTAGCAAGACACCCCCAAAAAAGGAGTGGTTCTGCAGGTGGTGACCACAGACCACTTCTCAGTTCCTATGCTTCCTGGCTGATGTTTTGGTCACTTTTGAATGCTGGCGGTGCTTTCACTCTAGTGGTAGCATGAGACGGAGTCTACAACCCACACAAGTGGCTCAGGTAGTGCAGCTCATCCAGGATGGCACATCAATGCGGGCTGTGGCAAGAAGGTTTGCTGTGTCTGTCAGCGTAGTGTCCAGAGCATGGAGGCGCTACCAGGAGACAGGCCAGTACATCAGGAGACGTGGAGGAGGCCGTAGGAGGGCAACAACCCAGCAGCAGGACCGCTACCTCCGCCTTTGTGCAAGGAGGAGCAGGAGGAGCACTGCCAGAGCCCTGCAAAATGACCTCCAGCAGGCCACAAATGTGCATGTGTCTGCTCAAACGGTCAGAAACAGACTCCATGAGGGTGGTATGAGGGCCCGACGTCCACAGGTGGGGGTTGCGCTTACAGCCCAACACCGTGCAGGACGTTTGGCATTTGCCAGAGAACACCAAGATTGGCAAATTCGCCACTGGCGCCCTGTGCTCTTCACAGATGAAAGCAGGTTCACACTGAGCACATGTGACAGACGTGACAGAGTCTGGAGACGCCGTGGAGAACGTTCTGCTGCCTGCAACATCCTCCAGCATGACTGGTTTGGCGGTGGGTCAGTCATGTTGTGGGGTGGCATTTCTTTGGGGGGCCGCACAGCCCTCCATGTGCTCGCCAGAGGTAGCCTGACTGCCATTAGGTACCGAGATGAGATCCTCAGACCCCTTGTGAGACCATATGCTGGTGCGGTTGGCCCTGGGTTCCTCCTAATGCAAGACAATGCTAGACCTCATGTGGCTGGAGTGTGTCAGCAGTTCCTGCAAGAGGAAGGTATTGATGCTATGGACTGGCCTGTCCGTTCCCCAGACCTGAATCCAATTGAGCACATCTGGGACATCATGTCTCGCTCCATCCACCAATGCCACGTTGCACCACAGACTGTCCAGGAGTTGGTGGATGCTTTAGTCCAGGTCTGGGAAGAGATCCCTCAGGAGACCATCCACCACCTCATCAGGAGCATGCCCAGGCGTTGTAGGGAGGTCATACAGGCACGTGGAGGCCACATACACTACTGAGCCTCATTTTGACTTGTTTTAAGGACATTACATCAAAGTTGGATCAGCCTGTAGTGTGGTTTTCCACTTTAATTTTGAGTGTGACTCCAAATCCAGACCTCCATGTGTTGATAAATTTGATTTCCATTGATAATTTTTGTGTGATTTTGTTGTCAGCAAATTCAACTATGTAAAGAAAAAAGTATTTAATAAGAATATTTCATTCATTCAGATCTAGGATGTGTTATTTTAGTGTTCCCTTTATTTTTTTGAGCAGTGTATATATATATACAAAAATTGGCCGATTAATCGGTATAGGCTTTTTTTGGTCCTCCAATAATTGGTATCGGTATCGGTGTTGAAAAATCATAATCGGTCGACCTCTAATCTACACACAATACCCCATAATGACAAAGTGAACACAGGTTTTTAGACATTTTAGCAAATGCATTAAAAATAAGAAACGAAAATACCTTATTTACATAAGTATTCAGACCTTTTGCTATGAGACTCAAAATTGAGCTCAGTTGCATCCTGTTTCCAATGATCATCCATGAGAAGTTTCTACAACTTGATTGGAGTCCACCTGTGGTAAATTAAATTGATTGGACATGATTTGGAAAGGCACACACCTATCTATATTAGGTCCCACAGTTGACAGTGCATGTCAGAGCAAAAATCAAGCCTTGAGGTCGAAGTAATTGTCCGTAGGTCTCCGACAAAGGATTGTGTCGAGGCACAGATCTGGGGAAGGGTACCAAAAAAAATTCTGCAGCATTGAATGTCCCCAAGAACACAGTGGCCTCCATCATCAAGAGTCTTCCTAAAGCTGGCCCGCCCAGCCAAACTGAGCAATCTGTTTAAGGGCTATTTTACCAAGGAGAGTGATGGAGTGCTGCATCAGATGACCTGGCATCCACAATCACCCGACCTCAACCCAACTGAGATGGTTTGGGATTAGTTGGACCGCAGAGTGAAGGAAAAGCAGCCAACAAGTGCTAAGCATATGTGGGAACTCATTCAAGACTGTTGGAAAAGCATTCCAGGTGAAGCTGGTTGAGAGAATGCCAAGAGTGTGCAACGCTGTCATCAAGGCAAAGAGTGGCTACTTTGAAGAATCTAAAATCTAAAATATATTTTGATGTGTTAACACTTTTTGGGTTACTACATGATTCCATATGTTTTATTTCATCGTTTTGATGTCTTCACTATTATTCAACAATGTAGAAAATAGTCTAAATAAATAAAAACCCTTGAATGAGTAGGTGTGTCCAAACTTTGACTGGTACTGTATACATTTCATGAAATGGTTTAATAACCCTGAACTAAATGACTTAATGCCACTACCACGATGGCTTACCTCATTATTCACTTATTTCAAGGGAAAAGGGAGAGAATATTTTTTTTTAAATAAAACAATTCTCCAACTACGCCATGTCTGCATATTTGTCCTCTCTTTCTTTTAAATAAACACAAAGACACTAGCCAAATATACTCTGCAGCTTGTCTAGAATTGCAGCAGCAAATATAGGCAGATTTCATGCCCTCAGCAAATTTCCCATTTTCTAATTCTGTTTTTGTTGAAGGTTTTAATCTAGAATGACTTAAAGGGGTTACCATTCTGTGAGATAACAACTTACACTTGGCCAGGAGTCAATATCCATTTTGGGAGACATGACTAGCATGGAGGAATCTAACAGTGGCGCTGTAATGTATAAGGCCAGACGTACTGCAATTGAATTTCAAACCATTAACAAATTAAGCTATGACCTACTTGTTGCATTTTCCAGTGAATACTTGTGATAAATGCTAACTAATAAAAAAAATATTACCGTCAATCATCAATGGAGCTGGTTTCATTTTTGGGTTAGAAAAGTGTCCTTCTGGCCTCCCGAGTGGCGCAGCGGTCTAAGGCACTGCATCGCAGTGCTTGAGGCGTCACTACAGACCCGGGTTCGATCCCGGGCTGTGTCACAACCGTCCGTGACCGGGTGTCCCATAGAGCGGCACACAATTGGCCTAGTGTCGTCCGGGTTAGGGGAGGGTTTGGCCGGGGGGGGCTTTACTTGGCTCATTGCACTCTAGCGACTCCTTGTGGCGGGCCGGGCGCCTGCAGGCTGACTGCGCTCGTCAGTTGAACGGTGTTTCCTCTGACACATTGGTGCAGCTGGCTTCCGGGTTAAGCTGGCAGGTGTTAAGAAGCGTGGTTTGGTGGGTCATGTTTCGGGGGACACATGATTTGACCTTTGCCTCTCCTGAGCCCTTTGGGGAGTTGCAGTGATGAAACAAGATCGTAATTGGATCGCAATTGTATATCACAAAATTGGGGAGAAAAAAGGGGTAAAATACAACAACAAAAATTATACAAAAAAAAAGTGTCCTTCTAGAGCTTAGTTTAAACAGAGAACCTAAATGAATGGGCCTGTGTGGTTTTTAAGGAAGCAGTGTGGCAGACAATTGGAAACATGACGTACATGGTGCAGAGGTTAAGCATAGGAAATACACAATCAGTGCCTTGTTCTGCATGACAAGCCATGGACACTCTGGGTATTTACGTCCGAGCCTAAATGGGATTGGTCTGGCTGAGGAGTGGTGGGGTTAGGGTTATGGAGTTGGCGCATGGCTCTCTGTCTCTGAAGTTGATTTGTGAGAGCAGGGTTCAAGTTTAGCAGGGCCACTGCCCTGGTGTGTGGGTCAGGTTAGAAGGCGCCCTCCCCACCGTATGGAACAGCTCATTGAATTGGTCCTTTACCTGTTTGAGTGAGGCACCAGGACTGGAAATGTTGAAGCACTTTCACAGTTCAGGATAGGGAATAATACAATATGATAGTAATAATAACATACTGCAATCATACTGTATATTCAGGATAAACATTTACACATTTAAACATGTCCATTTATGTCAAACAGAATAGAAGAAAGTAGTCGACCCGATCTCTGCTCACCTTGTGACTGGGTGAACTTTTCAGCAGTCTGACTTTCTGCGACCTCGGTGGCAACCATGACGATGATGACAACAATGCAGGCCAAGGTCCTCCATAGTATTTCCATGGTTACTACAGCAAGCTTCAGTGCGGTTCCCAGGCCTCTGTCCCAACATGTCTTCTGCCCTCTGATGCCCCTCGCTCACCAATGGGACGCAGTGCACTCAAGGGCCATGGCAGCAGGATAGACCTCTAGAGACTGGACTGGAGAGCTCTGGACACACAGCCTCTCTGCTTCTGTCTCTCTGGTAGAACCACGGTCAGGAGAAGATTCTGATAGAGAGACTGTCTCTGAGTACAGCAGCAGCAACAGCGGACTCTATAATGTACTGTGGCCTCTCTGTGGAAGAGAAACAGGTTAGTGTGAGGGGAGAGTGGGGAGGGAGAGAGAGAGAGCATGAGATCCACCTGACCCTAATGGTCCCCCTCTGACAACACAAATATATCTAGTCTGTAGTCAGTGCCTCATAAACAGCCATCTCCCACTGCGTCTTCAGCTAATCAATAATTTCTTCTGTTACAGGAAAACTGTGGCTGACAATCTGACGACTAGGGTTTGCAAGTCTTGACCTGGGGGCCACTGTGTCTATTTTTGTGGTCTGAAATGAGTTAAAGCAGAAAGGAAGACATTGATCTTTTAAAACGCTGTGCTTAGGCTGAGCAGGGTTGGAAGTGGGTGCTATGTCAGTGGCTGTGGCTGTGGAGGAAAATGACCCAATTTGAGAGAAGCAGCGGGTTTCGTCCACACTCACTCTGGGCCTAATGTGGCCTGGCCCTATTACACGATAGAGGCAGACACACAGCGAGAATAGGCCATTAGCCACAGATCAGGCTTTTGTTGGGAGATCAAAATGGCCTTTGAAAAAGCAACATTGGTTATTATTACATTAAAACACTGAAGATTTCCTTTTCGCCATTGCACTTTGAAGTGTACAGAGGAGTTAAAAGCCTGGATGAAGAGGAGTCCTATTTACAGTAACATTGTGACTTTTGTTCCTAAGCCTTTTTGGCAATGTCATTGAGAGGCCCAAACCCAATCTTTGATACCGTTCGACGCCACACTGCCCACCTCCCTCCCTCCATTCCCCCTCTATCGCTCTCTCAGTGTGTCTGAGTAAAGAACAGAGAGCAGACACACTGGCTCAGATGGGATGGCTGGCGGCAAACCAACTGTAGGCAAAGGTAATCGGAAGCAGATGGGAAATTATTTGGTGACGAGCGTGAGGGAACAAGTTGCTTGCCTCCTGACAAAAAAATTACTAACAGGGAATTCAAAGCTCAAGGGGCTGAAAGAGAGATGGGAGAGAGTGTGCTGTTCAGTCCAGCTGGGAGAGCCATTCTTAAATACCAACACACTGGTTATGAATACGTGTAGGTGTGTGTTTGTATTTGTATGTGTAGGTGTGTATTTGTATTTGTGTGTGTGTATGTGTGTTTGGTTTTACTATCCTTGTTGGGACCAGAAGCCCTCACAAGGATAGTAAAACAAGGAAAGCTATTTTAGGGTTAGGTGTTAGGGTTAGGAGTTAGGGGTTAGGTTAAGGGTTAGGGAAAATATGATTTTGAATGAAAATGAATTGTTTGGTCCCCACAAGGATAGTAAAAAAAAGTGTGTGTGTGTGAGAGAGAGAGAGGGAGAGGGGGGGGGGGGGGGGGCAGCCGACACAGAGAGGTAAGTGGGATAGATGTAAGCTTAATGTGCCTCTGGTTCCCTGAGTCCCAGTGCAGCAGTGCAGCAGTGCAGCAGTTCATGGTGTAATACAGTCCTAAAACACTAAGGGGGCTTTGTGTTCCAACTTAAATGTGGAACAACTGTAAACCCCTCTCCTCTCTCCATCTCCACAGCCCTCCCTTACTCCCTCTCTTCGCCCCTTCCGACCCCTCCCTCCAGGCTTTTTTCAGTCATTTCCTGCTTGGCCAAACTCTCTTTTATTTTCATTACTTCTTGTTGGAGTCTAATTCTATTGTGGGGTTATTACACTTGCAGCAATATATCAAATGTGTCCATTAAACCTATTTCTCATCTTGTTTACTTAATCGGACCCCCTATGATTGCCTTTGTGTTTTTAAACAAGGCTACTTAAAAGCTTTACTGACTGTCTTCAAGTTCTCCCTACACTAACTAAATCCTTGCTCAGTTAGGAAACATAACAACAATTTGGTTGAATGGGGATTTTCACAATCTCTTGAAAGTGATTTTGTCATTTGTCTTTGGGGGTCTGTTTTGCAACAGTTTTCCTTTCAGAAAGATAATATTGATGTGTTAAGCTTTTCAACATATCTACTGCATTGGAAAAGGCAGTGACAAGTATGTTTTTGCAGACTATCTATAGTGATGCTGCCAGGAAGCGTCCAGACAGAATTTAAAATACTAAACAAACCCATATGACACGCTCAATGTAAAGGCTCTCAGTCTCTCTAAGAAACACAGATGCTAAGTGTCCCCTGCTCAGCTCCTAACACCACCCTCACTGTGCTCCTCTGAAGAAACCACTATGATTGTCCACTCCCCCCCCTCTCCTTTCTGATATCAGACTGACTCATCACTCCCTCATATTATGTAATTTCTGAGTTATATTCAAGTAGGGGAGAGTGTGGCCTCGCCTCTTCACTATACTGTAAACACATCAACACTAAGTGAAAACTGGGAGCTCATGCAACACATAGCCTAGATACTTGTATCACCCTGACAGCAGTCATTCCCTCAGAAGTGGCTTCGAAAAGCAAGCTCAATTCACATGACTCCTCCATGTTAAGCCTTCCACAACAAACAACAGATGAGGTGATACAAATAATAGGGAGAATAAAGTAAGGGATCTGAGTCTAAACACTAGTGGCATTCCTCCTTCAATCCCCCCCCCCAAAAAAAAAATAACTATCTGGAGATTTGGCTTGTCAGACAGCCAAGGATGCGCACTCTGAAAATGAGCCGTAGTCTAAGACAATATTTTCTGAGAGATGGCTTCAGGTGAGCTGAGTCAGTCAGCAACTCTAGACCGTACAGAAGAGAGGCAGTTTAAGCATTGAGTTCTTGAGTTTCATATTTCTCATGCTACATACTCACAGACAAAGACAGACTACAGATTTGTCCATTCTCCTCAGTCAGTTGAGAGAGACCTATGAACCTCACATGCAGATCAAACACTGGGCAGCTCTACCATGGTGAAGCTACTGGATGTGAAAGGCATTCACAATATGACCAAAACATCAATACGTTTTGTGACACAAATCCTTTCCATACATTTTTTTATTTAACCAAGCAACACCAACATTGGATTTTGTTACAAAAGATGCCACAAGCCTAATGTCAGCACTAGTTCACTTCTGGGTCAGTCTCATAAATCTGATCATTGGCTGAGGAAGAAGAGCACTATGGGAGGGGGGGGGGGGTATCTGTATGGACTGCTTGTACCAGATATACAACTCTATGTTCAATGTTCAATGAATCACTATGCAACTCCTTCAAGGTACTTGATTTGTGTTTTTTTTGTAAAATATTTGTTTGAGGTGTGTGTGTGCGTGTGTATGAGAGAGAGACAGAGAGAGTGACAGACAGACAGATATCACCCAAACACACAAATATTCATCAAACACTTTTAAACAGTGCAGTAGTTCACTGATGTCTTGAAGAATCCACTCCTGCCTATTCTTTCTCCAACTCTTGCAGGAGCATTGCTTGCTCCCTCGCCCGTCAGAAACCCTCATAAGACTATGGGCATGTGCCATTTGACACTACATGCTGCTGCTCCCAGGCATCAGACCAGCACCATCTCTCATCGCCCACAACCTATGGGTTCAGCTTTTCAAATAACAGTATCCATTTCACTCAACTATATGGGGAAAGTGTTTTGGATCCATGACAGTTTCTTCATTAAACTCAACGCAATTAAACAAAGAAATGACAACGACAATGGTGTTAATATACAATTCAAAATATTCTACTTTACTGAGAAATCAACCCCATCACAAAATACCATGGTCTGACTCTACCTGATAATTCCATGGTCATTTTCGAGTTGTGAAAAATTACTTTAAATAGCTGTAAAATCGATATGGAAGACTTCTAAAGAAGTCGTCAAGCATTTTTGCGGAATGGACTGTGCTCTCATAATTCAGCCTACAGAGAAGTGCACACTAGGTTAACGAAAGATGCGTTTAAAATAAGTTTAAAAATGAGAGTCCAGTACCTTTTTCATATCCCTGTCCAGGTTCACTATGGTTGCCTCTCAGGGTTTACGATGTCTTTCTCCTGTTCTCCTTTAAGACGTGTCAGTTGCCTTGAAAAGTTATGTCTGTATTGAGCCGAGGATCGTAGATGAGTGGACCTCTCCTGCTCCCAGGGTCCCACTGCCAAAGCGACGCGGTGGATGCCTGCTCGTTCGCTCGCTCTAACTTCTGCGTACTAGACCAGGAAGTGAAAATGGTAATGGTAGCGTCTATACGCACGGAGGAGCTACACCAAAGATTTTTGGCTACAGAAAACAGAGGGGCCCAATGTGATGTTTATAACACAACTACGACCAAACTTATGCAACAACATATAAAGACATACATTTTGTTCCAATGGACGTTTACAATATGATATTTCGATGAAAAAGTTCAGCTATACATCATGCTTGCAAGAAAAGCGACTTCCATAATAACCTGGTTTAAGAGACGGGAGAGAGGCTGGTTCTTATGGGAATTTTAATAAAAATAAACGTTTTATCAACGACAACGTTATTTTTGATAAGCCAAATTCATTTTGTGAAAAACATTCTATAATATGTAGGATTTCCTACTTTCAGATTTTTCGAACTCACTTCTTCGTTTTCACTGGTGCAGTTTGCTATAGAACATTCACAGATTAAACACTGCAGAAACTCCGATTAGCTAGATAAAAGGATATGTTTTAATCGGAGTACTCATCAACTACGACTTTACCCAAAATAGGCCTATGGCATTTACATGACTAATGCAGGCATACATATAAACCCAGAATGAGGTTGCACTGTCAGGTCTGGTGTGGAGACGTTGCTGTAGTAGGTTCTATTTGACCTAGTAGTACCAGTGGGTTATTATGATGACAGTGTAGTTACCTGAATAGTTAAAGGAGAAGTTCACTTTATTTTAACCAAATCTCTATTTTCAATGTACATTTATCTGCAATGTATATTTGATCTGCAATGTAATGAAAAATATGAAAAATATCTGAATTGTAAATGTATCCGCAATGTAAATTTATCTGCAATGTTTTATTCCATTTCGCTGCAAAGCTGGTAGGGGAAAACATTTGATTTGCACAGAGTGGATCATAGCATTACGGATAAAGTCAGAGTGACACAATTTCATGTGGACAACATCTAAAGACCTGCATCACTAAACTGGCTGCGTTGTAATTTCTAAAAGGAAGTATTTGGGTGTTTTTGGAGCCTTTGTTCATGTTTTTCTGTGCAACTGCAGAACAAGCATGAGGAAGTATATCACTGGTAGGGTAAGTTTCTCAAAAACAATTAAGATCACAAAGATCTAGGCACTTCTATAATAATGCCATTAACATCAAAAATAGAGATTTGGTTCAAATATAGTGAACGTCTCCTTTAATCCAGACCGCCCTCTGTAGTTGATTTTGAGCATGGCCTTCTTCAAACTTTATTTTGTAAAGTATGGTAGGCAATGCATTGGCCCTGTTTTGAAATGTGGCCTCCAACATACAGTGCATTCGGAAAGCATTCAGACCCCTTTACATTTTCCACATTTTCCCTCATCAATCTACACACAATACGACGTAATGACAAAGCGAAAACAAGGCAAAAAAACAAAACAGAAATACCTTATTTACATAACTATTCAGACCTTTTGCTATGAGACTCGAAATTGAGCTCAGGTGCATCCTGTTTCCATTGATCATTCTTGAGATGTTTCTACAACTTGAAACAATTTGAAACATGTGGTAAATTCAATTGACTGGACATGATTTGGAAAGGCACACACCTGTCTATATAAGGTCCCACAGTTGGCAATGCATGTCAGAGCAAAAACGAAGTCATGAGGTCGAAGGAATTTTTAAAATTGTATTTATTTATTTCACCTTAATTTAACCAGGTAGGCCAGTTGAGAACAAGTTCTCATTTACAACTGCTACCTGGTCAAGATAAAGCAAAGCAGTGCGACACAAACAACACAGAGTTACACATGGGATAAACGAACGTATAGTTAATAACACAATCGAAAAATCTAAATACAGTGTGTGCAAATGTAGGGAGGTAAGGCAGGGATTAGGGAGGTAAGGCAATAAATAGGCCATAGTGCCAAAATAATTACAATTTAGCAATTAAACAATGGAGTGATGGATAGGGCAGAAGATGAATGTGCAAGTAGAGATACTGGGGTGCAAAAGAGCAAAACAATAAATAACAATATGGGGATGAGGTAGTTGGGTGGGCTATTTACAGACGGGCTGTGTACAGATAAGCTGCTCTGACAGCTGATGCTTAAAGTTAGTGAGAGAGATATAAGACTCCAGCTTCAGTGATTTTTGCAATTTGTTCCAGTCATTGGCAGCAGAGAACTGGAAGGAAAGGCGGCCAAAGGGGAGTTGGCTTTGGGGATGACCAGTGAAATATACCTGCTATGGGTGGGTGCTGCTATGGTGACCAGTGAGCTGAGATTAGGTGGGGCTTTACCTAGCAAAGACTTATAGATGACCTGGAGCCAGTGGGTTTGGCGACGAATATGTAGTGAGGGCCAGCCAACGAGAGCATACAGGTCGCAGTGGTGGGTAGTATATGGGGCTTTGGTGACAAAACGGATGGCACTGTGATAGACAACATTGAATTTGCTGAGTAGAGTGTTGGAGGCTATTTTGTAAATTACATCGCCGAAGTCAAGGATCGGTAGGATGGTCAGTTATATGAGGGTATGTTTGGCAGCATGAGTGAAGGATGCTTTGTTGTGGAATAGGAAGCCGATTCTAGATTTAATTTTGGATTGGAGATGCTTAATGTGAGTCTGGAAGGAGAGTTTACAGTCTAACCAGACACCTATGTATTTGTAGTTGTCCACATATTCTAGGTCAAAACCGTCCAGAGTAGTGATGCTAGACGGGCGGGTGCAGGCAGCGATCGGTTGAAGAGCATGCATTTAGTTTGACTTGCATTTAAGAGCAGTTGGAGGCCACGGAAGGAGTGTTGTATGGCATTGAAGCTCGTCTGGAGGTTTGTTAACACAGTGTCCAAAGAAGGGCCAGAAGTATACAGAATGATGTCATCTGCGTAGAGGTGGATCAGAGAATCACCAGCAGCAGAGCTCCAAGAGCTCCAAGAAAGGATTGTGTCGGGGCACAGATCTGGGGAAGGGTAGCAAAACATTTCGGCTGCATTGAAGATCCCCAAGAACACAGTGGCCTCCATCATTCTTAAATGGAAGAAGTTTGGAACAACGAAGACTCTTCCTGGAGCAATCCTGGGCAGTGGGCCGGGAGGTGACCAGGAACCCGATGGTCACTCTGACAGAGCACCAGAGTTCCTCTGTGGAGATGGGAGAACCTTCCAGATGGACAACCATCTCTGCAGCACTCCATCAATCAGGCCTTTATGGTAGAGTGGCCAGAAGGAAGCCACTCCTCAGTAAAAGGCACATGACAGCCCGGTTGGATTTTGCCAAAAGGCACCTAAAGGACTCTCAGACCATGAGAAACAAGATTCTGTGGTCTGATGAAACCAAGATTGAACTCTTTGGCCTGAATGCCAAGCATCACGTCTAGAGGAAACCTGGCACCAGCCCTACGGTGAAGAACGGTGGTGGCAGCATCATGTTGTGGGGATGTTTTTCAGCAGCAGGGACTGGGAGACTAGTCAGGATCGATGGAAAGAGGAATTGCGCAAAGTACAGAGAGATCCTTGATGAAAACCTGCTCAGGACCTCAGACTGGGGTGAAGGTTCACCTTCCAACCAGACAACGACACTATGCACACACCCAAGACAATGCACGAGTGGCTTCGTTACAAGTCTCTGAATGTCCTTGAGTGGCCCAGCCAGAGCCCATACTTGAACCCGATCGACAATCTCTGGAGAGACCTGAAAATAGCTGTGCAGTGACGCTCCCCATCCAACCTGACAGAGCTGGAGAGGATCTGCAGAGAAGAATGGGAGAAACTCCCAAAATACAGATGTTTCAAGCTTGTAGCGTCATACCCAAGAGGACTCAAGGCTGTAATCGCTGCCAAAGGTGCTTCAACAAAGTACTGAGTAAAGGGTCTGAATACTTATGTAAATGTGATATTTCACCTTTTTTTTTTTTATATAAATTAGCAAAAATGTCTAAACCAATTTTTGCTTCATCATTATGGGGTATTGCGTGTAGATTGATGAGTGAAAAAACTAATTAATCAATTTTAGAATAAGGCTGTAACGTTAACAAAATGTGGAAAAAGTCAAGGGGTCTGAATACTTTCCGAATGCACTGTATTTGAATGTTCCATCTAACCATTAAAACCTCCGTCATAGCCTCACTGCTGGAAGGTCGTGGTGGCAGGCTACAGGTGGAGACAGAAGACTGGGGCTGCTGTTTCAGATGGCTGTATAGAGAACTGCTGTCACTTCATGTAGCTGAGGTAAGGAAGTAGGTTCGTTTCTCTGTGAAGATTCCTGGACTGTATCAATCAACCGACATAGTTTTCCTGCACCCTCACACTATCACTGATGCCTCTGCTCTGTCACCAGACTCAGCTACTCTCTCTCTGAGGCCAACCTGTCTAGCTCTGACTTCTCTTCCCTTGGTTCCAGTGAAATAGTTTATGGTGAGTGCATCTTAAGTCAGTCCTGTGTTTTTTATATACTTATTTGCAATAGAGTAAATAGGATTATATTTTTATATTTATATAACAAGGCTTTTGTCTTTCGGAGATGGAAAAAATCTAAAGTTGAAATGCTGTTACTTTAATCTACTTTGAAGTATACTAATACAATATTTTAGACAGAATTTATATCAATGATATATATAAAAGACTGTTCTGGAAAGTCTGTTCCCTTGTAACCAGTGCCTTGAACACATTTAAGTGTTAATACGTTTCTATTAGCAGACTTTATGCTGTAACAAATGCTAAATGTGTTCACCACAGTGTGGCAAAGACATTCTAGCTGTGGCTTCAAAAGTAGAGATTATATTTATAAATAGTTGTTTTCATTGTGTATATGAATAGAAAGCCAAAAGGGGGTACGGTTTTCAAGTGGACACACCCAAGGGTTCTATGTGTGTTGTTTATTGCTTGTAACTTTCTATTTTATTTTGAGACTTGTTGGCACATGTAATCAGATAATTATTACAAAAGAGATTACCAATAATGTGCTTTGTATGAAAATACGGTGCTGTCTTTTTATATTATTTTTAAGAGACTCATTCTCGTCTAGATGACAGATCAACCTTCTGTGACATTTACGGACCTACTGTAATCCAGTTGAACCAATGCAATGGAATATCTATAAAATACAACATGATTTGCCTGTTGAAATAGGTCCCTGGCTTAAACATGACTGGCTAAACTAGTGTCCTGAGGATCTGAGGACTTCTGGGCCCATATGTAGCTCAACTCTTTACAGAGATGCCACAACCCAGATCACTGAGACTGATGCGTTGTCATTCCAGGGAAAGAGTTAGGGCTTACAAATACTTAATTATACTCTTAGGTTTGGGCTTAAGCTCGACTGGCTAAATATAGTTGGATGAGGGGCCACTGTCAGAAACCCAACAAGGCAACAGTAAGCACTTTGCGGGTTGCATGTTCATAAAACAAAAGCAGGAAACAAAATTCAAAAAGCTTTATTTGAAATCGACAATAATCTTCTACGTAGGCCCATAGGAAAAATATGCGCATTGGAGTCTCTTCGATTTTCCATTGACGTAAGTAATTTATAAGGTAGCAGTCTGGCCCACTGACTTCATTTGTAAATTAACCTCTTACTAGAGACCTCCCATCATTTTAATGTAGACCTACGCTTGATGTTTTGTAGGCCTATTTGTGTGGTTGTTTCTACAAAACACTGCAGGCGTTATTAAGCAACATGGTGTGGTTTATCTGTTCTAGAGGCCTAGAATTATAACAACATAAAGAATTGCTGCATTGAACACATGTATATATTTGGACATGTTTTGATAAGCCTAACTTATTAGATGTTCGCCTGATTTAAAAAATGTTGTAGCCAAAGTAATGTAATGATTTAGGAATGTTTATGTTAGCGTAACTTACAAAACCGATACCCCTCCTGATATATAAAGTGTTTTGAATGATCATTTGAATCCAATTCAAAGACAAATAATCACCCACACTTTGTTTTATCTTACTATGATTATATGAAATACAAGGCAAATATGCATTATTATTGTTACAGTTCATGGCCATGAGCCAATGAACTTATTTAGCAACCCTGAGTCAACTGTTAATAGTTGATGAATGTCATGTCTTATAGCCAAACCAAAGACCCTCCATGTTATCCTCTGTGCCGCAGTGGATAGGGCATTCCATCTGTAGAGCTCACAGTGGATAGGGCATTCCATCTGTAGAGCTCACAGTGGATAGGGCATTCCATCTGTAGAGCTCACAGTGGATAGGGCATTCCATCTGTAGAGCTCACAGTGGATAGGGCATTCCATCTGTAGAGCTCACAGCCACTTGTACCTGCATTGGAAAAGCTGTGAGTCAGAACACAGGAGGGTTGCTGTCTCCCCGCTCTTTAAAGCTACAGCCTTCAGCCTGCCGAGGCTGGTACTGTATGCCCTGTACTGGCTCAGCTGTTAACCACAACCAACCTCCAGGCAAAGCACAGTATGACAATACATGGCCTTCCATTGGAGAGTATAGACCTACAGCTGTTTTCGATGTGGTCCTAATGTCTGTTCTGAGGTGGAAGGAAAGCAAGATGAGGGAAGAGAATTGGGGTGTTCAAAAGCAAACAGCGTATTTATGCTCCAATTATTAAGTAGTGGTGAGACCTTTATGGTTTTGTCTGTGTTCACTCATAAATTCACGAAACTAGAAAATAAAATGTGGACATTTCCTAGTCAACAACTCTCTTGTTGACAATGCGTCTTCTTCTCTGACATTGTTTTTTATGCTTAACATCTTTCAATTTTCATGGTAACTGACTTTTATGGTTACTTTCAAGTACTTTATTCTGTCATTCAGGGTTTTAGCTGTTAAATTCAGCTCATATAATACCAGGATAAAAAGACAGGAATTAAAACTAAACACTAGTCAGTTCAGTTTGAGCCATTCACAACATGTAAAGACCACTGTCCTTTAACCGTGTGGTGAGGGGGGGGTTTGAAGTTCTCAGGCCATGGTGGAGTCTAAGTGCGTTGTGGCTCATTGCGGCTCTCTGTGGCTCTGTCTGTGTGTCCGCCGTGGATGTGGGCAGTCTGTCACAGGTACGCCCAGGAAACTGTGGTTGAATCACACTACACTTTTAAGCATAGACACAAGCTTCAGGTGATAGTCCTTACAATCTCCCCTTTTGACATACCCCCACCTCAGAGAATCATTTCACCAAGCACAGGACTTCAGATCGCTGAAACAAAAATCAAATTTTGGCCATGAAGAGTTCCCATAAGGAGCTAGTAATAATTGTGTAACATGTAATAAACTGAAGTTTAATTTTGGCAGGTCATTAACTGCAAAGCAAACCAAGGAAAACCCCCCTAACCTATGACTCACACCAACAGATTGGAAAGCATGTTAAGTTAAAGCTTTCTTTTTCCAAAATGGGGGTGTCAATTGAAAAGAAAAAGGGGAAGTTATATGACGACCGCAAATAGAAAACTACATCAAAGTATCACTATGTTAACTGATTCAATGCCTATCTTTATTTTGTCTACCAAGCTCCTTTTTGTAATTGTGTGTGATATGGTATCATGGTATCCATGTTTTGAAAGTTATCACGATAGTCGTCTGTGTATTTCCCATCAACAGGCTTTTCTCGCTTGTTATCAAATAAAGCTAGCTCACAGTAGAACAGACACAAAATGCTGTGATACTAACCTGTAGTCTACACTTGGTTTATTTTACATTTCCTGATAGTCAGTTAAAAGCACAAGTTGGGGGCTTTACATCTGTTTGTTTTTGTATTTTCATTTATCTAAAAATTATATGTTGCCTTAATCTTCATGTAAATTAGTCACTAGTGTGTTGAAAAGCTTTGGAAACAGCAGCACCTGCTCAACGGAGGAGTGAGAAACTAAAGAGAGGTTGGAGAAGGAGGATGGGGGCGGTTGTCAACTTCCTGTTGTGGCTGCGCTTAACACCAGCCTGTGCCGGTGCAGAGAAACACACACTCCCTATCTCAATTACTGCACACTGAACAGCCCAACCACACAAATACCTCAGTTACTCATCTGGGTGCATAAGATGGAGGCACAATGTGAGTTATGATAAAGGCTGAAGACTGTACCTCATCAACAACCTCAATTAGAAAAACACATATACTGTAATTTGAATATTGTTTTTTTAAGTAGTGGTCATCCATGATTATTTTCCATTCTCCTTATATAGATCTTCAACCAGGAGCCTCCAGCCATCTCCAACCCTTTTAACTGAGGAGTCTTCCCTCGTACTGCCTGAGGAGACACAGACATGGCGACAGACCCTGCGGCAGAGCTGCCTTTCTTCTACGGCAGTATCAGTCGTTCAGAGGCTGAGGAGCACCTGAAGCTGGCAGGCATGGCCGACGGGCTGTTTCTGCTGCGCCAGTGTTTGCGGAGCCTGGGCGGCTACGTGGTCTCCCTGGTGTGGAACGTGGACTTCCACCACTACTCTGTGGAGAAACAGCTCAACAGCACCTACTGTATTGCAGGTGGAAAGCCCCACTGTGGTCCAGCGGAGCTCTGTGAGTTTTACAGTAAGGATTCAGATGGCCTGGTGTGCACCCTGAGGAAGCCCTGTCTGCGCTCCCCAGACAACCCCATCAAAGCAGGCGTCTTTGATAACCTGAGGGACAACATGCTGAGGGAGTATGTACGACAGACCTGGAACCTGGAGGTGAGGGTTGGCTAAATTACATTTGAGTAATTTCACAGACGCTGTTAACCAGAGCAACTATCACAGGAGAGGCAGCAGGGCCTGAAGTCACATAAACACTGTCTCTGATGTAGTTTCCTGTCTGACTTTGTGTCTGTGTTCAGGGGGAGGCCATGGAGCAGGCTATCATCAGCCAGGCTCCACAGCTGGAGAAGCTGATCGCCACCACCGCCCATGAGAGGATGCCCTGGTACCACAGCAAGATACCTCGCCAGGAAGGGGAGAGGCGGCTCTACTCCGGGGCACAGCCAGATGGAAAGTTCCTGTGAGTCATGAAATGCATTTTCGTCAAACACTACACAAAGGTTCTAAAAACACCCACAACATAGTTTGATTTGGGTTTTTATTAATCAGAGTCAGAGACAGGGAAGAGTCTGGCACCTTTGCCCTTTCTTTGATGTACGGAAAAACGGCCTACCATTACCAGATCCAACATGACAAATCAGGGAAATACTCCATGCCAGAGGGAACCAAATTTGACACTGTGTGGCAGGTAGGCTGTTCTCTCTTCTCCAACAAATGAGTCCAAGTTTATTATGTCTGCTACCTAATGTTTAAGACAAAGATAGTTATCTTTCCCTGCCACTCTCCCTCCCTTCTGCAGCTGGTTGAGTATCTGAAGATGAAACCTGATGGGCTAGTGACAGTTCTGAGGGAACCGTGCGTGAACCGCAACAACACCAAACGTACTTAACCAACATTTTGTTGACAATCATCAAATTCTTCTTATTGTTTCACTAAACTTTGTCCCTCATGCCATTGAATTAATTTTCTTATTTCTCAAATCCATTTTCAGAGACTCCTGTTGTGCCCTCGGGGGTGAGTATCAAGAACATTTTCTAATTTCTCCATGGTAGATACTTTCTTTCCAATGTATTTATTGAGGCATCTGCTAAATGGCTTATTATTATTATTATATTACTATAAAATACATTACATTTCTTTCAGAGGCGGCCCAGAACAAATGGATACACACCGCCACCTGGAGGTAGGTTAATAACATTACAACAGACACACATGGTCTTTCCACCAAAACCCACACATACACAAATCACTAAATTTGTCTTTAAGACATTTCCCTGTGGTTTTTCCCTTTCTTACAGTACCTCTGGGGTGCTCCAAGGAAATCAAGACTTCACCCCCCACAGACCGTCAGATGCTGCCCATGGACTGCAGTGAATTTGTCAACCCTTACCATGACCCCAATGACCTGAAGAAGTTCTTCATCAATAGGGATCAGCTGATGATTGACGAGGTGGAGCTCGGCTCGGGAAACTTTGGCTGTGTCAAGAAAGGAGTCTTCAAGACAAATAAGTGAGAGGGGGGTGACCTGCTTTTTGGATGAATCAAACCAGAACATCAGATCCTGAGTTTAGAACCTATAACGTCAGCCTAGAGCCATTTATAACAATTGATAACTACCTTTTAGGTCAGAGGTTTCTCATTATTTTTACTGACAAACGTAGCTGATCAGGAAAAAATCTGGACCCCAGTTATAGGCTATAATTAGGAAAAACATGGGGCCCTATTCATAACACCAATAATTCCTGTATGGTTCCAGGGGCCACACTGATGTGGCCATCAAGGTGCTGAAGAGTGAGAATGAGAAGCTGGTGAAAGATGAGATGATGAGGGAGGCGGAGATCATGCACCAGCTGAGTAACCCTTACATCGTCCGCATGCTGGGGCTCTGCCAGGCTGAGTGCCTGATGCTGGTGATGGAGATGGCTTCTGCTGGGCCACTCAACAAGTTCCTCTTCACCAATAAGTAAGGCCAATTATTTCACACGTGTAGTACAATATATACAGTTTCATAAGGCATGTTATTCTCTTAGTAGTGACATTGATCATAGAGAGTTACGGAAATGCCATTAATGATAGCACTACTAATACTCAAACAATACCATGACATACTGTAATTTCCCGAAAGGTTTATTTGAGTTCCCTTTCTGTCCTTCTACCTCTCAGGGATAAGGTCACAGTGGAGAACATTGTGGGGCTGATGCACCAGGTGTCTATGGGAATGAAGTACCTGGAGGAGAAGAACTTTGTGCACAGAGACCTGGCAGCTCGCAACGTCCTTCTGGTCAACCAACAGTTTGCCAAGATCAGTGACTTTGGTCTGTCCAAGGCTTTGGGTGCTGATGACAACTATTACAAGGTAGGAGTCTCTTGCACGTGTCATGTGCTATAATCTTGGTCTGTTTTATATAGTCAAATGCTGCAGTTCTTTATACATTATTCATGTGGTATGGTATGTGTGTGTGTGCGTGCGTGCATGGGTACATAGGCACGCACAGCAGGAAAATGGCCGCTGAAGTGGTATGCTCCAGAATGCATGAACTTCCACAAGTTCTCCAGCAAGAGTGATGTCTGGAGCTTTGGTGTCACCATGTGGGAAGCCTTTTCTTACGGAGGAAAACCATACAAGGTACAATCTGTACAGCACCTGCAAGACATATAACCACAATATAGTTAAATGTTTATACTGTATTATAAACTGGGTGGTTCGAACCCTGAATGCTGATTGGGTGAAAGCCGTGGTATATCAGACCGTATACCACGGCTATGACAAAACATTTCTTTATACTGGTCTAATTACATTTGTTACCAGTTTATAATAGCAATAAGGGACCTCGGGGGTTTGTGGTATATGACCAATAAAGCACTGCTAAGGGCTGTATCCAGGCACTCCGTATTATGTCATGCATAAGAACAGCCCTTGGCCATATACCTCATCCCCTCGTGCGTTATTGCTTAAATAACAGCCTCCAACACAGTGCTGTCTAGATTAACTTAATCTGGGTCTTCACCAAATATG
Source organism: Salvelinus alpinus (assembly GCF_045679555.1). Lineage (NCBI taxonomy): Eukaryota > Metazoa > Chordata > Actinopteri > Salmoniformes > Salmonidae > Salvelinus > Salvelinus alpinus. The sequence continues at coordinate 23,525,501 of NC_092091.1, forward strand.
ATCAGAAAATGAAAGGTCCGGAGGTGATCAGTTTCATTGCCAGTGGGAGCCGGATGGAATGTCCGTCTGGATGTCCAGATAGAATGTATGCACTGATGAAGGACTGCTGGACATACAAGTAAGTGAGAAACTAGAGAACCATTAATTTTCACACCACATTTGAAGTAGGCTACTAGGCCACACTGCTGCCCATTTAAAAGTAGATGCATCACATCTAAAGTGTCTGACCTTTCTCTTCTCAGACACGAGGACCGGCCAGGCTTTGTGAAGGTGGAGGAGCGCATGCGAGTCTTTTATTACTCCATATCCAACAAAACTCCACCTGAGGTGACCGCAGACGCTGCTGAGCCTCTCAAGTAGACCAGGGACAACAGACGCTCGGTCCCCCCGCCATACAATGCATTCTTTGAGATAGACAAAGAGCTTCTTATGAACTAGTCTGGGCACTAGCTGACAGCTTCAGCAACAGGCAGCTACAGTAAACAGCTAAACAAGCCTTATGACACAAATGTGAGTTTGTAATTAAAGTCATTCTTGTGAGGATGCTCCTCTTCTGAAAGGTAGCTCAAGACTGCATAACCTGAGGTTTGGAATAGTTTGAAAGAAACGCTTCACAAAGAATTGTGCATTGTAAAATTGCATTTTGAAAGTGTAATGATTCCTTGAGAGTACTTATACTATAGGTCTAGTGTGAATTATATTTAAGTGCTTCAGCTCTGTATACATTCCTTAATATGTCATGATTAAACATTTTCACAGAATATGGTGTATCTATATCAAGTAATTGGGAAAATAATTTGTGAATGAATTATGAAAAGTAAAAAGGCCAGAAACATCGGCTCAAACGGGCAATCTGCAGTTGCTACAGTACATCCATTTTTGGACTTATAAATGAATGATATGTACCCTTTGATTCTTGAAGAATATATCTTATAAATTAATGATATATACCCTTTGATTCTTGAAGAATATATCTTGTAAATTCCTCATGAGCTTAGCTCAGCTGTCGTACCCAATCAGATCCAAAATATAAGCTTGTTTTACTCCAATTTTTGTAAACAAAGTAAATGTAAACAAACACTATATAGCCTCAAAACATGATTAAAACTATACTGAACAACAATATAAATGCAACATACAATAGTTTCAAAGATTTTACTGAGTTGCAGTTCATATAAGGCAATCAGTCAATTGAAATAAATTCATTAAGCCCTAATCTCTGGATTCCACATGACTGGGAACACGATATGCATCTGTTGGTCACAGATACTTTGGGGTGTGGATCAGCAAACCAGTCAGTATCTGGTGGGACCACCTCATGCAGCGCGACACATCTCCTTTGCATAGAGTTGATCAGGCTGTTGATTGTGGACTGTGGAATGTTGTTCCATTCCCCTTCAATGGCTGTGCGAAGTTGCTGGATATTGGAACTGGAACACGCAGTAGTACATGTCGATCCAGAGCATCCCAAACATGCTCAATGGGTGACATGTCTGGTGAGTATGCAGGCCATGGAAGAACTGGGACATTTTCTACTTCCAGGAGTTGTGTACAGATCCTTGCGACATGGGGCTGTGCATCACATGAGGTGATTGCATCGGATGAATGGTATGACAATGGACCTCAGGACCTCATCCCGGTATCTCTGTGCATTCAAATTGCCATCGATAAAATGCAATTGCGTTCATTGTCCGTAGCTTATGCCTGCCCATACCATAACCCCAACGCCACCATGGAGCACTCTGTTCACAACGTTGACATCAGCAAACCGCTCACCCACACAACACAATCTGCCCGGCACAGTTGAAACTGGGATTCAACCGGGAAGAGCACACTTCCCCAGTGTGCCAGTGGCCATCGAAGTTGAGCATTTGCCCACTGAAGTCGGTTACGACACCAAACTGCGGTCAGGTCAAGACCCTGGTGTAGACGACGAGCACGCAGATGAGCTTCCCTGAGACGGTTTCTGACAGATTGGGCAGAAAGTCTTTGGTTGTGCAAACCCACAGTTTCATCAACTGTATGGGTGGCGGGTCTCAGACGATCCTGCAAGTGAAGAAACTGGATAGTCCTGGGCTGGCGGGATTACACATGGTCTGAGGTTGTAAGGCCGGTTGGACATACTGCCAAATTCTCTTAAACGATATTGGAAGCAGCTTATGGTAGAGAAATTAACATTCATTTCTCTGGCAACAGCACTGGTGGACATTCCTGCAGTCAGCATGCCAATTGCACTCTCCCTCAAAACTTGAGACATCTGTGGCAATGTGTTATGTTGTGTGACAAAACTACACATTTTAATGGCCTTTCATTGTTCCCAGCACAAGGTGCACCTGTGTAATGACCATGCTGTTTAATCAGCTTCTTGTCAGGTGGGTGAATTGTCTTGGCAAATGAGAAATGCTCACTAACAGGGGTGTAAACAAATTTGTTCACAACATTTGAGAGAAATAAGCTTTTTGTGTGTATGAAACATTTCTGGGAAATTTTATTTCAGTTCATGAAACATGGGACCAACACTTTACATGTTGCTTTGATATTTTTGTTAAGTGTACTTTCCCCAAGTGAAGGTTCTTCTCCATGAAGTAACGATAGAAGTAGCTGATAACGGGCTACATAGACACTGATAAGACAATTCGAAGGGGGAAACACAGCATGTACATTTGAAGTCGGAAGTTTACATACACTTAGGTTGGAGTCATTAAAACTCATTTTTTAACCACTCCACACATTTCTTGTTAACAAACTATAGTTCTGGCAAGTCGGTTAGGACATCTACTTTGTGCATGACACAAGTACTTTTTCCAACAATTGTTTACAGACAGATTATTTCACTTATAATTGACTGTATCACAATTCCAGTGGGTCAGAAGTTTACATACACTAAGTTGACTGTGCATTTAAACAGCTTGGAAAATTCCAGAAAATTATGTCATGGCTTTAGAAGCTTCTGATAGGCTAATTGACATCATTTGAGTCAATTGGAGGCATACCTGTGGATGTATTTCAAGGCCTACCTTCAAACTCAGTCCCTCTTTGCTTGACATCATGGGAAAATAAAAAGTAATCAGCCAAGACCTCAGAATTTTTTGGGGAAACTTCCACAAGTCTGGTTCATCCTTGGGAGCAATTTCCAAACACCTGAAGGTACCACGTTCATCTGTACAAGCAATAGTACGCAAGTATAAACACCATGGGACCACGCAGCCATCACACCGCTCAGGAAGGAGATGCGTTCTGTCTCCTAGAGATGAAATTACTTTGGTGCGAAAAGTGCAAATCAATCCCAGAACAACAACAAAGGACCTTGTGAAGATGCTGGAGGAAACAGGTACAAAGTATCTATATCCACAGTAAAACAAGTATTATATCGCCATAATCTGAAAGGCTACTCAGCAAGGAAGAAGCCACTGCTCCAAAACCGCCATAAAAAAGCCAGACTACGGTTTGCAACTGCACATGGGGACAAAGATTGTACTTTTTGGATTGTACAAATGTCCTCTGGTCTGATGAAACAAAAATAGAACTGTTTGGCCAAAATGACCATCGTTATGTTTGGAGGAAAAAGGGGGAGGCTTGCAAGCCGAAGAACACCATCCAAACCGTGAAGCACGGGGGTGGCAGCATCATGTTGTGGGGGTGCTTTGCTGCAGGAGGGACTGGTGCACTTCACAAAATAGATGGCTTCAGGAAAATGATGTAGATATATTGAAGTAACATCAAGACATCAGTCAGGAAGTTGAAGCTTGGTCGCAAATGGGTCTTCCAAATGGACAATGACCCCAAGCATCACAAAGCCCTGACCTCAATCCTATAGAACATTTGTGGGCAGAGCAAGGAGGCCTATAAACCCGACTCAGTTACACCAGCTCTGTCAGGAGGAATGGGCCAAAATTCACCCAACTTATTGTGGGAAGCTTGTGGAAGGCTACCTGAAACATTTGACCCAAGTTAAACAATTTAAAGGCAATGCTAGCAAATACTAATTCAGTGTATGTACATTTCTGACCCACTGGGAATGTGATGAAAGAAATAAAAGCTGAAAGAAATAATTCTCTCTACTATTATTCTGACATTTCACATTCTTAAAATAAAGTGGTGATCCTAATTGACCTAAGATAGGGAATGTTTACTAGGATTAAATGTCAGGAATTGTGAAAAACTGTGTCACGCCCGTCGGAAGAAGTGGACCAAGGTGCAGCGTTGTGAGCGTACATTTTCTTTTATTATAGTAAATGTCACCAACAAAACAAGAAAACAAAGAAACGACCGTGAAGCTTAACAGGGCATTAGTGCCACTAACAAAGATAACTACCCACAAATGCGAAAGAAAAAAAGTCTGCCTAAATATGATTCCCAATCAGAGACAACGATAGACAGCTGCCTCTGATTGAGAACCACACCCGGCCAAACACAAAGAAATAGAAAACATAGAAATAAAGAAACTAGAATTCCCACCCTAGTCACACCCTGGCCTAACCAAAATAGAGAATAAAAGCCTCTATGGCCAGGGTGTGACAGTACCCCCCCCCCCCCCCCCCAAAGGTGTGGACTCCGGCCGCAAAACCTGACTCTAAAGGGGAGGGTCCGGGTGGGCTTCCTTTACAGCGGCGGCTCTGGTGCGGGACGTAGACCCCCCTCCATCTCTGGCTCCCCCCACTTTGGTGGCGTCTCTGGTGCGGGGACCCTCGTTGCGGGCCCCGGACTGGGGACCCTTGTTGCGGGTCCCGGACTGGAGACCGACGCTGGAGGCTCCGGACTGGAGGCCGTCGTTGGAGGCTCCGGACTGGGGGCCGTCGCTGGAGACTCCGGACTGAGGACCGTCGTTGGAGGCTCCGGACTGGGGACCGTCGCTGGAGGCGAGGGGTGTATCTTTTCTATAAAAGATTCTAAGAAGTGTTTTGTAAGCACTCTCAGAGAATTCATTTATAGACACTGAATTGATCTGAGAGTCAAAAAGGGCTATGGTGAAGCTCATATATAATTAAAGATGGACTTTATAATATAACTCTGACTTGTGTGTGGTTTGCTCTCTCATCATTGAGTAATACAGGAAATTACCACGACAGGTACAATTCAAGGAACCTCCAAAGAGACTGAAAATGTTCATCTCCACAAATCTTTACAGGAAACCTAGAGATTACTATTCCCATCTACAAAAGACTACTCCTTTTTTCTAAAAGTAAGAAATGCTATTCAAGAATTGACTACATTTTTATTTCCAAAATGCACTCAACAATATACTGGGTTAAAAAATACATGACATAGGGATATTTGATCATTCTCCTGTATCATGCTTAATTACACTGTAACGGGTGTCGTCGTCTGAAGAGGAAGAATCGGACCAAAGCGCAGCGTGGTAAGTGTTCATGACTTTTATTTAAACTGAACACGAGAACAAAATAACAAAACGAAACCGAAACAGTCCTGTCAGGTGCAGAAAACACTAAACAGAAAATAACTACCCACAAAACACAGGTGGGAAAATGCTACTTAAGTATGGTTCCCAATCAGAGACAACGATAGACAGCTGTCCCTGATTGAGAAACATACCCGGCCAAAACAAAGAAATACCAAAACATAGAAAAATGAACATAGAATGCCCACCCAAATCACACCCTGACCAAACCAAAATAGAGACATAAAAAAAGGGCGTGACATACACCAATAGAAAATTCATTTAGTGACAGAATATGGAGAATGAACAGAGCACATCTTCAAGACCTGAAATGTATTAAATACGTAAACAAAAAAATAAAGACCTTTACCATTACAAATGTAGACATATAGGACAGAGAATAGCCGACCACCTAAATAATTTTGGATACTTTTAAGGCGTACGTTAGGGGAATGATAATCTCATACTCGGCAAAAGTTCAATCTGAGTTTGAAATTAAAATGAAAGAAACATTTTAAATAAATGACTATCTTAGAATAATACCATAAAAAATCTTTACAAGGCAAAGAAGAAAATATAATTTCTGAACTTAAGCAGGAGTATGATGTTTTACTTTTGAAGAGAGCCAAAAACTACAGGTTAAACTCAACTGAATCATACTATTTAATGGCAAATAAACCTGGTAAATATTTTGCAGCCCTCACAAAACGAAGGACACAAATGCTTGAATTAGAAACAACAACTCTATTAATAACAATTTAAAAACTTCTATGAAAATCTACATAAATCAGAATTAAATAACAGTTTGACTGATCATACAGCCTTCTTAGACTCAATAACCCTGAACCAACTATCAGCAGACAAAAAAAATCACACAAATTTGAAATCACACAAAAATAAATATGAGACACTGTTGAAGCATTCGCACGGAGAAAAGCACCAGGTATGGACGGCTTTCCCATATCATTTTATTTGAGTCAGTTTTTAATTGAGGGTTACTCAAATGACAACACACGTCACTCAATTCAGTGGTTCTAAGTTCCATGTATCATACAGTTATTTCAGTTATATTAAAACCAGGAAAATCCGGAGAGTCCCCTGCAGATTACAGACGCATAAATGTCATAAATTATGACAATAAAATAATTACAAAACTCAAAAGCAACAGAAAGTCTTGATACATATTAATCAATCAGGGTTGGTTAAAAATAGACATTTACAAACAAATACAAGAACATGTTTCAGTATAATGCAATACACTAAAAAACAAGATATAGATTTATCAATAATGGCTGTTGATGCCGAAAAGGCTTTCAACCGACTTGAATTACCTTTTCTATTCAAAACCAAGTTTACATTTGAAATAATAGATTTTATAAAAATATTATATAAATTTCCTAAAGCTAAACTATACACAAATAATACATTATCTGATTAATTTGCTTTAGAAAGGGGGACAAGACAGGGATGTCCTCTCTCACCCCTCCTGTTTGCAGTGGCAATTGAACTGTTTGCAGAAAGAATTAGACAGGAACCAAACGTAACAGGTATCAGTATTGGTAAACATGAATAAACTAACTTTATTTGCAGACAATCTCCTGATATACCTGACAAATATTGATAACTGAATGGCCCCCTTGTTAAACATATTTTCAGAAGGCTCTAAAATCTCAGCATATAAAATGAAGGTGGAAAAAATGAAATAATGGCAATAGGAACATTTTAATTATAACTAATGATCATGTAAGTGGAGCACAAAAAATATTCAATATTTAGGATGCTTAATAAGTGACAACAAACAAAGATAATTTTATCCCATTACTCAACATGAAAGCAGATCTAATTAAATGGAACAATATTCCCATAAATCTTACAGGTAGAATAAACCTCTTTAGAATGGCATGGCTCCCAAAGTTTCTATATTCTATATTTATTTTTCCTAACTAAGACATTATTTTAAAAGTGTACTTGACATAAGAGACTTTATATGGGCAAATAAACTTCACAGAATAAAAAGCAAAGTTTTACATCTGGGTGGTTTTAACTTTCCAAACCCCCCAAGGCTTTACCTTGCGACATATTGTTAAATGCACTAAAGAGGAACAATGGGTACATATTGAAGATGTCATGCACATCCCCAGAACATTTTCACGTGTCTATTTTCAATCGATAAAGCTAAGAACATGAACAACTTCATAACACTATAACAATATGGAAGAAAATGAAACAGATTCTACTAGAACCAATATCACTCCTCTAAAAACACACACATATGGAACAATCCTTGGATAGCTTTTCAGAATTAACTGATAAATTGGCCCACATGGGGAAAAAAACAAAGGCATAGAAACCGTAGATGACTTGGTAATAGGAAATACATTTCTTTCCATGACAGAATTAAAAAGCCATTTTGGACTGACCAATGTAGACATTCTCAAATACATGCAACTTAATTAAATACAAAGAAAAACCTGTCAAGCTCACTTAGATCTTGCTGTGAAACTCTGTGTGTGTGTCAGTGTACTGTGTTTCTATGTCCTGAATGTAAACACATTTTGCTTTCACAATTTAACATTTGTTAAACAGCACCCCCGGTAGGCTACTGCAACCAGGAAACTCGGAAATGTCCAACTTGCTAACAGACTGGCCCTAGTTATACACGTGCCGTGTACACCAGTAATCGAGTAAAACGTCCAAGTTTCCGAGGTCAGACTATCCTTGAACGCGGCACGAATATAAAACGAAAAACTGTATGTGCGCCTGCTTGGTCCGTGTAAAGTGACGTAAAATCACACGTGCCGTGTACACCAGTAATCGAGTAAAACGTCCAAGTTTCCGAGGTCAGACTATCCTTGAACAATGCATTAATATAAAACGAAAAACTGTATGTGCGCCTGCTTGGTCCGTGTAAAGTGACGTAAAATCAGAGGAAGTGCTTGTTATTTCTTTTTTTTTGGTAGGGAGGGGCTTATTTTAGTTGCCTAAGTAAAGACTTAGTGCTATGTTCAGAACTACTGACGTTATACATGAATTAAAATGTAGCCGTTGTTATACATTTAAAAACGATTAGCAAATTTTATTATATTCAAGAGAACACAGCAAGGGAAGGAACATTAAAGTGGAACAAGTAAGTGATAACGTTAGCCTATCTACGTTTCGGGGGAAATTGGTTGCGTTTACGGTCAGCAATTCTACGTTAAATTATATAATGAATAACATGTTTTAATGAGTAGTTTGTGGTTACCTTTATCACGCGAAAAGCAAGAAGTGAGATTGTTATCCTTTTTTCTCTCGTGAATAAACTTGGCGCCCTCATCTTTGAAGCATCGTAGCATCAGCGCTCCGGCTACCGCTAGGATACATCATGGACTAAAGTTAGCTTCTATACTTAGTTTAACTTTTGCTCCTGACCACTTTTTCTGTCTGCTGGCTAGATATAGTCATATAAGTAACCTCAATATATGACATGGCGTTATTGTCTGAGGTCACTTCATAAAGTTGTGCAAGGTTGTACATGCTGTCTCGCTTGCATGAACCAGGCCTTAATGTATTGTGAAAAGTAGGAAATTACTCATATAGCTTGCAACAAATTGTAACTACATTCTAACAACCCTCACTTTTTGCAACGTGGTAACTAACTCTGTGACAATACTCACTTTGCAACATTGTAACTGATTGGAGTTATTCTTCTCGAAGTTGATGTTCAGGTTATGTTGGAGGACAGACTTCCTTGAATTTACCACTCTTTGGACAGCAATGTGTTACATATTTTGGTTAGTGAAATATGGATTATTAACTGATTAATCAAAAAACAAAAAACATTTGTTATTAATTTTCATTAATGGATCGAGACACCACAAACACTTACACTATTATGCATTTGTACCAAACAACAGAACGAATGGTGATGCATATTTGTAAAATGTTACAGATTTATAAAAGCGCCACCAATAAATACATTGTGGGCCTACGTTGTTGGCATTGCAGCACCAGACTGAATACTGCACGTTACTGCTAAATTGGACAATATGGAATATATGTGGATCTAACACAAAATAATTTTTTCCATCTCTCTGATTTGACCCTTCATCAGCCTCAGGACCAAAACCAGCTGCGAGACAAATACAACCATTGTATAACGGCTCCACTGTTGTTTATATCTCCTCGTTCTAACCAGTAAATCATCCATTAAGACATAAACAAACTGACACATGCAACAATGTCCATGGCCCTGAAGCAAGTCTTCAACAAGGAGAGGACATTCCGGCCGAAGCGTAAGTTTGAGCCCGGGACACAGCGCTTTGAGCTGCACAAGAAGGCCCAGGCGTCTCTGAATGCAGGCCTGGACCTGAAGCAGGCGGTGGCGTTGCCCCATGGAGAGGACCTTAATGACTGGGTGGCTGTTCACGTGGTGGACTTCTTCAACCGCATCAACCTCATCTACGGCACCATCAGCGACTCCTGCACCGACCAGACCTGCCCCATGATGTCCGGAGGGCCCAAGTATGAGTACCGCTGGCAGGACGAGCACAAGTACAAGAAGCCCACAGCTGTGCCAGCCCCAAAATACATGAGCCTGCTGATGGACTGGATCGAGGTACAGATCAACAACGAGCACATCTTCCCCACCAACGTCGGTATGTACGAAGAATGATAACTAGGTAGATGGGATCTGTTATTTGGCTATTCATGATGATGATAAATAGGTCTGAATCATCTTCATGGGCTGAATTCCTTGAGTTCTCTGTCATTATAAAGTGCAACAGCTGTATCAGTTAATCTACTATAATTCAGAAATTCTTGACCTTCCGTTCTTCACGTCCTCCCACCACACATAACTTGGCGTCTGACTATCTGTAGAAACAGCCAAGCAATGACTTTAGAAATGGTCACACAATCTACAGTAGGGTATAAATAGGAATGCATGTGCACATGTCCCCAGGAATGCATTTTTTTTAAATGCTATTAGATTATTGTAAGAGGATAAACTGATAACTTAATCTATTCTTGATGGATGAAGGGAAATATAAATCCCCTGCCCTAGGGGTGGTAATTTCCAAGGCTCACATATCTCAATCAAGTGATACAAGCATGATCCTCCAGTACACAAGAAAATAACATCCCTCACTTGATTTACAAAAACATAGAATATTATTACACTGCTCAAAAAAATAAAGGGAACACTTGAACAACACAATGTAACTCCAAGTCAATCACACTTCTGTGAAATCAAACTGTTCACTTAGGAAGCAACACTGATTGACAATAAATTTCACATGCTGTTGTGCAAATTGAATAGACAAAAGGTGGAAATTATAGGCAATTAGCAAGACACCCCCAAAAAAGGAGTGATTCTGCAGGTGGTGACCACAGACCACTTCTCAGTTCCTATGCTTCCTGGCTGATGTTTTGGTCACTTTTGAATGCTGGCGGTGCTCTCACTCTAGTGGTAGCATGAGACGGAGTCTACAACCCACACAAGTGGCTCAGGTAGTGCAGTTCATCCAGGATGGCACATCAATGCGAGCTGTGGCAAAAAGGTTTGCTGTGTCTGTCAGCGTAGTGTCCAGAGCATGGAGGCGCTACCAGGAGACAGGCCAGTACATCAGGAGACGTGGAGGAGGCCGTAGGAGGGCAACAACCCAGCAGCAGGAGCGCTACCTCCGCCTTTGTGCAAGGAGGTGCACTGCCAGAGCCCTGCAAAATTACCTCCAGCAGGCCACAAATGTGCATGTGTCAGCATATGGTCTCACAAGGGGTCTGAGGATCTCATCTCGGTACCTAATGGCAGTCAGGCTACCTCTGGCGAGCACATGGAGGGCTGTGCGGCCCCACAAAGAAATGCCACCCCACACCATGACTGACCCATCGCCAAACCGGTCATGCTGGAGGATGTTGCAGGCAGCAGAACGTTCTCCACGGCATCTCCAGACTCTGTCACGTCTGTCACGTGCTCATGTGCTCAGTGTGAACCTGCTTTCATCTGTGAAGAGCACAGGGCGCCAGTGGCGAATTTGCCAATCTTGGTGTTCTCTGGCTAATGCCAAACGTCCTGCACGGTGTTGGGCTGTAAGCACAACCCCCACCTGTGGACGTCGGGCCCTCATACCACCCTCATGGAGTCTGTTTCTGACCGTTTGAGCAGACACATGCACATTTGTGGCCTGCTGGAGGTCATTTTGCAGGGCTCTGGCAGTGCACCTCCTTGCACAAAGGCGGAGGTAGCGGTCCTGCTGCTGGGTTGTTGCCCTCCTACGGCCTCCTCCACGTCTCCTGATGTACTGGCCTGTCTCCTGGTAGCGCCTCCATGCTCTGGACACTACGCTGACAGACACAGCAAACCTTTTTGCCACAGCTCGCATTGATGTGCCATCCTGGATGAACTGCACTACCTGAGCCACTTGTGTGGGTTGTAGACTCCGTCTCATGCTACCACTAGAGTGAGAGCACCGCCAGCATTCAAAAGTGACCAAAACATCAGCCAGGAAGCATAGGAACTGAGAAGTGGTCTGTGGTCACCACCTGCAGAATCACTCCTTTTTTGGGGGTGTCTTGCTAATTGTCTATAATTTCCACCTTTTGTCTATTCCATTTGCACAACAGCATGTGAAATTTATTGTCAATCAGTGTTGCTTCCTAAGTGGACAGTTTGATTTCACAGAAGTGTGATTGACTTGGAGTTACATTGTGTTGTTTAAGTGTTCCCTTTATTTTTTTGAGCAGTGTATATTAATTATATTTGCACCCAATGTAATATTTAAAGTTGAGAATTAATCTGACAATTAAACTGAACCAACCACAGAGATGAGGTTGAGAGCATGACCACATTTGTGTTTACTTTACATGTCCCAGGAGGACACGTCTTAATCTTTTTTGCCATCTTATGTTTGGTTTTTGAAGGTACTCCCTTCCCAAAGACCTTCATGCAGGTAGCTAAGAAGATTTTGTCTCGCCTGTTCCGTGTGTTCGTCCACGTCTACATCCATCACTTTGATCGTGTGAACCAGATGGGTGCAGAGGCCCACGTCAACACCTGTTACAAGCACTTCTATTACTTTGTAATGGAGTTTAACCTCACAGACCACAAGGAGCTTGAGCCACTGGTGAGTGAGAAAAAATTATTGAATTGTCTATCTTGTAGGAAGGCGAGCAGAAATTGTAATATTCATATATTTTCTTACATGTTTGTTTTGCAAAGGAAGCTGAAAGGAAGTTATGATGCCTATATTGCCATCTAGAATTGTGATGTTTACAAGCACATTTGTGTACTTTTGCTATCATAATGTTGGCATCACTCCTGCCCCTACAGAAAGAGATGACATCACAGATGTGCCACTAACGGAGCACCATTGACCACTTGACAAATTCCAGCTTGAAGACTAGTTCCATCCATATAGAAGACTGAAACAGGAAACCAAGTCTAAAATAGTCTTTATTTTTATAAACAAGTACAACAATCTTTTTTAACCATGTAGGTTTGTTTAACCAGGAACCTTGTAAGGCATTCTCTTCATTTTAATTTTTTGAAATTGAGCACAGTATTAAGAGATTTTCCTTTTTTTAAATTTGAAGTTGAATCAGTCCTGTAATTTAGTTCTTGTTCTCTTATCTAAAATGAAAATATGTTTGTTTGTACATATCTAAGATTGTAGTATGTGGCCACTGAGACATTTAAATGTACTCAGTGTTCCTGCTCTAAACTGAGTGTCATATGTTTAATTATGAAATGGGTAGTTTTGATCCTGGATGCTGATTAGACGAGCAGCGTTCGAAGCCGTGCAGTATTGTCATACATTGTTATTTTTCCGGAATATACATTCAAACTGGTATATTGTTTGTGTATTACATCTATTCAATGGTGTTGTTTTGTAAAATAACTGAGAACAAGGCCTGTGGAGTGAGGCCAATCAAGGTAGTAAAACAGTCATGCAGGTCTTATGTTAGTCCACAAGGTGGCGAAAGGAGCACACATAAATACGGCTGGTGAAAGGCAGTGTTAAATACCCCATAACTCAAATGAAAAACATATCTGCCTACCTCAGTACCATGCAAATACAGTTTTAAGGACACCTTAGGGAATATAAGGTTACTTTTTAAGTTAAGGTTGTCTGTTGGCGGTGATTGATCTGGACTAGCCCTACGTTTGATTAAAAGCTTCTTTAAATAATATTCCAAACATAGTAGTCCTGAAGTGAACTGAATATGTTTCATCCAGGTGTGCTGATTGTTCACTGATCTCCTTTGTTAGTATTGTCCCAGTTTGAATAAGGAGAAATGAAATGAATGCCATATTGCAGGGTTGCCCAACTGTTGTTGGACCTAAAAGACTTACAAACACCAGCTCCTAGTCATTTTAATTCTGGAAATCTTTTCCAAAGTATTCCCACGCACAGTAAAGAGAGACCGTTGAAGTCAGAATTTACATACACTTAGGTTGGAGTCATTAAAACACGTTTTTCAACCACTTCACACATTTCTTGTTAACTTGCCAAATTTCTAGTTTATCTACTTTGTGCATGACACAAGTCATTTTTCCAACAATTGTTTACAGACAGATTATTTCACTTATAATTGACTATCACAATTCCAGTGGGTCAGAAGTTTACATGCACTAAGTTTGTGCATTTAAACAGCTTGGAAAATTCCAGAAAATTATGTCATGGCTTTAGAAGCTTCTGATAGGCTAATTGACATAATTTGAGTCAATTGGAGGTGTACCTTTGGATGTAAAGGTCTACCTTCAAACTCAGTGCCTCTTTGCTTGACATGGGAAAATCAAAAGCAATCAGCCAAGACCTCCGAAAAAAATTGTAGACCTCCACAAGTTTGGTTCACCCTTGGGAGTAATTTCCAAATGCCTGAAGGTACCACGTTCATCTGTACAAACAATAGTACGCAAGTATAAACACCATGGGACCACGCAGCTGTCATACCGCTCAGGAAGGAGACGCGTTCTGTCTCCTAGAGATGAACGTACTTTGGTGTGAAAAGTGCAAATCAATCCCAGAACAACAGCAAAGGACCTTGTGAAGATGCTGGAGGAAAACAGTACAAAATGATCTTTCTCCACAGTAAAACGAGTCTTATATCGCCATAACCTGAAATGCCGCTCAGCAACCTGAAGTGCCGCTCAGCAAGAAAGAAGACTCTGCTCCAAAACCGCCATAAAAAAGCCAGACTACGGTTTGCAACTGCACATGGAGACAAAGATTATACTTTTTGGAGGAATGTCCTCTGGTCTGATGAAACAAAAATATAACTGTTTGTCCATAATGACCATTATGTTTGGAGAAAAAAGGGAAGCTTGCAAGCCGAAGAACACCATCCCAACCGTGAAGCACGGGTGTGGCAGCATCATGTTGTGGGGGTGCTTTGCTGCACTTCACAAAAGAGATGGCATCATGAGGATGGAAAATGATGTGGATATATTGAAGCAACATCTCAAGATATCAATCAGGGAGTTAAAGCTTGGTTGCAAATGGGTCTTCCGAATGAACAATGACCCCAAGCATACTTCCAAAGTTGTGGCAAAAGGGCTTAAGGACAACAAAGTCAAGTTATTGGCCCTGACCTCAATCCCATAGAAAATTTGTGGGCAGAACTGAAAAAGCGTGTGCAAGCAAGGAGGCCTACAAACCTGACTCACTTACGCCAGCTCTGTCAGGAGGAATGGGCCAAAATTCACCCAACTTATTGTGGGAAGCTTGTGGAAGGCTACCCAAAACGTTTGACCCAAGTTAAACAATTTAAAGGCAACGCTACCAAATACTAATTGAGTGTATGCAAACTTCTGACCCACTGGGAATGTGATGAAAGAAATAAAAGCTGAAATAAATAATTCTCTCTACTATTATTCTGACATTTCACATTCTTAAAATGAAGTGGTGATCCCAACTGACCTAAGGCAGGGAATCTTTACTTGGATTAAATATCTGGAATTGTGAAAAACTGAGTTTAAATGTATTTGGCTAAGGTGTATGTAAACTTCCGACTTCAACTGTACATGTGCAAGATGGCGTCGACAGATAGAGCAGTTCTGCTTCTAGCTCCTATATTTCTTACAAGCATTTCGCTACACCCGCAATAACATCTGCTAAATGTGTATGTGACCAATAAAATATAATTTATGTGATCGTATACAAATGTATGCAAGGTTTAGAATATTATTTTTTTTGTCAAATGGTATATCTGTATGATCTTCTTGGGGTCAAATCGCTGTCTACAAATTATTTCTAATTACGTTCCGGACCTCTGACCATCTGCCAAAAATCGGCTTGCGGCTTAATCTAGTTAATGATCCCTGACATGGGGTGGGCTGACCAATAATATACCCATTCAGTGAACATTTGAGCAATTGTACATTTCCCTGGTGGGAATTTCGTGGAGAGGGTATTGGGTCGGCAAGCTGTATCATGTGTTGTCTCTGGTACCTACAACTTACTATAATAACATTTGATTTAGCTTAAAACGTGTAGTTCTTTTCAATAAGCTGTGCACCCACACCCACGACACATACACACATATACATTAGTGGGCATGTAGACCCCCCCTGAAAAAAACACAAGAGACACACTTACATGTTTGTTTTGGTTTTAATTCCTCCACAGTTATTACTGTAGTTGAGGTCTATATGATGTAAGTACTTACTGCAAGTATGTTGTTTAAATTAATTAGTTATATCGCTATGTTGTGAGCTACTACACATTAAAAACGGTGTCAGTGTACAGACAGCTGGTTGTTAATGTATAGTGAGCGTTCTGATTCATGTCAGTCATACATCACTCAGGTGATTGGGAGTGAATGATTAGCCTGTTACAAGTGCTTAGCAAACTTTTGGAAAAAACTGTTTGATCTAATACAAAGTTATTTTACAGAAAACAAATTAAGAACAGACTTTCAACATGCTTATAGGGAAGGGCACTCAACATGCTCGGCAATGACACAAATGACTAATGACTGATAGAAGATTGTGGGGGCTGTTTTGTTACACTTCAGTGCAGCTGTTGATGTCATTGATCATTACCCATTGCTGAAAAAACATAGGTGTTATGGATTTGCATCCTCTGCCTTATTATGGATTGAGATACCTATCTAATAGATCTCAGAGGGTTTTCATCAATGGAAGCCTCTCATGCAAATTCAGTTGAGTGTGGTGTACTGCAGGGCAGCTGGCTAGGGCCATTTATTGTTTTCTGTTTTTACAGATGACTCATCAGTATACACGTCCGCTGCAACAGTAAAATAAATAATTTAGACACTTAACACAGAGCTCCAGTCAGTTTTAGAATGGGTGACTAGCAATAGGCTGGTGCTAAATATCTACAAAAATGAAAAGCATAATTTTTGGGACAAATCACTCGCTCAACGCTAAACCTCGTTTAGATCTATTATTGAATAATGTGGTTATTGAACAAGTTGAGGAGACTAAACTGCTGGGTGTAACCCTAGATACAGTAGCAAGCTGTCAAGGTCAAAACATTTAGACTCAATGGTTGCTAATATGGGAAGAGTTCTGTTCATAATATGGTGCTGCTCTGCCTTCTGGACATCTCAGTCGACCAGACAGGTCCTATAGGACCTAGTTTTGTTGCACCTGGACTACTGCCCAGCTGTGTGGGCATGTGTGGCAAAGAAGGACATAGGTAAATTTAAGTTGGTCTAGAACAAAGCAGCACGTATCACACTTAAATGTACACAAAGGGAAAGTGTTAGTAACATGCATGTCAGTCTCTCCTGGCTCAAAGTTGAGGAGAGATTGACTGCATCACTATTGGTATTTGTGCGAGGTATTGATGTGTTGAAGGTACCGAACTGTCTGTTCAAGCAGTTGACACACAGTTCGGACACTCATTGGTACAACACAAAACATGCAACCGGAAGGTCTCTTCACAGTGCAGAGGTCCAGAACAGAGGCTGGGAAACGCACAGTATTAAATAGAGCTATGACTACGTGGAACTCTCTGCCACCCCAGGTAACTCAAGCTAGCAATAAAACAAGTTTTAAAAAACGAATAAAAGAACACCTTAGTGCACAAAGGGGACTGTAAAGAGATAGACATTTTATATATATTGTATTGTAATTTGCACTATATTATATATTAGACCTAAATAGTATGTGTATGTAGTGATATGTAGGCTATGTGTAATATTTTGAATGTAAAATACCAAATTAATTTGTATGACTATAGAACACAAAGTGCTATATAAATGCATTCCATTGTTATTGTCATCCTGTAAGCCACACCTCCTGAACTCAGCCAATCTGTGAACAGGCAGAAATATCCCCTCTAAAAGACTACCTACACTAGGATGTTATTGATTTTGAAACTCATTCATGTCCACTGAGGAATGAGGCTGCTACTGTTACCCTGTAGAAACAGTGTCCCTCCTCAGCCCCATGGTTTGTTTTCCAACCTAACTTGGGATTGTGTCATGTAGTCCTGGCACTATTGAGTAGCAGCACAGCCTTTTGCGTAATGTTCGCTGCAGTTTAAGGCCAAAGTTTATGGGGCAAAATAAACTGAGGGCCCAGGGAGAGGAAAGGAGAGAGAAAACACAGTCACACAAGATGTTCCTCCCCTCATAAAGAAGCTGTAAAGGGAATTTCCAGGTGAAACAAAAAGGAGAGCAGTCGTTGGTAAAGTCAAACAAATCAACCTGGTTTAATACAAGTTGCAACAGGGAGACAACCTGCAGCATGGGAGCATAGAAAAATGTCTAACGAGCCATCTCTGAGCAGGCCATTATATCACATACATTCTGTAAACACATAACAAAAGACATAACACAAGGAAGTGAACCACAGTCTCACAGAATACAATAATAGCCCATGTGTCCTCAGAACTGGCACCTTTAGACTGGAGCCAACAGCATCAGCAGATAGAACTGTCCATAACATTCAAGTCTAGTGACCATCAACCTTGCACAAACAGAATCATGTGTATTACAGAAAGAAAAAGTATATTACAATGTGTTAATAATCACTTAACTGAATGTGAACTTCATTCATCTTAAATGTCCCTTTACACAAGCCCTACAAGGAAACTAGCACAAAGCATGCTTCTCATGGCAACTTTACAGTTGATAACAAATAGGTAAACAATAGAAAGAACATGACCTACAAGTATGGGTCATGGCAATAATTCAACATATTTTGCACAACCATTGAATTTGAACATATGAAATATTTTTTGTGTAGTATATGTAATTGATCATTTTTTAGAACTTGCTCAAGCTTGTTTTAAACATTGTGAGACAGCAATCCATTGCACATGACCAAAATAAATGGAATCACTCTTTTACTCATTGTGTCAATGTTGCTTAGGCTTAACTTGCTCTTGAAGCAACAGGGAAGATAACGCATTTTAAAATCCTCAGAGAGAGTTATTTCATTATCACTGCTGTGAGAGAACATTGATTGGCTGTGTATCACCTCAGCAGTTTCTGAAATGTGTCGATGCTAAGTCACGACTCACAAGATAGCATTGTACTTGGGGAGGACAAATATCACATGAATACACATTAGACATGGCAAAATATATAGAATTGCAAGAAAATGTACTTTGAAACTGCTAAACTTTCTCTGCACCTGTGACAAAATTTGTAGAATTGCAGGAAATAAACATGATGGGTGTGAACAGTTTTTGTCATGAACAGTTATTGTGCCCATAGAAATAGACGTGGGATGTTCCCCAATGCTGGAAGGGGGGGGCTTGTGTGAAAATATTTGGGAACCCCTTTTTTAAATAATCCCACTCCTCACCAAAAATGTAAAAACGTTCCTAAACAACACTTGCACTTGACCCCTCCTAGCTCTGACTTTTCTGATAACTACTTTATTGAGGAAATGAGTACTTACTATACCTGTGATGTGTGGTTGTCCCACCTAGCTATTTTAAGAATAATGTACTAACTGTAAATGTTTGCTCTGGATAAGTGTCTGCTAAATTACTAAAACGTAAAAAATGAAAGCAATCCACTCTCGCCCAGTTCCATTTCTGTCCCCTGTCCTTTCTCCTAAAACCAATCACTCAGATTTCTTATAACTAGTAATATCAGATCTGTGAAGGGTGAAGTAGACGAGACGGCGTTAGGAAAGAAGGAAGCTATATGAACTGAATTTGAATCAGACCTGTAAAATACACACGTCACCCCAGCCCATGTGATAAACTGTCTGTTGCTGTGTTTCGGGGGCGAGTTCTCAAATGACTGGATTATTCGAGAAATGGGCGGAGACAATCGTGAGATTATAAATGCTTGTTGGGCTGCGATTCGTTCCACCTTCCACACACTCACGATCTGGCAAATCCTCGACCGTCGCCGCGGTTTAACGAAAGCAGTGTGTCAAACAACGGTGTTTACGCTGGAGCTCTAAAAAAAGACAAGAGGGTAAATTAAACGTAGTTTGTCGACAAGAGGCTAGTTACTTTTGCTTGACGTCCTTTCTACTCGGCGTTATTCGAAATTAAAGCTTCTGGCGGTGGTTTATTGACAGCGTTAGCATAGCTAATGTTACAGTAACAGTTAACGTTAGGTATCTGTCTAGCCAAGTCGTTTAATTGACTTAAAATGTCATACCATATTGTTTCACGCTTATATATTTTTGTCGGATGACGTTGGTATTTCATTATGGGTAGGATATTGATTTAATTTATTGATTTTAGCTAGCTAGTTGACTAACTGCGTATTCGTGTTACTGTGCAGTGTCTAGTGTGCACATACGCAGCCAGTGTTTTCTTCTAGTCTGACTAGTGTGTTCAATTAGCGTGTTTTTAATGTCAGACAACGGGCCATGCTGCGATACTTGTTAACTATCGAAGTATTCTTAAATTATTTCACTTCTTTATCTATGGCTTAGGCTATTATTAGACCACTATTCCCGATTGTTGTCTAACGTTGTGCTATACATGTTTTTAACACAGTGCTCCGGTTAAGCCCTGCATCTTGACCAGAGAACGCGGGGATCATTTGCTTCAGTCTGAAATATTTTGTATTTACATACTGCACCCGCCATCAGTCCTTCATAATAAGCTTTAATCGATGCAAAATGGTGCAAAATAAGATCACCGAAGTCACTGGATTCCATCGCTCTTTCAAGGTGAGTTAACGTTACTGTTTCTATTAGGTTGCGTTGGTTACAAGATGGAGAAGTGGGACTAGGCTGCATCTTGCAATATTTAACTACATCCTTCTATATTTAATGACATCTGTCTTCACATTTGGGTGACAAACTTGTGTCCTTACCACCAATGTTCACAGTTCACAAGTGAAAATATGGGTAATGACTGAGTTGTCTAGGGAACGGGTCTACTTGGACAATGTTAAATGGCACAACAGATTGAGTGAAATTTGGTTCAGATGCTGTTATTGGATATGAAGCCTTGGTACAAGTGGGCAGTGCACATCATTTTTCACTGGACACCTTATCAGCTGTGAAATTCTTAAATTGATTCCAATATTGTAGTGGATGCCATGAGACCATGGCCGCTGGAGCTAATGGGTTGATAATTTTATCATACAGTTTTATGGGTCATTTTGAATGCTGAACTGTTATTAGTTGAAATTCACACATGTGTTCTCATCTAGGGCCCAAATCCCTTTGCGGGTGACGAATTCACAAATGGTTCCCTCCTTAATTCAGACTTCAATTTTGATTTGTCAAATAGACATGGTAAGTGTGTTTCTTTGTTGTTTTTTTACTGAACACTTACTCCAAAAGGCCAATGTCAGCATCCTGGGACACCAACTCAGTAGTAGCATTTCCTATGTTAAGTAGCACCCTAGTATTCATACAGGTTTTTGTGATTGTGTAGATATTACCTCCAGCAAGCCTATTGACATCCCTGATGCCAAGAAGAGAAATAAGAAGAAAAAGCGTTGCAGGGCAACTGACAGCTTCTCTGGCCGATTTGAGGGTGAGTCATTTTCTTATCATCTAAAGGACAGATTCTCTAGATTATGGTACAAATTTTATCTGTTGAATTGTTTTAAATATAAATTTGTCCCACCAGATGTCTACAGCCTGCAGTCAGAGGTTCTTGGAGAGGGGGCTTATGCAAGAGTACAGACCTGCATCAACCTCATCACCAATAAGGAATATGCTGTCAAGGTAAGATGTTTCTCATGCTGCACAAGTTCTCAAAAAAGGAACCCCAATGTAATGTGTGCCTGAACATGTAATTGTCTTGAGTGGTTTGTTTCAAATTTGTGGATGAGGATGTTTTTAGGAATGGTTGAAAGCTCTCCCAGGATATTGCGACCCTCAGAGGATAATGTTTAAGTGTCACGCTCCTGACAAGGGCCTGTGACTGCTATCATCTTACATTTCACTTCCTTACTGCTTTGGCATGTGATCAATATGGAGATAACTGCACATG
Source organism: Salvelinus alpinus (assembly GCF_045679555.1). Lineage (NCBI taxonomy): Eukaryota > Metazoa > Chordata > Actinopteri > Salmoniformes > Salmonidae > Salvelinus > Salvelinus alpinus. Next base: position 23,547,275 of record NC_092091.1, read on the forward strand.
GTCACCTGATCATTAGCCCCACTGGGAGGAATTGCTATGGAAATGTAGACCCTGAATTAATTTAATGGTTTTAGTGGTATAACCTATAGAAACACTTGAGGGTGTGGACTACATCAATGTCCTCTCTGGCATCTACATTTGTAGCATGTATTCTTGGAAACTTGTTTGGGACATTGTTCAATTCCCTAGACAGATGTCGTCATGTTTGTTCTGTTCAGCCCTTTGAAACGGATGTCTGAGGCTCTCACTCAGTGTTGTGCTTCTGCTGTAGTTTTATGGGCACTGGGGGCCTAGCTACTGCTAGCACAAACTTCCCCTCAGTGTTTTTCTGACTCTGCCTGCCAATCCGAGCCAGCGGAAGGCTACATCCACCCCCTCTCTTTGCTCTCATTCGTCAGCCAGGCTCCTAGTAGTGAGAACATTGTGTACTAGCAGCAGTGCCAAAACATGGTATGGGTTATGACCTAGGGTGTTTACACTTTTTTTCTCTCTCGAATGTTCATTTTATTTTTTTTACAATAAAGGGATATAGATAAAGTGTTTTGGATGCATGTGCCTTGCTGCTTTTTCTCTCTTGCCTTGAGCAAGTAAATGTTGTGAAATTCATTTTTGGCAGTTTTTCATTTTACAGAAGTATTGTAAGATTTAGTTTGTTCCATATTTTGTATGGATTCCTTGTATACTACTGAAAGACTGTTATTTTTGCATCCAGTATATTAATGGTATTTGTTCCCTTTCTAATTAACATACTGGTGTTAAATAGTTTACTATAGAGGAGTCCCTTGAGGAGAATTCTAGGGGGAGGGGTGTGGGAGAACCAATGACTCGAGGTCAGTTGGGTCTAGGAGGGGACTTCAACTGCCCAGATGTCCTTGCCAGACACCCCTCCCCCTCTAGACAGCTGGATGGGAGGCGGGGGCTCCTCGTGTTGCAATCCCAACAAAATCCAAAGCTGCAGGAAAACAAACTCAAAGGGGCCTGCTTGGCTAGCTGGCCCCTTTGAGTTTGGCATCCTCTGGTCCTGCATAAGGAGTGCTCCTGGGCGTTCATACATCTGATTTACAAACCTGCAGTATGACTCAATGGGGCCCTCCTAAAGCCATGCTGCAGGGATTTATAGCCCCTGGAGGTGATGGGTGACTGTTTGCAACAGGACAGTAAAACCCCCACAACCCTCCAAGGACAAAGGGCGCTCACCCCCACAGCGTTAGCTCTTCATTTAGCTATCAATTTTTCCATTATCAGTTCATCGATACTGGTGTGTGCTCTGCTACATGTAGGCTACTCGTTGGTTGTGATCAGGAGAAACTCACTGGTTGGGTGCAGCGTCTTTTTAGAACAGTCCCTAGGCTTTGGGTACACAGGCCCCTAATCCTAGACACTCATTGTGCTCTGACCCGGTGGGGTTCAATGGCAGCCCTAATCCAGCTAGCAGGAAGAGCGTCACGTACACCCTCAGACAATGAGAGGGTGGCTGGAAAATTCAGGCCTTTGCTTTTGGTGTCAGCAGTCTCCCTTGGCCGAGCAACAAGCTGGGCTGCCAGGCAGCAACCCGCAGCACTAGAACTATATTTAGTCATTGCTCTATTGTCAATACAACTCTTTGGGAACACTTTGCCTGTTGCTTTGTAATTTCATGGCACAAGCATGGAAGGTTGGAATATGGTATACATATGTATGCAATATTTAGAGGTGTGCGGCCTTGATTCTCCACCCGTTGGCTCTCTGGGTGGGTAGGCACTTGGCAGACCCCAGAAGTAGGTTAACCCTTCATCCTAACTGTGCCTAAAGGTTGGAAGGTGAGAAGTGAACCTAAAGGCACAACGGTATATTTCCAGTCCTTACACAGTATATTAATAGGATTTTATACATGTGTGATTGTTACCCCAGCGGCCCTTAAGCCAGTCTTCTCCATTCCAGATCATTGAGAAGAGACCTGGTCACAGCCGCAGTCGCGTCTTCAGGGAAGTGGAGATGCTGTACCAGTGCCAGGGTCACAGGTAAGATTACTGATTAGACGCACAACAACGGGGACTTCTGAATAATATATTTGAGTGGAAAGCAGCTTACCTCATTAGACCTTCATTGCACTGTAAATGAGCAATGCACTGAGCAAAGTCTTGATAGTCATTCAATAAATAAATTCCTTGACTGACAAATCTTTATAAGTAATAACTGTCGTGTGATTAGTTTTGACCAGTGTCCTGTTTCCTTCACTGCAGAAACATCCTGGAGCTGGTGGAGTTCTTTGAGGAGGAAGACAAGTTTTACTTGGTGTTTGAAATGCTGAGAGGAGGTGAGTGCTTCATACAGGGTTTAAAGGCTTTAAAAGTAATATGCCCCATTTCCTTCTGCATGCGTCTCATATTGAATTTCTTAGTGGGTCTTAATTAGGGTGGCAAAATTCCTGCAGCTTTCTATAAATTCCCTGGTTTTCCAGAAATCCCGGTTAGAGGATTCCTGGAATAAGGGGGAAATCCGTTATCATGCAACCAGGATTTCTGGATAACCTTGGAATTTATTGAAAGTTACAGGAATTAAGCAACCCTCATCTTAATACAGGCACTTTTAATACTTGCAATGTGATAGGGTTGAGCAAGGTAACACGTGTGGCGTTAACCTGCAGGTACAGTCCTGGCTCACATTCACAGGAGACTACACTTCAGCGAGCAGGAAGCCTGCGTTGTGGTGCAGGACATCGCCAGCGCTCTGGATTTCCTGCATAACAAAGGTACGTCTGCTACAACCGGGTTGAGCCACAGACCAGGGCTTGCCTGGCAGGCCAAGGGGGTGGATGGGGTTTCATATGGGGACTGGGAAGGGCCTGGCGCTGGCATCTGGAGATGGGCTGGCTGGCATTTATCATGAGAGCTTTACAATGCAAGGCTAGCTGATCTGGTTTCAGCAGATAAAAGGCTCGGCCCACTTTAATCTACTTCTGGGTAGAATAACAAATGGTTCAAAGGTCTCATGTTCCCTCAACACCTGGGCTGTTAAGTGAAAGCCATGGTTCCCATTTGATCCCTAGCAGTGGCCCAGGCTGGTCATTTGACACATACTAAAACACATGCCCACCCCTTCTGTCTATTGCCTAATTATACATGCATCAGAATGACTCTGCGTTTAATTTTTACAGGAATGGCACATAGAGATCTGAAGCCGGAGAACATCTTATGTGAGCATGCGGACAAAGTAAGTTTCCATTTACAGGTGTCTGGTTTGTAGATATCTGTAGCCACTAGTGTATTGGCCACTAATCTGGAAGTATGATTACGCAAGAAGGCCTGGGGGGGGGTGGTGGTATATGGTTTTATACCACGGCTAATGGCTGTTCTTAATGCCTGGCACAACGCAGAGTGCCTGTACACCACCCTCAGCTGTGGTATATTGGCCATATATCACAAACCCCCGAGGTGCCTTACTGCTATAAACTGTTTACCAATGTAATTAGAGCAGTAAAAATAACTTGTGGTATATGGTCTGAATACCACGGCTGTCAGCCAATCAGCATTCAGGGCTCGATCCACCCAGTTTGATTGGCCATAAATCGCTTTCTGTCAATCACACTCAATGGAGCCGTAGCCCACAACCAGCACCCTGGTCAAATCTTTTGAGAAACAGTAGAATTGTTTTGTAACATTTTTAAAATGTACCCATTTCCCTTCCTTTACAGATTTCGCCTGTGAAGATCTGTGACTTTGACCTGGGTAGTGGGATCAAGCTAAACAGCGACAGCTCTCCCATCTCCACCCCAGAGCTCCTCACTCCAGTAAGTCTGTCTACTACACTCTGTTCAGCCAGTGTAGTTTTGACTCCATGTAAATAGGCCTGTGGCAATGCTTTGGGCAGGAAACAGAAATTCTATGGAAAGCAGAGGTGGTGTGACGATTGGCACATGGCACAGCAAAGCCCCAGTGAAAGCTTTCTTGTGCTGTTTTCTGAGGCAGGGTGGTTTTACAATTCTGCTCCCTATGTAGATTGGCTTTCCTGTACGGTATTGGACAAGCCCAGGTGGCGTCACTTGCAGGAAGCCCTCTCATTGGAAACCAGGGAGAAGGTGTGCTGGTATCTAAGGACAAAGTTAACTGTTGGCTGGTTTCATTGTAATGATGGGGATTGACTCTCAGCCCGTGTAATAACACATACACCTTTGGCACGCTCTCCTATCTGGCAGCTCCTTTGCTTAGGTATCTGAGAAGCACTTATCAGCTTCATTCAGATTCCTAAAAGTCTAATGTCCACATCCTGCTACTTATCAGTGGAAATGTTGAGGCACATGGGGCTAGGCTATGATGGGTTAAGGCAAAGTTTCATAAAAAATAAAAACTATCTTTAAAACCTGACCGGCACAATGTTACTGGAATGCTTCAAATGTAAAGGGCAGCCATCCCATTCTGTGCCTCTCCTGTCAGAGGGAGATGGATGTGAGCAGGTGACCCAGATGACCAGGCTAGTTGGAGGGAGTAATGTAGGAGGTGGGGGATTTTGCATTGTAACCTGACCTAGCTTGGGTAGCCTGTTGGCAGGCCAGCCCTGGCCTGCACAATTTGTGGGTATTATAGTTTGGCCCATGTTGGAGACAGACAGGGCGGTGTGAGAGCTGAGTGGTCTCCCCCTCTGTGATCTTGGGTCTCAGCTCTCAGGGCAGTCTGAGGATAGCCGTGTTTGCATCTCCCCCCTGTGTCCTCTGGTTTCAACAGACTGGTCTTTTATCAGAGATTGACCTGGCCCTGGGTCAGACTGACGGACCTCTTTAAATAAAGGTATTTTGTAATTCCTGTGTAAAGAACTAGATATAATATCCTTGAGGAGGCAAGGCTACAGGGAACAGATTGCGCAGACCGTGAGGCCAAACCATGCTACAGTGTGTGGAAGTGGTTGAATGAGAAGCTTATTTTCCTTATCAGTAATTGGAACGAGACCATGTCTCCTGTCACTGATCCGCTGCTACATTCCCCTGGTAGCACTTGAGCTATAACATTGCCACCCACCCTGGTCTCTGCTCTTGCACTGTAATCTCCACCCACTTTCTCACCACATTTGTGCAAGCCTGCATTTCTCTTTGTATTCATAACACAAAAGCCCCATGTCTAACGGTTGTTCTAGATAAATTGCCCTTGTGCCTACTAGCAACTGTGCTTTGATTGGCTGAGCCAAGGGGAGAGGGAAGGAGTGCGGGGGAGTGGTGTGTGTGTGCACTGCTCATGTGCCTCTCCCTTGTTTATCCTAGTCTCTGTTCAGGCCAATCTTATCTGATTTTCTTTCCTGACATACTTTTCCCCTTCCCCACATGCCTGCACTTAGTGTTATTCCCCAATGTTTCATAGTATTTACAGATGTTTTCATGTGCTTGAGTAAATTGAATTTGAAAGAAAGCCAGGGCTGCCCCCCCAAAACAACCTTGGTCAACCAAGAGCCGTCCTGTTCTTTCAATCAATCGATTGGTCGAAATGTTTAAATGTTTTTTTCTGTGTTAAGAACTACATATGGACTGAGCTTGTCTGATGCTTTAAGCACACTGATTAAATAATAAAGACACACAAATGACTGGCGCTTGATGGTCACTGTTAAATAAAATGACAGCCTGTGACTGGCCCTTGTTTAAAGAAGTCCGTTGTGTGGATGACATTGTACTTATTGTGGAAACTACTGGAGTACAGGGAAAAAGGAGGGTAAAGGCTCAAGTGTTGTGAGCATTGTGCCAAACAGTTGCTGTTAGATTACAATTTTTTTCTGACCATTTGGATCAATTTAAATACTAAAGTGTGCCAGTCTGTTCTAACAAATGTATAAAGCCTTTATTACAGCAGACTGAACAGTTTAATGCATTCTTGAATTGCGGTTTATTTATTGTTTAGACTAATTTGTCAAGTTAGTTTCATTTTTTTTTTTTTTTAATGCTCGATTGCATTTCAAAGCATGAATGATTGATTCAGTAGCCTATATATTGAAAAATGGGTCTAAGTAAAGGTATTAAGACTAAACAGGACACTCTTAGGCCTACAGCTTGACGGTGGTTATACAAGGATACTATACAAAGCCTATTAATGATATGTATTATAATGTCAACAACAATAAGGAGATCAAGAAAAAGGATGGTATAGGAGCAAGTGCTGCATGTATGTGTTATGAGGTGATAGAATGCAATATTTTTCTGCCTGTTTGGAACTGGGTAAACACTAAATTATAAATACCATTCTGTTCTAACATACATTTTTGTAAGGCAAGGGCTGTTTCCTCATTGCTGCCTCGTCTGAATTGTTCTCATCCCAATATCCTGGTTAACTTTGCTATTATGCACATAGCAATACAGGGAAAGGTGTCAATTTTAGTGCACTGAAGATTGTTTCAAAACCGGACAGGGAACTTATCCAACATTGGAGAAAGTGCATTTGTTATAAAATATTAGATTATTGTGTTGCATCATAATTTGAAATACTAAAACCATATAATATTTCAGTATCACATCTTAGAGTGTACTGTGCCATCCCCTTGGCCTCCAATGGAATAGTCCACTGAGACAGGCACGAATCAGACAAATCCTGTGCACCATGGGATTTATTTTTATAAGCGCAAATAATCTCGGTTGCCAACAGCCTGTTGACTGTCCTATAGAAGTCCTATAGAAAGCACACTTAGGCAATGTTGTGGTTACTGTACTTGTAGCGGTTGAGCCTTAAGAGGGTTTACTTTCAGTGAATGGTCTCTTTTTTGAGAATCATGTTAAAGTGGTTTCCTGATAATTTAGTGGTGTAATCAGGTCTGCATGAGGCTGTGTACACATACAGGCATGTGGTGTACCTTGATGCTTCAATGTAACTTTGGGCTTCCTGACCAAACTCTCAAATGTGAGTTATAGATTTGTCATTCTAATTGAAAGCCAGTCTAAGAAGTGGTAGATCTGTTCTGTGCTCTATTTCTATGCTCCCTGTTTTCTGTCTTGATTTTGTACACCATCTGAAACACTATACAATGCTTTGTCACAAACTGAAATTAGGGAAATTTATTTTAACAAACTGGAAATGGGGCAGGAATTCTGTTTACTGCAGCTTTAAGGGGAATTCACAGGACTTTTCTGACGTTTGTCAGGCGCTGAGGTGCTAATGAAAGACCAGCGCCTCTTTCTGTAAGCTGTCAAGCAAAGGCAGCTGTGTTATGAGTTGACTGGTCATATGGTTAGGAAAGCTCCAGGTTGCGGTGATTTCTGCCAACAAATCCTCAATGTCGGCTGATTAGCCACCATCTCTGTCACCGCAGGCAGGATTAAAGAGTCGAAGACCGATGCAAGTCTTCATCCTGCTGGTGCAATACTATTGAAGTATATCTGCTGCTCTACAAATCAGTGGAGCAGAGCTCCCTCACCTTATCCCCTTTTGCTGTCCCATATCCTTGTCATGCCCAGAGCAGTCATAGGCTGGCTAGCTCAGGTTACTGGGCTTAGCCATGTTTTTTTAAGGGGGCTCTGAAACACGAGTACTTTGATTATCATACTCCCATTCCTCCTCAAAAGCACCTTGGTGGACAAATATATTTTGTTCCATGATGCTAGGCAGGGCAAGCCCATTTTGGTGAGTTCTGATATCATCAAAATAAATCAATTGCAGTATGTTTTTGGAGTCATTCAGTATTTTTTTTAACTTAAGTACTATACCATTGGAAATGTTCAATTTATATTCCTAAAACTTAAGTTGAAAATGATGTCACTGCTTCCTGTTGACGAAACATTTTGACAAATGGCCCAATGTCAACAGTTTCGCTGTCCAATTCAATAACCAATATGCAGAAAGTTTATACATCTACATATGTGCATAATAATCATATTACTTGTATTTTTTTCAACGAGCACCGTATACACTGCACACTTATCAAAAACCCTGTTTTGGCAAGTCACTAATCAGCAAATAAAAAATTTAGAGCGGAAATCGGGTTGTACGCGCTTTTGAAACTAACGCAACTAAAAAAACGCATAACTGGAGATTTTTTTTACATCACTGGTTAGAGCACAACCTGCAGGAGATGGTGAGCTACATTTTAGAGTGATGTATTTTGAATTGGGGTCGCCAAAACAGAACACGACACCCAGCAACTCATAACGATATCGCATTTAAATAATTTGCGTGAGAGGATGGAGGTGAGGTTGCATGTCCTGTTAACTAACGGCTCAAACGACACAATTACCACGTGGGAATGTGTTCGTCACGTTAGACAATTTGTAGAAGACTGCTAGCTGCATTTTGAAGTGTTGCGTTTTGATTCAAGTATGTCGCCAATGCGGTAACGCAACACTGTTTTGGCTAAATCACTTCCATCAATCACGCTGAAATCAATAGAACAGGGCATACATTTGGTGTAGCACTGTTGAATCTAACACTATTTAAAGGCCACACGGAAACTTGGAATAAACTATACATGGTTGGTTACATAACTTGTAGAAAGCGTATCTATTTTATGTAGGATGTTCATTTCGGGAGGCTGCCATCACAGTGAAGTTAACAAAACACTTTCTTAACTTAACCAATCACGACACGCCTTAACGTCGAGATCGTTGTCCCTTCCACGGGACAGTTGCGCTAACGTAGGCTAATGCGATTAGCATGAGGTTGTAAGTAACAAGAGAATATCCTAGGACAGACATCTGATATTGGCAGGAGGCTTAAATTCTTGTTAATCTAACTGCACTGTCCAATTTACACTAGTTATTACAGTGAAAGAATCCCATGCTATTGTTTGAGGAGAGTGCACAACTTTGAACATGAAGTTATTAATAAACAAATTAGGCACTTTTGGGCAGTCTTGATACATTTTGAACAGAAATGCAATGGTTCATTGTATCAGTTTAACACTTTGCAAATACACTGATGCCATCTAGTGGCAAATCTAAATTGCACCTGGGCTGGAATAATACATTACGGCCTTTGCATTTCAAAGATGATGGCACAAAAAAATACAAATGGACAGTTTCTTTTACCAGATCTATTGTTATAATCTCCTACATTCCTTTCACATTTCCACAAACTTCAGTCTTTCCTTTCAAATGGTACCAAGAATATGCATATCCTTGCTTCAGGGCCTGAGTTACAGGCAGTTAGGCAGATTTGGGTATGTCATTTTAGGTGAAAATTGAGCCTTAGGAGGTTAAGATATCACTTGACAACTGTTGGCTGTTATTTAAGTGACAGTTTGACTGTCAAATCCATGTATTGGCGTGTGTGGCCAGCGACTTACACAGAATACCCTGAATTTTCCATGCCGTTTCATTGAATCCACATTCTAAGTGGTTCCAAGTCGTGCGCATCCCCGAGCGTGACACAATCAACAGAAACCGAAGATATTGATCTGGTTTGAGCTATCAAACTTATCCTCATGACTAAACTTTAATACTATCACCAATCTGCGTTAAAGGTGTGTAATTCCAATGTTATGGGGTGAAAATTCAAGCTTGCGTAAGGTAGTAACACAAACTGCCCACTTTAGGAAAATTGGTGTAATATACTTCATTCCTTAATTTAAAGGCAAAATAGTTCATATAAGGTAAGAGTTTGAGAGTGGGAAACATACCATTACAACAATGACTTCTTTTATCAATCAACCATTTAGAGTCAAATTCAGTTTACCTCAAACGGGGTGGTGTTGTCGGCAGCCAGCTTCTCCAGACATGACTACGGTGGTGGGGGTTGGAGGGGCTTGTGGCTCGCTGGCCACAGACAAGGCTTTGTCTGCGCTCAGATTCCTGCCCTGCAAATTGCATTACATAAGGGTGCAGCAGGATGGTGCTCACAAATCAACTTTTAGTCACATGTGCCGAATACAACGGGTGTAGACTTATTAAAAAAACGTTTCTTTTTAAATTATGTTATTAAATTGGATATCCGAAACACAAATATACTTGCAGTGAAGGCGCTCAACAACTACATACCAGTCATCCAACACTCATTCAGAGCGACACAGAAGCATCCAGGGTCAATGCCCTGCTCAAGGGCACGTTGACAGATCTCCCACCAGGCCAAAAACTGGAACCGAAACATTAAGACCCCCCCCCCCCCCCCCCTTCCACAGTTCCCCAATAGCAGTCCCTCAACCATTTGAGACCCCTCCCACAGCCCCCCCATGCACCAACAACCAGGGGAATGAATTTAAGAGAAAAAAGAAAGCCAAGAAACCACAAACAACGCAAAATAATAAAATTAATTCCTTTAAAACAAAGGACAACTAAAACCATAATAGCAATGCTGACTGTTTGCCTGACACTATTACATGTATGCGTTTATTTAAATGAGTGTATATGCATGTGTACAAATGCCTGCATGGCATCAGCCTCATGCACACCGGCATTAGTTATAAAAACACTGCCCCAGTGTCATTCAAACATACTTTTTTATTGTTTTAGTTTTTTATCACTTGTATTAGGATGGTCAATCTCCTGCACAGCAACTCCACTCCCACTTGTCTCCAATTCCAACAAGTGTAGACCTTACAGTGAAATGCTTACTTATGAGCCCCTAACCAACAGTGCAGTTAAAAAAAAATACGGATACGATTAAGAAGTAACAAGTAATTAAAGAGCAGCAGTAAAAAAAATAAGTGTGTATATATATATCACACACGGGGTGTGCCGGTAGTCAATGTGCGGGGGCACCGGTTAGTTGAGGTATGTAGAGTTAATTAAAGGGACTATGCATAGATGACAAGAGTGGTGGGGGGGTGGGCAATGCAAATAGTCTGGGTAGTCATTTGTTCAGGAGTCTTATGGCTTGGGGGTAGAAGCTGTTTAGAAGCCTCGTGGACCTAGACTTTGTGCTCAGCTACCGCTTACAGTGCTGTAGTAGAGCAGTCTGACTAGGGTGGCTGGAGTCTTTGACAATTTTTAGGGCCTTCCTCTGACACCGCCTGGTATATAGGTCCTGGATGGCAGGAAGCTTGGCTCCAGTGATGTACTGGGCCATTCACACTACCCTCTGTAGTGCCTTGCGGTCGGAGGCCGAGCAGTTGCCATACCAGGCAGTGATGCGCTCGATGGTGCAGCTGTAGAACCTTTTGAGGATCTGAGGACTGTTGTGAATGTTGACCTGTCTAAAGATCTTACTAACATCAGCGTGATTAGTCTTCCGGTACAGCTGGTGCTCTCATGCATGTTTCAGTGTTATTTCCCTCAAAGCGAGCATAGAAGTAGTTTAGCTCGTCCAGTAGACTTGTCACTGGTCAGCTCTCGGCTTTGCTTCCCTTTGTAGTCTGTAATGGTTTGCAGGCCCTGCCACATCTGTCGAGTGTCGCAGCAGGTGTAGTACGACTCGATCTTAGTCCTGTATTGACGCTTTGCCTGTTGATGGTTCGTCGGAGGACATGGCGGGATTTCTTATAAGCTTCCGGGTTAGGGTCCCGCTCCTTGAAAGCGGCAGCTCTAGCCTTTAGCTCAGTGTGGATGCTGCCTGTAATCCATGGCTTCTAGTTGGGTTTGTACGTACGGTCACTGTTTTGAAACGACATCATCGATGCACTTATTGATGAAGACTGATGTGGTGGACTCAATGCCATTGGAGGAATCCCGGCACATATTCCAGTCTGCTAGCAAAAGTCCTATAGCTTAGCATCTGCTTCATCTGACAAGAGGCTAGCTGTGTGCAAACAGACCCTCTCCTTGGACCGAGGAATGGGATTTTTTTAAAGGAACACAAGTCTGCTTCAAACCACCCCACAAAACGGAGCTGTTTAGAGCCCTGGTGCTTTAGCAGGCTCTCATTCCATAGCATGTTTGATTTTTACCAGAGGGGTGCTTGGGTCTCCTTCAACCAGAGCACTTTTCATGATAAAACTAGCCTATCAGCAGTGTTAAGCTCTGAGCTCTGGGTTTTGTTTCTGTGGTCAGGTGATTCTAACACCACAGATTTAATCTGTTCAGAAATGTGTTTTTGACTCTAGTTCCTTGAAAGGTTAAGCAGAGTTTTGGCCCTACTGGAACTAAAACTAGAATCTTTCAAAAGCCTGCATTATTTTCCCAGGGGTTCATTTTCTCTGAAAGTAAGCTGAAGAGAAGGTCATTTGATCAGAGTAGGGCTAGCCAGCTCCTAAGGAATGTCTTTGTTCTCCTGTCCTGCAAAAACCAGCAGTGACCCATATCTCTTCACCGTGTTATGGAAAGTATTAACCCCATTTGGTCATTTTGTTTGTCGGCGTTATGCAACTGTGCTTTCTTGGACTGCCCCCCCTGGCAATTGTCTTTTCCTAGCTCGGTGTTGGGCCTAGTTCCACAGGCAATCATGCTGACCCTGTAGCCTGCTCAGTCAGTCCACTGAGCTTTGAGTGCGAAGAACAGGCTGTCGCACAGGGCCCTAGTATTCACTCACTGCCCTACCCTACATCATTGCACATGTTCTCCATGCCTCCTTGCATTTTCCAAAGAACAAATGTTTTTGAAAGCAGGGGCACTTAAAGGACTCCATCAGTGTGGATAATCCTTCCGACTAGTGAGGAATGCCGCTGTCCAAAAACAGAACTTGTTCAGGGACATTGGACAGCATAGACTCACTTTCCTTCTCACTGTACCCACAGCATTACACTCGGCTCTGTTTAACCGAAGCAGTAGCCTCAGGTGGGGCATTGACTGCTCCCAGCCCAGAGCTAACTAACCCTGCTGTCTGTGTTTCCTGCAGTGTGGCTCGGCAGAGTACATGGCTCCTGAAGTGGTGGAGGCCTTCAGTGAGGAGGCCACCAACTATGACAAGCGCTGTGACCTGTGGAGCCTGGGGGTCATCCTCTACATCCTGCTGAGCGGCTACCCGCCCTTTGTAGGCCGCTGCGGCAGCGACTGTGGCTGGGATATGGGAGAACCCTGCCACACATGCCAGGTAAGAAAGAAAGCCAAGGCCACCTCTGGCTGACCCAGATTCTCTTTCATTTGTTTAGTGTGCTTTCCAGAAACTGTATCCTGTTTAGGAGGAAGTGTAGGTATAATATTCCTAGGTGCACTTTACAAATTTATAGCTGGGATCCCGTTAACGGGATCGATATGACAACAGCCAGTGAAAGTGCAGGGCGCCAAATTCAAAACAACAAATCTCATAATTAAAATTCCTCAGACATAAGTATTTTACACCATTTTAAAGAAACTTGTTGTTAATCCCACCACAGTGTACGATTTCAAAAACGCTTTATGACGAAAGCACAACATATCATTGTTAGGTCAATGCAAAATCACAGAAAAACACAGCCATTTTCCCAGCCAAAGACAGGAGTCACAAAAAGCATAAATAGAGAATGAATCACTAACCTTTGATCTTCATCAGATGACACTAATAGGACTTAATGTTACACAATACATATGTTTTGTTCGATAAAGTTCATATTTATATCCAAATACCTCAGTTTACATCGGCGCCATGTTCAGAAATGCCTCTAATATCCGGAGAAATTGCAGAGCCGCATCAAATAACAGAAATACTCATCATAAACTTTGAAAGGTACATGTTTTACATAGAATTAAAGATACTTGTTCTTAATGCAACCGCTGTGTCAGATTTCAAAAAAGCTTTACGGCAAAAGCACAATATTCAATAATCTGAGAACAGCGTTCAGCCACAAAAGGATGCCATACAGTTACCCGCCAAATTGTGGATTCAAAAATAGCATTATAAATGTTCACTTAACTTTGCTGATCTTCGTCGGAATGCACTCCCACTTCCACAAGAAATGTTTGTTTTGTTCGGTAATGTTTATGTCCAAATAGCTACTTTTGTCAGCGATTTTGGTTAACAAATCCAAAGTCACGAAGCGTGTTACCAAAAGCAGACGAAATGTCAAAAAGTTCTGTAATAGTCAGAAACATGTCAAACGATGTTTTTAACATCTTCAATGTTCCAACCGGAGAATTCCATTGTCTTCAGAAGTGCGATGGAACAGAGCTCCCTCATGTGAACGCGCATGGTCAGCTCATGGCAGACCTTACTCATTCCCCTCTCCTTCATCCCCACTTCACAGAAGCATCAAACAAGGTTCTAAAGACTGTTGACATCTAGTGGAAGCCTTAGGAAGTGCAATATGACCAATATCCCACTATCTTCGATAGGCAAAGAGTTGAAAACCTACAAACCTCAGATTTCCCACTTCCTGGTTGGATTGTTTCTCCGGTTTTTGCCTGCCATCTGTTATACTCACAGACATCATTCAAACAGTTTTAGAAACTTCAGTGGTTTCTATCCAAATCTACTAATAATATGCATATATTAGCAACTGGGCATGAGTAGCAGGCAGTTTACTCTGGGCACCTTATTCATCCAAGCTACTCAATACTGCCCCCAGCCATAAGAAGTTAACAAGACACTGACTTGCGCACAATTGTGAAATTCAAGCTCTGAGTTTCCCTACTATGTGATGGTAATGAAAGCTCTTTATCCCTAGAACATGTTGTTTGAGAGTATCCAGGAAGGGAAGTATGAGTTTCCAGAGAAGGACTGGGCTCACATCTCCTCAAGTGCCAAAGACCTGATCTCCAAACTTCTTGTTAGAGATGCCAAGAATCGCCTGAGTGCCGGCCAGGTTCTGCAGCACCCCTGGGTGCAGGGGGTAAGTCTCGCTCTCTATACCCCCCCCAGGCTCCTTAAACTCTATGTAAATTTCAGTGGGTAGAATGGGTGGGGTTTCTTTTTTGTCTAACCACCTGCTAAAACATTTTATTTTTAGGGATTCTCTGACACACTGCCAACATCCATCCTACCTCAAAGGTGAGTTAATCTTTGAGTCCCTGAGGGATATGGGCTATGTTCTTCAGTATAGTGCATCCTGATCACCTCCATTATAAGAAAGTACAACTAGTGTAACTAAAATGTCAACTTCTGCATTAAGTTTTTTGTTTGGTTGCTCCTTCTACACTTTTCAGGAACAGTGCCAAGGACCTGACGTTCTTTGCTGGCAAGGCAGTGGCCATGAACCGGCAGCTGGCTGAGCAGGCTGTGATGGCGGAGCAGCAGCAGCTTGACGAGGCTCCCACTGTCATCACAGCCAGCTCCACTTCCATGCACCTCTCCCCTCCATCCAACTCCAAGCTGGCAAAGCGCAGGCAGAGCCTGCTAAAGACGGGGCCTGTCTCTGCCTCTGAGCTCTGCCAGCTCCTCGCCCCCCTCGTCATTACGTCATCTGCCTGAATCACCGCCTTTGACCATCCGCACCCACTGATTCAGATTTCCAGATGACCGCTCAGCCTGGCCCCTGCCTCGCCCTGGCCCCAACTCAACCACACTTACTGACTGCAGGCATGTCCCCCTCTTTAACAGGAGAGACCGCTGCCATGCCTGGCTCCTAAAGTATATTTCGGAGCGTAACGATGCAGAGCCGGCACCCCAAACGCACATCCCCAAAATTCCTGATCAGCGCAGCTCCACGTATGCGTCCTCTATTAATTGAAATGTGATGGCAGTTGGAGAAATGGCTTGAGCTGCGCTGAGAATTAGAAAAGTACAACACTGCTGTGTACACTTTGGACTCTGTGTACACTGCTTCACTGCCTTCTGCCCCATAGCAGCACTTGTAAAGCACATTAGCCAGGGCCTGCATACATGGCACGTCCAGGCTGAGGGGCTACTGGGCCTTCTAGGGATTTTGGGGGGGGGGGGGGTCTTCAAGCTGTTTTTCTTTTGAGTCTATGGCAGAACGGTTGAACCAAGCTCAGACACCAAAGGACTACCTGTTGTGCTGCTTCCACATGTTACAACTGGATCCACTGTGAATGAAGTTTATCTGGCATGTTCTCCATGTCTGAATGTCCCATCAGCAGATGCATACACGCTGATGCAATGGCAAACATGAAGGGTTTTACATGTGGAGGTATTCAGTGGAAAGAGTTCAGAAGGCTGGAAGCCAATGCTGCCAGTGTCTGGTGCAGTCCATTGTTTGGATAAATTCCTCTTCAACTGAGCCTCCTCTGTAGAAGGTCTAAGCCCACAGTACAAAAGGTTGTGGCTGTGCCCATGAGCCTCTAGTACCAGAGAATGTATCTATAACCAGCCCTTATTACGCTACAATGCCTACCAATGCAGTTTCATAAATGAAATGATTTATGCCAAACTACCAATCGCCATGCATCATTCAATTTTCATATACTTTTTCTGATATCAGGGAATTCCTCCTGAATTTCTACAATGCAATAGGGGTTGAATTAAATGTTGCGCCTGCCTCTGCAAAAGTTGCTTTATGCACTAACCTAAAGTTCTTGGCACATGCAACTCATTTGATACCAGAACATGAACTGGGTTGGCCTGATGCTACCCTCAATAAACATGGAGCAGAAAAATAGCAAATTTGGTTCCCCATGCGAAAGCTTCCCATGCCAAATTGTGTACTAAGTGTTGTCATCAAACCATAAGATGTATTAATGTAAACATCTTTAGTTATTTGACTGCTGTGTAAAGTAATTATGCCATGGCTGTCATAATAATCTGTCTAGTTTAGCGGCGTTAGAAACGCTAATTTTAGCCGACATGACACTTGGCTAATGTATTTGGATTTGTTCAAGGTTTAATCAGGCTTTTCTGTTAAGAGGTTAACCTGCTATTGACCTCTATAATGTGACACCCTCAGAATGATTCCAAACTGCATCACAACTGCAAATACCTCATTTTGGGAGAAATAATTTGCATTAAACATGGTGAAGGAGACAATGGAAAAGTCTAAATGGAATAGCATTCCAGAAAAGTCTTCCGAGGACATGTAGCTGTATTAATGAGTTATTTAAAAAGTTAACTATTTTATGTTTAACTCCATGTTAATGTTTAACTGTGCCACTTTTTATTTTTACATTAGTTTTTAAGCTTTTATTTTTTGATGTCAACCTCATGCAGGTGCTGTTCAGGTGGAACACCAGATGTTCCTTTTTTAAGATTCCTTTTTTTAAAGTGTGAGATGGGGAAGTTTCTATTTTGTTATCTGGAGCAAAATTAATGCCCAGTGAAGGTTATTTTAATGTTATTTTGTACTGCGAAAGTGTTGGCAACAATCTGTTTGGAAACAAGTTTGGCTGTTAGGAAATGGACAAATTATATTAGTGATGGGTTCAAGACACTGTAGCCAATGCCAAAGAGGCTAAAAGTCATAAACAAGTGACAACGTGCGTGTTCTCATCACCAAGGAGTACAACGACTAAACTCATGAATGTCCATTTAGTGTCACAACCGCTGCAGTTTGGTAATCTTGGAAGAAATGGCTCCCTTAGTGTCAAAAGGCCCATTATGCTGATTCATGGGACACTGATTGTAATCTTTTTAAGAATCCTTTCTACCAATGTATGTTTCTGGGGTTTTATGTCTTATAGTAAGACTTACTTGAATTTGTATATGCAGCTGTTCTTTGTTTGGGGAAACTAACTTGCTATCAAGAACAAAAGCATTAAGCTGCGCAAGGCATTTTTTGGGTTGTGAAAATGCCTATTCAATTGACTTTCTGCTTGCCTTTAAAAAAAAAAAATCTATCAGACAAGTGTCTCCCTATTTTGTTAGGGTTGTGATTCTCCGAAATGCACAGATGTAGTACTTACATCTACGGTGTGTTCTTAGTCATAACCATTTCTAATTTTTCCCCAATGCAGTAGTTTTGGACTGCCTTTTATTTGGGGAGAATCGATAGAAGCAATCCCTTATTTTTTTACATTTCAAAATGATCTTGCAACGATGTGTAAAATGAGACGTTCAACTGGACAGTCATAATCCACTTCCCCACTATTTGAATGGTGCCCACAGGCAATGCATTTAAGATTTTAACAATAACATTGGAACATTTGTATAAATATTTCAGTTCGAGGGAGGTAACGTAAATGTTTTTCTACGTGGTTCTCTACTCAAGCCTTCTCTTCGGAGTTGTTGCCCCTTGTTTTTAACTCTTTTGTCCCAGCCCAAAATATTAACAGGATTTTTATTTTTACAAATCATACTTCTGAGACTTTAATTGAAATAAGCACTTTACTGTAACATGGGACTGATTTGCAGTTCACGCAAAGAAACATGACGTGCAGAATTTTTTTATTGTTTTTTTCTAAATACAATAAATTGCTTTGAACAGAAGTATTTTCCAATTATTCTGCTATTTGTCTTACAAATGGTTAGAAGCCTAGGGGCCAGTTCAAGGATGTAACTGCTGAACCATTCTAACATGTTTTCACTTGTTAACTGGTACAATCACCATAGTTTTACTCTGCCAGTTCATCGCTTGGCGAAGGGCTAAGTCTTGATCTATTCTACTGTAAATGGCACTCAGATACAAAGAGTAAAGGACACGTGCTCTTTGCTTGGGGGCAGTTAAGGGATATTTACTAGCAACCTAGTCACATGTAATTGGTTTGGTCTGGAGTCGGAGGTGTTAAGGAGTCATGACTGTCTATACAAAAGGTAAGTGATGCAATTCGCTGCAAGCGCTGCCACCGTGTTTCCCCAGGAGATCTGGCAGTGTTGCTTATCAACACCTACTAACCGATTGCGCAAACATCACCAGGGATTTCGGACACAATGCCTGCTAATACTCGGCACACTAGTCAAATGCTCAATCTGATACTGCAATTTTCCATTTGCTCAACAATATAGAAAAGGAATGTCAACAAGTCCTATGATATCTTGTATTCCATAAGATGCACTACTAACCGATTGCGCAAACATCACCAGGGATTTCAAGGAAATTATGCAATGTTATTTTGCTTGGTGCCGAGTTATATCTGGCTCGGTACGCCAGTGTCAGAGCATTGCTCAAATCCTGAGTCTTCCCCCTAGTGTTGACTTCATAAAACTACTCCAGCTCACCTAAAAATATTGCACACAACCAAATGGGTATTTTATTTGATATGTGGGTCAAAATAAACTAAGAGCAAACCTGTGGAGCAAAATACACTTCTCCCTTCAGGACTGCTGTGGGAGTTGTTCTGGTGTTTATTACTCATTTCTGTGAGGACGTTGACGACATCGGCTCCACAGGGACATCCTTAGCCTTGGAAGCTGCTGGAGGGTGTCTCTTGTCCAGGTTTTTGGCCACAGCCTCAGGAACCTCAAATGCCTTCAGAGTCCATTATCAGTTTTGGGTAACCCCAGTTCTTGTTAGCTTTCTTTTTGCCCTCAATCCCCTTTCTGTTCGTCAATCAAAAATGGCATGTCACTCGTCACTACCTCAATGTCATGCTTTGGGAAACCCTGCTGGGATCCATTTTTGGTGCCTTGGGTATGAGGGCATTAATAGATTCCTGCACCACCAGAGGCATTTTTTTCCCAGTTTGATGTGGAACTCTAGCTTGTCTCATTTCTTTCATAAGTGCCTTAGAACAATTCAATTCAAACTCTACCTGTGACCCTTCCTTAGGCTGAGGAGTTTCTTTGGGTGTGATCAGTTCCATGGACTTGCTGAAGATGGTAGGTGCTCCCAATGCATTTGCTAAATGTTTCAGGTTAATCTCAAGAAGTTTAATGGATGCCTTTCTCATTAAATAAAATATTTTTCACTCTGGGTATAGGGATGCGCATACCTGGTCTGACTAGCTTCTTTACCAACCTCTTTGGAGGAACCCTTCCCTGTGGCATAGACAAACTGATTTCCAGGCACTTTGCTCTTCAGTTCGATTTCAAATTTGGTCCTGGGATAAGCTGTGCTAACTTCCAACGCATCAGGTTGAGTGGCTGTATCTATGACAAGAACGCTACTACATACACTTTCCTCAGTAGAATAATCATCAGACCCACTTGATGCTGCAGAGAGGGATTTCTCCCCCTCTGTTTCTTGTCCCAGTGATGTTACTGTTATTGGCCGTATCACATCCTGAAGTTGTTGGCAGGTGATCAGAGGCTGGGAAATTGTTTCAGCGTTACTGTCTATAATCAGATTTCCGTTGTCCATACTCTTATATCTCTGACACTTAGCGCCTTCTGACCTAAAGGCTTTTATATACTTCAAAGCAAGCTTGGGAAGAGCCCACTGCTTTTTTATCACTTTATACTTCACATGACACTCAAGTCTGTTCCTTACCTCCTGGGGGAGGAATGGGGTTTCTACACCATGGAAATCCAACTGAGCTGGCTGTGGTGTGACCGGAGTGACTTCCTCGGCTGCCGTCTTTTCCAGGGAGTCTGAGTAGAGTAGGCACTCCCAGTAGGTGGTGTAGTCGGTTTTGCTTCAGTCATCTCAAGGAAATCAGTTGTTTCCTCTCCAATCATACGGATTAAAAATGATCTTGGCTTGGGATATGCAAAAATATGGACAAACATTGAGGACGAGGAGTCTTCACCAACCCTGGACATAATTTCGAACCTAAGGGCTTGCTAGATGTTCTAGTCTCCATCTTTTCCCGTTTCAGATCTTTCTGACCATTGATTGCCACCTGGGATATAAGAGTAGTGTTTTTTTAAATGTGGTCTTTGCGTTGACGTGCTGGTTGGGATCTGTAACTTTGTCACATACCATTGGTTGATTTTCCTCTTCAACAATGAAAAGAATTTCAGGAATCCACTTTGTGGCCTGCTTCAGTGTTTCTGGGAGTAGCATCCCAATAACTCGAACCAACAATATGGCACGTCTCCATAACCTGCGTATGATCTTTCGGCGGATGCTGTGCTCTAGATTGTGCCTCCCTTGAATTTTTACTGACAGTGGGTTATTCAACTCTGACCTGCCAGCAGGACCTTTGTTAGTAGAGGATGGCTCATCCTTAGAAACCACTGGTGTAGTATGGACTGTTTCACTCATCTCAGACACAAGAGTGGATAGATTGGATGTTGAGCTGAAGGAGGACCAGGAGGTAAATGAGCTGATAGAATCAGATGACCCCATAATGTTCAGAGACCAAAAGCTGTACTCAGTCTCACTGCTGGTGGCGGTGTCGTTTCTGGACTCTGGAGTGTCCACTCTGATGTTGACGCACCTGTCACCATCGTTGTTGCACAGGTGCACTGTTTGCAGTCAGACGGTAACTCGACATGACGTTTGGAGTAAAATAAAGGTTTTCTCTTCGTTTCCAGTTCACTAGCCCTGTCGTAGAAAAAGTCATATTCATTGTCGTATTCAGAGTCACATTTAGTAGCAGGGCTATAATCTGGGCTGGAGTCAAGATAGGAATCTGGAGGCTGCCTCCGCCGTGGCTTACTCTGTCTTCTGCTCCACAGCTGACCTTGTGCACAGTGTTCTCCGGATAATCATCCAGTTCATTCACATGGTCTAAGCAGCTACTGTATAGAGTGTAGCTCTGGGTGGTCAAATCCTTCAGCATGTCCCTTGTGAGAAAAGATACCACTGATATTAATTTTAAAAAACACAAGAAATGTATGAAATTCCTCAAGTGTTGGCTAGAGCACACACACACTCTCGCTCGATTGCTCGCTCACACACACACACACACACACACACACACACATGAGGCTGGTGGGAGGGGCTATAGGAGGATGGACTCATTGTAATGTCTGGAATATAATAAATAGAATGAGCCCAACGTGTGGTTTCCATACAGTACCAGTCAAAAGTTTGGACACACCTACTCATTCAAGGGTTTTTCTTTATTTATACTATTTTCTACATTGTAGAATAATAGTGAAGACCTCAAAACGATGAAATAACACATGGAATCATGTAGTAACCAAAAAAGTCTAAAACAAATCAAAATATAATTAAGATTTGAGATTCTTCAAAGTAGCCACCCTTTGCCTTGACAGCTTTGCACACCCATGGCAGTCTCTAAACCAGCTTCACCTGGAATGCTTTTCCAACAGTCTTGAAGGAGTTCCCACATATGCTGAGCACTTGTTGGCTGCTTTTCCTTCACTCTGCGGTCTAACGCATCCCAAATCATCTCAATTGGGTTAATGGTCTGGTGATTGTGAAGGCCATCTGATGCAGCACTCCATCACTCTCCTTCTTGGTCAAATAGCGCTTACACAGTCTGAAGGTGTGTTGGATCATTGTCCTGTTGAAAAACAAATTATAGTCCCACTAAGCTCAAACCAGATGGGATGGCGTATTGCTGCAGAATGCTGTGGCCTTGAATTCTAAATAAATAACTTAGTGTCACCAGCAAAGCACCATTACACCTCTTCCTCCATGCTTCATGGTGGAAACCACACATGTGGAGATCATCCGTTCACCTACTGTGCGTCTCACAAAAACACGGCAGTTGGAACCAAAAATCTAAAATTTGGACTCATCAGACCAAAGGACAGATTTCCACAAGTCTAATGTCCATTGCGCATGTTTCTTGGCCCAAGCAAGTCTCTTTTTCTTATTGGTGTCCTTTAGTAGTGGTTTCTTTGCAGCAATTCGACATTGAAGGCCTGATTCACGCAGTCTCCTCTGAACAGTTGATGTTGAGATGTGTCTGTTACTTGAACTCTGTGAAGCATTTATTTGGGCGGCAATTTCTGAGGCTGGCAACTCTAATGAACTTATCCTCTGCAGCAGAGGTAACTCTGGGTCTTCCATTCCTGTGGTGGTCCTCATGAGAGCCAGTTTCATCATAGCTTGATGATTTTTGCGACTGCACTTGAAGAAACTTTCAAAGTTCTTGAAATTGTCCGCATTGACTGACCTTCATGTCTTAAAGTAATGATGGACTGCCGTTTATCTTTGGTTATTTTGTCGTTTCTCTTGCCATAATATGGACTTGGTCTTTTACCAAATAGGGCTATCTTCTGTATACCACCCCTACATTGTCACAACACAACTGATTGTCTTAAATGGATTAAGAATGAAATAAACTCCACAAAATAACATTTAAAAAGGCACACCTGTTAATTGAAATGCATTCAGGGTGACTACCTCACGAACCTGGTTAAGAGAATGCCAAGAGTGTTGCAAAGCTCCAGCAGGTATATCTCTCTTGTCACCCCCAAAGCCAATTCCTCCTTTGGCCGGTTTTCTGCTGCCAATGACTGGAACGAACTACAAAAATCTCTGAAACTGGAAACACTTATCTCCCTCACTAGCTTTAAGCACCAGCTGTCAGAGCAGCTCACAGATTACTGCACCTGTACATAGCCCATCTATAATTTAGCCCAAACAACTACCTCTTCCCCTACTGTATTTATTTATTTTGCTCCTTTGCACCCCATTATTTCTATTTCTACTGTGCACATTCTTCCACTGCAAA
The DNA here is from genome assembly GCF_045679555.1 of Salvelinus alpinus. NCBI lineage: Eukaryota > Metazoa > Chordata > Actinopteri > Salmoniformes > Salmonidae > Salvelinus > Salvelinus alpinus. The sequence goes on from NC_092091.1 coordinate 23,570,361, forward strand.
TCTACCATTCCAGTGTTTTACTTGCTATATTGTATTTACTTTGCCACCATGGCCTTTTTTTGCCTTTACCTCCCTTATCTCACCTCATTTGCTCACATTGTATATATACTTATTTTTCTACTGTATTATTGACTGTATGTTTGTTTTACTCCATGTGTAACTCTGTGTTGCTGTATGTGTCGAACTGCTTTGCTTTATCTTGGCCAGGTCGCAATTGTAAATGAGAACTTGTTCAACTTACCTACCTGGTTAAATAAAGGTGAAATAAATCAAATAAAATAAAAATGTGTTGTTTCATAGTTTTGATGTCTTCACTATTATTTTACAATGTAGAAAATGGTAAAAATAAAGATAACAGCTGGAATGAGTAGATGTTCCCAAACTAATGGTACTGTATGTATGATGTGTTTGATACTGTATCATTAATTAAATTCCAGCGACTACAATGAGCTCATCCTCGTATAGCTCCTCCCACCAGCCGCCTCTGTCACTCACACACAAACATGTTTCTAAACTTACAAAAAATCTGTGTCATCATAGTCTTCATCATTTCCTCTCCATAGATCCCATAAGCACCACAGTATGATGCCCGAGCAGAACAAAAACACAACGGTCTTGAACGTTGTCAAATTCTCACCGTTCCTGAAATAATTATTTGCTGTAGCAAACATACTGGGCGATGGAAGCAATCATCTAGGCCTGCTACATTTAGTGTTCAGCATTTTCCCCGTTAATGGCGCGTTTGAAGGTTGGTTTAACGGTGAGCAAATGTAGCAAGAGCATAAAGTGGACCGCTCTAATCATGATTATAATGTTACAGTTAAAGCGTCATAAACTATTGCGTAATCAAATCAAATGTATTTTATATAGCCCTTCGTACATCAGCTAATATCTCGGTGTGCTGTACAGAAACTCAGCCTAAAACCACAAACAGCAAGCAATGCAGGTGTAGAAGCACGGTGGCTAGGAAAAACTCCCTAGAAAGGCCAAAACCTAGGAAGAAACCTAGAGAGGAACCAGGCTGTGAGGGGTGGCCAGTCCTCTTCTGGCTGTGCCGGATGGAGATTATAACAGAACATGGCCAAGATGTTCAAATGTTCATAAATGACCAGCATGGTCAAATAATAATAATCACAGAAGTTATCGAGGGTGTAACAAGTCAGCACCTCAGGAGTAAATGTCAGTTGGCTTTTCATAGCCGATCATTAAGAGTATCTCTACCGCTCCTGCGGTCTCTAGAGAGTTGAAAACAGCAGGTCTGGGACAGGTAGCACGTCCGGTGGACAGGTCAGGGTTCCATAGCCGCAGGCAGAACAGTTGAAACTGGAACAGCAGCAAGGCCAGGTGGACTGGGGACAGCAAGGAGTCATCATGCCCGGTAGTCCTGACGCATGGTCCTAGGGCTCAGGTCCTCCGAGAGAGAGAAAGAAAGAGAGAAGGAGAGAATTAGAGAGAGCATACTTAAATTCACACAGGACACCGGATAAGACAGGAGAAGTACTCCAGATATAACAAACTGACCCTAGCCCCCCGACACATAAACTACTGCAGCATAAATACTGGAGGCTGAGACAGGAGGGGTCAGGAGACACTGTGGCCCCATCCGATGATACCCCCGGACAGGGCCAAACAGGAAGGATATAACCCCACCCACTTTGCCAAAGCACAGCCCCCGCACCTCTAGAGGGATATCTTCAACCACCAACTTACAATCCTGAGACAAGGCCGAGTATAGCCCACAAAGATCTCCGCCACGGCACAAACCAAGGGGGGGCTCCAACCCAGACAGGAAGATCACGTCAGTGACTCAACCCACTCAAGTGACGCACCCCTCCTAGGGACGGCATGAAAGAGCACCAGTAAGCCAGTGACTCAGCCCCTGTAATAGGGTTAGAGGCAGAGAATCCCAGTGGAGAGAGGGGAACCGGCCAGGCAGAGACAGCAAGGGCGGTTCGTTGCTCCAGAGCCTTTCCGTTCACCTTCACACTCCTGGGCCAGACTACACTCAATCATATGACCTACTGAAGAGATAAGTCTTCAGTAAAGACTTAAAGGTTGAGACCGAGTCTGCGTCTCTCACATGGGTAGGCAGACCATTCCATAAAAATTGAGATCTATAGGAGAAAGCCCTGCCTCCAGCTGTTTGCTTAGAAATTCTAGGGACAATTAGGAGGCCTGCGTCTTGTGACCGTAGCGTACGTGTAGGTATGTACGGCAGGACCAACTCGGAAAGATAGGTAGGAGCAAGCCCATGTAACGCTTTGTAGGTTAACAGTAAAACCTTGAAATCATCCCTTGCCTTAACAGGAAGCCAGTGTAGGGAAGCTAGCACTGGAGTAATATGATCACATTTTTTGGTTCTAGTCAGGATTCTAGCAGCCGTATTTAGCACTAACTGAAGTTTATTTTGTGCTTTATCCGGGTAGCCGGAAAGTAGAGCATTGCAGTAGTCTAACCTAGAAGTAACAAAAGCATGGATTAATTTTTATGCATCATATTTGGAATGAAAATTTCTGATTTTTGCAATGTTACGTAGATGGAAATAAGCTGTCCTTGAAACAGTCTTGATATGTTCGTCAAAAGAGAGATCAGGGTCCAGAGTAACGCCGAGGTCCTTCACAGTTTTATTTGAGACGACTTTACAACCATCAAGATTAATTGACAGATTTAACAGAAGATCTCTTTGTTTCTTGGGACCTAGAACAAGCATCTCTGTTTTGTCCGAGTTTAAAAGTAGAAACTTTTCAGCCATCCACTTCCTTATGTCTGAAACACAGGCTTCTAGCGAGGGCAATTTTGGGGCTTCACCATGTTTCATTGAAATGTACAGCTGTGTGTCATCCGCATAGCAGTGAAAGTTAACATTATGTTTTCGAATGACATCCCCAAGAGGTAAAATATATAGTGAAAACAATAGTGGTCCTAAAACGGAACCTTGAGGAACACCGAAATCTACAGTTGATTTGTCAGAGGACAAACCATTCACAGAGACAAACTGATATCTTTCCGACAGATAAGATCTAAACCAGGCCAGAACTTGTCCGTGTAGACCAATTTGGGTTTCCAATCTCTCCAAAAGAATGTGGTGATCGATGGTATCAAAGGCAGCACTAAGGTCTAGTAGCACGAGGACAGATGCAGAGCCTCGGTCTAACGCCATTAAAAGGTAATTTACCACCTTCACAAGTGCAGTCTCAGTGCTATGATGGGGTCTAAAACCAGACTGAACCATTTCGTATACATTGTTTGTCTTCAGGAAGGCAGTGAGTTGCTGCGCAACAGCGTAATGCGTTCTAATTTGTGACACAGTTGACACAAAAGCCATTTGAAGCAGATCAATTAAGGTCACTAATTAGTACGGAACTCCTCTCACCTTGTTGTCTACGTCTTATTGAATAGGAAAAAACAAGAATCGGCAGACATTCGGCCCTCCGTGTAATGACTTTGAAAACCCCTGTTCTATCCTAATCCTGACAAACGTATGGGAGGGCTATGCCTATACCAAATATATATACAGTGGGGAGAACAAGTATTTGATACACTGCCGATTTTGCAGGTTTTCCTACTTACAAAGCATGTAGAGGTCTGTAATTTTTATCATAGGTACACTTCAACTGTGAGAGACGGAATCTAAAACAAAAATCCAGAAAATCACATTGTATGATTTTTAAGTAATTAATTTGCATTTTATTGCATGACATAAGTATTTGATCACCTACCAACCAGTAAGAATTCCGGCTCTCACAGACCTGTTAGTTTTTCTTTAAGAAGCCCTCCTGTTCTCCACTCATTACCTGTATTAACTTCACCTGTTTGAACTCGTTACCTGTATAAAAGACACCTGTCCACACACTCAATCAAACAGACTCCAACCTCTCCACAATGGCCAAGACCAGAGAGCTGTGTAAGGACATCAGGGATAAAATTGTAGACCTGCACAAGGCTGGGATGGGCTACAGGACAATAGGCAAGCAGCTTGGTGAGAAGGCAACAACTGTTGGCGCAATTATTAGAAAATGGTAGAAGTTCAAGATGACGGTCAATCACCCTCGGTCTGGGGCTCCATGCAAGATCTCACCTCGTGGGGCATCAATGATCATGAGGAAGGTGAGGGATCAGCCCAGAACTACACTGCAGGACCTGGTCAATGACCTGAAGAGAGCTGGGACCACAGTCTCAAAGAAAACCATTAGTAACACACTACGCCGTCATGGATTAAAATCCTGCAGCGCACGCAAGGTCCCCCTGCTCAAGCCAGCGCAAGTCCAGGCCTGTCTGAAGTTTGCCAATGACCATCTGGATGATCCAGAGGAGGAATGGGAGAAGGTCATGTGGTCTGATAAGACAAAAATAGAGCTTTTTGGTCTAAACTCCACTCGCCGTGTTTGGAGGAAGAAGAACGATGAGGACAACCCCAAGAACACCATCCCAACCGTGAAGCATGGAGGTGGAAACATCATTCTTTGGGGATGCTTTTCTGCAAAGGGGACAGGGCGACTTCACCGTATTGAGGGGAGGATGGATGGGGCCATGTATCGCGAGATCTTGGCCAACAACCTCCTTCCCTCAGTAAGAGCATTGAAGATGGGTCGTGGCTGGGTCTTCCAGCATGACAACAACCCGAAACACACAGCCAGGGCAACTAAGGAGTGGCTCCGTAAGAAGCATCTCAAGGTCCTGGAGTGGCCTCGCCAGTCTCCAGACCTGAACCCAATAGAAAATCTTTGGAGGGAGCTGATAGTCCGTATTGCCCAGCGACAGCCCCGAAACCTGAAGGATCTGGAGAAGGTCTGTATGGAGGAGTGGGCCAAAATCCCTGCTGCAGTGTGTGCAAACCTGGTCAAGAACTACAGGAAACGTATGATCTCTGTAATTGCAAACAAAGGTTTCTGTACCAAATATTAAGGTCTGCTTTTCTGATGTATCAAATACTTATGTCATGCAATAAAATGCAAATTAATTACTTAAAAATCATACAATGTGATTTTCTGGATTTTTGTTTTAGATTCCGTCTCTCACAGTTGAAGTGTACCTATGATAAAAATTACAGACCTCCACATGCTTTGTAAGTAGGAAAACCTGCAAAATCGGCAGTGTATCAAATACTTGTTCTCCCCACTGTATATATATATTTTCTTTGATTTGATTTATTTGTTTCTAACTCAGGCTCATACAGAGACTGATCGATGCTTTTATTACAAGCAGACTTGACTGCTGTAATACTCCCCTGTCTGGTCTACCCAAGCAAGCCATTGGTCAACTGCAAAACATACAGAATGCTGCAGCATGGGTACTGACCAAGACCAGATGGAGAACAATCATTAAACCGGTTTTAATATCTCTGCACTGGTTGCCTGTGAGTTCTAGAATTACTTGTAAGGGTTTTCAACTGTTTTTTAAAAATCAATCCACGATTGTGAACCCCAATACATGTCAGACATGCTTTAAATGTATGTACCCAGTAGGTCCCTCAGGCACTGGCCGTTTAACAATCCCAAAGCCTAGGACCAAGAGGCAATGGAGAGGCAGCCTTTATGCCCCCAACTTCTGAAATAGCTTGCCAGAGAACCCGATGGGTGTCGACACTGGACATATTTTGAAAAGATCTTAAAACACACGATTTTAGCTCTACATTTCCGTAGTGTGATTTTCTTTGCCTGTGAGGCGTGTTGTGTTAATGTTTGTAATGTGCTATAAATAAAGCTTGATTTGATATGGTTAGGCTATATTGATTTTACAGACTATATCCTACATTGTAGCCCTATTAGGCCTAACTGTTGTGCAAAATTCTCTTGTACAATTTTGGCTATAAAAACCTGCTTGAATCAGACTAAACGCACAGGTATTTTGATGCGATATGTAATCAGGCCTTTGACAGAAGATTGCCCATTTGGGGTTGATTGAACATTTTTAGAAAGGCTGTAAAATGTCTGTTTCGATCTATCAAATCGGTACAATGATTCTGGTAAACTCATTCTCACTCTTTAATTATCTTCTACATTTTATGTCTGATTAGGATGAGTGCACTTTCTCTTCAAGCTGCTAGCTGTTCTGAGGACCATAAGGACTGGGGAAAAATGTGATGGAAACTTATTGTGAGAAAAAAAGTTTTCATTGCTCTTATTTGTTAAGATCTGATCGGAGTCAAACAAGTGTTAGGCTATGCAATGCTGCAGCCCAATAGAGCAGCCCAATAGAACCAATGATGTGTATAAGAACTGAACAAGTTAGTCTAACCTTGGACCTTGCACATACTACACGTAGTAGAATTCAAAGACCAATCTAGTGTATGTTACAATATTCTTAGAAGCTTGAGGTAGCAGGGTGACCTAATGGGTTCATTTTCATAGTCACTTTTGTAAGTCCTTAGTTACATTGTAACAATATTAGATAACACATGTTTTAAAGGTACGACATTAAACAAACAAACAAGCGCAGACCGCGGGTATATTACACGCTGATGATCTGGGCTGAATTTGCACAGGCAAATATTTAGAGTTCTAAATGACGTGGTTATGTGCGACGTGGGGCTTTTTGCGAGAGTTTCTTTGGCCATCCAACATGGCGTCGTAGGGATTCTGTTGTTGTTGTATTGCACGTAGTTATGTGAAGGAAGCCAAGTGGATTCATCTCCATTTACTCAAACTAAACAACAAACCAACCAACTACTAGATTAAATTGTGTCGGTCTCGATTCGGCGGGTATGAGAGAGGTCTGGGAAGACTATGCTGAGATCCACCGGTTTCTTCCTTGGGATTGACTGCCCGTTTTACACGGATAGTTGCAACGTGATAAGTGTCAAAGATGGGTGCAAAAGACCGTACTGTCACTTCAGACACAGCCAACAGAGACGGGCGTCTTATGGATCAAATGACATAAGAAAATCAAACGAGCTTTACTCCAAACAAAAGGGTGAGTTGCAATTCTATTGTATTAATATTATATGGCTTACGTTAGCTAACTAGCTAGTGTACATTATTATACAGTGGCTGCATAGTGTTTAACTTAGTTATATGTGAAAACATTGAGCTAGCTAAATTATTCCCTTACTGAAGGGTTGACAACACAATTGCAACTTGCACATTACATGAATCCTCTGAATCGGCTATACTCTGTAATTTCTTAGCTGTATTAACTAGTTAGCTAGCTAACTAGAGTAAAGTCAAAGTGATATACCGGGTTTTATTTATTTTTTATTGAACCTTTATTTAACTAGGCAGGAAAGTTAAGAACAAATTCTTATTTACAATTACGGCCTACCAAAAGGCCTCCTGCGGGGACGGGGGCCTGGGATTAAAAATATATATAATATAAATATAGAACAAAATACATCACAACGAGAGACAACACTGCATAAAGACAGACCTAAGACAACAACATAGCAAGGCAGCAACATGACAACACAGCATGGTAGCAACTCAACATGGCAGCAGCACAAAACATGGTACAAACATTATTGGGCACAGACAACATCACAAAGGGAAAGAAGTTAGAGACAACAATACATCACACAAAGCAGCCACAACTGTCAGTAAGAGTGTCCATGATTGAGTCTTTGAGTGAAGAGATTGAGATAAAGCTGTCCAGTTTGAGTGTTTGTTGTAGCTCGTTCCAGTCGCTAGCTGCAGCAAACTGAAAAGAGGAGCGACCCAGGGATGTGTGTGCTTTGGGGACCTTTAACAGAATGTGACTGGCAGAACAGGTGTTGTATGTGGAGGATGAGGGCTGCAGTAGATATCTCAGATAGGGGGAGTGAAGCCTAAGAGGGTTTTATAAATAAGCATCCCACAGTGGGTCTTGCGACGGGTATACAGAGATGACCAGTTTACAGAGGACTATAGAGTGCAGTGATGTGTCCTATAAGGCGCATTGGTGGTAAATCTGATGGCCGAATGGTAAAGAACATCTAGCCGCTCAAGAGCACCCTTACATGCCGTTCTATAAATTAGGTCTCCGTAATCTAGCATGGGTAGGATGGTCATCTGAATCAGGGTTAGTTTGTCAGCTGGGGTGAAAGAGGAGTGATTACGATAGAGGAAACCAGGTCTAGATTTAACCTTAGCGCCTGCAGCTTTAGTATGTACTGAGAGTACAGTGTACCGTCTAGCCACACTCCCAAGTACTTGTATGAGGTGACTACCTGAAGCTCTAAACCCTCAGAGGTAGTAATAACACCTTTGGGAGGAGAGGCATTCTTCTTACCAAACCACATGACCTTGTTCAGAACAAGGTTAAGGGTAGAGAAAGCTTGTTGGACACTAAGAAAGCTTTGTTGTAGAGCATTTAACACAATCCGGGGAGGGGCCAGTTGAGTATAAGACTGTATCATCTGCATATAAATGGATGAGAGAGCTTCCTAATACCTGAGCTATGTTGTTGATATAAATTGAGAAGAGCGTGGGGCCTAGGATCGAGCCTTGGGGTACTCCCTTGGTGACAGGCAGTGGCTGAGACAGCAGATTTTCTGACTTTATACACTGCACTCTTTGAGAGGGGTAGTTAGCAAACCAGCCCAAAGACCCCTCAGAGACACCAATACTCCTTAACTGGCCCACAAGAATAGAATGGTCTACCGGAACAAAAGCTTTGGCCAAGTCAATAAAAATAACAGCACAACATTGCTTAGAATCAAGGGCAATGGGGACATCATTGAGGACCTTTAAGATTGCAGTGACACATCCATAACCAGAGCGGAAACCAGATTGCATACCCGAGAGAATACTATAGACATCAAGAAAGCCAGTCAGTTGATTATCAACAAGTTTTTCCAACACTTTTGATAAACAGGGCAAAATAGAAATAGGCCTATAACAGTTAGGATCAGCTTGACCTCCCCTTTTAAATAAAGGATGAACTGTGGCTGCCTTCCAAGCAATGGGAACCACCCCAGATGTTTTTTTGGGGTCAAGTTTAAGGAGCTCCTTTAGCACCTCAAACTTTGTGACTGCCTGCAGGGAGAAACTTTGTAGCGGGGCAAGGGAAAAAGAGGGAGAAGCATCGGGGATAGTCACATTTAGAAGGGGTGGGAGATGAGGAAATGTTGGACGGGCAACGAGGCATGGCTAAGTCAAATAGGAATCCTGACTTAATGAAGTGGTGATTAAAGAGCTCAGCCATGTGCTTCTTGTCAGTAACTACCATGTCCTCAACATTAAGGGATGCAGCTGTGTCTCTCTCTGAGGGGAACGTGTCTCTCTCTGACGGGGGGTGGGTAAGTGGTATCCGGATGTTAACCAAGGTTGGTTGACAGGTTGGTTGACAACGGCATTTGAAACCTTATTTCACTCCAAGGCAGACCGACTAGAACGTATTCAACGGAACTGTTACAGTACTGTAAAACTGTACATTATTCTTACAGTTGAAAATGATAGACAATTTCCTCATTCTAATCTGTATCTCATGGCTCTCTCCAGAGCAATGCGGCTATGACCCATTCAAACCAGAGGTAGTGAGACCTGAGGAGCAACAGAATGGGGAGCCTGCTGCTGCAACAGTGGACATGGGTGCCTTGGAGCTTGAGTTGGTCAATCGCGCCATCGAGGAGGTACGCAGTGAGGTGGAGCGGGAAAAGAAGAAACTCTCACGAATCGGGGATCAGGAATATGACCCTACCGACAGTTCCCCCAAAGTGGTTGCTAAATGGCCAAAACCACTGGCCGTGACATCACACTTGGCGTATGACCCAGGCAGTTATCAGATGACTACAACAGCTGATTACAACCCTACCCCTCGCTCCAGTAAGTACACCTTGGATTCCGACAGCAAAGACAACCATGCCAGCTCCATGGAATATGTGCCCACCTCAGTTACCAAAATAGCTGTGAAAAAGCCTGTTCCTCGAACACAAACTCCTCATCTACACTCTTTGCCTACTAGTCCTAAATACTCCACTATTGCATCCTGCTCCAAGAATAAGTACACAGTGGATCATTCTAAACCATCCACAGACATGGAATATGACCCTCTCTGCAACTATTCAGCAAAAATAGCTGGCAAGAATAAGAAACACCAGAGGACAGGGGCTACTATGGGTGAAGGAAAAAAGAGACCTCACCTGTCAGGGACAGGAAAGCAGTCAACAGATGAGGAATATGTGCCAACCATTAAGAAGCCTCGGCAGGTAATACCAGACCCACTGAAGTACACTGCCAATTTCTCTGAGTCTGATGAAGAGCGCTCTGGGACAGAGTATCGACCCACTTCTCTCAGCCGTCTGCAGAGGAGGAAAAGCAGCAGTGGGTCAGTGGAGGAAGCCTCTGGTCCAGGGAAAGGAGAGAGGACGGAAGGAGCCGTAGGTGGGCTGAAACAACAGAGGAGTCAGGAGTTAAAAAAGCAGCAGGACGCCGCACACTGGGAGTCAGAGGACTTGGAGAACCAGGAAATAGTAGCTAGGCAGAAAGACAAGCCAGAGACTGAAATAGTGGCAGGTAAAACCAACCAAATGAAGAGCAGCAAAGTAAAGAAGGTGCATAAATCTGAAAAGGAGTCCAGTAAAAAGAGTGGTGCTGGTGGTGATAGTAGTAGTAAAAAAGGAGCAGGGGACGGGGAGAAAATAAGTGATTCAAAGAAATCAAGCCACGAAACTGCAAAGAAAGACCGCAAGAATCAGGGAAAGAAAGAAGAAAAATGCAAGATAAAGGATACATCCATAGACAAAGGCAAGAAGGAGGGAAAGGGAGAAAAGAGAAGTGATGGAAAGAGTAAGATAAGGACAGACAAAGTTAAAGGGGAGTCAAGCAAGAGGGAGAATGAGAGGAGAGAAAAGGGAGGTGGGGATAGTAAAAAACTGCAGACTTCAGACAAGGAAAAGGACTCTATGTTTAAAGAACAGAAGAATGGTAAATATGACAGCAATGAAAAAGATTCAAAGAAAGTAAGCAAAGGGAGTTCTAAAATCGATAAAGACAAGGTGAAGAAAAGCAGCAGTAGCTCCTCTGATGGCAAAACAGGAAAGGTGAAACAAAGATCTCTGAGTCACGTAGATCTGTTTGGTGATGAGAGTGTAGAGGAGGAAAGTGAGGAGGATGAAGACGATGAGGAAGAGGAGACAATTGTGAGGAAGTCAGCTGCTCCTTTCAAGAGGGGAAGTTTGACTAGGAGGAATGTCTCAGAACTCACCCCCTCATCCTCAGAGGATGAAGATGTTGGTGCAGAAGATGACAGAGGCTATGATGACATGGATGATTGTGGGGTGGACTACTCCAGTCTACAGGTGGACATGGACTTTGACCTGGATAATGACCCAATGGAGGAGTGCTTACGGATCTTCAATGAATCCAAGGATGTGAAGACTGAGGACAAGGGAAGGCAAGCCAAGGTACCCATAGATTGCCATGTCCCTTCATTGTTGCTTGTTTTGTATAATATTTCCTTGGTTTAGCATTCACTGCTGTTTATCCTGTTAGTTCAGGTCAGTAATGGTGTCATTATTTTAAGAATGGGACTGAATGTAATGTTTTCTCCAATATCATACTGAACAAAAAAATAAATTCAGCGATTTTACTCCGTTATAGTTCATATAAGGAATCCGGCAATTGAATTAAATTAATTAATTCATCACATGACTGGGCAAGGGTGCAGCCATGGGTGGGCCTGTTAGGGCATAGGCCCACCCACTGAGTAGCCAGGCCCAGCCAATCAGAAGTTTTTCCCCACAAAAGGGCTTTATTAAAGACAGAAATACTCCTCGGTTTCATCAGCTGTCTGGGTGGCTGGTCTCAGACGATCCCGCAGGTGAAGAAGCTGGATGTGGAGGTCCAGGGCTGGCGTGGTTACACATGGTCTGCGGTTGTGAGGCCGGTTGGATGTACTGCCAAATTCTCTAAAATTATGTTGGAAGTGGCTTGTGATAGAGAAATTAACATCAAATTCTCTGGGAACAGCTCTGGTGGAATTTCCTCAAAATTTGAGATATCTGTGGCTTTGTGTTTTGTGACAAAACTGCCCATTTTTATTGACTATTGTCCCCAGCACAAGGTGCACCTGAGTAATGACCATGCTGTTTAATCAGCTTCTTGATATGCCACACCTGTCAGGTGGATGGATTATCTTGACAAAAGAGAAATGCTCACTAACAGGGATGTTAACACATTTATGCACAAAATGTGAGAGGAATGAGCTTTTTGTGCGTATGGAAAATGTCTGGGATCTTTTATTTCAGCTCATGAAACTTGGGACCAGCACTTTACATGTGGCGTTTATATTTTTTGTTCAGTATGTATTCGTAGAATATTGTATGAAATGTACTGTACATTTGCTCAAAGTTTCTCTCCCTTCCCAGCCCGCTAAAGATTCAGAGGATGAGGATTCCACAGAGAGCAATCAAACCACTCTTTTCCCCGGTCAGAGGAAAAGGGTTTCACATTTCTCAGCCAAAGGAAGTGTGAGTTTGTTCTCTGGTATTTACCCACCTATCTATGGTAACTCAAGTAGTAAAAAGCCTTTCATTGATTACAAACTGGATTCTGTGTTTCAGACTGAGGCAACCCCGAAGCCTCCACCATACAGGAGACTGACTGCCCAGGAGATCTGTTACCAGCGTATGCAGATAGCACAGCAGCAGGCTGCCCAGCTGGCTGCAGCTGTGAAGACTGCCTCCACACCCAGGCCTAGCCCCAGCCCTTTCCCTGGGGAGAGGAAGAGAGTAGCCCACCGCCCCACCCCTTTACCATCCTCTTCCAAATCTGGTAGGAAAGCTTGTCCGTTCTTATTTATTTCTTATTGTCGAGAAGGAACCTGCAAGTAAGCATTTCGTTGGACGGTGTATATCATCTGTATCCCGTACATACGACTAATAGAAGTTTCAAGTTTTATCTTCCACACCATGTAGGTCATGTTATCTAACACAGTTTACATACATTACGATTGCACAAACAATATGAGACCAGAGAAGTGTAATTTAAGGTGTGTTGTTGAGAAGCCTTTCTATATCTGACGGAAGGTCTTGCCGCGGCGAAGTCGGCGGGCAGCAGAGTGTTGTCGCCCACCAGGACCCTCCCAGCAGGTCTCTCTGTGAAGGCCCAGACATCAGCCGGCATCCTGTCAAAGACCACTACCACTATTGTACAGAAGAGGGTGGCACACACTCCCACAATGAAGGTAACGCCAGACATTTATATCATGCCACAACAACCCATAAAATGGATCTTAGCGTCCATTGTAATTGACATGATTTTTCTTTTCTCAGAGCTCTGCAATGAAGCGGCCAATTATTCCCACCGCGTTTGGGGCCAAAGTACCCACCAACGTCCGCCAACGATACCTCAACACATTTATAGACGAGTGTATGAAGTTCTGCCCCTCTGAAGACATGGCCTTCCAAATGGTATGTGAGACCACACAGGGTTGAACTGATTCATCATAAAATCGATCCATGTCTACAGTAAAGTATGTGTGCTTATAGCACAGCTAGTGGTGTCCCATTTCATAGAAGGGTGGATGAGTTATGTTTGTGAAATCCTTGATGTGGGTTCAGTTGGTTTACCCTTACACATTTTTAGGTGCTTATTCATAGTGTGCCACTCTCTTTACTTGTATATATGGGTTGATGGTTGTAACAGCTGACGGTCTCTCTAGGCCCTGGAGGAGGAGAAGGTGGTGTATGACCGGAGCAGCAGTAAGAACATCTACCTCAACGTGGCAGTCAACTCACTGAAGAAGCTACGCAGCAAGAGCAGCTCCCCCAATTCACTCGTTGCCAGTATGTCACTGATACATACAGTATCCATTTAGCAATTACAAATGGATGGTGTATGGTGTATTTGCAGTGCTCATGTTAGTCATTGCCATTTGGCACAGATCTAGGAGAAACATTTCCCCCCAAAATTCAAATTTTTACCATTAGGTGAAAAACACCAAACTAACTGTATATCAGAGTCTTATCAGCTTGCTTGTCTTTCAGTGAACCCTGCAGTGGTGGGGAACAGGAAGTCCCAGTCCCATGAAGAAGTGCTGGGGGGACGCCTCGCTGCCAAGACCAGCTTCACGATAAACAGGACGGGCAAGCAACAGGCAGAGAAACTCAGTGGTGAGTAGCTAGTCCTCGTCTGGTTGGAGCTGGTTTTACTGGCGGCAGAGGCAGTGGGGGTTTGTATCCTAGCTATGTGTTATCTGGTCTGCTGTAGGCGCTACTCTGTACCGGAAGCTGAGGGACTATCTGATGACGGAGGAACGGCTGCAGGAGCATGGATACCCTAGGCCCCACCCTGAGCGCTCAGGTCGAGCCGTGGTCCACAACGTCCCAGAGAAGAACAACGTTGACCGTAAGTCTTTACAAAGCACCTACAAATCCTCCTCAGTCTGGGGGTGGATCCAATCGTTCTCGACCAGACACATAAAAAAATGTTCTTCCACTAATCTCTTCTCGTTCCAAGCGTTTGCCAAGGTGTGCTGTCGATGTGGGGCCGAGTATAAGATCAATGCCAACGGCAACTGTGTTCGCAAGGAGGAGTGTAATCACCACTGGGGCCGTCTGCGCAGACATAAAGGTCTGTTTTTCTGTCTAATAACTTGTACGTGGTTTTAATTTTTGCATGCTGTAAAGGGCAAGATGTTAGGATTTGAATGTAGTTGCCCATTTTGGATGGAACTAGTAAGGGCTTCTGTCTGTCTATGAATAGTGTCGGGAGGCTGGGAAACCAACTACAACTGCTGCTCAGGAACTGTGGGCTCTCCTGGTTGCTCCGTGTCTAAGGTAACACCACGCAGTTCCTCTGCATTGCATTTATGCAATCAGAACCCAGTAATAATGTGAATACTGAACTGTTATGGGAACAGAAGGGGGCGGTGTTGTCCATGGCACATCGTGACTGTGCTACTTCATTAGACCTGATGCCTCCTCAGAATCGCATCTCTGTGCTTATATTTAAGAATTAGTCAATTCCACCATTATTTTTAAAAGGTAGTCCACCTTGCGTCCGCTCTGTTCATAGCAACACGTTCAGGACGGCCGCAAAGAGTCTTTGGGTGGCTACGTTCAGACCTTTGAGAAACAGCTGCCCCCGGACGGCAACTGTGGAGTCTATGCCCTGGACTGTGAGATGGTGAGCTGGCTGCTGCGCTGCTTTCCTTCGGGCACAATTAGCTGTTTGAGTGCTGAGAGTGGCTCTCAATACCCTATATAATGTGTCCTCTCTCTCTTTCTCTCACTCCTCTGTAACAGTGCTACACAAAGCAGGGTCTGGAGCTGACCAGGGTGACTGTTATCAACTCTGAGCTGAAAGTCATCTATGACACATTTGTTAAACCTGAAAGCAAAGTGGTAGACTACAACACACGGTAATGGATACAGAAGATCTTTGTTCAGTCTTTAGTGTGGAGATATAGCTAGCATGTGCGCGCGCGTGTGGAGTTATAGCTATCATGTGCGCGTGCACACAAGGACAAAATAACAATGTTCATCATGTTTTGCACAGGTTTTCGGGTGTAACGGAGGAGGACCTGGAGAATGCTAGC
Organism: Salvelinus alpinus; assembly: GCF_045679555.1. Lineage (NCBI taxonomy): Eukaryota > Metazoa > Chordata > Actinopteri > Salmoniformes > Salmonidae > Salvelinus > Salvelinus alpinus. The sequence continues at coordinate 23,585,814 of NC_092091.1, forward strand.
ATCACCCTGAGAGACGTGCAGGCGGTGATGCTCAACATGTTCAACGCTGAATCCATCCTCATAGGACACAGCCTGGAGAGTGACCTTTTTGCCCTCAAGGTAAACATACACACTCCCCTAATCTGATTGCCCTCTGGTCATTATGTGTGTGTGGTTGTGATGTGCCCCACTCACTCTGTACCTCTCTCTGCTGTCTTCGTAGGTCATACACAGCACTGTAGTGGACACAGCCATCGTGTTCCCCCATCGCCTGGGCTTGCCCTACAAGCGGGCCCTGAGGAACCTCATGGCAGACCACCTCAAACGCATCATACAGGACAGCGGTGAGCAGCTAAAACCTCATTACCATGTTTATTATTGTTCCTATGATATACAGTTGAAGTCGGAAGTTCACATACACCTTACAACTCAGTTTTTCACCATTCCTGACATTTAATCCTAGTAAAAATTCCCTGTTTTAGGTCAGTTAGGATCACCACTTTATTTTAAGAATGTGAAATGTCAGAATAATAGTAGAGAATTATTTATTTCAGCTTTTATTTCATCACATTCCCAGTGGGTCAGAAGTTTACATACACTCAATTAGTATTTGGTAGCATTGCTTTTAAATTGTTTAACTTGGGTCAAACGCTTCAGGTAGCCTTCCACAAGCTTCCCACAATAAGTTGGGTGAATTTTGGCCCATTCCTCCTGACAGAGCTGGCGTCAGGTTTGTAAGCCTCCTTGCTCGCACACGCTTTTTCAGTTCTGCCCACACATTTTCAATGGGATTGAGGTCAGGGCTTTGTGATGGCCACTCCAATACCTTGACTTTGTTGTCCTTAAGCCATTTTGCCATTTGGAAGACCCATTTGCGACCAAGCTTTAACTTCCTGACTGATGTCTTGAGATGTTGCTTCAATATATCCACATACTTTTCTTTCCTTATGATGCAGTCTATTTTGTGAAGTGCACCAGTCCCTCCTGCAGCAAAGCACCCCCACAACATGATCCTGCCACCCCCGTGCTTCACGGTTGGGATGTTGTTATTTGGCTTGCAAGCCTCCCCCTTTTTCCTTCAAACATAACGATGGTCGTTACGGCCAAACAGTTCTATTTTTGTTTCATCAGACCAGAGGACATTTCTTTGTCCCCATGTGCAGTTGCAAACCATAGTCTGGCTTTTTTATGGCGGTTTTGGAGCAGTGGCTTCTTCCTTGCTGAGCGGCCTTTCAGGTTATATCGATATATGACTTGTTTTACTGTGGATATAGATACTTTTGTACCTGTTTCCTCCAGCATCTTCACAAGATCCTTTGCTGTTCTGGGATTGATTTGCACTTTTCGCACCAAAGTACGTTCATCTCTGGGAGACAGAACACGTCTCCTTCCTGAGAGGTATGACGGCTGAGTGGTCCCATGGTGTTTATACTTGCGTACTATTGTTTGTACAGATGAACGTGGTACCTTCAGGCGTTTGGAAATTGCTCCCAAGGATGAACCAGACTTGTGGAGGTCTACAATTTTTTGCTTCTGAGGTCTTGGCTGATTTCTTTTGATTTTCCCATGATGTCAAGCAAAGAGGCACAGAGTTTGAAGGTAGGCCTTGAAATACATCCACAGGTACGCCTCCAATTGACTCAAATTATGTCAATTAGCCTATCAGAAGCTTCTAAAACCATGACATAATTTTCTGGAATTGTCCAAGCTGTTTAAAGGCACAGTCAACTTGGTGTATGTAAACTTCTGACCCACTGGAATTGTGATACAGTGAATTGTAAGTGAAATAATCTGTCTGTAAACAATTGTTGGAAAAATGACTTGTGTCATGCACAAAGTAGATGTCCTTACCGACTTGCCAAAACTATAGTTTGTTAACAAGAAACTCATGGAGTTTTAATGACTCCAACCTAAGTGTATGGAAACCTGCGACTTCAACTGTATACTGGGGGAAAAAAATTAAAACTAATATGTAAAGTGTTGGTTTCAGGAGCTGAAATAATAGATCACAGAAATGTTCCATATGCACAAAAATCTTATTTCTCTCAAATGTTGTGCACACATTTGTTTACATCCCTGTTAGTGGGCATTTCTTCTTGGCCAAGATAATCCATCCACCTGAGAGGTGTGGCATATCAAGAAGCTGATTAAACAGCATGATCATTACACACCTTGTGCTGGGGACAATAAAGGCCACTCTAAAATGTGCAGTTTTGTCACACAGCACAATGCCACAGATGTCTCAAGTTGAGGGAGAGTGTGATTGGCATGCTGGCTAGGAATGTCCACCAGAGCTGTTGCCAGGATATTGAATGTTAATTTCTCTTCCATAAACTGCCTCCAACGTCGTTTTAGAGATTTTGGCAAGTATATTCTAACTGGCCTCACAACCGCAGACCACGTGTAACCACACCAGCCCAGGACATCCACATCCGGCTTCTTCACCTGCAGGATCGTCTGAGACCAGCGACCCGGACAGTTTGCACAACTGAAGAATTTCTGCACAAACTGTCAGAAACAGTCTCAGGGAAGCTCATCTGTGTGCTCGTCGTCCTCACCAGGGTTGTAGCAGACTTCAGTGGACAATTTCTCACCTTCAATGGCCGCTGACGCTGGAGATATGTGCTCTTCACGGATGAATCCCCGTTTCAACTATACCGAGCAGACAGCGTGTGAGCAAGCGGTTTGCTGATGTCAACGTTGTGAACAGAGTGCCCCATGGTGGGGTTATGGTATGGGCTGGCATAAGCTATGAACAACTAACACAATTGCATTTTATCGATGTAAATTTGAATGCACAGAGATACCGTGACGAGATCCTGAGGCCCATTGTCGTGCCATTCATCCGCCGCCATCACCTCATGTTTCAGCATGATAATGCACGGTCCCATGTTGCAAGGATCTGTACACAATTCCTGTAAGCTTAAAATGTCCCAGTTCTTCCATGGCCTGCGTACTCATCAAACATGTCACCCATTGAGCATGTTTGGGATGATCTGGATCGACGTGTACGACAGCGTGTTCCAGTTCCCGCCAATATCCAGTAACTTCACACAGCCATTGAAGAGGAGTAAGACAACATTCACAGGCCACAATCAACAGCCTGATCAACTCTATGTGAAGGAGATGTGTCGCACTGCATGAGGCAAATGGTGGTTACACCAGATACTGACTGGTTTTCTGATCCACGCCCCTACCTTTTTTTGGTACATTTTCTGTGACCAACAGATGCATATCTATATTTCCAGTCGGTCATGTGAAATCCATAGATTAGGGCCTAATGAATTTACAGTAATTCAATTGACTGATTTCCTTTATATGAGCTGTAAACTCAGTAAAATCTTTGATTGTTGCTTTTTTATTTTTGGTCACATGTCAACAATCCTTAGTAGGCCATTTCCCTCTCTCTGGTTTCAGTTGAAGGTCATGACTCCAGTGAGGACGCCTGCGCCTGCATGGAGCTTATGATGTGGAAGATCCGAGAAGACGCCAAGGTGAAGAGGTGACCTCTGCCTTCTCTTCTCCGCCCACCTCCCCTCTAACCGGACTGCTGCAGACAAACAGGGAGGGAGAGAGGCGGGGCGCTGGAGGCCCGGAGAAAGAACTGTCAGTCTGAGAAGCCATCAGCCCAGCACTTGACAAGAAAGAAGTAGCAGGAACGCTTCAGGTATTCCAAAACAGCCACAGCACATGAGTTCCACTGACTGGGATAGGACCTTGACAGAGGGTGAGAATAGGCTCCTCTGCAGAGATCTGCACAGACAGCCAAGTCACTACGTTGCCTGGACAGGTGGGCCATTGTGAACAGGTGCTGCTCCGGCCTTGTTGGAATACAGCAGAGCCAAAGCCCTCGATGGAGCAAGCAGGGAAAGAGCAGAAATCAGCAGTGTTTTAATTTACTGTTTACGCATTTCATTTATAAGATCCATGATCATGATTGTCACCAGTTTTTGTTGGTATTTATTCTTCTCCTCCCGCCATCTATTTCTGGGGGGGGGGGGGGGGGGGTTACATCGATGTCACCCATAAAATATAACCTTTCTATCAAATGAAAATGACAGACTTGTCAGGGCATTGGACTTGTTCACATTGTTAGGGTGAAAATGCTATTGCTGCCGAGCTGCATCCTTGGCCCAACTTGCACTCTGTTCTCACGTTACATTAAATGTGGTCAGTCTCTTAGTATTTTGGTGGCTCTCAAACTTGATTCATCATGATGGACTTGGTCAGAACCCAAACCAGAAATATGAATGTCTAAAATTGTCCTGGAGTGGTTGACTAGAGATATTGTGTTGAATAGCTTGACCATGAAATCTCACCATCTCTGTTCTGTACACGGCATTAAAGTAACTTAGTTTCTATCTTTGCCTATGTCCACATTATGCAGCAATTTAGTTATTCAATGTAGACCGATATGAAACCGTTTATATTAAATAACGCCTATAATTTTTTATATGGTATAACATATACTGGTAAAAAAAAAATTATGCTGTAAATTGTTTCCTTTTGTATTATCTTTTTCTATTAAAAAGATTAAAAAGATCTGGTTTACTTAATAATTTCAAAGTAAACCTTTTTTTCTGCCTATGTCACAGCAGGATAAACATAACATCACTAACAAGAAGTGCCTTCTTCACTGAGTATACAAAACATTATGAACACCATGACATAGACTGACCAGGTGAAAGATCCCTTATTGACGTCACCTGTTAAATTCACTTCAATCAGTGTAGGTGAAGGGGAGGAGACAGGTTAAATAAGTATTTTTAAGCCTTGAGACAATTGAGACATGGGGTATGCCGTTCAGAGGGTGAATGGACATGACAAAAGACTTAAGTTCCTTTGAACAGGGTGCCAGGCACACCGGTTTGTGTCAATAACTGCAACGCTGCTGGGTTTTTCATGCTCAACAGTTTCCCATGTGTATCAAGAATGGTCCACCACCCGAAGGACATCCAGCCAACTTGACACAACTGTGGGAGGCATTGTACTCTACATGGGCCAGCATCCCTGTGGAACGCTTTCAACACCTTATAGAGTCCATGCCCCAACGAATTGAGGCTGTTCTGAGGGCAAAAGGGAGGTGGGGGGGACTCAATATTAGTAAGGTGTCCTTAAAGTTTTGTATACAGTGTGTAATGTATAGGTTTCCAAATGTAGGTTAAGGTTTATTTATGTTAGTGCATATCATCTGTGTTTATAGTACAGTACATTCTTGCTATTGCAGCTGTCATATCTCTCTACCCTGTGTGTGTACTCTGACGGAAGGTGCGTTGGTATTGTCTCCTTTTCTTCGCAGATGTGTTAGGGATACAAAACGGGACAGAAATGCTAAATGGAGAGGTCCATTATTTATTTTTTCACTAGGCTCCACATTTTTGCCTCTTGAGCTCCTCCCGTCACATGTCACCATGCATTTCCCCAACTGAGGCCAGAGATCTCTTGACCCCAGGTATTAAAGACCTAGTTAGCACAGATCAATAACCACACAGTGTTCTCCTGACAGGGAGGGGGGATACCTAGTGTTTAAATGCAGCAGAGATTTGAACATGTGGGGAGAAGCATCTCTAAGAGCGTCTAGAGGTCTTCATTATCAAAATCGATCAGTGTGCTCCCTCTGTTCACCTTTGACTGCTGGGGGTTGGTAGGGGCCAGGGTTGGTGCTGGCTCTGTGCAGGCGGCAGCACTCACGCTGACCCCATGCTGGGAGATGTCTTGTTTATCCCTCAAAACACTGAACATAAGTTACCCACTAACCACATCCCTATCAAACTTATTGGGAGAATTTGTTTTATGACCTTTGGTTTCTTTTGAATGTTTTCTACTTTGGTTAGGTTTCTTAAAAGTATACCTTTTAACTTATTATTGTATGATTCCAGTTGTACTGTGTATCAATTACATATTGTGACAGGACAGCATAGTGTTTGTTGCTTAGGACTGAAAAGTGCTCAACCTTTCCTGAATAAACATTTCATATTGACCTGAAAGCTAGCAAGTTATTTTTTTCATGAGTTGAAATGTAAATGATTTTCTGCAGTTACCTTAACGAATCTGTGTGAATCATAGCGGCTGCTTGCAATTTGACTAAGGCCTTTGTTTTGACTTTGGATTATGGCCCATAATAGGCGAGTCCATTTGAAAGATCATCTGTGTGTCCTCGCCAGCCTCTACCCGGCCCTACGCTGCTTCCCTTGACCCCCCAGGCGGGCCTAGCAGCCGCCTGTCCCTCTCTCTGTCATTAACTCAGACTCATGCTGCCCAATTAAGTGACTGATCTTTACTCAGTTTCTCATATTGATCTGCCAGAGGAGCTGCCTGTGGCAAATCTCCCTGGGGGTTGGGTGGAGATCATATGAAGTTAATGCCTCTAGGCCTCATAAGAATGGAATTACTAATGCCCAGTTAACCAAAATCAATGAGTTTCAGAGATCCCAATGCTCCACTTCAGATCTATTAGATGAGCTTGATAGATTGGTTTGAGGCTGGTTGGACAATTTTAATGGCTGATAGTTATGAGAGCAACTGGTAGGGATCAGTTCCATAAAATGTCTAATTAAGAACAGTACGCAGAGATATTAAGATATGCTGTTCAGGTTCTATGTCCTTAGTATTCAGTATTACTCAACATGTTTTATTCTATTTTTTATTCTAAAGCAGTTATTCAATGGTAAAGGAACAACACAGATACCCCTATAGCTCCTATTTATTATTTGTGTGTCATAGCTAGTGTCAGGGCTCACAGCGTGATCCTGGCACGTGATCCTGGGCTTAAGAAGAGCTACTGACCTGCCGCTCGCTATCCCTGTCTCCTATGGGTGAAAGGGCAGCCGGCCCCATCGATTTCCCCCAATGAAGAAGTCTTCAGCCCCTTACCCGCTTTCTTCTGGTCCCCATGCCCCAGTCCTGACTGGGCAGGCCTGAAGGCCACTATTGTGTTAGCGTGCCGATCGATCCAGTTGGTGTCCAAGGGGCCTCTCCTTTGAGATGCTCTCCCACTGTTAATTGACAACTACAAAGCTCCTGTCTTGATAGCCACTTGTCAATACAAATTTCCACTATTGATAAGTAATTAAAGAGAGAGGTGCTTTAGGGGGTGCTCCTCAGACTGCTGCTCTCAAACGGAAACATCTGTTAAATAGGAGACATTAACAAAAACACTTTTAGAATACAAAACCAGCCCCCCTCTGCCCTCTCCAGGCTCCCCTGTAGTTTTTTTTAAACCAATCTGAATATTATTAAAACAACATTCAGTGGATGGACAGGACGGAACACATTGGATAAACTGGTAGCTTTTTGTTCTTCAAACTGTTCCTACTCCAAAGTGTTTGATAGTGGGAGTATGAACTTGCTCTGTCTTGTTTCATTCATAACATTAGAATTGTAGCTTTTACCAAACAATCATTTCTTGTGATCTATTACACACACTTTTGCTGTCATTATTGCTTTCTCCTTGTGCAACATACCATGCAACAGGAAAATGTTTTCATGTTTTGTCCGTGATTATATTTTTCACCTTTCCAACAGTATTTTTATTTTACATATAGGCCGGATAATACGCTCACTGCAGTTAGACCTGCATGCGCCTAGCTGGTTGATGGCGAAACCATTGTGACGTGACTAACTAAGGATAACCTTTGTCTTTTAGTTCCAGTAATCCGTGCCTGTGTAAGTGGATCTACCTGGAAGAGGATAACTCCCTTAAGATCTTTTAAACACTACGGGAGGGACTGCAAGCCAGTAACTTATTTTTGCCTCTGTTCTCACAGTAATCCAGGTTATTTGCAGAAATGATATTCCCAACTGTGTTGAAAAGACATAGCATGTGAATCATAATGCCTGCTGATAGATCCAGTTTCAAATTGTGAATTTTGAATATCATTGGACATCCGTACTGTGTATTCTTCCAGTTCTATCACCTACTACTTAATGGATGGTGTCTGGAGTTTAAAACAAACAAAGCAATCAGCGAGGAGCCCTTTGGATGACTTGGAACAGTGGGAGAAATCAGTAAGGTCATCCCTTATTTAGAGTGGAACCCAGTTCTGTGGGGATGGGGAGGAGGTGTGCCTTTTCGAGGAGAAGGTTTCCAGGAGGGCAGTGGGTTGGGGTGGTGGCTATGGGGAGGGGGTTGCACACAACCAGAGTCTTTGTGTCTTTAATCCCCCCAGCCAACACAGCTTTGGCCAGGTTTCATCATGAAAGTGCCATGAAATAACTACTTTTTTTCCCCTTAGCAGTAAATCTCCCCTAATCCTGCGGGCTGAGGAGACAAAGGCCTCTGGGACCTAATCCTGGAGCTTTTAGTGAGGTTCCGGGGCTGGCCTACAGAGCCTCTTCTAAATGACTTATTTTTATCAGACACTAATATAGCTTGACAGCCAAGAACAGTGGGAAAAAAGCAAAGAAAACATATATCCACATATTTTAGGAATCTAAATGTATGAACAAGTACTGTACAAGTATGAACAAAAATGTTACCTTTTATGCCAAATGTTCAGTTCCTATTGGGCAAAACAACTACAAAAAATATAATGTATCCAACAAGTGTTGAACGAGTTTGTAGTCACAAGCTTGATAAAGTCATTATTCAAATGGGGAACTAGATACATGAAGTGCTTTCATTTCTAAACGTAAAACAAATATATTAAAATATACTCTCAAAATAAAAGGTATACTGTAACCTAATATTAAACATTTGATCTCAAATCCAAAATGCTGGAGTATAGAGCCAAATAAAAAAATGTAGCTTCACTGTACAAACACACATGGTGGTGAGTGTATACATTTCCAAAGAAAAAAGCATGGGATTGTGTGACCCCTGAGACTGACTGTGTGGGTCACTGATAGAATGCAGCAGACATTTGAACAGAAATGGAACCACCCAAGAGGTCTAAGAAATATATTCCCCACAATAACATCTGCTAATCACGTCTATGTGACCAGTAACATTTGATTTGATTTGACCTTAAGTCATGGTATTAGGCAATTAAATTCCTACAGAAATAGCGGAATCGAGGGCAAAAATTAAAACATCTTTATCGCCAGCCAGACTTTTGCCTTGAGTTTCAGAGTAACAGGGAAGAATGAACGTTTCAGTAACAAATGGAAGATGAGAACACAGAGGGCTGTTCAAAACATTGAGGTGGCTGGTTTTCGCTCCAGTTGTGGTAATGGCCCCTCCTCTCCTGACTGTATGGCTGGTGTACTTGGTGTGTTTTACCCTGACTCTGGGACACAACTGATACTCGTGGGAAGCATAATCTGTCACTGAATGCTTTGCCTTTCCACCCTTCGCACCTCCGCTAAGGCCTTAGTGGAATTTACATGTCTAAACCCTTCAGCCTAAAGCTAGAGCTGGGTTATTGGAGATGATCTTATTGGAGAGTGTTACAATTTGAAATGTGTCACAATGCACAGGTGTGCCAGGACTTTGGGGTGAGGAGAAATACATTTTGTTAGATGGACTGTGATATCCATACTAGTAATTGGGTTTTCATATTTTCATTCCACAAGATACAGATTTCATTCCACCATTAGTAACATTTGGATATCATATTTCTATTCCGATACACATTTAATTCCAACGTACTACTTTACATGACAATATATTGTACACACCACTGGCTTAGAGCATGATTTAGTCATGGACACTGAAGTTCTGAACGTTTCTCTGTGTGTGCAGTGCAGTAGTCTACTTTCACAAAGTGTAATGTCATGTTTACTACATTTGTGAAAAAACGTTGAGTTTAATTCAAGTGTTACTGAAAAACACACTCCACCTAACCTATTTGAAATTAGGAAAAACCATTTGCATGTTGTGTTTTATCATTATTTTCCTTATTTTGGTGGGATAATAGTTCTCTTTGAGGAGATCTTGAATCTGGCTCAGTTGAACCTTAGGAAATTGGTCTCAATGGCCAATGTCCAAATTGTATTTCACAGGCTGACAGTTTATGGGCAAAATATGTAGCCTGTTAGCAAAACAAACTGCAAAGAAAACCCCGTCCAAGTGGAGATTGACAAAGCAGGGAGTTTAGGAGAAAGGAGGCTGAGAACAGGGAACAATCAACGGGCTGTTATTTTAATCTGGCCTGCCACTGAGATTAGCAGACCACATTGTTTTAATTGTTTTAACAGGAGGGAATGAAACGCTCGTTTATTGAGGAGGGATCCTTTGCGTAAATCTCCCCAAATTCAATAGTTTAAAAAACTTGAGCCCTTGGACCCCCTCTTTTCCCTCATCCCACCTAATCCAGGGTAATACCTTTCTTTCTATTGGCTAATGGTTGATGGGGAGCTGGAGTAAACGGTTCTTTAAATAGTCGTGGGTGAGAATGGTCTTCAGATAATTAGATCCATGCCATGACAAAGGGTAGCGGCGTACAAGGATAAGGCCTGCATTTCAAACTATTGGACTGTATAGGTGGACTTCTAAAAGCTCACGAGAATAGGTTCATTTCTGCTGTTTTGTGTGCTTCTCAGGTAAAAGAAAAAATACTGCAGATGTTATACTTTTTTGTCTGATCTTTGTTTTGAAATGTGTTTTCTGGATGTTGGTAGCCTACTGAAGTAAAGTGGCAATGGTTTATGCGTAAAGAATAATAACTTTCAATTACTTTTAATGATCAAGAAAGTTGCGTATGTTTACCATTTGTTCTGTTATTATTTAAGTGAGTTTAGACTGTAGCCTAAATCCAAATTGCACAGTGCAAGCGTTCTACATAAATTGTACAGTAAGCTATAGGCTATATACTTTTTTCCCATTGTATGCCTAGTTAGTATGGTGTAAGGCCCATATAACTTAAACAGTTTTACCCTATCGATTTAGGTCCGCTATGAATGCCTTAAATTTCTGCGGAGGATCCGACAGCGTCAACGGAGTCTTTTTCGACCTACACCACCTGATGGCAGACCAGTACCCGGTGTATCCATCAGCCAATCCCTCCTCGGTTCACACGTTCTCTGTTGCTGAAAGACTTGCAGGTATTTAGAGTAGACTGTCATTTACTGTAATTTATGACTGTGTCTGTAATCGATGCATGCAATCAAACAAATGCAGGTGGCAAAAGTGTTCTAGTTATAATTTTAGGGCTACCGAGTAGCGCAGCGGTCTAAGGCACTGCAGCGCAGTGCTAGAGGCGTCACTACAGACACCCTGGTTCAAATCCATAGGGCTGCGCACAATTGGCCCAGCGTCGTCGAGGGTTTGGCCAGTGTAGGCCGTCATTGTAAATAAGAATGTGTTCTTGACTGACTTGCCTAGTTAAATATAGGTTGTATTTAAAAAATCAAAACATTTAAAATTAAATAATTTGCCATTCAAAAACATTGCAGCTGAACTGGTATTCTATTGTCAAAAGACCTGTTTCCCACCTGAAAAAGTTGTTGAAATTGATAATTGTCATGCTGGTATTTTCAGTGTAGCCTGATATCTCACATGCCCTCCGACTGTTTCACCACCTCTAATCTTGTTGTGGCTTGTCTTCTGTCCCCACAGAGTTGATACTGGAGGCCCGTTATGGGAATCAGCAGAAGCAGCGTCGGAGCCGCACAGCCTTCACTGTGTCTCAGTTACAGGCTCTAGAGAAAGCCTTCCAGCAGACCCAGTACCCTGATGTAGGTATGAGAGAGAGACTGGCTGTCTGCATCAATCTGCCTGAGGCTCGCATTCAGGTCAGTAAAGGTCGCTCCTCAAAGAGGACCAGCCTGTGTGCATGCTTTCATTCATAATATTTATTTGAACTGCTGCTTTTAGTAACTTTATTCTTGTGATATATATAACAGCTGTGGTGCTATTACCTTTTTAAACTTTTGATCAATATTACTGTTATAAACACGTCAACCCTTCACAAATAACAAAATAATATGCTCCTCCAGGTGTGGTTTAAGAACAGAAGAGCAAAGTTCCGTAAGGGACAGAGATGCTCCCCTCTTCCCAGAGAGCAAAGCCTGGAGGAACCATATCAAACCAAGGCAGGAGGGAAAGAGAGGAGTACCAAGGATTCAAAAACACAAAGTGAAATAGCTCCTCTCTGGGAAGTCAGTGGTGCTCCTACCATTTCTTGTCCTGGAGACTCCATTGTAACTCAGAACCACTCAAGATTACATTCTCCTCCCGTTTTTCCCTTTGTGGGTGGAGAGCGGTACCACCTTCCACATCATCAGGCTTTAGGGATGCTGTCAGCTGGCCTACATTTCACCCCCACATTCTGGCCCATTCTACAGCAACACAGCTCGACTATAGGAGTTGCCCCACTGGTTGGTAAAAACTGCAGCCTTTCCCTTCAGACTTCCTGTCCCAGTAAAGCTGTACCGATCCCCAACCTGGGTCTATAACTGCACTCCCAACAACAACAACTTCTCTTCAGTGTGTGTTGGCAAAAAGGGACTCAAAGGAGAGAATTGTACACTGCTGCACTGGTATCAACATGGACACAGATAAACTACTGATTTTATACTTTGACTCTGTACAACTTTGTGAGTACAATGAGCCTTTGCTAATTGTCCTGGTAGAGTGCATCTGACAAGTGAATATGTCTGTAGATAAGTTTGATTAAGAAACACTCAAAGGGGCTAGTATGTTGTGTTGTTGTGAGCATTCGGGATTGCAACCTGGAGTGGATTGGTACATGCTTCATTTGCATAAAGATGTTACTTTCAGTTTTTACTCACTTATCACAAGCACTTAGAAGAATAGAGAATTGTGATGTGGTTTGGGGCACTTTTCTTTTCACTTTTCAAATCGAATATCAATTTGTTCAAGACAATTTTCTGTAATGTCTCACAGTAGGAATCTTTATTCCTATCCTATGTTCATTTTATGGTTATACACAACAAAACCGTAATTCAACTGTATGTGAATTTAAAAAAATGTATTGTGAATAAAAAAATTTTTAATGTCTTTTTAGTTTACATTTGTTTATTCTGCAAATAGGCAGAATAATGCTGAAATAGCAGTGTTGCTTCCGTTCCTCTCCACGCCCCTACCTGGGCTCAAACCAGGGACCCTCTGCACACATCAACAACTGCGTCCCATGAAGCATTGTTACCCATCGCTCCACAAAAACCACAGCCCTTACAGAGCAAGAGAAACAACTACTTCAGTGACGTCAACTATTGAAACCCTATTAGCTCGCACCCTGCTAACTAGCAATCCATTTCACACCGGTCACACTAAGACGCATATATACACTGCTCAAAAAAATAAAGGGAACACTTAAACAACACAATGTAACTCCAAGTCAATCACACTTCTGTGAAATCAAACTGTCCACTTAGGAAGCAACACTGATTGACAATACATTTCACATGCTGTTGTGCAAATGGAATAGACAACAGGTGGAAATTATAGGCAATTAGCAAGACACCCCCAATAAAGGAGTGGTTCTGCAGGTGGTGACCACAGACCACTTTTCAGTTCCTATGCTTCCTGGGTGATGTTTGGTCACTTTTGAATGCTGGCGGTGCTTTCACTCTAGTGGTAGCATGAGACGGAGTCTACAACCCACACAAGTGGCTCAGGTAGTGCAGCTCATCCAGGATGGCACATCTATGGGAGCTGTGGCAAGAAGGTTTGCTGTGTCTGTCAGCGTAGTGTCCAGAGCATGGAGGCGCTACCAGGAGACAGGCCAGTACATCAGGAGACGTGGAGGAGGCCGTAGGAGGGCAACAACCCAGCAGCAGGACCGCTACCTCCGCCTTTGTGCAAGGAGGAGCAGGAGGAGCACTGCCAGAGCCCTGCAAAATGACCTCCAGCAGGCCACAAATGTGCATGTGTCTGCTCAAACGGTCAGAAACAGACTCCATGAGGGTGGAACCGACGTCCACAGGTGGGGGTTGTGCTTACAGCCCAACACCGTGCAGGACGTTTGGCATTTGCCAAAGAACACCAAGATTGGCAAATTCGCCACTGGCGCCCTGTGCTCTTCACAGATGAAAGCAGGTTCACACTGAGCACATGTGACAGAGTCTGGAGACGCCGTGGAGAACGTTCTGCTGCCTGCAACATCCTCCAGCATGACCGGTTTGGCGGTGGGCCAGTCATGGTGTGGGGTGGCATTTCTTTGGGGGGCCGCACAGCCCTCCATGTGCTCGCCAGAGGTAGCCTGACTGCCATTAGGTACCGAGATGAGATCCTCAGAACCCTTGTGAGACCATATGCTGGTGCGGTTGGCCCTGGGTTCCTCCTAATGCAAGACAGAGTGTGTCAGCAGTTCCTGCAAGAGGAAGGCATTGATGCTATGGACTGGCCATAGCATCAATGGCCCGCCCGTTCCCGAGACCTGAATCCAATTGAGCACATCTGGGACATCATGTCTCACTCCATCCACCACCAACCTTGTTCTGTTGCACCACAGACTGTCCAGGAGTTGGCGGATGCTTTAGTCCAGGTCTGGGAGGAGATCCCTCAGGAGACCATCCGCCACCTCATCAGGAGCATGCCCAGGCGTTGTAGGGAGGTCATACAGGCACGTGGAGGCCACACACACTACTGAGCCTCATTTTTACTTGTTTTAAGGACATTACATCAAAGTTGGATCAGCCTGTAGTGTGGTTTTCCACTTTAATTTTGAGTGTGACTCCAAATCCAGACCTCCATGGGTTGATAAATTTGATTTCCATTGATAATTTTTGTGTGATTTTGTTGTCAGCACATTCAACTATGTAAAGAAAAAAGTATTTAATAAGAATATTTCATTCATTCAGATCTAGGATGTGTTATGTTAGTGTTCCCTTTATTTTTTTGAGCAGTGTATATAAAAAAGTTTCAACAACATAGCTCAGGCAGCAGGATCTATTAATATGCAGATGATCCAGTTTTATACTCTGCTGGCCGCTCCCCGGATTTTGTGTTAAACTCTCTACAACAAAGCTTTCTTAGTGTCCAACAAGTTTTCTCTGCCTTAACCTTGTTCTGAACACCTCCAAAACAAAGGTCATGTGGTTTGGTAAGAAGAATGCCCCTCTCCCCACAGGTGTGATTACTACCTTTGAGGGTTTAGACCTTCAGGTAGTCACCTCATACAAGTACTTGGGAGGGTGGCTAGACGGTACACTGTCCTTCTCTCAGCACATATCAAAGCTGCAGGCGAAGGTTAAATCTAGACTTGGTTTCCTCTATTGTAATCGTTCCTCTTTCACCCCAGCTGCCAAACTAACCCTGATTCAGATGACCATCCTACCCATGCTAGATTACGGGGACCTAATTTATAGAACGGCAGGTAAGGGTGCTCTTGAGCGGGTAGATGTTCTTTACCATTCGAGCATCATATTTGCCACCAATGCTCCTTATAGGACACATCACTGCACTCTATATTCCTCTGTAAACGGGTCATCTCTGTATACCCGTCGCAAGAGTCACTGGTTGATTCTTATTTATAAAACCCTCTTAGGCCTCACTCCCACCTATCTGAGATATCTACTGCAGCCCTCATCCTCCACATACAACACCCGTTCTGCCAGTCACATTCTGTTAAAGGTCCCCAAAGCACACACATCCGTGGGTAGCTCCTCTTTTCAGTTCGCTGCAGCTAGCGACTGGAAAGAGCTGCAACAAACACTCAAACTGGACAGTTTTATCTCCATCTCTTCATACAAAGACTCAATCATGAACACTCTTACTGACAGTTGTGGCTGCTTCGTGTGATGTATTGTTGTCTCTACCTTCTTGCCCTTTGTGATGTTGACTGTGCCCAATAATGTTTGTACCATGTTTTGTGCTGCCATGTTTTTGTTGCTACCACGTTGTTATGTTGTGTTGCTACCATGCTGTGTTGTCATGTGTTGGTGCCTTGCTATGTTGTTGTCTTAGGTCTCTCTTTATGTAGTGTTATGGTGTCTCTCTTGTCGTGATGTGTGTTTTGTCCTATATTTATAGATTTTTTTGGTAGGACGTCATTGTAAATAAGAATTTGTTCTTAACTGAGTTGCCTAGTTAAAAAAGGTTAAATTTTTTTTTTTTTTGCATCTGCACTGTTCTTCAAATACATGTGTTTTTGTAAAATTGTTGTGCATAGAGTGGTATGATTTGTTTAACTTTGCAATGTTCGGTTTTTGTTTGGCATACATTTGAACCAGTTACACCTGTGGGAATTGGCCTATATGGATAGGGCTACATTTAAATGTGTCTTACAGAAGAAATATGGAAAGAATATGCATAACCATGGTAGCAATTGAAAGGGAACCATTTGGAAATTATGGGGAAATTATTAGACTAAAGGTGAGGACACAACACTTCACCTGACAAGACTGAATCGAAAACATTAGATTGTTGATTTTACATTTACTGTACTTTTCACAGCATTTGTTGATAACGAAATCTGAGAATACTCTGGATACATTAAGTATATGATCGGAATATTATTTGAAATTGTGGGGTAGGTGCAACATAAGACAAAACAATTCCAAGGGTTTGAGAGAAAGGTCAAACTGTTGTCTCCAAGTGGCCACACACCTCTCCAATATGTACACAGTTCCTAAGTAATTTCAATGCACTTCTATGACTCAAAGAAGAGTCTTCAACTATAAGGTGCTTTTTGAGCTCTCCTAGATGTGCAGTCGAGGAACTAGAGCAAGAACACTTGTAGTTGTTTTGTTTGGAACACAGCCCTGCATCCCCGCCATCAAACAATTATTGTTGTTGTTTATGCAATCCAAAAATGGTCCATTATAAATCGCAATCTGGGTCGGGTGGGCATAATGTGAAAGCTTGTTCTAATGTCAACATGATTAGCTAAATTACCAAATGCGATTTTACAGTGTTAGGCTTTCACAATGCAATTCAGGGAAGCAGATTGTAATTTTGGTGCGCATAGAATGGAGTCAAGGACTGCATTCAAATGCGGGGTCCGCAGCAAATTAGGGTAATTCTGTTCAGGACAACCCAGGGTATAACGCCATGTCATCTTGTAACTGTACATCAAACATAGTGATCATAAATGTTGACACAGTATATAGCATGAGTTTTATCATATGGGGTAAAGCAAACATTTTGACTATATTAGCCCACACAGCTACAAGGATGCACTTTCATGCTAGGTTTAGGACCTCATAATGAAGCTTAGAGACCCCAACTGATGTATAGAACAATCTTAAAATGATCTACTTTGGTTTAGATTCAAGCATCATGAAACCTCTAACACAATAAATTAATTTGACTTTGTGAAATAATTTTTTTGGGACCTAACCACTTTTTACATGTGGGTTCTTCCTTCATATCGCCAGACAGACCTGTGCTAATTAGCTATCAAGCGTGCACCGAACACCTGTGTGTAAAATGCTTGATCCAATAAGGTCGAGAGGCTCCGTAAGGAGGGTGTGACGCAATTGCGGAGGCCAAATCGAGCTACATACAGCAATGCCATGCGCCTCAAACAAACTTACTACCTTGACAATAAACATGGAGAACTTTGACAAAAAGACTATCAGAACAAGTTCATGAATACAATTGATCTTTATGATACCTCATGTAGGGATTTCTAAGACACAAAATTAATTTGAACTCCTGGAAAGAGATTGGGGAGATAGATTCGGTAAAGAGGTAATTGGAATGCAGACCATGGGGGATGGAAGGACACTGGATTGGTGCACATTCAACAAATCTGATCTAACAAAGTGGATATTTGTAAAATCCGTCATGATTGATGATTTGTAACAGGCCCACAACGTGGTTACTAAAATCCGATTAGGATATACAGTTGAAGTCAGAAGTTCACATACACCTTAGCCAAATACATTTAAACTTTTCACAATTCCTGACATTTAATCCTAGTAAAAATTCCCTGTTGTAGGTCAGTTAGGATCACCACTTTATTTTCAGAATGTTAAATGTCAGAATAATAGTAGATAGAACAATTTATATCAGCTTGTATTTATTTCATTACAATCCCAGTGGGTCAGACGTTTACATACACTCAATTAGTTTTTGGTAGCATTGCCTTTAAATTGTTTAACTTGGGTCAAACGTTTCAGGTAGGCTTCCACAAGCTTCCCACAATAAGTTAGGTGAATTTTGGCCCATTCCTCCTGACAAAGCTGGTGTAATTGAGTCAGGTTTGTAGGCCTCCTTGCTCGCACATGCTTTTTCAGTTCTGCCCACACATTTTCTATTCTATAGTTCTATTTTTGTTTCATCAGACCAGAGGACATTTCTTTGTCCCCATGTGCAGTTGCAAACCGTAGTCTGGCTTTTTGAAGGCGGTTTTGGAGCAGTGGCTTCTTCCTTGCTGAGCGGCCTTTCAGGTTATGTCAATATATGTCAATATTTACTGTGAATATAGATACTTTTGTACCTGTTTCCTCCAGCATCTTCACAAGGTCATTTGCTGTTGTTCTGGGATTGATTTGCACTTTTCGCACCAAAGTACGTTCATCTCTGGGAGACAGAACACGTCTCCTTCCTGAGCGGTATGATGGCTGCGTGGTCCCATGGTGTTTATACTTGCATACTATTGTTTGTACAGATGAACGTGGTACCTTCAGGTGTTTGGAAATTGCTCCCAATGATGAACCAGACCTGTGGAGGTCTACAATTTATTTTCTGAGGTTTTGGCTGATTTCTTTTGATTTTTCCTATGATGTCAAGCAAAGAGGCACTGAGTTTGAAGGTAGGCCTTGAAATACATCCACAGGTATACCTCCAATTGACTCAAATGATCAGAAGCTTCTAAAGCCATGACATCATTTTCTGGAATTTTCCAAGCTGTTTAAAGGCACAGTCAACTTAGTGTATGTAAACATCTGACCCACTAGAATTGTGATGCAGTGAATTATAAGTGAAATAATCTATCTGTAAACAATTGTTGGAAAAATTACTTGTGTCATGCACAAAGTAGATGTCCTAACCGACTTGCCAAAACTATAGTTTGTTAACAAGAAATGTGTGGAGCGGTTGAACAACGAGTTTTAATGACTCCAACCTAAGTGTATGTAAACTTCCGACTTCAACTGTATTTGGCTGTTTTTGCTGCATAACATTTCAAAGTTGTCACTTCCAGGTTCAGAAAAAGTGACTGCTAAATTTGAACTCCCACTCGTATAAACTGGTAGCATAGTTAGCATACAGAAATCGATGGTGGCAGTCAGTCGTTTTTAACTGTAATGCAGTTGATTGATCACTATGACATGAACATGAATTGGGGTTGACATCCATATAAAGCATTATACTCAGATATTTACCTGAACATAGTGTGAAATACAAATATAAACAATAGCTTAAATATAGACACATTTTGCTGTGGGGGGGCAATGGGGAGATTCGGGATGGAGATGCAGGTGGGAAAACTGTGCTGCCTTTTTATTTCATGCTATGTTGGCTGAACTCCTATATCAAGCACCGGGAAACGGACTCCAACATCTCAGAAGAAGTAAGGTCTTTTCGTTTAGCCAGTCGCTTGTAATTAGCTGGATGGCTATAGAAATTAGCCCTGAATCACTATGAGTGGTGCGGTGCAGACCAATTTATTGGAAGCATATGATAGCTCCCTGAAGCACAAGAAGTTTGAATGTTCGGACTTCTAAGGAGGCCGCATCTCTGTAAATGCTGTAAACCAATCCAGACATCAGATTGCCCATAAATCTGTTTTTAGATGACTGGGGAGGAGGTGTAGGTCGTCAACTGGAGGCACTAAACTGTGGTTTTCAAGAGCTAATGGTTTCCTAGAAACAAGGGCTACTCAATTTGCCCCACTCTCACCTACTTTTATGTCTAGTGGTAGTGGGTTATATAGAAAGCACCCTCAAGACACCAAAGTTAGACAAATAAATGCTGGTATACGTTACCAAATTACAGACCAGTATTTCACAAAATATCAACATTTGCATCTCCGTAAATTGTACGGCTGGAAACTGACCCAGCATCTACGCACGAATATTTCATGGTAGCTTGATCTGTACGGATTTAGTCATATTCTCCAAGCGAGGTGCGCTAGTTAACCAGCGCTGATGGGAGAGGAAGAAGGTGACGCTGAATTATCGAACGCTTACTTAGTTATCGGCTGGGGAGGCTTAAATCGAGACAACAACATCAAGCCCTAGCTAGCGAGGGGCGAAGATATTACATCTCATAAATACGTGAACATGTTGATGCATCCACTTTGAACATAAAGGCAGGTAAATATGTTCTTTGTTGATACTATACACGTTTAAATAGGGGTGCTTTTTCCCAGAAGGCATTTACCCGTATATTAACTAGCTAACTAGCTGCAAATGGATTTCGGTTGTGAAGATTAAGGAGTTGCCCGCTGATATATTTGGGAACTGAATACAAACGCAGTTTTTTTGTGGTGAAATGCACTTTCTTTTACGTACGGCTACAAGCCTCGTATAATGTTATCTAGCTATGTCTGCTAGCTATCTAACTATATTAGAAGGGTGTGTCTTGATTGATATGAAATGAAGGTTATGTAATTAATATTAGATGTTCTGCCTAGTTTTAGCTTGTTCTACTCGGCGCCATTAGCTTGCTTAGCTGTACGGGACTGATCAGTGTGTTTTGGGAGCAATCAGTAACGTTAAACGATGGTATTTTCAATTATTACCCGATGAGTATACTTAACTACAGTAGCTAACACTTTTCATAGTTTACAAATTGGTAACCTAGCGTAGAAAGACGACAAACTGTTGATAAGTCACTATCTCAGAGACTGTTGGCCACTTCCCAAATTACCTGCAGTGCTAGCAGCAGCTCAGCTGCGATACTAGTAGCTAGTTTGCAACTATAGCTAGTTTGCAAATCTGAAACGATTTGATACATTTTCCACGGTTGAAGCGACTCAGGTTTTCACTGTCACGAAGTGTTTACGGAGTTGACAAGTTGAAGAAGATTAAAACCACAGATTGGTCATAAGTATTGTCCTCTTCGTACAGGTAGCGGTTTTATAGGTAGCTAGCTGGATGCCTTTCCCACACAACTTGACAGCAGGTGCCGCCCATAGAACCGCTAGCACGAAGAGGACGAGAATGAGCTAAATTAGCGCGCTACAACAGTAGCTTGATGTGAGGCCTTCTTTAGCCAGTGCCAGTTGCCTTCGTCACAGAAGCTAGCTTTAGTTTGTCACTTTATGTTTACTTGTTAGCTAGCTAACTCATTACAGACGCTATCGTCTAGTTGGTCTATGTCACTGTTATCTAGCTAACGACTCAACTCTCTGGATATAAATTGAGAATAGCAGGTTAGGCCAGTAGCTAGCTAGTTAACAAGAAACATTGCGTAAAAATTCGTCTAGCAAACATGCCCAGCATTCATTGTCTATTTTCCTTGTCAAATGCCTACCAAAAGGGTTCAATGCAATGGTTCAATCACTATGTTGTCATTTGCAGCGATACTATTTTATTTATAGCTAGCTAGTATCTTTAGCTATATTGCTTGAAGGATAACTATATTGTAAACAAAGACAGTTGCTACTCATAACACCACACGTTGTTGGTAACTTGTCAGGTGAAAACTAATGTGACAATATAATATTTGGTAACTGTTTGGTCATAACAGAGTGGTATTTAGTGACTAGTCGTTGTAGTATAATGTTCTGTTTCTGTGGCTTTTCAATTTCTCCAAGTAGATTGGATAGAGACTCATCACCACTGACTCAAATAAAGTTATTTTTACTTTCAGATTGAAATTTGGTTTCCCAATTAAAACTAGCCACACTTGCTACCACACTCCAAACAAAACTCCCTCTTTTTTTTTAAATTATCTGTGATTACATGACTGAGATGGAAGAAGAATGTATTCTATTCAGTACTCTCTATTTCATAACTTGTGGTGGTGGATACAACTAAAGGGGCTTCCATTTCATTGATTGACCAGTGTTGTTACTGTAAGTAGACAATGATTGAACACTTGCTTATTGTTTCACTCTTTGCACAGGCAAAGAAACACACACATTCAGACATTTAGCCTATTCTACTCGTGTAAGTTAGCCTAGTTTATTCTACAACTACTGTAAGAAGCTTTCTGGGCATTGGGAAAGTTGTTTTACTTTCTTTTTCTTTACATCTAATACTTTTTCATAATTTGAATGATTAACATGGATATTATAGGTAAGCCATGTGGTTTCAGTTGAAGGCATTCAGTTGTACAACTGACTAGCTATCCCCCTTTCCCCCGTCTATTTCAATGCATCTCCTTTACTCTATGATGTGAATCAGTTTCCCAAGCTACATGGATTAGGAGAGGCATTTTGTCAGTCATTGATCAGTTTAAGTGGGTTGCCTGAGGAAAGCATAGCTGCCTGACAATATTGCTGGCATTACCTGCTCTCCACGAGTATCCACAACATCACAGGTCCCAAGGGGAGGAGAGGGAGGAAAGCTGGGCCTCAGGGTTATACAGAAACCTTAATGTATGCTATGAACTATTCAAATGCTACCACTGAATACTGATATGATGATGATGAACTTGTACAAAGCTTAGGTTATGTAGCACACTACAGTTGAATTTGTCCATTCAAAAAGCCCTATGAATCGGTCACGGTTGAGCCTTTACAGCTAATAGGCAAGGACCACATTTTGTCCAAAGCCATAGCCCTATAGTGTGTTTAGATGCAGGTTTTTCGGGCATTCAAAGATGGTACAACATGGAAAGATGTGGTGTTCTCATCTTAAAACTCCATCTAGTATGTGATGTTTCCACCCGTATTGATTGTTTTATTGAATTCACTGCATGTGCTACTCTGAAAATGGATCCCATTTCTACTTCAGGCTGGAAATGTATGAAAGATGAGTAGCCTACTAACCTTTATAAGATCTTATCTCAGACTTGTTTGGAGATGTCATGCAGATTTCTCCAGTCTTTCAGGCTTATCATAAAAAAATACATGTAATTGATAACTGATCACTGCAAATGTGTTTTCAAAAGTATTTGCCCAGATGTTCTGTAATGGATTCAGTTACACCTAATGGCTAATTTAGTGTGTGTTTGCATGTCTTTCAGATATCCAACTAAACCGAACAGGACTACTGCAGTACCTCATCATTGTTGACACTGTCTCCACCATTGCCTCTTCTGCCGTGGCACTGGAACATGAAGAATGTCTGCTGTATTACCAAAGACTGACCAGAAGAAAGCAATGACGGGCTTTGGGGGAAGTTGCCAAGCTGCGTTGTGGATCCAGTAGCTGGGATTCAGAGTGCTTGTTGTGTATGAGTGTGTGTTTGTGTGTGTGTGGGTGCATGCTAGCACAACCTGTCCCCTTCAGGCAGGGACATGCTACTCTGATATTGGAGTTGGAGAAGAAAGGAGTTGACCTCCATAAACGAGGAGAAGAAAGAAGAGAAGAGCGTATGCAGTACAACATTGCCAGATATAAATACTGTGTGTTTTGGCTGCAGTTTAACCCAGTGGAAGTGGCTTTTAATACACTGCACATTTCTATAAAACACCTTTCCTCTGTCTTTGTATCGCCTCCCTCCCCCCTAAGAGTCCTTGTTGTTTTGGCGCCTCTGTGATTTGCATGGCCGGGGAGTAATCGTGGAGAGGCCAGGGTATCACAAGCTTATGGATTTTGACAAGAAGGTGGGTAAGGGAGAGACGGAGGAAGGGAAAAATATGTCTAAGGCAGCTGGCAGCAGGACTGTCCGGGGTACAGGGACCAACTCTGGGGTTCTTATGGTTGGCCCAAACTTCCGCGTTGGAAAAAAAATCGGCTGTGGCAATTTTGGAGAGCTGCGGCTGGGGAAGAACCTCTACACCAACGAATATGTGGCCATCAAATTGGTAAGGCCAACATGCTTGACTAAACAGCATGGCTGTGATATGTTTCTGTTTGGATGCACTCCTACATTAATCATCCTCACCACTATTCTTTGTAAATTATACTGTAGGTCTATATTTTGCCACCCTCTCCCATCTAACATTTCTCTTCACTACAACAACTAGTGCAGTTTGCCATTGGTTTTCTGCTTTGTGACAAATGTTTTAGTATTACTGTAGTTTGGCCAAGGTAACTAAATCCAGTTTCCTAATAGCAGCAGAACACCCCATCCCTGATGACTTGGTGACCTTTTAAGAGACAGGAAACATTTGAGTGCTGACAATGTTTCTTCCCCCAACAGGCAAATATTTACATATCTGTAGCTTGGTCCCATGCACAGTTAATGAGT
Source organism: Salvelinus alpinus (assembly GCF_045679555.1). Classification (NCBI taxonomy): domain Eukaryota; kingdom Metazoa; phylum Chordata; class Actinopteri; order Salmoniformes; family Salmonidae; genus Salvelinus; species Salvelinus alpinus. The sequence goes on from NC_092091.1 coordinate 23,609,892, forward strand.
CAACCATGCACAGTTTGTATTATATTAAAGAGAAGGAAGAAGAATCAACTGCCCAGGTCATGATATACTGTACACGTCATGACCGGGGAAGTTGATTCTTCTTCCTTCTCTTTAATATAATACAAACTGAGCCACTAGATCTCCTTCAGGGAGCTTCCAGAGTTGTTGCACAATATCACTATGAGAACAAGTCAACTACAGTACCATCCATCTCAAGGTGATGTGTACATATACGCACAAACACACAGCAGAGCTCTTGCCTTTTTAGCTCAAAAGTGAAATAGAAACTCAAGAGGTTGCAAGTCAAGATTTTAGTTCTGAAGCACGCAGAGGGTTGGTCTGGGAAACCACATGAAACGGCAAGGCTTGTTTATTTTCAGATTGGTGAAGGGAGGCCCAGACAGAAACTGAGCTTCCTCTGCAACATACTTAAGTTTCTGTTTTCATCCTCCAGTCATGTGTCAGTCCTACACAGAGGATCAGTGTAAGCTTGAATGTCACCATAAACACTGGTATCTGTGTTTTATTGGGGTCATTTGAAGTTGCCAATTAGAATTCTCCTGGAAAAAGGCCTTGGTGTAACTCTGCACCCTATGAGAGAAGGTTGTCCTAGATAGTGTCTGAAATCTGCACTCGAGTGTGGGCTTGACGTCACTACCTACACAGCCACACTGGACAATGTATGATTATCTTTACATTGGATCTCCCGGGGAGGTCATGATCTCTGACTAGGCACATTGACGGGTTTGCTAACCTCATTGAAAGCAGAGGTTAGCGCTGAAATTTAATCTCTACTCCTGAAGTCCTCTGTTATGCTGTTTCTCTGTCTGTGAGGCATCCCATCATTTTTTTTTTTGGGGGGGGGGGGGGTATTCTGTATAATGTACAGCCATATCCAGCTCTTGGATTATTTCTGTAACATCACTGGATCTTTTGGCCCTGTTGCTCCTGGAGTATATTTTAAATGAACCAAAGAATCTGTTTCAATTGTAGTAGTTACCAGCTGACTACTCCCTCAACTCTCATAGTTAGGGCAATGGCATGGTGCCCTGTCGATTTGATCTCATCAGCTAGCAAGCGACCTGGACCTGTTCAGCCAGGCAACACTTAAAGGCCTTACTGGGCATCTTAATTAACTAGGACTGACACAATTACCATGTAACGGTGTTAGTGACAGTTCTGGATGAAGACCGGCATGAACATTTAATAACCGTACATTTATTTTAATTTTTTCTTCTGTGGAACGAATAGCTAACAGAAGACGGGACGGCCGGGCATTTGTGCAGTTGAATCCATTTCTGCAATTAACATGGACTCTAAAGAACAGGATAACTTTATTGCCCCTTGCTAAAACAAGCAAGGTCTTGTAGCAAACAATGAATAGAATGGGCTTGGGACCTTTAAACCCATTTTCTCACATCAGATGGCACGCGGCTGTCTTTACTGATCTTTCTGATAGTACTCATGGGATAGCTAAAAATGCGTTTGGCTACAATATGCTGTCCTAACATTTGAAAATGTTACCAAGGTAACATCGTCCACTGAACCTCCTTTCATCCTCAAAACATGCGAGTTAAATCTTACCATAAACAATAAAACTGTAATATTGATGTTTTTTTTTCATGAGCAATTCTTCACTACCTAATTCTACATATAGCTAAGTTGTTTTGTGGTGGTAGAATGAGAATCAGTATTTATGAATTTTGAAATGTGCACGAAAAGTAGCTAGTTAGTGTCTGCCTGCTGGCTGAGCCAATTAATCCATATGAAACGCAAGGCAGGGATGCTAACATCGACTGTTCACACATTCAATGCTGAATACTCCCTCTAACTAGCTAGTGTAGTAAAGTTCTAGCTAATGCACAAATGAGTTTTCATTAGTGATGGGGGGTCGATAGTTACATATCGGGATATTATTTGATTATGCATCGTTTTGACTATCGCAATGTTTTTGCGCTAGTTGGCTGTACCTGCACCCAAAACTCCAGTATTTTTCCATCATAGCTTTTTCTCCATCTCCTTTTTAAATAGGGAGCCAATTTGCTTTCAGCACATTTATTTCCATGACTGATCAAAGCCATGAGAAAACAAGTTATCTCCTGTCCCTCTGCAGCAGACATATGGTGAGCAATATGTTTGGAATAAAGAATCGCAATAAAATCACATGATCGTATCGCCACCAAAGTATTGTGTTAATATCGTGTCGAGGTCCCTGGAAATTCCCAGCCCTTGTTTTCTTATCTTTTCTGCCTTTATTAGTGTGCAGATTTCTAGCATTACAGCACTGCTCTTTGCGCCATCGGGTTGGCCAAATGTTACAAAGTAGTGAGGCACAGTGCCAGCAGTCAGTCAGATACATGCCGATTTCTGAGTACAGTCCCCTAACTTTGGCGCCGTACAACTTAATCAACAAACTGGTAGCTAGCTAGCATATGGCCATTCAAACAAGCTTGCACTAGGCTGCTAGCTGTTGCAAGTTTGCTCAGCTGATCAAGCATGGTTTGCTTTAGTAGCCAATGCGTCATAGCTACCGAGAGAGGAGTGATTTTCTGAATTTGGAACTAGTTTTAGGCGGATGAGCAAAATCTACATTTTTAGAGATGTTCCATGTTCTACAAGACAGATCGGTTGAGGGATGAGTGTTGCATAGGAGTGACGCCATCTGAAGTGAGACAACCCTGGTAATTTGACTGGTAAACTCGTGGGTACACTCGCAATGGCTGCCTGGTATTGTGATGCAATAATTTCCATGGTAATGTAGAATGTTCATTCAAATGACGTTAGAATGTATTTTTTTTGTAATGTCAGTTGAATCAACATTTCAAAGCAGATACTGATAAGTACACTTCCTGCTTTTACTCCCTGCTTTGCTCCTAGATCGAAAAATATACAGGTTAAGAAAACGTCACAAATCTGGGACCAGCATAGTCCCATTGTTGTGAAGAGTTATGGGATATTAGAATCCCTTGTTTTAAACTTTGTCATCTTCAACATAGCTTTGTTACTTTGAGTACACTTGCAATGGCCGCCAGTCCATCCATTATACCATCATTGACTTGAATGGGGATGCCCGTTCTTTTCATTCTATTTCTATGGCAGCACATGCGTTCAGGAGCAGAGTAAAGCAGAAAATGTTTGAAATAATTATTTTTACTATTCGAACGGTTGGTTATTAAGCAGACCACGGTCATTTGGCTGACCACTTAGTCATCCAAAATTCCATGCCCGTCCCAATGCCGCACTGGTGTGATTTAGGACTTTTAAACCCTTTTAAACATTACGTGAGCTACTAACTTCTGGGATGTACCATTTTGAATTAATCTATTTCTACCTTGTCGGTTGGTACCAATGTGATTAACAGGGACTGAGCTAGAGCTATGTTTGTGAGACAAGGGCGGATCCCGAAGGGGCCCGGGGCCAGGAGCTGCAAACAATCAAACAGCAAACAGTTAAATAAAGGTGAAAATAAAAGATACTTTAGTGTATGTGGACACCCCTTCAAATTAGTGGATTCAGTGACTTTCAACGTGGTACCATCATAGGATGCCACCTTTCCAACAAGTCAGTTTGTCAAATTTCTGCTCTGCTAAAGCTTCCCCGGTCAACTGTAAGTGCTGTTATTGTGAAGTGGAAAGGTCTAGGATCAACAATGGCTCGGCCACACAAGCTTACAGAATGGGACCGCCGAGTGCTGAGGCGTGTAATAATCGTTTCATTGGTTGCAACACTCACTACCAAGTTCCAAACAGCCTCTGGAAGCAACGTCAGCATAAGAACTGTTCATCAGGAGCGTCATGAAATGGGTTTCCATGGCCGAGCAGCCGCACACAAGCCTAAGATCACCATGCCCAATGCCAAGTGTCAGCTGGAGTGGTGTAAAGCTCGCCGCCATTGGACTCTGGAGCAGTAGCGCTTCACCATCTGGTAGTCCGACGAACAAATCTGGGTTTGGCGGATGCCAGGAGAACGCTACCTGCCTCAATTCTTAGTGCCAATTAAAGTTTGGATGAGGAATAATGGTCTGAGGCTGTTTTTCATGGTCCAGTGAAGGGAATCTAACGCTACAGCATACAATGACGTGCTTCCAACTTTGTGGAAACATTTTTGGGGAAGGCCCTTTCCTGTTTCAGCATGACAATACCCCTTTGTACAAAGTGAGGTCCATACAGAAATGGTTTGTTGAGATCAGTGTGGAAGAACTTGACTGGCCTGCACAGAGCCCTGACCTCAACACCATCAAACACCTTTGGGATGAATTGGAACGCCAACTGCGAGCCAGGCCTAATCGCCCAACATCAGTGCCCGACCTCATTAATGCTCTTGTGGCTGAGTGGATGCAAATCCCCGCAGCAATGTTCCAACATCTAGTGGAAAGCCTTCGTGGAAGAGTGGGGGCTGTTGTAGCAGCAAAGGGGTACCTACTCGAAAAGCAGGTGTCCACATAGTGTATCTTTGAAATGCTGAGACTCCCACGAGCATGTGTATTATGTTTTGCTTTATGACGCTCACAAGCTACACCAGTGGTTAGAAGGTAAGGGGTTCTACATAGAAGAGAATAGAGAATCCCAGGACAGTGTCTATAATACTGTAATAAGCTCACATAGTTGCTGTCAAACTCCACACAGTTGTCACTGACTAGTTGGATATTAATTTCCCACTAAGCAAGCAATTTATGTACTTACAGAATTCATCTAAATGAATTTATCAGGTTTTTGCTTTGGCGGACCTTTTATTATTTGTCAATAAGACTCATGAATGCAACTGTTTTATTTCATATTGTTTCTACTAGTAGCCCTGGTTGTCCTGAAAAGAAAATGGTAAAACACTTAATTGTGAGGCTAAATATAAGGGCTGGACATGCAGATCAATGAAAAGCTGATTTTTGCTGGGGTCTCGGGACTGATTGGGTTAACACTGCCAGGAATATGTTTTCTCCTGTGAAATGTAGACTTTTATGTGCTGCTGGTTTGACTTGTGTCTTCTCCTCTGAGGCCCTGACCTCAGTTTGGGCATGAGTGGCGAGTGCTGCTTTAACTCTGCTGGCTGACCTCCAGTCTAGTGCAGCTGCCCACAGGTTTGTGCCTTCACCTCCCTGGGCACTCACTCAGGCAGGCCCTGGATACCCAGTGAACATTGCAGCCCAGTCTAATATGGTTCCTGTGTTGTCAGGATTAATTCGCCTCTGTTCATTATGGACTGACAAGTGTCTTGTGTATTTTCTCTGCCTCGTACCAAGTTGCACGAGCAGGGTGCGTGCTATTGGGCGACGCCTGCACCTGGGACAAAGGTGAAGGCCAGTGTCACCCTTCCCAGACTTGTGAGAACAGAAAAAAACGTATTAGTCACAGCTCTCTGTCAGAGTATCTGGAACTGCACTGCACGTTCATGGACAGAAGGAAAAAAAGCAGAGCGAAAAATTGTTGAGCACTGAAAGGTCGTTTTTGTTAGCCAGCCTTGTCCACGCACAGTGGTCTAGTCTTTGGTTCAGCTGTGCGCTCTCTCACACTAACAAACCCCTCAGTGATGGAAGCAGGAGCCCACTCCTGCAATTACACTGCAGGCTTACACACTGGGGGGGGGGCTTTACGATAATGGCAGCTCATAATTCCCATTCAAGCCATTTACTTGAAATATAGCCATACCATTTTTCCTCTGCTCTCCTGTGGACTAGGGACCTGGCAGTCAAGGTCATCAATGCACTGGTGCCCCCTCAATAACCCTGCCATGGATGTAGAGATGAGGGACCCCTGCTCCCCGTCACGCACACACACTCATGCTTAGGGCGAGGACAGTAAATTGAAATCGGCCTCTGCCCTTCTATAAGGAGGGGTAGTTGGTCTTTCATTTCTCTCCGTCATGTACAGTAATTTATTGACAGCTGGAGGTACGGTGGATGGTGGTTGTTAAACGTACCACATATGAGGCTTACACAGCATTGTGTTCTACTACACAGCATTGTGCAGTGGGGGAAAAGTACTCAATTGTCGTAATTTTTTATGAATTTATTTGCAAATTATGGTGGAAAATTAAGTATTTGTTCAATAACAAAAGTTATCTCAATACTTTGTTATATACCCTTTGTTGGCAATGACAGAGGTCAAATGTTTTCTGTAAGTCTTCACAAGGTTTTCACACACTGTTGCTGGTATTTTGGCCCATTCCTCCATGCAGATCTCCTCTAGAGCAGTGATGTTTTGGGGCTGTTGCTGGGCAACACGGACTTTCAACTCCCTCCAAAGATTTTCTATGGGGTTGAGATCTGGAGACTGGCTAGGCCACTCCAGGACCTTGAAATGCTTCTTACGAAGCCACTCCTTCGTTGCCCGGGCGGTGTGTTTGGGATCATTGTCATGCTGAAAGACCCAGCCACGTTTCATCTTCAATGCCCTTGCTGATGGTAGGCTTTGTTACTTTGGTCCCAGCTCTCTGCAGGTCATTCACTAGGTCCCCCCGTGTGGTTCTGGGATTTTTGCTCACCGTTCTTGTGATCATTTTGACCCCACGGGGTGAGATCTTGCGTGGAGCCCCAGATCGAGGGAGATTATCAGTGGTCTTGTATGTCTTCCATTTCCTAATAATTGCTCCCACAGTTGATTTCTTCAAACCAAGCTGCTTACCTATTGCAGATTCAGTCTTCCCAGCCTGGTGCAGGTCTACAATTTTGTTTCTGGTGTCCTTTGACAGCTCTTTGGTCTTGGCCATAGTGGAGTTTGGAGTGTGACTGTTTGAGGTTGTGGACAGGTGTTTTTTATACTGATAACAAGTTCAAACAGGTGCCATTAATACAGGTAACGAGTGGAGGACAGAGGAGCCTCTTAAAGAAGAAGTTACAGGTCTGTGAGAGCCAGAAATCTTGCTTGTTTGTAGGTGACCAAATACTTATTTTCCACCATAATTTGCAAATAAATTCATAAAAAATCCTACAATGTGATTTTTCTGGATTTTCTTTCCTCATTTTGTCTGTCATAGTTGAAGTGTACCTATGATGAAAAATTACAGGCCTCTCTCATCTTTTTAAGTGGGAGAACTTGCACAATTGGTGGCTGACTAAATACTTTTTTGCCCCACTGTTAGTGTGTGACTTGGACCATTTTCCTGTCAAAATGCAATGAGTACTTTCGGGTGTCAGGGAAAATGTATGGAGTAAAAAATATATTTTCTTTAGGAATGTAGTAGAGTAAAAGCAAAAGTTGTCAAAGATATAAATAGTAAAGTACAGATACCTCCCAAAAACGACTTAAGTAGTACTTAAAAGTATTTTTACTCAAGTACTTTACACCACTGGCATTGTGTTCTACTACTAGTGGGCTGGACCTGCTGTTGACTGATGGACAGCTTCTGCTTTCACTAGCAATAACTAGGGATGTAATCATTCACTGATACGAATTGGTCCCCGGTTCAAATGTTTAAGACATGAGTTCATCGGTCCATGGGACCCCAACTCAATCCAAATGTAGCATGCATCGGTCAGGAAATAGATTTAAACTTTACGAATTGCCGGTTCACTAATATTTGTTGCTCAAATTACTTTCTTTCTACCTTCTGAAAATACCTAATATTAACTGATTCCTCTACTTCAGTGTCGAACTAAGCATGCAATTGTGTTGACAGTCATTGATCTACAAGTCATTTAGCCTAGTCAAACTGCACACTGACCAACGAGAGGTAGGCCTATTCCTGATCTTGCACATCTGCCTGTCACCTTCAGCATTCAAATACTCAAAAGGCTTTATTAGTTGAGTGACCACCAATATAATTTGTAAGGTGATTTTGATCAAATGCACTGTTAAATTGTTTTACCGGAATAAAAGTAGCCTAAACTACCACCGGAGGCACAACTCTCATCTGGCTAGACATGCTGATCATGGCTTACATTCAATTTTATTTTGATTGTTCAGGTTCACCATCAGTGACAGTTTTGGTAGTTTTGCTTAACTTTACAGGATAAAGTAGATAATTTCATAACGAGGACAGCGGGAGAAGAAGAGAAGCTCACTCCCAAGTCAGTCAACTTCCAGACAGTCTATACCATTAAATTATGAGATTGGATGAAATCCAAAGTTTTGCTATATATTCAAGTTCAAGTTTTGTCACGTGTACAAGTACAGTGAAATTCATTTTTTGCAAGCCCTCCCAACAATGCAGTAATCAATGCACTCGGTCAGAGCTAATTTTAAAAATAAATATTGATATTATTAGCTCTAACACTTTTCATCTGCAAAAATGACAAACAGATTATTTTCCTTTATGGCTCAGCTCAGGTGCCTACATACAGAGAGCTCCAAAAGTATAGGGGTAGTGACATTTTTTGTTTTGGCTCTGTACCCCCAGCACTTTGGATTTGAAATGATACAATGACTATGAGGTTAAAGTGCAGATGGTCGGCTTTAATTTGAGGGTATTTTAATCCATTTCAGGTGAACAGTTTTTAGAAATTACAGCATTTGTACATAGTCTCCCCATTTTAGGGGACCAAAAGTATTGGGACAAATTCACTTGTTTTAAAGTAGTAAAAGTGTAGTATTTGATCCCCTTTTCCTACTGTAGCATGCAATGATTACATCAAGCTTGTGACTCTACAAATTTGTTGGATGCATTTGCTGTTTGTTTTTGGTTGTTTCAGATTATTTTGTGCCCAATTTGAAATGAATGGTAAACAGTGTATCCAACAAATGTGTAGAGTCACAAGCTTGATGTTGTCATTGCGTGCTATGAATATAGGACCAAAAATACATAAGTGAATTTGTCCTAATACTTTTGGTCCCCAGAAATGTGGGGGACTATGTACAAAAAGTCTTGTAATTTCGGAATAGTTCACCCAAAATGGATGGAAATACCCTCTATCATTTCAACTTCAAAGTGCTGGGGTACAGAGCCAAAACATCAACAATGTCACTGTTCCAATACTTTTGGAGCTCACTGTACTACACCATAGACGTATACATCATTTACACACACACGTCTCGCAAACAGAAGTCCGCTCCGAGAGCCCAGCTCATGAGCTCCATCACTAGCAGATTTTTTGAATTTAGAATGGGAAATGAATTTTAATGCAACAAATGTTAGTGCATCGAACCGAATCGCACAGACTCTTTCGTCTAATCCAACCAAATCACACTGAATCGCTTCAAACTAAAGCGTATTGTTCCTGTATCCTATCGTAGCCCATGTATTGAATTGTCTTCAAAGGGAAAGATGCACATCCCCTAGCAATAACTCACTGCTGTTGGAGAGTGTTACAGTTCTGGGATCTTAATTTGATCACCCTGTTGCAGGAGAACTTTCCTTCAATTCAGGACATTTGAGGTTTAAAAAGGCTTCTGAAGTTTTGTAATTACATTTTACTTGATTTTACCTTATGAAAATGTGTCAAACCCTACAAAAATTTCAATTTATTATCCACATATTCACATTTCCTGTTGCAGGATTATATTCCTGCTGTAGCAAACTGGCTAAAATGTAAGATCCTACATCTGTAAGTGAAATACACTTCCATGGAGACTCTATACAAGTCCCCACTGCTGAATGACGGATATTGGAATGACCTTGTAGTGCTCATTAATACTTAGTGGATAGGATATGTAGCTATGTGAAAACAGATAGTAGTGTGACACAGAGGACATGCTGTGGCATGTGAAGAGACAGAATTGTGGTCAACCATATCATGGAAACCAGAGTTGCAGTATCCTATTCCACATTTTACTGTATCATTCCCTTTGCAGCTTGTGGTGGTGGTTGAAGTGTGTTAAAGTACAATCGCTTGATCAGCATGCCAATTCTGTGATGTAAAAAGTCTGCTGTTCGTGTACAGGCTACTGGCTTAATTAACCAATGCCCATCTTGTACATCAAGCTGTTGTTCTAGAAAGTAGTGACGCACCGATATGACATTTTTGGCCAATAACCTTATCCGATATTTTCCTTTCCAAAAAAAACCCTGATACCGATATGCGGCCTTTTAAGCATTCTAGTACAGTTAAATAGTTAACACACACACATGGATGCAGCATCTCAGTGCAAGAGGCGTCACTACAGTCCCTGGTTCAAACCCAGGCTGTATCACATCTGGCTGTGATTGGGAGTCCCAAGGGCGGCGCACAATTGGCCCAGCGTCGTCCGGGGTATGCCGTCATTGTAAATAAGAATTTGTTCTTAATTGACTTGCCTAGTTAAATAAAGGTTACACACACGCCGACCAAAAAGTTATTTTGTTGGCATTTACGTATGTCCCCATGACCAGTAAAACATAAGCGAAACCTATTTCTTTCACTTACTTGCTGTGCTGTTTCGTTGTTCATTTGTTCAGTCGTTTCATTCTCAACCAGGATTTCTTATGGAACGCAGTTTGGGTCTTTGCGTGTCAAATAACACTATTTGATGTGTCAAATAACACTATTTGACGTGTCAAATAAGCTTGTTGACCAATCAGGACTTGAATATGACTGCACGTCACATAGTTTAACACGTTCATACATTCTTTACGTAGTTATTACACATTGATTACACTATCACTCGTATTTGATGTGTCATAATGATTCATCGATACGTATGCTATGATGCTGGTAAAGTTGTCTCGCGCACCTACAGTGCTGGTCATAGGATTCCTAAAACATTGCTAAGAATAATGAAAATGACTGCAGTTTCTACTGGTCATTGTTTTCAGGCTGGTTGTATTGGTGCTAGCTAGGTACCAAGCTAAAGCTAGCTAGCTACCCAAAAAGTTGCGGTTTAACAAATAATGCTTTATTACCAACACGGTATTGTAAACACATCATTCGTGGCCGGTGTTTGCTTTTTTTGTACAGCTTTGACAGTGCTACTGATAGTAGTGGTGGCGCTTGGCTTGCACATGCAAATTCAGAACACACAACATTCTATAATAGAACTGTTATTTGACGGGTCAAATAGTGTTGTTGGACGTATCTTTTATGACATGCAAAGACCCAAACGGCATTCCATAGTATGTCATGAAGCTAATAGCAGTGACGCTATTACTGTGTAACTTCGGTAGGGCAACGTGTACCGGTGCTCGAACCAGTTGGTGAAAGCCGACATCACCCATGACAGAGAACAGTTGATTGTCAAGGGCAATGAATTCCATTGTCTTGGCGTTAATGTATTTCATCTGAGTTGTCTCGCTGAAATGTTCTTACTCTTTCAAATGACGACTCGACATGTTGACTACTCGAGCCACACAGCAGACATTGTGGGCTAGGTTAGGAATGCTGTGTTGCACTTGTAGCGGAACATTTTACGTGGCGTCATTATGTCCTGTACCTACGTTATATAGGTATGCATGTCAGCTTTGACATCGGTTTTGCACATCGGCGTTAAACTAGACATCGGGCCGATACCGATGTTGGCATTTTAAGCTAATATTGTCCGATTCCGATATGTTCACCAATATATTGTGCATCCCTACTAGAAAGTATTTATTATGAACTATAAAACCCAGTGCTGTGATGTGGGGAGAGAGCTGTGTAGTAGCAGGGGAACTGGGTGCAGCAGTAGTAGTTGTCCCATTAGCTATGGAGGTCCACTCCTCTATCTCATGTCAGAGCGGAGCTGCCTGAGTAACTGGTAACAGTGTTCTGTGTCTCATCAGCTGTCGCAGACATGTTTGAAGTGCTGCTATCACGTGGGGGCAGCTGCTGGCTCCATCTGGGGCCTGAAACCTGATCTGAAACAGGAGAAGGGCTGGTCACAGGCCAGCTGTTGCTCTCTTGCCTCTTCCACACCTCTGGCCATAAAGGCTGATGGACCCGCCCCTTGCACCCTGTTTACTATTTTAGCGTCACTCATTTCCTTATGCAGGTTTGTCCAAAGTGACGATAGCTGGGCTTCTGCACTGTTTGACTGTTCACTCTGCTCTCTGAATGAGATAAATCTCATATTCCCATTTGTATGGTTTAATATTTAACTGTAGGTTATAATCAGGGATGCCCATTTCTCTGAACTCTGCACTACTTACAGAGCCAGCACAGGGACTTTTTCTGACATTGAAGTCCTTTTCTGACAAACACTAACTAGACCCCTAGTTAGTGTTTGTCAGAACACTAACTGGGGGTGGTGAGCTTCCATTTAACTATGTAAAGCGCTTTGGGTGTCTAGAGAAGCGCTATATAAGTCAAATTAATTTATGATTATATATTTTTAAATATAATCTTTGAGGACAAACAGTCACCAAAATAAAAGCTAGACAGTCAGGGTGAATTGAAAATTCCCAAAACAATGAATTTAGCAGTATTGACTGTTCGAGCAGAATAACAACATTAGCCATGTCAAAATGCATGGCATTGCAGTAAATTAGCTTTAAAACGGCAACATTTTCTCTCTGCTTCATGGCAGAATAAGTAGAATCGCTGGAAATTTTCTTTAAACTCTCAAATTTCTCTCCGCTCCATAGAGAAATGCTAAGACTTCTCTTCACAGCCAAGATGGGGGAGGCCTCTAAAATGTCGTCCCAAATACAGCTGCGCCAACAAGCCGGCCACGCCCACAACCTAAGCCCCTTTTTGATCCAGAAATAAACTCTGCAGCAGTGCCTGATTGACAGCCAAGATGAGAATACACAGTTGTGTATTTGTCTCCCATGTCTTACATGATGACTGTTTCAGTAATATGCTCTATTACGCTGATGTTCTTCCCGTAGAGGGGTCAAGGGGCAATCTCCTGGGAGCTGTGGCAATATTGTCCTTTGTGCCCAGGAAGGCGTGTCGTTTGGCAGGGCAGTACAGGCCTCGTCTGATCTCTCTCTCTCTCTCTGTCTCAGCTGTGATGGAGCTTGATGATCAGCTGCAACCGTAATCCACCCAGAGCTCCGTTGGTAGCACAGCGTTCAGACGAGCTCAGGAACACAATGGTTCAAATTAAAATCCGCCATTGATCATGAGATCTATGACATAACAAGATGTTGACGAGCCTAAAGCATCTTTCTTGGAATTAACATGCTAATAGGGCAAGCTTGACAGGGAAATGATATTGCCCTTACTACAACTACTAGACTACTTCAGGCTTGGCTGTGAAACTAATTGGCTGATCCTTTTGTTGGAGAGCGGTGTGGCGGTGGCAGCTGAGGAGGAGAGAGGCTGCAGCAGCAGGTCTGACACTGAAGTGCCCTTTAGCCCTGCAGGTCAGCTGCCCTGGACACCAGCCCTGCCTCGTCACACTCCAACATTTGTAAAACACACACAAAACAAAATACCTGCTATACTATAATGTTTAAAAAAATCACAATTCATGAAAAGGATATTGACAAAAAGATTAATTGTTACTAGTTAGCCTATTTGTAGATGTGCTGTTTTTATCTTCTCAGAGCACATGGGATAAGTTTTGTGATGTGACGTCCACTGTTGAGCAGCATGAGAGGTGATTAAGTTACACTTTAAAATTCACTGCTGAGCTAAATATCTTAACTATAAGTTAATTATCTAAGTGTCAAATACATTTTCTTTAGCTCAGGGCTCCAGTTATGCATTTGGTTTGCTAGCTTGCAAAATCAATCTTCATGGTTACAGCAGAGACAATCAATCCCCTCCTGGATCAAGTGTGAGTAGCCTTTTGAGATAGACAACCCAGCTCATAAAGTTTATACAATTATCTCTGATTTTGTTTTATGTTCGCTTGGGTTTTTAGTATTTATCTAGGGGTCTGCTATCGGAATTTGCTAGCAATTTCTTAGCATCATAAAAATAAATGTTTAGAAAGAAATGGCGACCCTTGTGTGCACTACCGGTAATACTGTATACCCCAGTATGGTACGGGAACGGAATGAAGATATGGAAATCTGTTCACAAAAATTGTCTGAAAGGGACTGAAGCACCCTCCTACCCCACCCCCAACCCATTTTTAACAGACACCTGTGTCCAGTCCAGAGGACGTTTTGAGGAAGAATACATTTGTTTAATTTAAGTGCATTATCCATTAGGCAGCCTATGCATTAGTCTTTACAAGCACAAGAGCGTGATTTCATTTGGATATTAGATTTATGGAGAATAAGCGGTAACCTTACGTTACACAATCTGCTTTTGGCCTGCTAATTTCCTGAAAAGAGCAGCTGTAGGGACATCCTTAAATGCTTCAGGTTCTGAGCGTTGGTGCAAAAGCACTTTATTCCAGTGTTTTCTTTTAAAAGGCTGGGTGTGGTGATTGGGCATCGAGAGGGTCACTATAATTTTGGAGAGGCAATGAAAAGGAAGTTAATGAACCCTTTAACCCGGGAAGTTACCTACCGGTGCTGTAGATATTATTTCCTGGGTTGGTTTGGTTATTTGCACAGTTATCTGCAGGGATGAGTCTGAATCTAAGCAGGTAAAGCCGCCATAAGCCTCCGTTTTCCACTGTAAGCGTTTTAGAGGGTCCTGTGGTTTTGTGCCATCTGTTTTTTATTTACATATTGTTCCCACATTCTCCTCCCTAGTAGAGAGGCTGAGCTTTCCTCTACTGATGTCACACAGTGCCTCGCCCTGACCTTCCTCCCTGCCCAGTCATGTCTAGTTCAGCTTCACTCAACCAGTCTCTCGCTCTCCTCAGATTTCCACTTAAGATGGATGTGATGTGCCAAAGATGATCTATTATATTAACAACATAGACGAGTGACCGCTCTAACAATGGAAATACATATCCTCAATGATTGAAGGCAGGCGAGATCAGGTGGGACCATTCTAGCCAATGAGGGCAGATGCGTGTGTGAACAACAGGCACAACTGAGTTGTTTTTCTCAAAGTTGCAACGTGCATCCACTTATATTAGTACATTTGTAACAGCCTAAACATTACGGAACACATTTTTTGTGTGTGTATTTTACCCCCACTCCACACTGGGAGGGGAAGGTCAAGTCATGCGTCCTCCGAAACATGACCCGCCAAACCGTGCTTCTTAACACCCGCCCGCTTAACCCGGAAGCCAGCCGCACCAATGTGTCAGAGGAAACACACATTCAACTGACAACCGAAGTCAGCCTGCAGACACGCGGCCCGCCACAAGGAGTCGCTAGAGTGCGATGAGCCAAGTAACCCCCCCCCCCGGCCAGACCCTCCCCTAAACCGGACTACGCTGGGACAATTGTGTGCCGCCCTATCGGACTCCCTATCACGGCCGGTTGTGATACAGCCCGGGATCGGACCCGGGTCTGTAGTGACGCCTCTAGCACTGCGATGCAGTTCCTTAGAGTGCTGCGCCACTCGGGGGGCCACATTACGAAACTTCTAGTCAATCCATTAAGCCTTGTGTAATTCGAGACACTCTCATAGACCTCCATACAAAAAAGGGCTTATCTCACAGGGACAGATTTTGGGTGGAGTAAATCCTCTCGCTTCGTCTCTTCCTCTCTGGATGTGAACAATGTTCAGACTAATCTGAAAACAGGATAGGTGGAAGCGACGCAGTATGCCAGAGGCCAACAGAGAATTTGCATTTATTCTTTCTACTCAGTTTGGAGGAAGGAGAGGAGATGTGCTTTAGACTATTGATATGCATCGCCACCCTGATAGGTGTTTGTCTGGGATTAGGCTGGTGCTGGGTGGATGAGAGGTGCTGAGTAGGCTGGTGCTGGCCTGAGTGTCTGACGTGTAGCCTGGACTGATGGCAGGGTTTAGGGCTGGGCGACATGGCCTAAAACTCATCTCTATTTTTTTCACATTTATGGGTGATTCACGATATACACTACCGGTCAAAAGTTTTAGGACACCTACTCATTCAAGGGTTTTTCTTTATTTTTTACTATTTTCTGCATTGTAGGATAATAGTGAAAACATCAACACTATGAAATAACACATGGAATCATGTAGTAACCAAAAAAGTGTTACACAAATCAAAATATATTTGAGATTCTTCAAATAGCAACCCTTTGCCTTGATGACAGCTTTGCACACTCTTGGCATTCTCTCAACCAGCTTCACCTGGAATGCTTTTCCAACAGTCTTGGAGGAGTTCCCACATATGCTGAGCACTTGTTGGCTGCTTTTCCGACTCATCCCAAACCATCTCAATTTGGTTGAGGTTGGGGGATTGTGGATGCCAGGTCATCTGATGCAGCACTCATCACTCTCCTTCTTGGTCAAATATCCCTTACACAGCCTGGACGTGTGTTGGGTCATTGTCCGGTTGAAAAACAAATGATAGTCCCACTAAACCCAAACCAGATGGGATGGCGTATCGCTGCAGAATGCTGTGGTAGCCATGCTGGTTGTGTGCCTTGAATTCTAAATCACAGACCGTGTCACCAGCAAAGCACCCTCACACCATAACACCACCTCCTCAATGGTTTACGGTGGGAAATACATATTTGGAGATCATCCGTTCACCCACCCCGCGTCTCACAAAGACACGGCGGTTGGAACCAAAAATCTCCCATTTGGACTCATCAGACCAAAGGACAAATTTTCACTGGTCTAATGTCCATTGCTTGTGTTTTTTGGCCCAAGCAAGTCTCTTCTTCTTATTGGTGTCCTTTAGTAGTGGTTTCTTTGCAGCAATTCGACAGTGAAGGCCTGATTCACACAGTCTCCTCTGAACAGTTGATGTTCAGATGTGTCAGTTACTTGAACTCTGAATAATTAATTTTATTTGGGCTGCAAATTCTGACGTTGGTAACTCTAATGAACTTATCCTCTGCAGCAGAGGTAACTCTGGGTCTTCCATTCCTGTGGCGGTCCTCATGAGAGCCAGTTTCATCATAGTGCTTGATGGTTTTTGCGACTGCACTTGAAGAAACTTTCAAAGTTCTTGAAATGTATTCCGTATTGACTGACCTTCATGTCCTAAAGTAATGATGGACTGTTTCTCTTTGCTTATTTGAGCTGTTCTTGCCATAATATAGACTATCTGCTGTATACCACCCCTACCTTGTCACAACACAACTGATTGGCTCAAACGCATTAAGAAGGAAAGGCATTTAATTTATTTAACTAGGCAAGTCAGTTAAGAACAGATTCTTATTTTCAATGACGGCCTAGGAACAGTGAGTTAACTGCCTTGTTCAGGGGCAGAACGACAGATTTGTACCTTGTCAGCACGGGTATTCGAACTTGCAACCTTTCGGTTACTAGCCCAACGCTCTAACCACTAGGCTACCCTGCCGCCACAAATTAACTTTTAAGAAGGCACACCAGTTAATTGAAATGCATTCCAGGTGCCTACCTCATGAAGCTGGTTGTTGCACATTTATACAACACAGACTAAACAGCTAGTATAACAATCTTTATTTGACTAAAATGCTGGTAGCGATATGTGGGACTGTAATGTGTGCGCAACGAACTGAGCATACATTTTCCAGAATTAGTTTTCATTGGTACTTCTGTTTTGGTAGTGTCTGCTCTGCTCAGAATTTGAGGAGTTGAAACATAAACAGGGTATGGTTCAAAAGGTTAACTTGTCTAGTACAGTAAAATAAAAACCTCAAATGCAAATAGTGAATTGAAACCATTTGTCAGTGAGGAACAAGTGATCTCTCATCTTTGAGTGGGAGTGGGAGGGGCTTGGGGGAAGGTGACGCGAGAGGTTTTACTCTCGCCAAAATAAGCCCACTGCGTTTCTATGTGCTTATTTTGAACCTAAGCTTGTCTCCTCCCCCCCGGGACAACGACTCCCATTGTTAGTGGGGAGACATGAGCATCTCGTCATTATATACAGGTCTCTGGTGTAAATGGGAAGGTGTACAGCACAGAAGGTGTGGACGAGACAAAAAAGATAACATGAGAACAAGTGGACATAAACGCTCATAAAAACAGAACAAAAATTATTCTACGATTTAGGCGTTCTAAATATTGTGCAAAAACATACATTCTAATTAATTTGATGTCGCACAGCCCTATAGTTATTCCTGTGATGTGATGAGCAGCTGGTTGAAGCGTGGCCCTCTGTATCTCTGGCCGTGTGTTCCGCAGTCACAAACCAGCTTAACCTGCTATTATGGCAGGGGAGAGAACAAAACCGGGAGTATGAGTGTGGTTTAGTACAGAATGCTCTCCATCCAATCATGGGAAATGGCCCATGATTGGATGGTACCAGACTTCAAACGTGCATTTCAAGATATTGCTAGTTACATTTTGTTTATAATTGCATAATGCCCTGGCTTGTGTCATAGAGGAGGAAGGATGTTGTGTTAAGCCAATGATTAAGTTTTAGGTTCTTAGCTCTATACAGTGTTTAAGTCTTAGGTATCTTATGAATGTTATAGTAAACATAAATGCATCGCCAAGCTGCATCTTGGAATATCCCAGAAGTCCTATACTCTTTACGTACATTATATAAATTTTTTTCAACCTTTTTGTCATACAGTCTTTATTGCTGTAATGATCCACCTATAGAATGTTTAATTCCATTTTAATTACCATTACTAATTGGTTTCTCTTTCTCTTCTTTTTCAGGAACCAATTAAGTCCCGGGCGCCACAGCTTCATTTGGAATATAGATTTTATAAACAGTTGGGAAGTTCAGGTAAGCACATATAACTGTTGTTGTTGATACTTTATAACTGTTTTAATAACACTGAGTTAGCTAGTAGAATCAGCTGGATGGATGGAGTTCTTCTCTGTAGCTAGAAGATGTGATGGCTCTGCCCCCTCTGTGTAGTTGGTTGATCCCTATCAGGCGCAGGCCCAACATGTCTGTGTGCTCACTCTGTGCTGTGGTCCATGGGGCTGTGCAGTGCCTCCAGCCCTTTGATGTGGCTGCTTGGCTTCAGTGGCGATCGGTGGGGCAGTAAGATCAGATGGTGGGGAGGGACAGGGACTTTGGAACAGCCCACAGCTCGGCCAGCCTTCGTTTTTCATCCTCTCACTAGAACCTTGCAGCTTCATTTTTCATTGATAATCTCTGACATTGGACTGCTGTTTTTTTTTGTTGCCAAAGATGATACTTTTCATCATTAGTTAGTGACTTTCTATGAGCATCTGTCAAGAAAGGGAATATTTACGGTATGTTGTATTTGAGCGCAGGTAAGCTGAATGTTTGTATTCTAATTAGGCCTACCCTGACTGACTGAGGACACTGGTCGTTGATCCTTTTAGCCTTTTTAAAGGAAAAGGATGAACAGCTTGGGCAAAGCCTGACTGCACCCATTTGTTCACTGGAGTGGAAGGCAGAACACACACACACACACACACACACACACACACACACACACACACACACACACACACACACACACACACACGCGCGCTTGTGTTATAGAGAGTGCATGTCACTGCGCCCAGTGATCTTCTCTGTCACAAGTGTCTCTCTTTTTTCTCTCGTAGTGAGCTGATCACCTGCCAGCTGTCTGTCTGTGCCTGTGCCAGGGCAGCAGCTCCACTGTGTTAATAGGAAGTTGGAGTGCAGGGCATTAGGGGTGTCCTAGGCTAGTCTATTTATAGATGGCCGTCTCCGTGCAGTAGGGCCATTATTAGAGTATTTCTGCCTCTATGTCTGGTTTCAGCACTGACTCCGGCCTGCCTGGAGAAGAAAGCCCAGGGAAACTCTCCCATGATGCAAAGGGAAAAGGTCTGGCCTATCTCTCTCTGTCAGCCCTCCTTCGTGTGATCTGTCTGACTGGACCAGAAGTTGTATTTCCAATCCCAGGCAGCACTACAGCACACTAGTATTTCGCTGCCTTACGCCTATTTGGGAACAGAGTCACTCGAAGTTGCTTGTTGATCCTGGTCCGTTCATTGGATAGTGAGTCTTTATCCCCACCCCCTGGGCCGAACGATTGGACGAGTTCAGGCAGCAGCCCCTCTGTGGCGTTTGTACTGGTGCGTTAAACACATCCTGACTTCCACTCCCCTCTCCTCCCCCGGCCACTGTGGCAGAGGGACCACCAGAGGCCTGCTACAATCTCATAGGCTGAGCTAAAGATGGAACCACAGATTATGGTGCTTCAGCTTCCCCCACATTATAGAATAGAGGGAAGTGTTCCTCCAACTGGTGGCTACATTCATTAAAAAATGCACGTGAGGAATTATGAAAGTCTTCTTCAAGCCACTTGCTTCTGCTGATCCTTCTGTAAACCCTATGGTACAGATGGATACAGGCATGTAGTTGTTTTTACAATATGAATGTGGCAACATAAGGTTCAAGTCCTGGTCTTCGCAATGTCAGCTCTACATGGTGCTTAAAACTGAAGAGCTTACCTCGTGTTAATTCTCTCTTGCCCTGGAAAGAACCCAAACACGAGAACAACACGTTCAGTTACACACACTAGCTGGTCTAGCCTGGCCACGCCCCAACTCCACCATTAACCACTGAGCATGGGGCGTCGGAAGTGATATCATCCACTTTTTATGTCGCTATCAATAATTTAACTGGATGACTGGTTGACTGAGCTCACAGTCCGGATACGCCTGGATGGTCTTCTCTTTTGAAAGCAGAGTACGAGACCCGTCTCCTTATGAGATGATTAACATTTCACTGATATCAGTACTTGTGAATATTTAGTGAGCCATCAAGGCTCTGCTTAAAAGCATTGTGAGACTCTGTTGGTCAGATGGATGCGTGCGTGTGTCCTTCTGCCATGCCTACTGCCCTAGTGTCTTGGGAGTGATAAATCAGTGCCATTTTGAGTGTGAGGTTGCAGTGATGTTCTGTGGTCCACCCTGTTCATCCAGTCCAGAGCAGTCTGGATATTTGATGTACTGCCTGCCTGGTGATAGATAACATGATCTAACACTGAGTCACACAGGCTCTCTGCAGGAGAGGCAGGCTGGCCGGACGATCACGTTTCAGCCTGGCTACATCTCCACAGCGTCGCCCACTCGGCCTAATGGAATCAGCGCCTCCTCTTCTCTACCCGATGCACTCAGCATTCTAAATGTTTAATAGAGACCGCCTTCCTGTCGAGCTCGGCCTAAACCTTGACATTTCATTGTAGGGCAGCGTTTCCTAACTCTCCTCGGAAACCCAAGGGGTGCACGTTTTGGTTTTTGCTTTAACACTACACAGCTGATTCAAATGATCAAAGTTTGATGATTAGTTGATTATTTAAATTAGCTGGGTAGTGCTAGGGCAAAAACCAAAACGTGCACCCCCTGGGGTCCCAAGGACCGATTTTGGGAAACCCTGTTATAGGGTGACGTTGTCTGCCACAGTGTTCAGACTGAGAGGGGCCCCTGTCTGAGACAATACACTGGATTGTTCCCGACACGTTTCACTCGTGTTTGGAGAGAGTGGGTTATGAGCGGTGCACAGAATGGCACTGGGACGCAGCAGAATAGACTTTGAAGCTTTGTGGTGTTATAACGGACAGGAGAACAGACAATTATATCTGTGATGAATCACAATAAAGAATGGCTTCTAGGAAACCACATTGGTCTGGGTTATTTTTACACTGGAGTAAAACATCCACATGATTAGGTCTAGCTTTTGTAAAGAATAAAATCATTCTCTTTTTGAATGGTTTCTCTGAAATGGTCATTTTGTTCTAGGCCTATTCCATGTGAGGTAAATCTTTTCCCCAGCAGTTGTCCTTGCTGTGTTTACAGCTCTCTAGTTGGGAGACAGGTTGTTCATAGGCACTTTCCTGTTGATTAGTGCATTGGCAGGGCTGAATGCCCTCACTCCAGATGTGATGAGTCAGCTTCCTGGTTGATCGCTTGTCGCTTCCGCCTTATCCATCATCGCCATTATTACCAGGCAAATCCTGCTGTCTAAAGAGGCCCAGGACAGGTGTGTGGCTGTGTGAGATCTGCATTGTTTCTCTGTGGGAGTGACGTGAGGGGTGATCAGGTAAATTCTGCTCTAGTCACCCCCCGTCCCCGTCCCCATCCCCTCCTCCCCACACTCACACACCCCAAAGGCCAGCCTGCAGTACTACTAAAGCTGCCGTACCGCTCCTCTCTCTGGCGGGATTGGGGGCCGCCTGCCGAGAAAGGAGCATGCAGTCACTTTGGCACAACTGCCGGCCAAGGAATGGAATGAAGGCCCCTGGCGTTTGGTACTGGTCTGGACTGGTGAGGCATAACCGGGAACTGTATGTGACCTTGGAGCCTGGACCATAAGGCCATGGGGGTCATAAATGGCCATTACCCTTTGTTCTATTCCGCATAGGGAACAGAGTCACTGTTCAACTAGAAGTCTCCTTTTCAGAAGGGCATTTTACTGTGATGATAAACTCCTAAGTTCCTCCCAGGTCACACATGAGACCACATGACAGGGTGTGTTGGCAAAAATGTTTTGCCGGCACAATGCATCATCAACATTGACAAGTTTGTTTTGTTTAGCCTTCTTGTTGTTCTAATCGAAACCGCCTCCTGGGCTGTC
Organism: Salvelinus alpinus; assembly: GCF_045679555.1. Taxonomy (NCBI): domain Eukaryota; kingdom Metazoa; phylum Chordata; class Actinopteri; order Salmoniformes; family Salmonidae; genus Salvelinus; species Salvelinus alpinus. The sequence goes on from NC_092091.1 coordinate 23,632,127, forward strand.
ATGGTTGCCATAGCGCCTGTGTTGACTTTCCACACACACGTAGGCTGCTCTACAATATACAGTGCATTCGGAAAGTATTCAGACCCCTTCCCTTTTTCCACATTTTGTTACGTTACAGCCTTATTCTAAAATGGATTTAAAAAATCCTCATCAATCTACACACAATACCCCATAAGGACAAAGAAAAAACAGGTTTTTAGACATTTTTGCAAATGTATTTAACCCCCCCCCCCCCCCCCCCCCTGAAATTGAGCTCGGGTGCATCTTGTTTCCATTGATCATCCTTGAGATGTTTCTACAACATGGAGTCCACCTGTGGTAAATTCAATTGATTGGACATTATTTGGAAAGGCACACACCCACGCCTGTCTATATAAGGTCCCACAGTTGACAGTTCATGTCAGAGCAAAAACCAAGCCATTAGGTCAAAGTTATTGTCCATAGATCTCCGAGACAGGATTGTGTCAAAATATTTCTGCAGCATTGAAGGTCCCCAAGAACACAGTGGCCTCCAACATTCTTAAATGGAAGAAGTTTGGAACCACCAAGACTCTTCCTAGAGCTGGTCGCCCGGCCAAACTGAGTAAATGGGGGAGAAGGGCCTTGGTCACTCTGACAGAGCTCCAGAGTTCCTCTGTGAAGATGGGAGAACCTTCCAGAAAGACAACCATCTCTGCAGCACTCCATCAATCAGGCCTTTATGGTAGAGAGGCCAGACGGAAGCCACTCCTCAGTAAAAGGCACATGACAGCCAGCTTGGAGTTTGCCTAAAGGACTTTCAGACCATAAGGAACAAGATTCTATGGTCTGATGAAACCAAGATTTAACTTTTTGGCCTGAATGCCAAGCGTCACGTCTCGATTAAACCTGGCACCATCCCTACGGTGAAGCATGGTGGTAGCAGTGTCATGCTGTGGGGATGTTTTTCAGCGGCAGGAACTGGGAGACTCGTCAGGTTCGAGGGAAAGATGAATGGAGTAAAGTACAGAGTTCCTTGATGAAAACCTGCTCCAGAGTGCTCAGGACCTCAGACTGGGGTGAAGGTTCACCTTCCAACAGGACAACAACCCTAAGCACACAGCCAAGACAACGCAAGAGTGGCTTCGGGACAAGTCTCTGAATGTCCTTGAATGGCGCAGCCAGAGCCCGGACTTGAACCCGATCAAACATCTCTGGAGAGACCTGAAAATAGCTGTGCAGCGACGCTCCCCTTCCAACCTGACAGATCTTGAGAGGATCTGCAGAATGGGAGAAACTCCCCAAATACAGATGTGTCAAGCTTGTAGCATCATACCCAAGAAGACTCAAGGATGTAATCGCTTCCAAAGGTGCTTGAACAAAGTACTTAGTGTAAAGGGTCTGATTTACTTATGTAAATGTGGTATTTCTGTTTTTTTTTTTATACATTTGCAAGAATTTCTCGAAACCAGTATTTGCTTTGTCATTATGGGGTATTGTGTGGAGATTAATGAAAAAAGACAATTTAATACATTTTAGAATAAGGCTGTAACGTAACATACTGTGGAAGAAGTCAAGGGGTCTGAATACTTTCCGAATGCACTGTATCAACATGCCTCTAGGCTCATTCAAGTCAGCAAGTCAAAGCCCCAATGCCTTCCTTTAACTATGACCTTTCATGCCATCCATAGGCCCTCTGCCTCAAACTTCTTTAGCTGGGGCCTAATGCTTTTGAAATATCTGTGGCTCTTATGATGCTAAAACAGATGGTTAGTAATTAAAGCCTTTTTTAAACCTTTAGGATGCTAGCATGCTCCCTGTAAGTTATGTGGTCCCATTCATATATAACATGTGTCCTTACCTGTCTCTTTGTTGCAGAGGGTATTCCTCAGGTGTACTACTTTGGGCCATGTGGGAAGTACAATGCCATGGTGCTGGAGCTGCTGGGGCCCAGCCTGGAAGACCTGTTTGATCTCTGTGACCGCACCTTCTCCCTCAAGACCGTCCTCATGATAGCCATACAGCTGGTAAGAATGTAATAGTTGTTTACTTGACCCAGAGCTTATAAGACTACTTTCAGTGAATATTCACAGTATGTCAGCCACATAATTAGATAGTGAATGATGGGATCACTACAATGTCAGCCATCTCTATTCCTATCGCTGTGTTGTCATTCTCTTTGTTCTCAGAGGTTTACAGCATTTGAAAAGTGTCCTGAAAGAGTTTGAGATCCTATCTTGTTTAAATGCTCTGTGTTCTGCCTCCCAGATAACACGGATGGAATTTGTCCACACAAAAAGCTTGATATACAGAGACGTCAAGCCAGAGAACTTTTTGGTGGGGCGGCCGGGCAGCAAGAGGCAGCACACAATCCACATTATCGACTTCGGGCTGGCCAAAGAATACATCGACCCTGAGACCAAAAAACACATCCCGTACCGGGAGCACAAGAGCCTTACGGGAACGGCGCGCTACATGAGCATCAACACACACCTGGGGAAAGGTGAGAAATTATAATGATCACACATGCTGCTGTGTTATTGGAAATATAAGCTGTTTTTTAAACCCTAAAGATACAGTGGGGCAAAAAAGTATTTAGTCAGCCACCAATTGTGCAAGTTCTCCCACTTAAAAAGATGAGAGAGGCCTGTAATTTTCATCATAGGTACACTTCAACTATGACAGACAAAATGAGAAAAGAAAATCCAGAAAATCACATTGTAGGATTTTTTATGAATTTATTTGCAAATTATGGTGGAAAATAAGTATTTGGTCAATAACAAAAGTTTATCTCAATACTTTGTTATATACCCTTTGTTGGCAATGACAGAGGTCAAACATTTTCTGTAAGTCTTCACAAGGTTTTCACACACTGTTGCTGGTATTTTGGCCCATTCCTCCATGCAGATCTCCTCTAGAGCAGTGATGTTTTGGGGCTGTTGCTGGGCAACACGGACTTTCAACTCCCTCCAAAGATTTTCTATGGGGTTGAGATCTGGAGACTGGCTAGGCCACTCCAGGACCTTGAAATGCTTCTTACGAAGCCACTCCTTCGTTGCCCGGGCAGTGTGTTTGGGATCATTGTCATGCTGAAAGACCCAGCCACGTTTCATCTTCAATGCCCTTGCTGATGGAAGGAGGTTTTCACTCAAAATCTCACAATACATGGCCCCATTCATTCTTTTCTTTACACGGATCAGTCGTCCTGGTCCCTTTGCAGAAAAACAGCCCCAAAGCATGATGTTTCCACCCCCATGCTTCACAGTAGGTATGGTGTTCTTTGGATGCAACTCAGCATTCTTTGTCCTCCAAACACGACGAGTTGAGTTTTTACCAAAAAGTTCTATTTTGGTTTCATCTGACCATATGACATTCTCCCAATCTTCTTCTGGATCATCCAAATGCTCTCTAGCAAACTTCAGACGGGCCTGGACATGTACTGGCTTAAGCAGAGGGACACGTCTCGCACTGCAGGATTTGAGTCCCTGGCGGCGTAGTGTGTTACTGATGGTAGGCTTTGTTACTTTGGTCCCAGCTCTCTGCAGGTCATTCACTAGGTCCCCCCGTGTGGTTCTGGGATTTTTGCTCACCGTTCTTGTGATCATTTTGACCCCACGGGGTGAGATCTTGCGTGGAGCCCCAGATCGAGGGAGATTATCAGTGGTCTTGTATGTCTTCCATTTCCTAATAATTGCTCCCACAGTTGATTTCTTCAAACCAAGCTGCTTACCTATTGCAGATTCAGTCTTCCCAGCCTGGTGCAGGTCTACAATTTTGTTTCTGGTGTCCTTTGACAGCTCTTTGGTCTTGGCCATAGTGGAGTTTGGAGTGTGACTGTTTGAGGTTGTGGACAGGTGTCTTTTATACTGATAACAAGTTCAAACAGGTGCCATTAATACAGGTAACGAGTGGAGGACAGAGGAGCCTCTTAAAGAAGAAGTTACAGGTCTGTGAGAGCCAGAAATCTTGCTTGTTTGTAGGTGACCAAATACTTATTTTCCACCATAATTTGCAAATAAATTCATAAAAAATCCTACAATGTGATTTTCTGGATTTTGTTTTCTAATTTTGTCTGTCATAGTTGAAGTGTACCTATGATAAAAATTACAGGCCTCTCTCATATTTTTAAGTGGGAGAACTTGCACAATTGGTGGCTGACTAAATACTTTTTTGCCCCACTGTATATATTTTTCTTTCCTAATCCTATAAATTTGTCCTGGGCTGTTGATGATCAAGTTCTCCGTAATGTTCAGGAAGGACCTCATCCTAACTTCAGAACTGGACACATATCTGACCAACATTACTTCCATGTGGATCTTGCATTCATTGATTGAATTTGAGATTTTCACATTAGGACTAATGGTATCATATATAGTTGACAGGGTGGATAATTGAGAGATTATAGTTTTTTTTAAATTTGTGTGCTGTTTCTGCGTGTGTCGTTAATGAACTCTTCTTCTCCTCTCCTCCAGAGCAAAGCAGGCGGGATGACCTGGAGGCTCTGGGTCACATGTTCATGTACTTCCTGCGAGGCAGTCTTCCCTGGCAAGGCCTGAAGGTATACAGTTTCATTATATCTACATGGCTTCAGGCACATTCACCCTGCTGCTAAATAACCGATGTCATTGAAAACACATGTTCCTCTATATCTGTTTATCTACAAAATATAGAAACGTATTGTTTTCACATATGTTGAAGCTGAGGTGGTGCTTGAAATGAGTATGAAGTATAATTTTTTTTAAATTTCCCTTTAAGGAAGAGGAAAACATGCTTATGAAAAATGCCATGTCAATAGTGCTTTTGTAACCATACACTGAAAGGATTTTCACCTCCTGAGATTTAAATGTCATCATATTATAACATAAGTCACTTCCACATTTCCCCCTGTGAGGTCCTCTCCACCCAGGCTAGTGTCAGGAGGAGGACCTGCATGGCAGTATATACAGTGCCTTCAGAAACCTTTTATTTTTCCAGATTTTGTTGTTACAAAGTGGGATTAAAATTGATTTAATTGTCCTTTTCTGTCAAAGATCTACACAAAATACTCTGTAGTGGAAGAAAAATTTGCACATTTGTAAAACATTTATGAAATATAAAGCACTAATATATCTTTATTAGATAGGTATTCAACCACCTGAGTCAATACATGTTAGAATCACCTTTTGGCAGCGATTACAGCTGTGAATCATTCTGGGTAAGTCTCTTTAGAGCTTTGCACACCTGGATTGTACAATATTTGCACATGCTTCTTTTTAGAATTCTTCAAGCTCTGTTAAGTTAGTTGTTGATCATTGCTCGACAGCCATTTTCAAGTCTTGTCATAGATTTTCAAGACAATTTTAAGTCAAAAATGTAACTAGGCCACTCGGGAACATTTAAATGTCGTCTTGGTAAGCAACTCCAGTGTGTATTTGGTCTTGTGTTTTAGGTTATTGTCCTGCTGGAAGGTGAATTTGTCTCCCAGTGTCTGTTGGAAAGCAGATTAAGCCAGGTTTTCCTCTAATATTTTGTGTGTGGTTAGCTCTATTCCGTTTCTTTTTATCATAAACTTCCTAGTTCTTGCCGATGACAAGCATACCTATAACATGATGCAGCCACCACCATGCTTAAAAATGAAGTGGTACTCAGTGATGTGTTGGATTTGACCCAAATATAATGCTTTGTATTCAGGACATAAAGTTAATTTCTTAGCCAAATGTTTTGCTGTTTTACTTTTGTGCTTTCTTGCAAACGGGAGGCATGTTTTGGAATATTTTATTCTGTACAGACGTCTTTCTTTTGACTCTGTCAATTAGGTTAGTATTGTGGAGTAGCTATAATGTTGTTGATCCATCCTCCGTTTTCTCCTATCACAGCCATCAAACACTAACTATTTTAAGTTAGTGAAATCCCAGGCTGATTCCTTCCTCTCTTGATACACCATCTAAAGTGTAATTAATAACTTCACCATGCTCAAAGGGATCTTCAAGTTTCTTTTTTCCGCCTCCCCTATACCAATAAGTGCTCTTCTTTGCGAGGCATTGGAAAACCTCCCTGGTCTTTGTGGTTGGATCTTTTTTAAATTCACTGTTCGACTGAGGGACCTTACAGATAATTGTAGGTGTGGGGTACAGAAATTAGGTAGTTGTTCAAAAATCATGTTAAACACTATTATTGCACACAGAGTAAGTCTATGCAACATATTATGTGACTTGTGAAGCACATTTTTACTCCTGAACTTTAGGCTTGCCATAACAAAGGGGTTGAATACTTATTGATTTAAATGTTTAATTAATTTGTTAAAAAAATCTAAAAACAACTCCATTTTGACATTCCAGTGATAAAGAAAATCTCAATGTAATCCATTTTAAATTCAGGCTGTAACACAACAAAATGTGGAAAAAGTCAAGGGGTGTATAACAGCTTCATATCAAATGCTCCTTATAGGACACATCACTGCACTCTATACTCCTCTGTAAACTGGTCATCTCTGTATACTCGACGCAAGACCCACTGGTTGATGCTTATTTATAAAACCCTCTTAGGCCTCACTCCCCCCATCTGAGATACCTACTGCAACCCTCTATTAAAGGACCCCAAAGCACACACATCCCTGGTCGCTCCTCTTTTCAGTTCGCTGCAGCTAGCGACTGGAACGAGCTGCAAAAAACACTCAAAACTGGACAGTTTTTTATCTCAATCTCTTCATTCAAAGACTCAATCATGGACACTCTTACTGACAGTTGTGGCTGCTTCGTGTGATATATTGTTGTCTCTACCTTCTTGCCCTTTGTGATGTTGTCTGTGCCTAACAATGTTTGTGCTGCTTTCATGTTATGTTGCTACCGTGTTGTCATGTGTTGCTGCCATGCTATGTTGTTGTTTTAGGTCTCTCTTTAGGTAGTGTTGTGGTGTCTCTTTAGGTAGTGTTGTGGTGTCTCTCTTTAGGTAGTGTTGTGGTGTCTCTCTTTAGGTAGTGTTGTGGTGTCTCTCTTTAGGTAGTGTTGTGGTGTCTCTCTTTAGGTAGTGTTGTGGTGTCTCTCTTTAGGTAGTGTTGTGGTGTCTCTCTCTAGGTAGTGTTGTGGTGTCTCTCTTTAGGTAGTGTTGTGGTGTCTCTCTTTAGGTAGTGTTGTGGTGTCTCTCTCTAGGTAGTGTTGTGGTGTCTCTCTCTAGGTAGTGTTGTGGTGTCTCTCTTTAGGTAGTGTTGTGGTGTCTCTCTTTAGGTAGTGTTGTGGTGTCTCTCTTTAGGTAGTGTTGTGGTGTCTCTCTTTAGGTAGTGTTGTGGTGTCTCTCTCTAGGTAGTGTTGTGGTGTCTCTCTCTAGGTAGTGTTGTGGTGTCTCTCTCTAGGTAGTGTTGTGGTGTCTCTCTTTAGGTAGTGTTGTGGTGTCTCTCTTTAGGTAGTGTTGTGGTGTCTCTCTTTAGGTAGTGTTGTGGTGTCTCTCTTTAGGTAGTGTTGTGGTGTCTCTCTTTAGGTAGTGTTGTGGTGTCTCTCTTGTCATGATGTGTTTTGTCCTACATTTTGTATTTTAATCCCAGCCCCCGTCCCCGCAGGAGGCCTTTTGCCTCTTGGTAGGCAGTTATTCTGAATAAGAATTTGTTCTTAAGAGAGGATATGCATGTGGAGAAAAACTAAGACACCTCAAATATTCTACACGTGGACATTATGCCCATTCAGTCATGCTGCCTCCAGCCCCAAATGTGGCTGTTATATTGTGCATTCTGCAAAGCTGTAGTTTTTCAACTCTACTGTGCTTTGTGGTAATTAAAGCTAAACACATGGGAGGATAATTGTTGCACTGTCTGTTGATTCCAGGCGGACACATTGAAGGAGAGGTATCAGAAGATTGGCGATACCAAGCGAGCTACCCCAATTGAAGTGCTTTGTGAAAGCTTCCCGGGTCAGTACTGCCATTTTGGTTTCATTTGGAATCTTCATAACTCTTTAGGCCTAGATCTAGTTCAGTTTATGCAAATTAAATGATTGTGTGCCTTTGTCCTTTGCTGCAGAAGAGATGGCCACATATCTGCGTTACGTGAGGAGGCTGGACTTCTTTGAGAAACCTGATTATGACTACTTACGGAAACTCTTCACGGAACTGTTTGACAGGAACGGCTACGTCTTTGATTATGAATACGACTGGGTCGGCAAGCCACTTGTGAGTCTCCATCACTTGCTTTTTCTTCCTATTCAACGTTTTGAGTGGAGCACTTGACCCCTTAATCTGCAGACTTTCATTAGTCTTTTTCTGTAAATAATCACAAAAGGATCAAAATAGAGATTTCCTGTGACGTCTGTTATTCAAGGGCCTTTCTTTTTTGTTATATAATATATGAATATCTTCAGCTTGTGGTGAGTGTAAGTATTCTCAGCCACGATTTTGATGTCCTAGGTAAAATGCTGTCATTTTGTCCCCCCCCCACCATAGCCTACACCGGTAGGCCCCATCCCCAGTGACACGCCCGCTCAGCCCAGCAGAGACAAAGCACAACAGCAGACCAAAAACCAGGTGAGCTCGCCGCCGCCGCCCGCCACACCCACCCACCTCGTCAGTCGAGTTCCCCGTGTCTGAGGCAGCCGCCAAACCTCCTATCTTAATCTCCGCTTCCTCAACAATATGGCCTCTTTTTTTACAATGTCACCTTTTTCCAATCCAACCTCTTCAATTTCCTCTTTACTCTGTTGTGGCGATTGAGCAAGAAAGATGGGGAACTGATGAATTTAATTGTCATTAAATGTTGTAGCAACATCTCTGAAAGTTGGAACAGTTTTAGCATTGGACGGTTTTGTCTTCAGCCTGCCTCCCAAAGAACTAGTTATTTCATGCATGAGTTAAATGCATTGTTCACATCAGCAATGACAAAGCAGTTTGCTTAGTGTGTGGCAAAATTGCGTTCTTTTCCTTGTTCTATCAGCATGCTATTTCAGCCTTGGTCCTACTACACTGTCACCAACGTGACACATTGTTTACATTTTTGCCAATTCACGATGACTAATTGAACTTTATTAGTCATAATCTTTTCCTCTAAGGCAAAGTGCATACGGTTTTCTGGTTGTTGTGGACTCTGGTCTTTATTTATGGTTCTCCAGAACAATGTCATGAGTAGGACATATCATCCTTTATGTGCAACACGTTGCATAGCGCAAACAGTTAGATTTTTGTTGTTGTTGCAGAAACCAGGAATAGAATCAGAACAATTATTAGCTAATTCAGTCAGATCAATAGAAAATCTAGATGTTGGAATAGAAGTCAAGATGCTTTGTTTTTTCCGATCAAGGCTGTTTTTACTCTTGCATCAGTCAGTGGGCTCTGCTTTATGTTTTGCTCTATTTTCCTTCTGTTAACATAGTTTTAACAAGCCTGCCTTCTGTATTTATTTCCATTTGTTTCTTTGTTTTTGTTCATTCACTTCCCCATCCCACTCTCCCACCACCACCACATTACCTCCCACCTCTTGACTCCCGCCCCCCATACACCCTGCCCCCCTGTCAGTTGCCTGAGGCCAAAGGAGATGAGGCTCAGCGTCAGCTGTCTCCAATGACCAATACAGAGACACTGGGGTCACATCTTGTGGCCGAAAGGCTGGGGGGCTCTGTCCAGGTACTGCTTGCTGCGCATGGTGCTGCGCATGGTGCTGCATGGCTGTGTCTGTCCACTCCAGCTTTCTCTGTCTGTGTCTGTGTCACTGTCTGTGTCACTGTCTGTCTGTCTGTCTGTGTCACTGTCTGTCTGTCTGTGTCGCTGTCTGTCTGTGTCGCTGTCTGTCTGTGTCGCTGTCTGTCTGTGTCGCTGTCTGTCTGTGTCGCTGGCTTTCTGTCTGTGTCACTGTCTGTGTCACTGTCTGTCTGTCTGTGTCGCTGGCTTTCTGTCTGTGTCTGGCTTTCTGTCTGTCTGGCTTTCTGTCTGTGTCTGTCTGTCTGGCTTTCTGTCTGTGTCTGTCTGTCTGGCTTTCTGTCTGTGTCTGTCTGTCTGGCTTTCTGTCTGTGTCTGTCTGTCTGGCTTTCTGTCTGTGTCTGGCTTTCTGTCTGTGTCTGTCTGTCTGGCTTTCTGTCTGTGTCTGTCTGTGTCGCTGGCTTTCTGTCTGTGTCTGTCTGTGTCGCTGGCTTTCTGTCTGTGTCTGTCTGTGTCGCTGGCTTTCTGTCTGTGTCTGTCTGTGTCGCTGGCTTTCTGTCTGTGTCTGTCTGTGTCGCTGGCTTTTTGTCTGTCTGTGTCTGTCTGTGTCGCTGGCTTTTTGTCTGTCTGTGTCTGTCTGTGTCGCTGGCTTTTTGTCTGTCTGTGTCGCTGGCTTTCTGTCTGTCTGTGTCACTGGCTTTCTATCTCCTTATCTGTCTGCCTGCTCTGCTTCACTCATCCAGGCTGATAACAGGGGAGGGATGCACAGTCGGGAACCCTGCGGCCGTTGAAGCCATTATCAGGACAGGAACTCCCCTCCCCTCTCCCTGGAAAAGGGTGTGATATAGGATCTGATTGAGCATGCACTGTCTCAGAACGGACTCGACCTTTAAAGGGATGAAGGGGCAACAGCATCTCAGGAGATGCCTGTTAGCTACACTCTTCACATGAAAACATGACAATTCGGAAGTGGATATTTCATATCTAGAGTCCTTTATGGCGCAATTATGCCGTCTCAGATGATTACATTTTGAAGATTATTTTTTTGAGCAAATGTGCCATCTAGGGTTTTGGAAGGGAATTGCATCCTTTGAAATAATGACCTCTTTTTACCAACTAGTAGATCCATTTTAAGTTTAAATGTCACGTGCACAAGTACAGTGAAATGCCTTTCTTGACAGCTCTTTTACAATGTAATGTCAAAGGTAAGAGTCATAAGCTAATGCTCAATCTCTCACTTCATATGAAGGATAAATGACAGATAATTAGTCATGCACAGACATCCTGTCTGAATTCCTTGTCTTCACCTGTACAGGTGATGAGCTCGACGAATGGAGAGCTGAACACTGACGACCCGACGGCGGGACACTCCAATGCTCCCATCACTGCTCCCACTGAGGTGGAGGTGGCTGATGATACCAAGTAAGACAGCTGTCTTTCCCTGGCGTTGACTGCATTGGCTCACCATGCTCTGCTTGGTCTCACGACCTCTGGCAGTCGTTGCCTGAAACGCACTGTCAAATGACATCTGAACCCAGTCATTCAAAATACTGTTACAATAAAACATTTAACAGGTTCCACATGTTTAAGGCCTCTAATGTTCAGTTTTGCCTTTTTTTTTTGCTTTAAAACATTGTATTTTTTGATATGCAACATTAATTTCCTTTTGAAACTAAATGAGTGTGTGTCCTTGCCTGCAGGTGCTGCTGTTTCTTCAAAATGAGAAAGAGGAAAACTCTCCAGCGGCACAAGTGAAGAGAAGACCTCGGCGGGAACTTGAAACATTCTGCTCACTTTCAAGTTTTAAATGGAAGCAACCACACCGATCACCCATCCTATCTCCCTTTCCCAATCTCTCTCTCTCTCCCTCTCGCTCTTCTCCATCTTTCTCAGCGCTCTTCTGCTACAGGCGTGTAAAGCAATGTTGTTGTCCTACAGACTTTGTGGGCTTCACAACAGACACTGGCTTCCAAAAGAAAGAAACCGTTAAAGTACCTGCATAATAAAGAGAGAACGTTTAAAAGCTGTAACAAAGAAACGCGAATATCGTGGCGTGAATAGAAAAAAATGATACTGTTTGAAACAGTTGTTGTATTCTAGATTCCATACATAGCATTTACTGTTCAACAGCCATTGATCTGAGGGAACTGTCAATGAGTCGAGGGAAAGAAATCTGTTCCATAGAAATAGTCCTTTACTTGTGGGATCAAGACTGAACTATACTAATGATAACTCTGGAATCACTGAGCGCAACAGAAAACACTTCATCTAAATCAGAATTGGAGTTTTTTATTTAATCCTCTGTTGTTTTCAAAGTCAACTCCCTGGATTGAAAACAAATGTTTGTTTTAGTGTACTGGAATTCATTTTGTATTCTTTTTTCTTCTCTGGCTTTCATGTCTGTCAATGTGGACTTTGTAGCACAGTCACTGGCCTCAGGTACTGTGGAAGATTGAGAGAAACTGATATTAGCTCTTTTCTTCTTGTTGCACTTTTGAAAACAAAAAGAAAGTACAATGGAATTCTAGGTTTGAAATTAACAAACAGGAAAACAACTGAAGACTGATCTAGGAAGAGTCCTATACAAGGCTAACACTGACTGTACAAAACATTAAGAACACCTTCCCAATATTGAGTTGCGCCTCCTCCCCTCCTTTTGCCATCAGAACAGCCTCAATTCATCGGGGCATGGACTCTACAAGGTGTTGAAAGCGTTCCACAGGGATACTGGCCCATGTCGACTCCAATGCTTCCCACAGTTGTGTCAAGTTGGCTGGATGTCCTTTGGGTGGTGGACCATTCTTGATACACACGGGAAACTGTTGAGCGTGAAAAACCCAGCAGCGTTGCTGTTTTTGACACCAACTGGTGTGCCTGTCGCCTACAATACCCCGTTCGAAGGCACTTCAATATTTTGTCTTAGCCATTCACCCTGGCACACACACACAATCCATGTCTCAATTTTCTCAAGGCTTAAAAATCCTTCTTTAACCAGTCTCCTCCCTTTCATCTACACTGAAGTGGATTTAACAAGTGACATTAATCAGGGATAATAGCATTCACCTGGTAAGTTTGTCATAGAAAGAGCAGGTGTACCTAATGTTTTGTACACTCAGTGCATATCTGAGTAAGGGCTGAAATGTCAATTTACATGAAACAAGATATCTTTCAGTTTTATTTCTACATCAGAATAATTTACCAGGAAATCATAGTTTGTGCCTTTCCAAGTAAAATGTTTAAAGCTCAAGTAAGTGTCCTGCAATGACATTTTATCTGAACTGTTCCAAATGTTGCTCATTAACTGTGTGTCCGGGCGTGCGTGTATATCTCTGAAAGCATCGTCTTTATAGGATGCCCAGTATAGAGGTCCTACTGTCTCACAACCACCGTGTCCATCTCCTCTGCTAGGACAATCAAAGGATCTTTGCAGTTTAACTCTCTAGGTGCACTCGACATAAAAAAAGAGGAAAGCTTGTGCATTGTGAGCTAAGCAATTCTAGTCATTGGTGGTGGCTGATCAAAGTTAGGGGCAGCATGCAAATACATCAAGTTTATGTTTAAAGACAAAAAATGAAGCGATTTTCCCATCAATGACTGAAGTTGCCACAAGACTTGAATTGGATACAAAACTGTTTTTCTTTTGAAGTTCCTCGCAGTAGTTTTGTAAATCTTTGCTTGAACGTTGTAATGGTCTATGATTTTCATGGCTTAACATGAGATGTGTGTTCGACCACAACAACATGCTCCGTCGTCTCAAGTCTATATATATATATATATATATATATATATATATATATACACACACACACAGTAGGTACAGTGGTCCCAAATAGTTTTTTTTTTTAATCAAAGATGTGTGTGGTCTCAAACATTTGTTCACAAGCGAAGCCCCCATAACCCCCTTGATTGTAATACTGTAAATACCCCCTTCTACGAAAGATATCACTATGCCCTTTAAAATAGCATTCTATATGCTTGTGTCATCATTGTGCTTATGAGTCAATGCCATGTGACCCAGAATGTATTGTTGTCATGAGATCAGTCATACATGCTCTGTTTTTTTGTTTTTTTCTCCCTGCAGATGTTAACATGAGGGCATTGGGGTAGTAGGGTTGCTAAAAAAATATGGAAATATCAATAGCAGCTATGTACATTTTTATAAACGTCTCAAACTAAGAAGAGCAGGGGAGACATATTGGGCTAAAAAGTTAAATTAAGGAAATAATTAGTCTCTTTTGTAAATAGCAATACCCATGAGTTTTTAATTGGGATTTTAACATGTAGTGGAACTGTTTCCAGTTTGGTTGTTTTCCCAAAACTTAAAAAAAAAATCTAATCTATTTGATTCCCACTATTTGCTGTCTGCCACCATGCTGGTAGAACTCTTTTCCAATTCATTTCCTCCTAGTTTAACCCCTGGCTATACTGTGAGTGCTCTGGTGATACAATATTCAAGTGATACAATATTCAATGCAACAGAATGGATATGAGTTTCACCAATACAAGAAGCTTTATACTTATGGTCATTCTGATTCTTAACAGGGCAAATCTCCATTATGATTGTGCGGTGTGAGCTCTGGTGCAGTATTTGTCACGATGCTTTACTCAAATTATGCTAAACTTTTTCAATATGAAAATATCACTGATTGTAATCGCGATGCTGTTGATCAACCTGTATGGTATTGGTCATGTCTTGTTTGGAGTTCGAACTAACCTCCATTCTTGACGTGTTATGTGAGCGAAGTGAGATGGGGAAGTGAAACATAGTGTAGAAGGCTTAGCCTGTTCAACTGCCATTAGTATTAGGCTAGAACTGGACTACATATACCTGACTCACCATGTGTGTAATAAAAGAGAAAAAAGCCCTTTTGGTAACACACATTTACCACCCACACAAGCAGCCTGGTCTCATAGACTAGATGTAACATAGTAAACGTAAAACCAGGACACTCAAATTAGTATGGTAGGGTTACATAAGACAGGTTACTTTAGACAAAAACAAACTTACTACTTTTTAGCTACTTTGCATGTTAGCTAACCTTGTAATTCGTTACATACCCTGCCTACATGGCCAAAAGAGGTTTTGGCTATTTCAGCCACACCTGTTGCTGACAGGTGTAAAAATATCAAGCACACAGCCATGCAATCTCTATGTGAAAACATTGACAGTACGGAAGAGCTCAGAGACTTTCAACTTGGCACTGTCATAGGATGCCACCTTTCCAACAAGTCAGTTCGTAAAATGTATTCCCTGCTAGAACTGCCCAGGTCAAATGTAAGTGCTGTTATTGTGAAGTGGAAACATCTAGGAGCAACAACGGCTCAGCCGCGAAGTGGTAGGCCACACAAGCTCACAGAATGAGACCGCTGAAGCGCACAGCGGATAAAAGTTGTTTCTCTTCGGTTGCAACACTCACTACCGAGTTCCAAACTGCCTCTGGAAGCAACGTCAGCACAATAACTTTCTCGGGAGCTTCATGAAATGGGTTTCCATGGCCGAGCAGCCGCATGAAAGCCTAAGATAACAATGGTCAATGCCAAGCATCCATTGGACTGGAGCAGTGGAAACTCATTTTCTGGAGTGACGAATCAGTCTTCACCATCTCAGTCCAACGGACGAATCTGGTTTTGGTGGATGCCAGGAGAATGCTACCTGCCCCAATGCATGGTGCCTACTGTATAGTGCCAAGTATGGTTTGGTGGAGGAGGAATAATGGTCTGGGGCTGTTTTTCATGGTTCGGGCTTCCAGTGAAGGGAGATCTTAACACTACAGCATACAATGACATTCTAGACGATTATGTGCTTCCAACTTCGTGGCAACAGTTTGGGGAAGACCCTTTCCTGTTTCTGCATGATAATGCCCCCGTGCACAAAGCGAGGTCCATACAGAAATGGTTTTTCGAGATCAGTGTGGAAGAATTTGACTGGCCTGCACATAGCCCTGACCTCAACACCTTTGGGATGAATTGGAACGCCGACTGCGAGCCAGGCCTAATCGCCAACATCAGTGCCCGACCTCATTAATGCTCTTGTGGCTGAGTGGATGCAAATCCCCGCAGCAACGTTCCAACATCTAGTGGAAAGCCTTCCCAGAAGAGTGAAGGCTGTTATAGCATCGAAGGGGGACCAACTCCATATTAATGCCCAGGATTTTGGAATATGTTCGATGAGCAGGTGTCCACATACTTTTGGCCATGTACTGTATCATATGAGTTAGAGCAGTGGTCACCAACCGGTTGATCGCGATCACCAAAAATGTCTGTAATTTTTTTAATTTTTTTTATGCCTTTTTAAAAATGTATTTTTATTCATTTATTCACCATGTTGGCGGTAGGTGCACTTGACTCGGCAGCCCTAATGCCGGGAAGGCAAAGTGTTCCCATTTTTATCTATTTCATCTGTCTGAAGGTAGAACAAGCCCAGAGAGCAAATTCGAGTGCACCTATAGGCCTACCACTGGCCAATCAGATAGCTCAGATCACTGTGTCTGCACAGTTTCCTCGAGCCAAATAAAAGAAAATTGGTCACATACACATGGTTAGCAGATGTTAATGGGAGTGTAGCAAAATGCTTGTGCTTCTAGTTCCGACAGTGCAGCAATATCTAACAAGTAATCTAACAATTCCCCAAAAAGGACCTAATACACACAAATCTAAAGGGATGGAATAAGAATATGTACATATAGATATATGGATGAGCGATGGCCGAGCGTCATAGGCAAGATGCAATAGATGTATAAGATGCAGTATGTACATATGAGATGAGTAATGTAAGATATGTAAACATTCTTATTAAAGTGGCATTGTTTAAAGTGATTAGTGAGTCTTTATGTAGGCAGCATCCTCTGAGTTAGTGATTACTGTTTAGCAGTCTGATGGCCTTGAGATAGAAGCTGTTTTTCAGTCTCTCGGTCCTAGCTTTGATGCACCTGTACTGACCTCGCCTTCTGGATGGTAACGGGGTGAACAGGCAGTGGCTCGGGTGGTTGATGTCTTTGATCTTTTTGGCCTTCCTGTGACATCGGGTGCTGTAGGTGTCCTGGCGGGCAGGTAGTTTGCCCCCGGTGATGCATTGTGCAGACCGCTCGACCCTCTGGAGAGCCTTGCAGTTGAGGGCGGTGCAGTTGCCGTACCAGGCGGTGATACAGCCCAACAGGATGCTCTCAGTTTTGCATCTGTAAAAGTTTGTCAGGGTTTTAGGTGACAAGCCAAATTTCTTAAGCCTCCTGAGGTTGAAGAGGCGCTGTTGCGCAACACTGGCTGTGTGGGTGTACCATTTCAGTTTGTCTGTGACGTGTACGCTGAGAAACTTAACTTTCCTCCTCTACTACTGTCCCTTCGTTGTGGATAGGGCAGTACTCCCTCTGCTGTTTCCTGAAGTCCACGATCATCTCCTTTGTTTTGTTGACATTGAGTGAGAGGTTGTTTTCCTGACTCCACACTCCGAGTGTCCTCACGTCCTCCCTGTAGACTGTCTCGTCTTTGGCAAACTTGATGATTGAGGTTGGAGGCGTGCATGTCCACGCAGTCATGGGTGAACAGGGTGCACAGGAGGGGGCTGAGCATGCACCCTAGTGGGGCCCCAGTCTTGAGGGTCAGCGAAGTGGAGATGTTGTTTCCTACTTTCACCACCTGGGGCGGCCCTTCAAAGTCCAGGACCCAATTGCACAGGGCAGGGTTGAGACCCAGGGCCTCCAGCTTGGAGGGTACTATGGTGTTGAATGCTGAGCTGTAGTCAATGAACAGCATTCTTACATAGGTATTCCTCTTGTCCGGATGGGATAGGGCAATGTGTTGGCGATTGCATCGTCTGTGGACCTGTTGGTGCGGAATGCAAACTGAAATTAGTCTAGGTGGAGGTGATATGATCCTTGACAAGTCTCTCAAAGCACTTCATGATGACAGAAGTGAGTGCTACGGGTCGATAGTCATTTAGTTCAGTTATCTTTGCCTTCTTGGGTACAGGAAAAATGGTGGCCATCTTGAAGCATGTTGGGACATCGGACTGGGATAGGGAGCGATTGAATATGTCGGGAAAAAACCCAGGCAGCTGGTCTGCGCATGCTCTGAGGATGTGGCTAGGGATGCAATCTGGGCCAGCAGACTTGCAAGGGTTAACACGTTTAAGTGTTTTACTCACGTCAGCCACGGTGGTGGTGGGGAGGGACGCAGTCCTTGTTAGTGGGCCGTGTCGGTGGCACTGTAATATCCTCAAAGCGGGCAAAGAAGGTGTTTAGTTTGTCTGGAATCAATATGTCGGTGTCCGCGACGTGGCTGGTTTTCTTTTGTAGTCCGTAATAGCCTGTAGACCATAGACTGTACAAAAGAAGCCTTGAATGCACAGTAAAGTTGATACTATGAGATTTTAAAACGTTAAAACTATGACTAGAGAGAGACGCAACGAATAGAGCTAAGAGCTGCTGTTTCTATGTGTAAGTTAATGTTTAAGTTGTTATTCATTACTGTCAACACTTATTAGCCATAAAATGCGCTTTCTCCCTAATTCCACACGCTACAACTAGCACTGCAATGAATGAGTATAGCAAAGTGTTCCGGTAAGCTTGTTATTAATATCTGCTTGTTTTTTCTTTTATATAGAGGAATATTTCACTTTCTCTGGTCATAGGAGTAACAACATGAATTGGTGCAGGAGGCAGAAATAATGCAGTGCGACTTGTCTTTTTTTTTCTCCCACCAAATGGGAGTAGTTAGTCTTGTCTCGTCGCTGCAACTCCCGTACAGACTCGGGAGAGGTGAAGGTCAAGAGCCATGCATCCGAAACACAACCCAACCAAGCTGCACTGCTTCTTGACACAATGCACATCCAACCCAGAAGCCAGTCGCACCAATGTGTCGGAGGAAGCACCGTACGTACGCCTGGCGACCTGATCAGCGTGCACTGCGCCCGGCCCGCCACAGGAGTCGCTAGTGCGCGACGAGTCTGGTAAGAGGCAGCCTCATCGCTGCTCCCTCAGACTGACCATCAGATGCAGGCCATCAGTCAAGTTAAACCCCCAAAAATAAGCTAATTATTATGCTCACTTAGCTGTGCCTCACAAGCAATACAGCAAATGATCTACTACCTGTGTTCATGTACCTAATTAAAAAATTTACCATTTTGAAATGGTCTGTAAAGAACATTGGTAGGGCAATTCAAGAATAGCCAATAGGCAGTGATAATGTATTGGGTCTAGAGCCTACTGCACAAACCTCATTGCTCATTGTTTTTAATTGGATAAGGTTGCAGAGGCTTATGTTTTTTAAGTCATGTTTTTAACAAATCTGAGTGATCGTGGCTTGCATTTTGACTCCAAGTGATCTTGACTCAAAGATTGGTGATCACTGAGTTAGAGGAACAGGAATTGTGACCTGGTTTGGCAGCAAAGTGGGGCTTTTGTGTATGTCGAGATTAGCTTTGCAGATAAGGTGGCCAATGGCATTGGTGTCATCATAATCCAGATCCTGCATCCCTACAAGTGAGTCTGGACCAGACTGATCTGTTCCTCTAACTATCCCCACTATCGCTGTCTTGCAGAAATCAGGGTACTTACAAAATGGATGGACATCAACAAATTAATACATACCATAACAAAAGTAATATATACTCATTGGCATGTCCTGGATTTACATTTACAATGTTACGTCTACATCTGAGTCCAGGTTGATGCAAGGGTTCAAGCATTTTAACACTAGATTACTATATGTATCCTAGTCTGCACTTGGATGGTATGATATTGGTTTCTACAGGCCTGGAAATGAAAAGTGGAGAACCATCACATTCATGGGTTTCATTTTGACAAGTGGCATTGAAGGCATGTGCACTCACTGAAAATGTAATTTTCCTGTGGATAGGCATCTCTGGCTTGTGCGTGCAGGTTGAGACTCATAGCCTGCGTAAAGTATATTTTGTTTTAGGATTAGGTGACACTACCTCCAAGTTAGGTCCTATTTTAAATTGTTTCAGCTGATCAAGCAGGGGAACAGCTTGATGTAGGCTAATCATAATTTTGCTGGTTTCATCTTTCTAGGAATGTTGTGTGTTTTTGGAGTAGCCTAGCGCAATGAAGAAAGTTATCCTTAGCTCTATTGACAGGATATTCGATTGACCGCTCTAACAATGGAAATACATGTCTTCAAAGATGGAATTTGGACGCTTACGTTGGCGGATCTGGTGGGACCATTATAGCCAATGAAAGGGCAGATAGCGTGTGAACAACAAGCCACAGAGATAGAGGTATATATGTGTCATTATAGCATCTGTAACAGAATGGGCATTTTAAAGTAGTACATTTTCTTCTTCATTGGCTGACTGCTCCCAACTCATAGGAATCACCACCCTGGTGACTACTTTAAAATGGTGGAAGCCCCCAATCGTAATGGCCAAGCTAAAACGGGTTATATCTATAATGAGTCCTCTATCTAATTATTATTACAAGCAATAGGGTGCAACTGCAGCCCACAATGCGGGGCAATCTGCAGGTACGCCCCCCTCGAACATCCCATTGGCTCCTTCATGAACATCCCCCACCCCTTCAGCATCCCATTGGTTACTGCTAGAACGCCCCCTCTAGCACTTCCCATTGGTTCGTACACGAATACCTCCCCCGTGTCGAAAAAATATACGCCTCAAATAAGACTATTTGATGCATCAAATAAGCTTTTAATTTGACACGTCAAATAACACAATTTTATTATAGAATGTTGGGTGTGCTGAATTTGCACGTAGAAGCCAAGCGCCACCACTACAATCAGTAGCACTGTCAATGATGTACAAAAAATAAGTATGAAAACAAGCACACACACCAGCCGCAATGTGTTTACAATATCGCGTTGGTAATAAGGCAATATTATATTTGTTCGATCGAATGGGAAAATGTCTGTGTGAGCATTTGAAATAAGAGCAGGATCAAAAATGTTTGAAATATCTTTAATACAGATGTTATTAGAAACTCCTGGGGGTGGGTAGCTAGCTAGCTTCAGCGTGATACCATCCTAACTGGCACCAATGCAAGCAGACTGAAAACAATGACCAGTAGAAACTGCAGTCATTATCAATATTCTTAACAAGGTAGCCACAATAAGGATTAGCCAGAAAATAGGAATTTGGGGGTTGCCTTCAAAATAAAAGTCCACGTTTGAAAGTGATGCAAATGGTTAGTATTGATGGAATCATGCCACATTTAGACTAGATAACGTTAAACAAGGTTCGAGTGTTGGAATGTGGAGCAATGAAATGGCGTATCAGTCTACTCGGTGACACCCACAGAGCACAACTGTGAGGAGCTTACACAAATATTAGCATCGTAGCTCTTATTGCAGGACTTTAGCTGTGTGAAATCACCTCCCCAGTCAGCCTATTGTGCGTATTGCCATTCATATTGCTATGTACAGCATTACCTAAGGATTTGGGATGAATGAAATGGGGAATCAGTCCACTCAGTACCTAAGTTATTTTTCCCATAGTCCTCAGAGTTTTCAGACTCCAAATCATCCAGGTTTGTATTGTTTTTCCTCTGGAATAGTGTTCAATACAGTCGGTTGACTGGTAAAATAAACGTGGCTCATTTCACAGTGGTTTCAGAGTCCCGCAATAAGAGCTACGACGCTAATGTTCTGTGGGTGTCAATGAGTAAACTGGTACCCCATGTCATTGATCCACAATTCATACGTAAGGCTGTACAGTGATTGCATTTTAACCTTTTATAAATTTAACCTTTTATTTAACTAGGCATGCCCCCAATGCAATTCTAAAAGTCTAATACAGTGCGACACAGTGCGATTAACAGATTTTTGCCAAATTAATACTTTATTGTCTTTTGATTAATTTATATAACAACATTCCAACCTCGTTTAGTGTGATCTGTTCAATTGTGGCACTATTTGTAATCATTTGCATCACTGTCAATGATAGTTTTATTTTGAAGGCGAACCGAAAATTCCACTATTGTGACTAATCCTTATTGTGTCTAGTTTCACATAGGTGGGTCTGACCATCATTAATCAAATAAGAACTGTCATAAATCGGGGGTATTTTAGATTATGACACCTAACTAAATGGCTAGCTAGCTAAATATAGCTACTGAAACAGATGTTAGTTTTTCTAGAACATTGTTTCCATCAGCTAGCTAGCTTTTTTTTATGACCAGCATTTTCCCAGAGCTTGGAGAAGTGTGTCTGCGCTGAAGTGCGGCAGTTGCAGGGACACACCACTTTACCAGCATCATAGCATACGTATCCGTGGATCGCTGAAATACAAGTGATAGTGTAATCTATGTGTAATAACTACGTAAAAAAATAATGAACGTGTTAAATTATTATCTGGTGTGCAGTCATATTTAGGTCCTAATTGGTCAACAAGCTTATTTGACTTGTATCTTATTTGACACACAAAGACACACGGCGTTCCATAAAAACCAGGGTGCAACTTTATGAGTAACTGTGTTGCTCTGTGTTGTATACGTTCACAAGATAGCTGTTCAGGCAGTGATCGTGTTCCTTTGCCCAGGCGTTGCTGATGCATGCCAGATCTTACAACGCCTGGATAGGTATTTTAAGTATCAGCTAAGAGCATCACGTGTAAAAGAAATCTGGTACCAGACGGCAACAGTCGATGACGTGACACGCAACCGTTGGTTGATGCATGCAACGTCTGTGCAGGGGAATGCGACTAATGTGTGGTTCTACCGTAGTGATTGTGACCGGTTGTGTGTCCTTAGCAGCAGCAATTTCCTTTTGCGCCCTCCTTATCTGGCCTATTGGTATCCGCCAACGTAAGCGTCCAAATAAATTGTTGGCCGTGTTCCCCTGTTTAGAAGTTGCTGACGCATGCCAGATCTTTACAACGCCTGGATAGTTATTTTAAGTATCAATGAATCAATATGTTAAAGCAAACTGGTGCCTTGACAGGACAGTCGATGACGTGGCACACAACAATTGGTTGATAAATGCAACGTCTGAGCAGAGGATTGCGACTGTTATTTGTGAGGTTGCAGTATCTGGTTATTGGGTGTGTTGGAGGGTATGGTGGTGGTGTTGTAATTTACTGCTCTTTATTCCAGTCTCACTGGAATATCATTTAAACAGTGGGAGATCTGCTCTATAGACAGGTGAAGTTTTTTTTGTGATCAGGTGAAGGGTGAAAACCAGTCGGCAGCTTGAGAGCATTTAACTAATATTCTTCGCTTTTTATTCCGACAAGCTGGCGCTGCTAATTCCAGAAATATTTAGACTTGTATTTGCTACTTGCAAATTTGGTCTTTGCCCCACAAAATGTTTTACGCCCTAAAATAAAGCCACGCCTCCCTCTAGTGTCAACATATGGGAACTACATCTCATTTTGATATGGGCCTTCCGCACAACAGCACTCAAACATGGGCACACTGGTTGAATATAATATCTGAGTTTTCTATCCCCTTCCTATAATTGTTCTCTCCTCATAGTGCTTCTGTCCAGATCAATAGTGTGCAACTGCAGCCTGCAGGAACACCCCCCTTTCACTCTCCACCCTCAAACATGACACCGTCATGCTTGTGACACTTTTGAATGTGGTCGAAAGGGAAATAAAAGTATTGTCTGAGTTTTCGACCCCACCTCCCAGAGTCCTACTTGCTAGCTAGCTGGAGCGAACACCTGCCCTCACCGTCATTAACAGAACTGCAGGAAAACAGTGCCAACAGGTGGGGGCATTGTTTACCGGTATACGGCAAGCTGGATACCGTTGTCACCCCCGCCCCTTCTTCTGTTGGGTTTATCGGCGGCTGGCATCCAACGTTGTTCTAGCTTAAAATTGACCAATATAAGTATAAAGAGGTGTTCCTGCAGATACAGAAATGCCGCAATTCCACCCTTCTCGTCCAGATGGAGGCAGAAGTTAGAGAATGAGACTACACAGCAGTCTACTGAAGTACAGAGATCCATCATTACACTGACTCATCTGTGGGGAAAACATTGTGCCTGTTCACAGGACAAAGACCAGGAAACCTACGGTATACCCATTGGAGATGCAAAGGGAACAAATCGGCACTTCATCACCCCCATATCTACAGTGCATTCGGAAAAGTATTCAGACCCCTTGACTTTTTCCACATTTTGTTACGTTACAGCCTTATTCTGAAATTGATTAAATGTTTTCTTCCCCTCATCAATCTACACACAATACCACGTAATGACAAATACAAAACACGTTTTTAGAATTGTTTGCAAATGTATAATAAAACCACCCAGGAAATACCACATTTACGTAAGTATTCAGGCCCTTGACTCAGTACTTTGTTGAAGCACCTTTTGGCAGCGATTACAGCCTCAAGTCTTTGTGGGTACAAGCTTGGCACACCTGTATTTGGGGAGTTTCTCCCATTCTTCTCTGTAGATCCTCTCAAGGTCTGTCAGGTTGGATGGGGAGCGTCGCTGCACAACAATTTTCAGGTCTCCAGAGATGTTCGATCGGGTTCAAGTCCAGGCTCTGGCTGGGCCACTCAAGGACATTCAGAGACTTGTCCCGAAGCCACTCCTGCGTTGTCTTAGCTGTGTGCTTAGGGTCGTTGTCCTGTTGGGAAGGTGAACCTTCACCCCAGTCTGAGGTCTGGAGCAGGTTTTCATCAAGGATCTCTCTGTAATTTGCTCCGTTCAACTTTCCCTCGATCCTGACTAGTCTCCCAGTCCCTGCCGCTGAAAAACATCCCCATCACATGATGCTGCCACCACCATGCTTCACCGCAGGGAAGGTGCCGGGTTTCCTCCAGACGTGACGCTTGGCATTCAGGCCAAAGAGTTAAATCTTGGCTTCATCAGAACAGAGAATCTTGTTTCTCATGGTCTGAGAGCCCTTTAGGTGCCTTTTGGCAAACTCCAAGCTGGCTGTCGTGTGCTTTTTACTGAGGAGTGGCTTCCTTCTGGCCACTCTACCATAAAGGCCTGATTGGTGGAGTGCTGCATAAATGGTTGTCCTTCTGGAAGGTTCTCCCATCTCCACAGAGGAACTCTGGAGCTCTGTCAGAGTGATCATCGGGTTCTTGGTCACCTCCTTGATCCAGGCCGTTCTCCCTTATTTTGGGCTGGCTAAGGAGTATTGGTGTCTCTGAGGGGTCTTTGGCCTGGTTTGCTAACTACCTCTCTCAAAGAGTGCAGTGTATAAAGTCAGAACATCTCCTGTCTCAGCCACTGCCTGTCACCAAGGGAGTACCCCAAGGCTCGATCCTAGACCCCATGCTCTTCTCAATTTACATCAACAACATAGCTCAGGCGGTAGAAAGCTCTCTCATTCATTTATATGCAGATGATGTGGTCTTATACTCAACTGGCCGCTCCCCGGATTTTGTGCTAAACGCTCTACAACAACGCTTTCTTAGTGTCCAACAAGCTTTTTCTGCCCTTAACCTTTGTTTTGGAGGTGTTCAGAACAAGGTTATGTAGTTTGGTAAGAAGAATGCCCCTCTCCCCACTGGTCTGAGGGTTTAGAGCTTGAGGTAGTCACCTCATACAAGTACTTGGGAGTGTGGCTAGACGGTACACTGTCCTTCTCTCAGCACATACTAAAGCTGCAGGCGCTAAGGTTAAATCTAGACTTGGTTTCCTCTATCGTAATCACTCCTCTTTCTCCCCAGCTGACAAACTAACCCTGATTCAGATGGCCATCCTATGTCACACCATGATCTGTTTCCCCTGTCTTTGTGCTTGTCTCCACCCCCGTTCCCAGGTGTCGCCCATCTTCCTCATTATCCCCAGTGTATTTATACCTGTGTTCTCGGTTTGTCTGTTGCCAGTTCGTTTTGTTTCATCAAGCCAACCAGCGTTTTTTCCCATGCTCCTTTTTGTCTCTAGTTCCTGTTTTCTAGCTTTCACGGTTTTTGACCATTCTGCGTGCCTTGACCCTGAGCCTGCCTGTCGTTCTGTACCTTTCAAACTCTTTTCTGGACTACTGACCTCTGCCTGCACTTGACCTGTCGTTTGCCTGCCCTCCCGTTTTTGTAATAAACTTTTGTTACTTCGAAACTGTCTGCATCTGGGTCTTCTCCTGAGCCTTGACATCCTACCCATGCTAGATTACGGAGACATAATTTATAGATCGTCAAGTAAGGGTGCTCTTGAGCTGCTAGATGTTCTTTACCATTCGACCATCAGATTTTCCACCAATGCTCCTTATAGGACACATCACATCACTCTATACTCCTCTGTAAACTGGTCATCTCTGTATACCCATCGCAAGACCTACTGGTTGATGCTTATTTATAAAACCCTCTTAGGCTCCCGAGTGGCGCAGCGGTCTAAGGCACTGCATTTCAGTCCCTGGTTTGATTCCAGGCTGTATCACATCCAGCCATGATTGGGAGTCCCATAGGGCGGCGCACAATTGGCTCAGAGTCGTCCGGATTTGGCCGGGGTAGGCCGTCATTGTAAGTAAGTATTTGTTCTTAAAGGAAAAAAGAGGAGGAAGGGAAGCGCTGCTAAGGTACACAATAGTAGATTTTGGTAGACAGCAGGCTACCAACTGCCTAGCCAGTTGTAGCTCAATCTTGGGTGCAATGATCACGTTCCCGCACTGACTGACTGTGTGGAGGCTCATTGATTTAACATTACGTTTGCCTACATGATACACTAGTAAAGTAATAAAATATATAGCTGTCGGCTATATTAGCCACGACTTACCTTTCTTTGTGCAGCTTCAAATGTCGAACAAAGCTCCATCTGTAATTTTCTTCCCGCATGTTTTGCAAGTTGCAATCCGTTTTTTGTTAATACAGCGTTGTCTTTATATCTGAAAATAATAATTTGGGGTATCATCTTTCCAAGGGCTCCATCTGAATTCACCCGCCGACGTTCCTCTGCATTGCCACGCACAACTTTTTCTCAGCTGGCACAATTTGATTGGCTGCTGTCCGATTCAAACTGTAAACCATTAAATGAAGAGTTGATGAGCTGCACACTTTTTTAATAGCATAATTTTTAATATTTGGGTTTAGGGAGAGTATCAAGTCAGGTCGAGTCATAAGGCTCAAGGTGCTCTTTGGTAAAAGGGGTAAATTGGTTATCAAAAAGAAAGGAGGACCAAGGGATTCTTCAGATAATTAATTAAAATGCCTTTATTTGTATGGCATGTTCAGTGGAAACAAAGTTTTAAAAATCTGACGCGTTTCGGCTGCATGGCCTTTGTATTATAATGTCTTTGTACTCCCTGACAATGTCCTCTTTTGAACAGCTTTTTCCAATCAGCCCTAATTTGAAGAGGGAGTGGTTACAAAACTGATTGGACAACACCTAGTAAGCAGTACTATACACATTAAAAAGTGAAATACTGTAGATATGTCATCAAATAATTCAACTCCAAGCTAGAAGCTTCAGAATGCCTAGAAAGGTAGTTCTAACCTTAAATATGACTGGGAAAAGTGCCAAGAATAGGAAAGCAATCTATTTCATAGTACACTAGAACACAGTAAACATGGACAATAACAGTCTAAACATAGCTGAGGGCAATAGAGCAAAATGTCCACTAGATGACAGCAAATGGACCTATCACGACCCTACAGGAAAGGTGAGAAATTCATATCTTCATTTAAACCAGGGTACTTAGTGGCCTGTAGTTTGTAAATCCAAAAACGTTCTCTTTGGTTCAGCAGTTTAAGACGGTTCCCTTTTCTAATTGAGGCCAGAACATGATCAATACACATAGCTTGTAGGGAGGCAGGGTTGCCATTGTGTAAGGACTTGTAGTGCCGTATGGCGTACTTGTGTTCCGCTAAGTGGTCTTGAAGGCGTCTCTTTGTCCGTCCAATGTAGAACACATTGCACTGTGGACATTCCAATCTGTAGATGACATAAGTGGTTTTGCAGTTAATGAAATGCTTGACGTGATACTCCATTTTAGAAGCTGTGTCAACAATATACTTTATCTGTGCAATATTTCTGCAATGGTTGCATTTAGAAGAACCCTTGGGTTTGTCATCTAGCCAAGTTTTTTGAGAGTCACCAGGGAGATGGCTGTGGACACATTTGTCTTTTAGGGTAGGATATCTCTTAAAGCTTATGACTGGTGGTTCTGGGAAGACTTGGCGTAGTAGCATATTTCTTTGGATGATTCCCCAATTATTTTTAAAGATTATTTTAATGTTCTCTGCTTCAGTGCTGTATTTTGTAACAAAGTGCACTCTCTGATGTATCACGAGGCACTCCCCTTCGCAACAAGTTCTCTCTGTCAAGTTGTCCGGCCCTTATACCTGCATCTTTCAGGACCTGAGCGCTGTAGCCCCGATTCAAGAAGCGATTCTGCAATTCAGCAGATTTGACACTGTTTCCTGATCCAAATTCTGCGGACTCTTTGGAATTGGCCATATGGAATGTTCTCTTTTAGCCTTTTGGGGTGAAAGCTGTCTGCCCTCCAGAATGTTATTCCCATCTGTAGGCTTCCTAAAGATTGATGTGTGGAGACAACCTTTGTCATTTTTTACTGATGTCAAGGTCCAAAAATGATTGTTATCCTTGCTGTACTCCGTCGTTAGTTTGATGTTAGGGTTAATGCTGTTAAGGTATTGGTGGAAGGAAATAAGTTCATCTTCTGAGCCGGACCAGAACAGGCAAACATCTTCAATATTGCGTCCCCACCATATAATCCGGTCAAAGAACTGGTTATTAGAAGGATCCAAAATGAAGTCATTTTCTCATTTACCCAAGTACAAACCAGCATAGGAAGGGCTGTAGCAAGCTCCCATGGCACATCCTTTGACCTGTTTAAAAATACGGTCCTGAAAGACAAAGATGTTATTATTAAAGATATACTTCTCCTTAATGCAACCGCTGTGTCAGATTTCAAAAAAGCTTTATGGAAAAAGCACACCATGCAATAATCTGAGTACAGCGCTCAGGCACCAAAACAAGCCATACAGATACCCGCCATGTTGTGGAGTCAACAGAAGTCAGAAATAGCATTATAAATATTCACTTACCTTTGATGATCTTCATCGGAATGCACTCCCAGGAATCCCAGTTCCACAATAAATGTTTGTTTTGTTCGATAAAGTCCATCATTTATGTCCAAATACCTCCTTTTTGTTCGCGCATTTATTTCACAAATTCAAGAGGCGCAGGCACTTAGCCCAGACGAAAAGTCAAAAAAGTTATATTACAATTCGTAGAAACATGTCAAACGATGTATAGAATCAATCTTTGGGATGTTTTTAACATAACTCTTCAATAATGTTTCAACCGGAGAATTCCTTTGTCTTTAGAAATGAAAAGGAACTCAGCTAACTCTCACGGCCGCACGCCTGACTGAGCTCATGGCATTCTGCCAGACACCTGACTCAAACAGCTCTTATTCTCTCCCCCTTCACAGTAGAAGACGGAGAAAGAATGTTCTAAAGACTGTTGACATCTAGTGGAAGCCTTAGGAAGTGCAATCGGACCAAATTTTACACTGTACATTGGATAGGCAAAGACTTGAAAACCTACAAACCTCAGATTGCCCACTTCCTGGTTGGATTTTTCTCAGGTTTTTGCGTGCCATATGAGTTATTTTATACTCATAGACATCATTCAAACAGTTTTAGAAGCTTCAGAGTGTTTTCTATCCAACTCTACTAATAATATGCATATCTTAGCTGCTGGGCCTGAGTAGCAGGCAGTTTACTCTGGGCACCTTATTCATCCAAGCTACTCAATACTGCCCCCAGCCATTAGAAGTTTTAAGAGTCCATTCAGTCAGTGAGACGATGAATTCTGTTAGAGGCATCTCAGTCTCAGGCCGGTTACTCAAGAAATGGTCCATTGCTGCCAATCCTTGTTCATGTTCAATGGTGGTGTATAGAGACTCCACATCCATGCTGACTAAAAAGGAATCTGTACCTATAATGGTCAATTCCTTAATTTTGTTCAACACATCTGTGGTATCTTGAAGATAGGCTGGGAGTGACGGCAGAAAAGTCTTAATAAAGTAATCAATGTATGTAGAGATGGGTTCTGTCAGACTTTCATGACCACTAATGACTGGTCGGCCTGGGGGGGTTTCAACATTCTTGTGGACTTCTGGAAGAAGATAAAAAGAAGCCATACGTGGACTGCCATTGAAAATAAATTTGAACTCATTGTCTGAAATGTAGCCATTCTACTTAACTTCTGTGAGGATCCCTTTCAATTCAGTTTTTAGGTCCTCTGTAGGGTTGAAGGTAAGAGATTGGTGGAATTCATCATTATCTAATCGACGGTAGGCTTCTGTCACATATTTGTCTTTCCTCCACACTACTGTATCACCACCTTTGTCTGCTTTTTTTAACCACAATCGTCCATTTTTGGACAATGATTGAATTGCATCCCTCTCTGTCTTAGAAAGACTACGTTGTGTTTGGTTAGAGTCAATTTTACCCTTAAACAGATTCTCCACATCAAAATTTACCTTCTTGACAAATGTATTTAGTGTGGCATTCTGGACGATGGGACAAAAGGTGGACTTGGGCATAAAAGGTGTTTTTGAGGGCACAGAAACTGCCTGACCAGAGACACTGGTGTCTGTAGTTGGAGAGATGTTTTGCTTGTACCAGGCCTTCAGATGTAGATCTCTGAAGAATTTGTTCTTAACTGACTTGCCTAGTTAAATAAAGGTTAAATCATTAAAAAAAAAAAAAAATCCCCCAATTGCTCAGTTGGCCGGGTGGCCAGCTCTAGGAAGAGTCTTGGTGGTTCCAAACTTCTCCATTTAAGAATGATGCAAGCCACTGTGTTCTTGGGGATCTTCAATGCTGCATAAATGTTTTTGTACCCTTCTCCAGATCTGTGCCTCGACACAATCCTGTCTCGGATCTCTACGGACAATTCCTTCGACCTCATGGCCGAAGGCTGTAATGCCTTATATAAAACTGAAATACCTTATTTACAGAAGTATTCAGGCCCTTTGCTATGAGACTTGAAATTGAGCTCAGGTACATCCCGTTTCCATTGATCATCCTTGAGATGTTTCTACAACTTGACTGGAGTCCACCTGTGGTAAATTCAATTGATTGGACATGATTTGGAAAGGCACACACACACCTGTCTATAGAAGGTCCCACAGTTGACAGTGCATGTCAGAGAAACAATGTGGAAAAGTCAAGGGGTCTAAATACTTTCCCAATGCACTGTATCTAAACCTTTTCATAAGAGATTTTGATTGAATGGGGTAATTAATGTAATTTATAGGGAAAAATCTATACATGGATCCAATATTCTACTTTATACTAATACTGCATACTTTACTGTACTTACAAAGACATGTCAATGTTTTACACTAAAAGGGAATCACCTTTTTTTTAAATGAGAAAGCAGTTACTTTTTCTCCCATAGAAGTTTATGAACTAATTACATAACAGGGTGTGCAATGTGTGTATTGTCTACAGTATCCATTATTACCTTCAGATTTTCATTGTACTGATTTAGAAATTATATGCAGAGATGTAAACTGGTTTTGGGTGATTCTTTTCAGATTGAACGTTTTAAAATGTTGTCTTGTTGTTTTTAAGATTGAGAGTCTTTGGCCAAGTTTGACTAATGCATAGTGGACACAATGTAGTAATTTTGTCAATGACTAGTTTCTGATTAAAATGGAGAGGAGTTATCTCAGAGGAGTCAACATTTACGTCTCACTCATATCTTCACTGAGGGACATGAGACAATTCATTGTCAGTACAGTTACAGTTGAAGTAAGAAGTTTACGGAAACTTAGGTTGGAGTCATTAAAACTCGTTTTTCAATCCCTCCACAAATTTCTTGTTAACTAGTTTTGGAAAGTCGGTTAGGACATCTACTTTGTGCATGACATACATCATTTTTCAAACAATTGTTTACAGACAGATTATTTCACTTATAATTGACTGTATCACAATTCCAGTGAGTCAGAAGTTTACATACACTAAGTTGACTGTGCCTTTAAACAGCTTGGGAAATTCCAGAAAATGAAATCATGGCTTTAGAAGCTTCTGATAGGTTAATTGACATCATTTGCATCAATTGGAGGTGTACCTAGTGGATGTATTTAAAGGCCTACCTTCAAACTCAGTGCCTCTTTGCTTGACATCATGGGAAAATCAAAAGAAAACAGCCAAGATTTCAGAAAAAAAATTGTAGACCTCCACATGTCTGGTTCATCCTTGGGAGCAATTTCCAAACGTCTGAAGGTACCATGTTCATCTGTACAAACAATGGTACGCAAGTATAAACACTATGGGACCACACAGCCCTCATACCGCTCAGGAAGGAGACGTGTTCTGTCTCCTAGAGATGAACGTACTTTGGTTTGGAAAGTGCAAATCAATCCCAGAACAACAGCAAAGGACCTTGTGAAGATGGTGGAGGAAACCGGTACAAAAGTATCTATACCCACAGTAAAACGAGTCCTATATCAACATAACCTGAAAGGCCGCAAGGCAAGGAAGAAACCACTGTCCAAAACCGCCATAAAAAAGCCAGACTACGGTTTGCAACTGCACATGGGGACAAAGATCATACTTTTTGGAGAAATGTCCTCTGGTCTGATGAAACAAAAATAGAACTGTTTAACCGTAATGACCATTGTTATGTTTGGAGGGAAAAGGGGGAGGCTTGCAAGCCGAAGAACAACATCCCAACCGTGAAGCACGGGGGTGGCAGCATCACGTTGTGGGGGTGCTTTGCTGCAGGAGGGACTGGTGCACTTCACAAAATAGATGGGATCATGAGGATGGAAAATTATGTGGATATATTGAAGCAACATCTCAAGACATCAGTCAGGATGTTAAAGCTTGGTTGCAAATGGGTCTTCCAAATGGACAATGACCCCAAGCATACTTCCAAAGTTGTGGCAAAATGGCTTAAGGACAACAAAGTCAAGGTATTGGAGTGGCCATCACAAAGCCCTGACCTCAATCCTATAGAAAATGTGTGTGCAGAACTGAGAAAGCGTGTGTGAGCAAGGAGGCCTACAAACCTGACGCAGTTACACCAGCTCTGTCAGGAGGAATGGGCCAAAATTCACCCAACTTATTGTGGGAAGGTTGCGGAAGGCTACCCAAAACGTTTGACCCAAGATAAACAATTTAAAGGCAATGCTACCAAATACTAATTGAGTGTATGTAAACTTCTGACCCACTTGGAATGTGATGAAAGAAAAAAAAACTGAAAGAAATAATTCTCTCTACTATTATTCAGAAATTTCACATTCTTAAAATAAAGTGGTGATCCTAACTGACCCAAGACAGGGAATTTTTACGAGGATTAAATGTCAGGAATTGTGAAAAACTGAGTTTAAATGTATTTGGCAAAGGTGTATGTAAACTTCTGACTTCAACTGTACATACTATTTTCCACAGGTGGGTTCCCTGGGTAGACATCACAATGAACCACATTGCAAGTTGGATTTATGTTGTTGTAAAGTTGAATTCAATGTTGTGAGTCGCACATTGTAACCATTTGGGGAGTACAGTCAGTTCAGTCCAATATGAAAGGTTGTTATGAAATATAATCAAGAGAAACAAATAGAGAAAAGGTCCTTTCATTATTCTCTGTGAGATGGGCTTGTTGCTCAGCCTACAGCCGTCTAACTGATTCCCCAAAGCACTGTTTAGAAATGCGGTCTTGGTAATTTGGAGAGTGGGCGTCATCACTGCTTGTTAGTTGAACCAGTAATTGGAGTCTGTGCTGGCAATTGGTGGGAGGTGGGTGGCGGGAGCAGTGGTACGCTGTGGTCCTCTAAGGGGCTATAGCTTTGGAATAGTGTTGTACAGAAAGCATACCATTATCATAATGCTTGTCCAGGACTGACACCCTTCCTTTTCTTTTTTCATCAGTCCATACGACAAAATACTTTTTTAGGTAACGTTTTCATTGTCCCATTTCAATGTTATTGCTGTATATTATGATAATCTACTCACCATTCTACACCACCAGTTGCTTCCTCAGTTAGTGTTTTTTTTCAGTTGTTTCTTGGAAAATAAACCACCTCCTACCAAGAAGACACATATCACACAGTCATTTACTTGTCAACTGTAGGCCTACTTGTCAACTACAGCTATCATGCTTCCTTCAGGATGAATATTTAATCAGTGGATAAATCCCATTAAATATGAGCTCTTTCTCATTAATGTGTCAGGTGGACCATAAACCACCTCCTACAAACCATCTAATTAGCGTGCCAAACACACAGATACATACCTCCAATGGAGTTAGAGGGAGTCCATCATTTTGGGGGGGGGGTTTGTTCAGTGTTAACTGATGTCTGTAAACAGCATACATTCCCCCAATGTGTCACACTGTTTCTAAGTGCTCGGCCAGCTATTATATAAGGAGGCTTGATTTTAGGATAGTTGCATGTTTGAAAATTAATTAGGCCGACCTATCTATTCTTGATCATAAGAACTATTGGTGTCCAGTGTTCCAATGTCAATACTATGTCCCTTTTGTGCTCTGTGGCTCCTCGTGGCTATCAAATTCTCTCAAACATATGTAATTATAGCCAACATCTCTGTGCCTGAAGCTATTTCATGATTTAAAAACAGTAACTTGACATTTACATCATTTCTTGTGTCCCAACATAGCTGTGGCAAGTCAT
Organism: Salvelinus alpinus; assembly: GCF_045679555.1. NCBI lineage: Eukaryota > Metazoa > Chordata > Actinopteri > Salmoniformes > Salmonidae > Salvelinus > Salvelinus alpinus. The sequence goes on from NC_092091.1 coordinate 23,666,217, forward strand.
GACAGCTGCTTCTGCTCTTGGATCCGTGACATACTGACCTATTCCTGTGTGGTTGCCCTGCTGCTTTGAGTTGACTAACTTTGAGTTTCATTTGTTTTCCAATGAAAAACAAAACATTGGACAATGGACATATAGCTTAAAGTTAAACCACAGACTTCTGTGGATGAAACAGATATTTTTTTTTAGATAATATATTTTTATATTGCACATAGAAACAGCAAGACGGTGGTGAAGTTGGTTCGATTTTTAGGTGATAACTCATTAGTGGTGAGTGCAACAATGCGTTCAGGTCAGGTGCTGCAGTAAAAATGTGGACGATTGTAAGCTCAAATGCATTGCATGGCTTTAACGGGCAGACTGAGCGCTCGCACATGCTCATCCGATGGAATCTCTAGCATCGCAAAATTCTCTCCAACTTGAAAGTTGATGGTAGGCATACACAGGTGAGTTAGCCATGAAGATAAAGTAGGCTATTTGGCAGCCTTCCACTAGAACATGGCTAACATTTTGAATATAAATTAAAGCTGCAAAATGTAACTTTTTGAGTGATCTGACCAAATTCACATAGAAATTTGAGTTATACATCTCATTCTCATAGAAAGCAAGTCTAAGAAGTGGTAGATCTTTTCTATGTGAGTTATTTCTATGCTTCCCCTTCTTTAGTTTAGATTTTGCGGTTTTGTACACAATACAATATTTTTGGTTATTGAAAATATATTTCACAGCGGTTTGGATGGTACAATGATTCTCTACACTATACATTGCTTGTTTTGTCACAAACTGAAATTAAGGGTACTATTAGAATTTTTGCAACCAAGACATGGCAGAGCGATTTCTGAATTTTACACCTTTAAATGAAACGTACCATAAGAGATACAATAGCAATGGAGTCCTTTATATACTTCCACAGAGTCAGATGAACTCGTGGGTACCATTTGTATGTCTCTGCGTCCATATGAAGGAAGTTAGGGATAGTTTCTCAAGCCAATGCTTCAAGTCATTGCGCTACAGCTAGTTAGTGTTTTTTTTAATACATATACATTTGCCAAACGTTCTAAAAAACAGTTTCTGCTTTGTCATTATGGGGTATTGTGTGTAGATTGATGAGGGAAAAAAATATTTAATCAATTTTAGAATAAGGCTTTAATCTAACAAAATGTGAAAAAAGTTAAGGGGTCTGAATCCTTTCCGACGTCACTGTATATACAAAAGTATGTGGACATCCCTTCAAATTAGTGGGTTTGGCAATGTCAGCCACACCCGTTGCTGACAGGTGTATAAAATCGAGCACACAGCCATGCAATCTCCATAGACAAATATTGGCAGTAGAATGGCCTTACTGAAGAGCTCAGTGACTTTCAACGTGGCACTGTCATAGGATGCCGCCTTTCCAACAAGTCAGTTTGTCAAATTTCTGCCCTGCTAGAGATGCCCCGGTCAACTGTAAGTGCTGTTATTGTGAAGTGGAAACGTCTAGGAGCAGCAACGACTCAGCCACAAAGTGGTAGGCCACACAAGCGCACAGAACTGGATATCCGAGTGCTGAAGCGTGTAGTGTGTAGAAATCATCTGTCCTCGGTTGCAACACTTACTACCGAGTTCCAAACTGCCTCTGGAAGCAACGTCAGCACAATAACTGTTAGTCGAGAGCTTCATGAAATGGGTTTCCATGGCAGAGCAGCCGCACACAAGCCTAAGATCACCATGCGCAATGCCAAGCGTCGGCTAGAGTGGTGTAAAGCTCGCTGCCATTGGACTCTGGACCAGTGGAAACGCGTTCTCTGGAGTGATCACCATCTGGCAGTCCAATGGACGAATCTGGGTTTGGTGGATGCCAGGAGAACGCTACCTGCACCAATGCATAGTGCCAACTGTAAAGTTTGGTGGAGAAGGAATAATGGTATGGGGCTGTTTTTCATGGTACAGGCTAGGCTCCTTAGTTCCAGTGAAGGGAATTCTTAACACTACAGCATACAATTACATTATAGACAATTCTGTGCTGTTCCAACTTTGTGGCAACAGTTTGAGGAAGTCCCTTTCCTGTTTCAGCATGACAATGTCCCCGTGCACAAAGCAAGGTCCATACAGAAATTATTTGTCAAGATCGGTGTGAAGAACTTGACTGGTCTACACAGAGCCCTGACCTCAACGCCATCGAACACCTTTGGGATGAATTGGAACGCCGACTACGAGCCAGGCCTAATCACCCAATATCGTTGCCCAACCTCACTAATGCTCTTGTGGCTGAATGGAAGCAAGTCCCCACAGCAAAGTTGCAACATCTAGTGGAAAGCCTTCCCAGAAGAGTGGAGGCTGTTATAGCAGCAAAGGAGGGACCAACTCCATATTAATGCCCAGGATTTTGCATTGAGATGTTTGATGAGCAGGTGTCCACATACTTTCGGCCATGTAGTGTACCTTCATCAATAGGCGCTAAAGGTAGTTAGCACTAGTAATGGGTTAGTCTACTACTAAGCCTACAGTAGGCCTATGTTTAGATACTTGTTTTGTCTTTTATTTACAGTTGAAGACTACTGAGGGGTCTATTGATGTCTAAGCACTGTGGGAGGTGTCTTCTTTTCTGGTGAGTTATGGATGTTGTTTGTTGAGTGCCTGGTTGAGTGGGGTTACAATTGTGAGTCTTGGGAATGACCTGATGCCTTTTTTGTGGGCACAACAATTTCTCAATTTTTATCCTCCCCTTTAAAACTATTAATGTTTTTCTGGTTGGGGAAAAATCTCTTCATGGTATGGGGAGAGGGTTGCCACAATATCACCACACTGTCCTGATGAAACTCTGAGAAGTTGGGAGAAAAGAGAGAATTAGAGGAGGGAAAAGGTTACTGTTGCAGAGCATGTCATTATTGTCAGAGTAAGGATAGGTCATGATTCATTGTGGATGGCCAAAGAATGTGCACAAGTTCTGATGCCAACTCAGCCAGCAGAAGTCCAGATCAGACCTGCTGAAGCTAGAATTCAAAAAGTCATGGAACATTTACGACACTATTATTACTCCAGCATAGACACTTAAAACATCATGTACATGAGTTGTTTTCATTGTTTACCCTGAAAGAGCTTTCACCAGCTTTTCCCCATTAGAAGTTAGATATTAAATTATGACAATATTCCGAATGACTGGTTTAATTGCAGAGTACCACTATAGTTTAGTTGTTGTGGTTTTGAATATGTTTGAATAATAACAGCTTTTGCTACTTTTCAAGCCTGAAATATAATTTTAAAACAATAGGAGTCTGTTTCAGCCAATTGTCCCCAAGAAGGTTGGTGAAATGTCATCCTCATCTGAGGTTTGCGCTTTTTCTATGGTCATCCTTGCTCCTAAAGTCGGAGAGTAAGCATGTGGTTAGTTTAGACAGGGGTTTATGTAGACCTTCTGTTTTCTACTGGGTAGATGCTAACTGAAGTGTCGGACCCACTGTCATGCTCTGAGCCACTGTGGTTGGACTGATGCCATTGCCTCGTTTATGATCACTTGTATTTTTCATCACAACAATTAGGGTTGTCAAAAACACAGTGATAGTTGAAGAATTTCAGTTTTAGATTATGAGAAGGAAGTCTACATTTTCCAGCGCTGTGAAAGTAGTCGTCACAGTCTTCTGTCTACATTCCAATGATCTTTTAGATCTACAGTGCATTCAGAAAGTATTAAGACCACATTTTGTTACATTACAGCCTTATTCTAAAATGGGTTGAATGTTTTTTCCCCCCTCATCAATCTACACACAATAACCCATAGTGACAAAGCAAAAGCAGGTTTTTAGACATTTTTGCAAATGTATAAAAATAAATAATGAAATATCACATTAGTGTTCAGCCTTTCCTCAGTACTTTGTTAAAGCACCTTTGGCAGCGATTAAAGCATTGAGTCTTCTTGGGTATGATGCTACAAGCTTGGCACACCTGTATTTGGGGAGTTTCTACCATTCTTCTCTGCAGATCATCTCAAGCTCTGTCAGTCTGGATGGGGAGAGTTGCTGCACAGCTATTTTCAGGTCCCTCCAAAGATGTTTGATCAGATTCAAGTCCGGGCTCTGGCTGTGCCACTCAAGGACATTCAGAGACTTGTCCCGAAGCCCCTCCTGCATTGTCTTGGCTGTGTGCTTAGGGTCATTGTCCTGTTGGAAGGTGAACCTTCGCCCCAGTCTGAGGTCTGGAGCAGGTTTTCATTAAGGATCTCTCTGTACTTTGCTCCGTTCAACTTTGCCTCGATCCTGACTAGTCTCCCAGTCCCTGCCGCTGAAAGCATCCCCACAGCATGACGCTGCCACCACCATGCTTCAATGTAGGGATGGTGCCAGGTTTCCTCCAGACGTGACACTTGGCATTCAGGCCAAAGAGTTCAATCTTGGTTTCATCAGATCAGATAATCTTGTTTCTCATGGTCTGAGAGTCCTTTAGGTGCCTTTTGGCAAACTCCAAGTGGGCTGTCGTGTGCCTTTTATTGAGGAGTGGCTTCCTTCTGGCCACTCTACCATAAAGGCCTGATTGGTGGAGTGCTGCAGAGATGGTTGTCCTTCTGGAAGGTTCTTCCATCTCCACAGAAGAACTCTGGAGCTCTGTAAGAGTGACCATCGGGTTCTTGGTCACGTCCTTGACCAAGGCCATTCTCCCCCTATTGCTCAGTTTGGCCCTGCGGCCAGCTCTAGGAAGAGTCTTGGTGGTTCCAAACTTCTCCCATTTAGAATGATGGGGGTCACTGTGTTTTTGAGTACTTTCGATGCTGCAGAAAATGTTTTTGTACCCTTCCCCAGATCTGTGCCTTGACACAATCCTGTCTCAGTTCTACGGACCATTTCTTCAACCTCATGGCTTGGTTTTTGCACTGTCAACTGTGGGACAGGTGTGTGCCTTTCCAAATCATGTCCAATCAATTGAATTTACCACAGGTGGACTCCAATAAAATTGTAGAAACATCTCAAGGATGATCAATGGAGACAGGATGCACCTGAGCTCAATTTTGAGTCTCATAGGAAAGGGTCTGAATACTTTTTTTCTTCTAATAAATGTGCAAAAATTATGTTTGTTTTTTTGCTTTGTCATTATGGGGTATTGTGTATAGATTGATGAGGGGGAAAAAACGATTTAATCAATTTTAGAATAAGGCTGTAATGTAACAGCCTTATTCTCTGGTGGCGCAGCTAAGCAAGGGGCTTATCTCCCGGGTGGCGCAGTGGTCTAGGGCACTGCATCGCAGTGCTAGCTGCGCATAGCGTCGTCCGGGTTAGGGAGGGTTTGGCCGGTAGGGAGGGTTTGGCCGGTAGGGATATCCTTGTCTCAGTATGTAAAAATGTAATAAAATGTATGCACTCTACTGTAAGTCGCTCTGGATAAGAGCGTCTGCTCTTGGCCGGTAGGGATATCCTTGTCTCAGTATGTAAAAAATGTAATAAAATGTATGCACTCTACTGTAAGTCGCTCTGGATAAGAGCGTCTGCTAAATGACTAAAATGTAAATGTAAATGTAACAAAATGCGGAAAAAGGGAAGGGGTCTAAATGCTTTCAGAATGCACGGTATCTATTTCATAATGGATGTTAGGCCAATGTGTTCTTGATCCAAAAAATAATTTTTACCACAATTTAAAATCATACAACAACATATTTTTTGGCCTTTGATATCTTTGACCACAGAAACAGTTGGGAGAGAAACAATAACAAGACAAAAACAAGACAAAAAGAGTATTCTACATCTGTTCTATGCAGATTCAGCATTTATGTGGTCAAACCATATGTCAATGGGTCAACGGCTGGTTACCCCAAGACCGGGGGATGTGGAGGATTTGTGCAACAGACATTTAATTACCACACTCTTTGAAAAAAAAATACAAAGCCATTGCAGAATGCCTGCTGACTACACTCCGATGAAAGTATGTAACGAGTCTCTCTCCTCCATTTAAAGTCCAATAAGAAAAAAAAGTATTGGAAAAGAGCTTTATTATCTAACTCCAGCTGTGTGGTTATTATTGGTGAGATGTTGGTCTCCCTGATGGCTTCCCTTGGCAGTCAGCTCTACCTGTGTTACCTGGTCAGGGCAGGGAGGTGTGTGTGTGTGTGTGTGTGTGTGTGTGTGTGTGTGTGTGTGTGTGTGTGTGTGTGTGTGTGTGTGTGTGTGTGTGTGTGTGTGTGTGTGTGTGTGTGTGTGTGTGTGTGTGTGTGTGTGTGTGTGTGTGTGTGTGTGTGTGTGTGTGTGTGTGTGTGTGTGTCTCTCTCAGGAGAAAAACCACTCAGAACAGATGCCCCTCAAAGCCATAGAGCAAGGGGCTTGCAACGTTTAAAGCTTAGACTCTTGCTTATAACTTGGACATAATTGTTTTTTGGGATGGGTCGTTTAAACACGGGTCGTTTTGTGTTTCTGTTCAATAAAGGGTAATTTCCATGTAAAAGGATCCATGAGCGCCAATATCTGAAGTTCACAGGAGCATGTCAAATTGGGTGTCAATTTTGCCATCAGAACAGCCTCAATTCGTTTGGTCATGGACTCTACAAGGTGTCGAAAGCGTTCCACAGGGATGCTGGCCCATGTTGACTCCAATGCTTACCAGGTTTTCAGATCTTAAGTTTCTTGACAATTTCTCGCATGGAATAGCCTTAATTTCTCAAAACAAGAATAGACTGACGAGTTTCAGAAGAAAGTTCTTTGTTTCTGGCCATTTTGAGCCTGTAATCAAACCCACAAATGCTGCTCCAGATACTCAACTAGTCAGTTTATTGCATCTTTAATCAGCACAACAGTTGTCAGCTGTGCTAACATAATTACAAAAGGGTTTTCTAATGATGAATTAGCCTTTTAAAATGATAAACTTGGATTAGCTAACACAACGTGCCATTGGAACACAGGAGTGATGGTTGCTGATAATGGGCCTCTGTTCACCTATGTAGATATTCCATAAAAGATCTGCCGTTTCCAGCTATAATAGTCATTTACAACATTAACAATGTCTACACTGTATTTATGATCAATTTGATGTTATTTTAATGGACAATTTTTTTTGCTTTTCTTTCAAAAACAAGGACATTTCTAAGTGACCTCAAACTTTTGAACAGTAGTGTATGTTTCATAAGTTTGGACAGCACAGTACAGTAGAGTGGAGCAACTAAACTTTACTTGTCTATACTGTCTATACTGTACTGTACTGTACTGAACTCTACTCTACTGTACTTAACTATACTTTACTTGACTATACTGTGCTGTGCTGAACTCTGTACTGTACTGAACTATACTCTACTGTTTTGTGCTGTGCTTTACTGTACTGTACTCTAATGAGCTCTACTGTGCTGTACTTTGATGTCCAAACTTGTGAAACATACTGTAGATGTTTATGGTTCAGATTTAATCCAGTCCAGACCAACCAAATTTGGTGGTGGAGCTCATTAAAATAATAGCAAGCGTGTAGAATACCCACATACGCAGAGAAGGGTATTGAATATTTCTACCTTTATGTTAGGATACATCACCATGAAGAGAATGACATTCATATCCATAATTATGCATTTCTGTGTAGTACAAATAATGGACCTATGATGAAATTATGTTACCGCAATTCAGTTACCGGATGTAAATCCACTTCACCAAGATTTTTTCAAACTCAAGTTGTCAATGTCATAGCTGACCCCCTTTCTGCAGACATCTTTGAATCTTATTTCAGAGCAAATATTTAACAGGGTTTTTGAAAAACTTGGTCACATACTGTAAACTGAGGGAGATTTGACTGAAATTCTGCCACCAAACTTTGAATCTCCACATAGTTCTTCCAGTGAATGTGTTTTTGTAGAATGGTCAGTGTCAATTCTTAAAAGTAGTCCTTGTGCATAGAGTTGTATAGTTTGTTAAATTTGAAATCAATGTTTTTGTTTTGCATACATTTTAAGTGACATCTGAGTCCGTTAAAAGTGGAATTGCCCAAAGGTCAGCCTATATGTCTCTTTAGGATGATTTTCCCAAACGTGTACTTGATATACTATTCAAGCATGTGAATGTGTGTGTCCATGTGTCTGTGTGTGGGTTAGTACAGCTGGCATTGGGGAGGCAGTCTAGCAGCCTGTGGTGGGGGTGGTGTCTGTATGGTCTGGAATGAGTGTGTGTGTGTGTGTGTGTGTGTGTGTGTGTGTGTGTGTGTGTGTGTGTGTGTGTGTGTGTGTGTGTGTGTGTGTGTGTGTGTGTGTGTGTGTGTGTGTGTGTGTGTCTGCAGTTGGCTGCTGGTGTCCTAATCCTCCTGGTTTTACCCACTCTCTTCAGGCTACCCAATCTCTCTGAGAGCCTCACAGGGAGTAAGGGAAGGATGAGAGACAGGGAGATGCCGGGGAGGGTTGGAAGTTGTGTGTCAGTGACTCCTGCCTGACTGTGAGACTGTAGAGTTGTGCTGAGTGTCCGTGCTTCACTGTATCGTTACATCTGGCTCTCTCCATGGAGCTCCCAAGCATCACACATATGGGTGGCAAGGCAGCAGACAACTCTGTCAAATGGCAGCTGTGCTATGACATGACGGCCAAGACCTGGTGGATGGTGAGTACAAATGGAAATGATTTTAGATTTTTCTTCAATGGTACTCGTTTGAACTATTCCTGAAATCATAATGTGTTTTGCCATGGTCTGCCGCTTTCGTTAAAACTACGGTTAAAAATGAAAATAAAAAGTTGGGTGTTATATCTGACAGCTCATTGAATATTTTGGTGCGTCCAGATGTGTTTCAGTTCTGTAGGTTACACATTTATTAACATTTAAACAACAATGACATTACACATCTCCATTATTCGTAATATCCTTGTTTGGTGTGTATCGTATTCCCAAAAACTGTTGGAACAGGATTAACAAATTGTTAGGCCTAGACTAATTGTTTATACTTCAACTGAATTTTGGGATGCTAATGTCATACAAGTGGACAAAGCAACAGTGAGTGAGAATGTCTTTACTAACATCATGAACTTCACTGTGCTGTCATGTGCAAACATACAGAACTTTGTGCTTTGCAAATATTGAGTTTTTATCTAAGTTTCTGGGGCCACCAATCACCTTAGTTCATAGCTCGTGCTGAGTCAATTTCATAATAGTTTATATTCTATATTATGAAAGTCAGTGTGTTGATGAATCTTCACAAACATGTGGGCAGCAGGTGTCCCCATGTCTTCAGAGATGTTACATGCATCACTACACACAAACAGTACACAGTCAACTAATAGAGATGGTAGTTGCACTGTAGTTCATCGATTGATTACTGGTGAATCATTATCACACAACACGTGTACAAAATATCAACTAAAATCTCTATTTCAGTATTTGTTTCGGGGAAAACAATTAACACTGCTTGTTTCATCACTATCATTTACAGATGCAGAATATACTAGGCCAAGGTTTTTCTATTGACATAAATGCATGACATCTCTCTTCGTGAGAAATGCTCTTGCAACTGATCAGCTGAAAAATATCTGTTTGCTTACATTATCATGTAGATCATAAGTACTAGCAAGCTGATTCCCAAAACCACCCTGATGCACACATTCACACATTTCCTCATGTTATGTTGTTGTGTTAGCTCAACTGTGACCAATCTGTGTTGAGCGTCTGTCTATATTGTATTACATACACTGTCAAATGCAGTCGGCCACAGACACTTTCTTTTCTATCCCAACATTTTGGAGAAAGGAGAAGAAGAGAAATATACTGTAAATCTATACACAAAAACTCACGTCTCGTGTTCAGTTTCAGTAAGAGAGGACTACATCCTCACTGTAGCGATGTGAACCTTGTCACAATTTGGTAATGATATACAATATCAAATAGTTATGTAAATAATCTAGTTCTCAAGTTTTCTAGTTTTTGTTAAGTTGTTATTATTATGCTGAGTCTATACCATATCATTCTTACTGTGCTATGCGAATGCACTTCACAATATTCATACATTCTACAGTATATCACTTAATTTACTGTATAGTAATATCTGTCCCACTCTTTTCCTCTCTCAGACAGTTTCCTCCAGAATGGTCTGTAGTTTCTTAATGTCCAAGTTGCCACTTTTGCTTATTTATTCGTCTATAATGAATAGAGTTTTTTTCTCCCATTTTTTCTCCTTTTTCTCCCATGTAACAAAGGTGATTGCTATTCTCTTGCTCGCTCTCGCTTTCATCATTAGCCACCCGCACTTTTGTTTAAATTAGCTTGGCAATTAAGACTTGCTACGAGGCCTAACTAATAACTAATCAAAATGCTGTTCACTATGAGAAAGTAGCTGTCTCACTAACTGGTGTTTCGCACGTTATTTTTTTTTATCAACAAAAGCTGCTTGAGTTACCTTTTTGATCCTGCCTGTTTGTGTGCAGAGCAGTTTTGTTGCCATCATCCTGGAAGTACCCTTTTCGAAAACATAGAATCTAAATTGCGTGCACACCGCCTTGTTTCTCAATTCATCAGATGTTTTATTTTTCCAACTGCACATATGAAAAGCCGTTAGAGCTTCTGAGTAGTTTAGTCCTCCTCTCTTAATGGGAATCTGGCCTATATGATTCATTCTCTTCATTCAATAATAAAGGCTCCTGAGGTACCCAGCATATGTCTATGTGACAGTTACAATAAACCGGCACTGTTATTGCTGAAGAACAACAAGGGGTTTAGGTTTGTTGAATGGTCTCAGTCCACAGCCATCTCTAACTGAGGCTGAGCACAAACCACTGTCCTGCCCTAATGGCCTGTTTCTTTACCTTTTCAATAACAAACTCATGCCCAAACAGCCGTTATGCCCAGTTGTATGCATGTCTGTGTACTACTGGAGCTTCCTGTTCCCCCATGCAAACCTCTGGCCAGGATCATTAGGAGTGGAGGAGAGTGGGCGACATATGTTGGACTGGCTTGTGGTTTTGTAAAAGGCAGTAAAGCCGGAAAAAAGGAGTTCCGCTTCCAAAAGGGGAGACACAACAAAAAGTCATTTGGATCAATTACTAAATTAGGGATGTAAGGATGTTCCATCCTTCGTGTTTTCATTCAGCACAAACCTTATGTCACTGTTTACTGCACATGCATTTTTACAAAGAAGTTTACCATTGGGGATGTGCTGAGTGCAAAGCTTGTCATGGAAAATAGAAGTGGGAGGACTACTGTGATATTCCAAATTGGCCTTGATTTACTTTGAAATGAAAGTTTGAATAATGTCTTTCAGTTGACAGATACTTGATAGTCCTATTGCCAAAGAATCTTGCCTCTGTGTTATGTAAACATGTCCCAACTACCAATGTTTACATTTTTGATTCAGTCAAATCTGATCTACACCATGCTTAAGGGAAACAAAATAAAAATCCTTAATCAAAGAAACATCTCTTCAGAATGTAGGATTTCCAAAAGTAGGGGCCAAATGGTGGGAGGGGATTAGTGTTGGCTGTAATGTCTAATGGGTTTGGGAAATTAAATACCAACATTCACATGACCAAAAGTTTGATGGACTTCAGGCTCACACAGCATTACGCTATAGTTGCAGCTCAGTGAAAATCCAAATTTGGGCTGGGATTTAAGACCCCTACTGTGCCACTCTGGAGGAATCCCTCCAAGTTCCTTATCACTCTGGCAGTCAACTTATAAACATATTAATGACAGACTTCTTTAAGGCCTTTGCATCTAACTTAAAGAAGTGTTAGCGACAGTTTATTCTCAGGGCCTGTACTGTATGTCGTTTAGTACAAGGGTTTGTGTTGAATTACTCAGTGATGATTGAATAATGAATGGCAACATGAAAGAGGTCTTGTACTGTAACTCAGCTGTAAGTGTAATTTGGTTAAATAATATTTTGAACGGTGCATTAGAGGCCTTTGATCGTACTCCTGAAGTCTTTGTGTATATTGTCCAGTCAGTGCTTTCAAATGCCGGATGTTGGTATGAGCCAATTAAAAAAATGTTTTACCCAACAATGTAAAGTGCAGCTGGCTGGGTGATATATCATGAAGGAGATCCTAAGAGGTACCACATTGTCTTCACTGGCTATTATCAGAATGTTGAGAGAGAGAGCTAGAGAGAGAGAGAGACTTTCACTGTTGACTGCCTTAGCAGACAAGTGTCTGTACACTGTGTTGCTCTGCAACCAACTCACCAGCATGACACAGCTCACAAATTGTTTTGCTTGCATCATTGTCCAGCGGTGCAGTATGAATTTAGAACAATGTGCGTTATGCTAGCATACTGTACGTGTCTGTCTTTTTACATCCCGACCTCATTAAAGATTCCTCTGGGTGCTGCCGTTCACCACAGAGGGCAGTAAAATATCCCTACGCTGGTGAATCTCCTTCCTCAGCACTTCTCTTATCCTCTGGGGGAGCAGAGAGTCAGCCCTGGGATTGTGGTTCCTAGCCATGACTTCCGACGCCTGGAAACTAACATGAATTATTCTGAGAACCAGAGGCTTCTGCAACAAGGCTAAAATTAGGGGAAAAGAATGGTCATTCGACAAAACGGTAAAGTTTTTTTGCTTTGACATGCTATTCCGACTGATAGGGGGAGCTGGCATGACAAAATACGATATTGTTACTAGCTTCTCTTTATTGATAAAAAAAATGATACCTTTAAACCAAACACATCGGACACTTCCAAAATAAAAACCTTCCTGACATCGCCTTCGAAGGACTAGAAGATGCTGGACGAGGATGCACTGTTTTCTTGATTAACTCATAATTAACAGCCTGGAGAAGCACAGAAAGGGCCATCTTTAAACTGCAAATTATCCCTCTATTTCAGTTTCTCTGCAAATCGGCCAGTATAATCCTCACACCATCTGTGCTATCAGATCTTAAAGATGCACGCAATGTTGTGGCAATCCTTCCTAGTTACTGTACACTATATCCCATGTTATCCTTCTTTCTCTGGTCTGTCTTGGCTTCACTCGGGCAGCACTCTGTGCTAAGTAACATGGTGTCTGTAAGACAGAAGTAAATACTTTCAGGACATACTGTAAAAAAAAAATACACTGTTGTATTCAATTGATTTTGATCATGACACAGACACAATATATAACATTCTATATGATCTACATCTACTGTATTAATTAAAAGTGACATGATGAAAGTACATTGGCATCTTTGTTCTGTAAGACGTTACTGGTTATTTGCTTATCAGTAGTATTGTTATGAAAATAATGAAAACGGGTGTTCTATTCAGCTGGTTCGCCCAGATGATCAGTCAGTTGCTTTTGATCATATGCACTGAGCGTACAAAACATGAAGAAAACCTGCTGTGACCTAGACTGATCAGGTGAAATCTATGCTCCCTTATTGATGTCACTTGTCAAATCCACTTCAAACAGTGTAGATGAAGGGGAGGAGACAGGTTAAAGAAGGGTTATTAAGCCTTTAGACAATCGAGACATGAATTGTGCATGTGTGCCATTCAGAGGCTGAATGGGCAAGACAAAATGTTTAAGGGCCTTCGAACAAGGTATAGTAGTAGGTGTCAAGAACTGCAATGCTGCTGGGATTTTCACGCTCAACAGTTTCCCATATGTATCAAGAATGGTCCACCCCCCAAAGGACATCCAGCCAACTTGACACAACTGTGGGAAGCATTAGAGTCAACATGGAACTCTTTTGACACCTTGTAGAGTCCATACCGTGGCAAATTGAGACTGTTCTGAGGGCCAAAAAAAGGGAGGGGTTCCTAATGTTTGGTATACTCAGTGCATGTTGTCATGTCTGCCTAAACAAATAAACCATGTCATGACTACAAGGATGTTTATGACATAATAGATAAGTGATTTTTATCAAACAGAGCTAAACAGTCCTTATGGGTAGAATAGGTCTCCTTAGTACTCACTGCTGATCTTTGTACCGTTAAACAAGTTGTGTTGAAGTGAGCAACGGTAGGGTTACGATTCAGAACTGAGTGATTTCTTAAATCAGGGAGTGGTATTTGCTGCTTTACATTGAGATTATCCAATAGCAGATTGAATAAGAGAGGTTTAAAGTTTTAGGACACTTGCCTGTTCAATTTTGGCCTTCCTCAGCAGTTTTCTATTCCATCCCAGCTTTCATTAGATTGAATTGGGTGTTAGTGTAATTCTCCATTTTGGAAATTGTGCATTAAGCTTGATTAAGTTTTTGGATTACTTGCAGGATTTGTGTGGAACTTTCTTTGCACTTGAGAAAAATGTGAACATGTAGACAGGGAGTCCAAGGGTTCAGTGCAGGTTATACTCGATGAGTAAGAGTTAGAGCCTGGGTATATTGGTTCCAGATATAGTTCACCTATCAGAAGAGGCTTACATATTACCTGGCCATAGGGTTTAAACCTTGAATTACAAACATCACCCTTAAACGGAGCATTGACAGGGCTTGAGTTTATTGTAATGTGTGTAGAGAGAGGATACCTTCAGTCTTTTTTGAAAGGTCACTGCGTTTGTTGACAACTGAGGGGAGGGAAACTAACCTGTTTAATCCCACTAATTGCAATAATGTGTGGACAAGGACATTGCAATTAGATAATGATCTTTTCATCACCAGTAGAGGGTGGTAATGAACCTCTTCTTGGTTTCTGATATCTCTGAGTCTGGAGTTGAGAGACAACATTAGGCAGGTATCACTCATAAATCACTGAATCTCCTTAAAGACAAAATGCACATCTTTTTGAATGACAGTTTATGTTGACTTCTTGGTAGACTAGTTTCATGACTGCGGGCTTCCAAAATACTGAATTGTCTTTTGGTTTATTATTGTGCACTTTTTAATTATCTACCGATAGAGTAGTATGAACTTTTCAGTTCTGCTCAGTCACAGATGTTTTTTAGGCAGTAACTGGTTGGTCCCATTGCAGATTTTACATAAGGACGTCCTGCACTTGAACTTTCACACTTTGACGTTTGAACAGAGCGCAGAGACCAGAGCAGAGGACAGCAGATAGTTGGAAATGTAGCCTCTCGACAATACATTTTACATTTTAGTTTGATAAAAGACAATTATAGCAAAAACATTCACCCATTACGTCAAATGCACATTGGTCGGATTTATTGCATTTAGTTTGTTGGCATGGAGACATTAATGAAATCTGAATTTATATAGAATGTTTTTTTTGCCCAGTTCAGCTGAAATGGGAAGAGAAATGACAGCATAAGTACAGAAACAAGACCAGCCTTGTGTGTTGTGATACTGCTGTGTGAGTCTTCCAGGCTAGTCAGCACTTGCTCCAACTCATAGAGCCAGACATGTGTACTGTATGGTTTGGCTCTACATAACCATACATGTCCTTGGCAGGAGAATGATGACAGGATGCTTCAAAAACTGCCTCGTGAAATCACTCACAGCCTACTTGACACAGATACCTTTATCATTGTTCTCTCGAAAAATAGAATTCTAGAAACTAACTTTTTCCAAGTCTTCCAGATATATAATACTCAGAACCAATCGAAGGGTTCTACTGCTATCTAATACGTACATTATCTTATTACAGCATAATCTTGCCAAATTATGGCAAAGCAATCATTTTCAAAATAGCAATTAGTTTTGTCTCCAAGGGGATTTGGATCAGGATAAATTAAACCTCTACATTATGCAAATTGACGCGGTGTGATTCTGGGAAAGGAAGCTGACTAAGCCTACTTTGTAAAAGCATTCAGATGTTCATTTTGCAACAAGCCCTCTCTATTGTTATCGGAGGGAAGGTTGACTTTGCTCTTTTCATTGTCATTTACACTTTTGCTGATACCGTTTGAAAGATTCATTTAGCCTCTAAAGAGGGTCGTTTTTAACACTATATGTGTTTATACTCAAGGTAATTTAACGTGATTCAGGCTTATGATCCCCACTCATCTTAACCTTGTACTGTAGAAACTGTACCTTATCAGGTCAGTTGCAGCTGCTTCCAACTCTATTGCAGGATAGAGAGTTTTATCTGGCACAGTAGTTTCCTTGGTCAGGGTTACAGGACCTCATGGGACAATTCAATATTATTGCATATTATCAAGCTTTTATTCTTTCAGTCAATTGAAATAATTGCAATAGGACCTAATCTATGGATTTCACTTGACTAGGAATATAGATATGCATCTGTTGGTCACAGATACCCCACAATGGACCGCAGGAACTCATCATGGTATTTTTGTGCATTCAAATTGCCAACTATAAAATACAATTGTGTTCGTTGTCCGTAGCTTATGCATGCCCATACTCTAACCCCATCGCCACCATGGGGCACTCTATTCACAAAGTTGCAAACTGCTCACACATACAACGCCATACACATGGCCTGCGGTTGTGAGGCCTGTTGGACGTATAGCCAAATGCTCTAAAATGGAGGCGGCTTATGGTAGAGAAATGAACATTCAATTCTCTGGCAACCGCTCTGGTGGACATTCCTGCATTCAGCATGCCAATTGCACACTCCCTCAAAACTTGAGACATCTGTGGCATTGTGTTGTATGACAAAACTGCACATTTCAGAGTGGCCTTTTATTGTCCCGAGCACAAGGTGCACCTGTGTAATGATCATGCTGTTTAATTCAGCTTCTTGATATGCCACACCTGCCAGGTAGATGGATTAACTTGGCAAAGGAGAAATGCTCACTAACAGGGATGTAAACAGATACTGTGGGGCAAAAAAGTATTTAGTCAGCCACCAATTGTGCAAGTTCTCCCACTTAAAAAGATGAGAGAGGCCTGTAATTTTCATCATAGGTACACTTCAACTATGACAGACAAAATGAGAAAAAAAAATCCAGAAAATCATATTGTAGGATTTTTAATGACTTTATTTGCAAATTATGGTGGAAAATAAGTATTTGGTCACCTACAAACAAGCAAGATTTCTGGCTCTCACAGACCTGTCACTTCTTCTTTAAGAGGCTCCTCTGTCCTCCACTCGTTACCTGTATTAATGGCACCTGTTTGAACTTGTTATCAGTATAAAAGACACCTGTCCACAACCTCAAACAGTCACACTCCAAACTCCACTATGGCCAAGACCAAAGAGCTGTCAAAGGACACCAGAAACAAAATTGTAGACCTGCACCAGGCTGGGAAGACTGAATCTGCAATAGGTAAGCAGCTTGGTTTGAAGAAATCAACTGTGGGAGCAATTATTAGGAAATGGAAGACATACAAGACCACTGATAATCTCCCGCGATCTGGGGCTCCACGCAAGATCTCACCCCGTGGGGTCAAAATTATCACAAGAACGGTGAGCAAAAATCCCAGAACCACACGGGGGGACCTAGTGAATGACCTGCAGAGAGCTGGGACCAAAGTAACAAAGCCTACCATCAGTAACACACTACGCCGCCAGGGACTCAAATCCTGCAGTGCCAGACGTGTCCCCCTGCTTAAGCCAGTACATGTCCAGGCCCGTCTGAAGTTTGCTAGAGAGCATTTGGATGATCCAGAAGAAGATTGGGAGAATGTCATATGGTCAGATGAACCCAAAATATAACTTTTTGGTAAAAACTCAACTTGTCGTGTTTGGAGGACAAAGAATGCTGAGTTGCATCCAAAGAACACCATACCTACTGTGAAGCATGGGGGTGGAAACATCATGCTTTGGGGCTGTTTTTCTGCAAAGGGACCAGGACGACTGATCCGTGTAAAGGACAGAATGAATGGGGCCATGTATCGTGGGATTTTGAGTGAAAACCTCCTTCCATCAGCAAGGGCATTGAAGATGAAACGTGGCTGGGTCTTTCAGAATGACAATGATCCCAAACACACCGCCCGGGCAACGAAGGAGTGGCTTCGTAAGAAGCATTTCAAGGTCCTGGAGTGGCCTAGCCAGTCTCCAGATCTCAACCCCATAGAAAATCTTTGGAGGGAGTTGAAAGTCCGTGTTGCCCAGCAACAGCCCCAAAATGTCACTGCTCTAGAGGAGATCTGCATGGAGGAATGGGCCAAAATACCAGCAACAGTGTGTGAAAACCCTGTGAAGACTTACAGAAAACGTTTGACCTCTGTCATTGCCAACAAAGGGTATATAACAAAGTATTGAGATAAACTTTTGTTATTGACCAAATACTTATTTTCCACCATAATTTGCAAATTAATAAAAAATCCTACAATGTGATTTTCTGGATTTTTTTTTTCTCATTTTGTCGGTCATAGTTGAAGTGTACCTATGATGAAAATTACAGGCCTCTCTCATCTTTTTAAGTGGGAGAACTTGCACAATTGGTAGCTGACTAAATACTTTTTTGCCCCACTGTATGTGTACAAAATTTGAGAGAAATAAGCTTTTTGTGCGTATGGAAACATTGGAACACTTTACATGTTGCGTTTATATTTTTGTTTAGTGTAGATAGCTCCCTCCCTCTCCAGAGCTATCCCAGTCTATCAGTCTAATCCTGAACACTTTCACTCTACTGACAATGATTACGTTTTTCATCACATTTTCCTAGTTGATTAAGCTCATATTTCTCTGAAGTTCTGGTTGTTTACGTTGGTTTCTGTCATTACCGGGACCTCACCGGTGGATGATGTAACGCGTGTCTCCCTGCCGGCAGCAGGTATGAAGTTCCCCTCCATTGATGGCCTCCCATTCACATCTGTCTGGTCAGACTTGTCCACTATATTTCCTACTGGCCCAACACCAGCTAAACACTGTATATCCAGGAACTTTCATACCACTTCAGACGCTTTAGTCCTTCAGTTTAGACAAAATCTTCTCCCATCTTCCACAATTTGCATGTGCAAGTTCCAACTCTTCATACTGAGATGTTTTGGTGAATACTTGTGAGTGAGCTGCAGGTATATATTCTTATTGTGTATAGTCTAAACGTCAATTTAGAATAACATTGCAATTCAGTCAGACATAACTTGATTCAAATACTGCTACTACTATGAGAAAAAAACATACTTTTTGAGAAGGTCCGGTCACACAAATCTCCTAGGTGGGAAAAGTCTGGATGGATATTGTAATTTATCAGCATAGTAACAACCCCCCACCTTGCAATCCATGCGACCCCAAACTGTACACACACGTCTTGTTGGTAGAGAGAACTTTCTGCAGTTTTAAAGCTAATTTCCTGCAATTCTACACATTTTGCCATGGGGCGGAGAGAAAATGTTGCTGTTTTAAAGCTAATTTCCTGCAATTCTACATATTTTGTCATGTCTAATGTGTGTTCATATGACACCAGTGAGTGAGGCCTGCGTGCGTAGTGACCCGTTCTGGATCTGGACCGACTGTGGAGTATGGCTGCTTTAGAACAACTTAACCTTTCTGTGTGTCATGCTTCCCAAACATGAAGGAATACTGTTATTGGTGCAACGAGACTACGTGCGACCCTGACTGACCCTCGGCACACACATCGTCTTAAAAAAAGTTACTGTGGGGTTGCGAAATCAGATAAATTCATACATAAATGAAACTGAATAAAAGCAAAGCTGCTTAACTTGAACCATTTGTTTTTAATGGAATGGTTTGGCTCACTCTGAAGACGATTGCAATGTGCCACAAATGGTCCAAAATGGGAAAATTACGCTCAATTTGCTCTTAGTAAGCATTCAGAGGCCAAATGTAGTAAATAGGTTGCTTTCACTGAAAATATGGAGAGAGGTCTTGGCATTCTGCATCTTGGCAAGATTTGGTCCAATTTGGAGAGAGTTTCCCTCTTTCCACTCTCATCTTGCTTATGTTTTGGAAAGTGAGGCGAATCTCATTCGATACAGTAACAGGACAGTAACAGCAATCCTTCTACTGTGTGTGTATTGCTTTTAATAGTTGCATAACACTTAGAGACACTGACATGTGTTGTCACTCATGAGCCACCTGAGTACCCTACAGTAAACCACATGTCAAGTGGCGTATGCAGCAAGCTGCATACCGTGAACTGTAGATTGACTCCCTGAAGTAATAACAGGTCTATTGATGCTTTTTTCCATCCATCTCTGGGAAAACATGCAATGTCATTTCTTTTAGCGCTTGTAGATGTAATTGTATGTTGGAGGATATATTGGCACGGGTGCCAATCCGCCTTCGAGAGCATTAGCCTTTTTATACAACGGGTTACCAACATATTCAAATAATGATTGACATATTTTCATTATCCCTTGCTTGCTAACTAGCTAACTATGGCTAACTTACAGTCACGTCAAAAAGTGCAGCTAGAATAACAGCAAAGAAGCAGCATTTTCATTTGTTTAGGCTGTTTTGTAGTGGCATTTATTTGGATACATTCATAACAATTAGCTAATGAGGCGCGATTTCGCTTGGCATAGAAAATGTGCTCTCTCATCAGGACAGTGTTGTTCACAGGAGCTAGCCAACAACACAGCTCACACATAACTTCAAACTGAAGCTGGAAAGACTGCAAACTAGCTGCACTTCATTATGTTTGACCTTTTTTTTATTGACATTTCTTTGTATATACAGTTCAAGTCGGAAGTTTACATACACCTTAGCCAAATACATTTAATCTCAGTTTTTCACAATTCCTGACATTTAATCCTAGTAAAAATTCCCTGTCTTAGGTCAGTTAGGATCACCACTTTATTTTAAGAATGTGAAATGTCAGAATAATAGTAGAGAATGATATATTTCAGCTTTTATTTCTTTCATCACATTCCCAGTGGGTCAGAAGTTTACATACACTCAATTAGTATTTGGTAGCGTTGCCTTTAAATTGTTTAACTTGGGTCAAACGTTTTGGGTAGCCTTCCACAAGCTTCCCACAATAAGTTGGGTCAATTTTGGCCCATTCCTCCTGACAGAGCTGGTGTAACTGAGTCAGGTTTGTAGGCCCATGCTTTCTCAGTTCTGCCCACACATTTTCTGTAGGATTGAGGTCAGGGCTTTGTGATGGCCACTCCAATACCTTGACTTTGTTGTCCTTAAGCCATTTTGCTACAACTTTGGAAGTATGCTTGGGGTCATTGTTAATTTGGAAGACCAATTTGCGACCAAGCTTTAACTTCCTGACTGATGTCTTGAGATGCTTAAATAATCCACATAATGTTCCTACCTCATGATGCCATCTATTTTGTGAAGTGCACCAGTCCCTCCTGCAGCAAAGCACCCCCACAACATGATGCTGCCACCCCCGTGCTTCACGGTTGGGATGGTGTTCTTTGGCTTGCAAGCCTCCCCCTTTTTCCTCCAAACATAACAATGGTCATTATGGCCAAACAGTTCTATTTTTGTTTCATCAGACCAGAGGACATTTCTCAAAAAATTACGATCTTTGTCCCCGTGTGCAGTTGCAAACCGTAGTCTGGTTTTTTTCAGGCAGTTTTGGAGAAGTGGCTTCTTCCTTGCTGAGAGGCCTTTCAGGTTATGTCGATATGGGACTCGTTTTACAGTGGATATAGATACTTTTGTACCTGTTTCCTCCAGCATCTTCACATGGTCCTTTGCTGTTGTTCTGGGATTGATTTGCACTTTTCGCACCAAAGTACGTTCATCTCTAGGAGACAGAACGCATCTCCTTCCTGAGCGGTATGACGGCTGTGTGGTCCCATGGTGTTTATACTTGCGTACTATTGTTTGTACAGATGAACGTGGTACCTTGAGGCGTTTGGAAATTGCTCCCAAGGATGAACCAGACTTGTGGAGGTCTACAATTTTTTTTCTGAGGTCTTGGCTGATTTCTTTTGATTTTCCCATGATGCCAAGCAAAGGGGCACTGAGTTTGAAGGTAGGCCTTGAACTACATCCACAGGTACACCTTCAATTGACTCAAATTATGTCAATTAGCCCATCAGAAGCTTCTAAACCATGGCATAATTTTCTGGAATTTTCCAAGCTGTTTAAAGGCACAGTCAACTTAGTGTATGTAAACTTCTGACCCCCTGGAATTGTGATACAGTGAATTATAAGTGAAATAATCTGTCTGTAAACAATTGAAAAATGATTTGTGTCATACACAAAGTAGATGTCCTAACCGACTTTCCAAAACTATTGTTTGTTAACAAGAAATTTGTGGAGTGGTTGAAAAACGAGTTTTGATGACTCCAACCTAAGTGTATGTAAACTTACAACTTCAACTGTATCCATAAAAATTATACCAGCTGATTCATGATTTCGACTGGCTGAGAAACGCTGCCTGCCTGTCTGCCTCGTCCCGACTCCCGACGCGTTCATTACTATAGGACAGTTGGAGATCGAATTTGAATATTGAAACAATATTGCAAATGTCGGAGAGCCAGACATCAAGGTTTATACAAATCTCCGCTTTTGGAAACTAAATGTTAGTCTAAAAGAAATGTGAGATAATGTCTAGATGCTTTTTATAGTGGAGATCAAGTTTATAAAGTGCCTGGCTGGGCTGATGGGACAGTGGATTGTGCAGTCAGATGGAACAGAGTAAATAGGCATTTTAAGGTCATAGATTTAGCTGGTGGTGACTTGTGGAATAGACACCGGCAGAATGAGCTTTTAACCAATTAGCATTCAAGATTAGAGCCACCGGTTGTATAATTCTCTATAGCATCCTCCGGATGTTTGTGCAGAGAAAAGCACAACATTATACAGTTATCAAATCACTTCATTAATTACACCACACAGAAAGCTGTGTATAAGTAAGCTTGCTGTTTGTTTGCTGCCAATTAGATATTTATCTGTTCTCCAAACAAAACAAAAGCTGTGTGTTATAGTACCTCTGCTTGCCAACATTTGGAATAGTTCACAATGAAGCACAGTAAAGGTTCGGCAACAGTTCTACTTTTATGTATGCACAGAAATACTTAAATATATCACTCACAGATACTTACAAATACAATAAAGTATCTCTAACACTGTTGACATTAACCCATATACTTTTTTGCTTCAAATCAAAATCTTTTTCAAGATAGTTCCTAATCAATTTGATGTATAGCATTTTGAATTTCACCTTTGCAAAGTGAACATCACTTTAATGTTCATAATGTAGTGAGAGAGAACGCTGACTACCAGGCAACACCATGAAATACACTCTGATACTGCCCTCTTCAGGATACCTTATTCATGTCAAACATTACACTTCACTCATTACGATTGAGTGCAGCATATATGTATTCTTTGCATGTGTTGTTTTCACTTGCATAAAGATGACATGAAAGGCCATTGTCATAGTTGTGTCATGGCATGAGTCCTGGCTGTCACTCCTGTCTTTAGGCAACATACCTTTTAGATGTGCTCACATAAAACATTTCACAACTATTCAGGGACCTGTAACTGGCTTACTCTAGCAATAAGTTGAAAATTGATTTATACTGATGCCTCTTAAGTAGTTTTGGTATATACATTTAGCAATATTCATAGTTAGTGTGTCATGTAACCCCTTTCAACATAGTACAGCAAACCAGTATATTGAAATTGGTATATTTCACAAAGAAAAATAAAGTTGAATGTGTTTTTTTCTCTATCTCTGTAGTATCTCTGAATATATTTGGTCTGATTTAAATGGACTCCTGCATGGAGAGAATTTTACAGGAACCTTTCAATTCACATTTGAACTGTGGATCATGCCTCTCCCGCTCACTCCAGCACAGCCTTCCTGTGGTAAGCTCAGATTGCATGACAAGACAGATTACTCCACCAAACTCCTCAGGTTGGCCTAAAGGCACACATGCATTATCAATCTGCAAATGTATTTGGCAATAGGTGAATGAATCTCATGAATTGTATTGTGTAACCATGTGATTACACAAGTGGTTCTTGACTGAGTAGCCTAATGCAGTGGTTCCAAACTGTGGGGGTTCTTGCAGGAACCTAACTGCCCAACTGAAACATTTGGATTTGACAGGACAGCAGGTGCAGTCACTTAACTGAAAAACGTAAAGATCTCCTAAATTTAAGGTAAGGTTTGTCCCTTGTATGATCTAAATGTTATATTGTTTTGTGATGATACCATATCTTTTAACATTTGTGTAAATCTTTCTAAAACAGAAAATGGACACAGTTCAATGGATATCAATCAACAAAGGGGTAAGAATATGTACTGTATGCTATAAGAATATGTTGAAGGCTAGCTGTATTGGGTGCAGAGACTGAACTGCTCACTTTTGTGTCTGTGTCTGCAGGTATACAGACGAGGAGGCATACAAAGGTATGTCTACTGGTATCACGACTCAGGACAAGACCCAGATGCAGACAGTTCGAATCACAGATGTTTATAGACAAAAACAGGGGGCAGGCAGACGACAGGTCAAGGGGCAGGCAGAGGTCAGTAATCCAGGGCAGTCAGAAAGGTACAGAACGGCTGGCAGGCTCAGGGTCAGGGCAGAATGGTCAAAACCGGAAAAACTAGAAAACAGGGACTACAGAGAACAGGAGTACGAGGAAAAACCACGCTGGTAGGCTTGACGAGGCAAGACGAACTGGCTACTGTCAAACAGAAAACACAGGTATAAATACACAGGGAATGATGGGTAAAATGGGCGACACCTGGAGGGGGGTGGAGACAAGGACAAGACAGGTGAAACAGATCAGGGTGTGACAATTGTTATGCAGATCACATGTACCACCCTCATCCATTACCTCTTCAATGAAAATCCCGTAGGCCTCTACGTTATGGACAAGGTATATGTATGAAAACCATCACCAAAACATTTTTTCCCCCACATAAACCAAGGTATGAATACTGTCATGTGCATGTTTTGTTAAACATCTGTATAATTAAAAATGTTAGGATTCACAGACTTCACCCTCACTACACATCTGATGAATATAACAGGAAACCTGTTCAATCACCATGCACTGCAAAATCATTCTGGCTATGGATACGGAGGACATCAACACATTAACATCAACACGCCAGAGGATATAACCATTGGATTTGGGGCTCTGCTGGGAGTTTACCATTATTTTGATTTTGTTATTGTGCTTTGCCACTAAAATCATAATAAACACTGACATCTAAAATGTAATATTGTTGTTATTGTTATGCCTATTATTAATAATAATAATAGGGGAGGGGGTAGTTCAGATATTAACCCCAAAAGTTACTTCAAAAGGTTATTCGATGATCCATTGAGAGGGGTTCTTTGAAGAACTTATAGGGTTCCCCCACAGTTTCAATTTGAAACCCCCTAAAAGATACTCCAGGAACCTTTTGTTTTTAGAGTGTACAATTGCAGGAAATAAGATTTAAAGCTGCCAAATTCTCTCCACCAACAAGAGGGGTGTGAACAGTTTGTGTCATGAACAGTGCTTGTGCCCATAGAAATAGATGTGGGATGTTCCCCAATGATGGAAGGGGGACCCCGAGTGAAAAGATTTGGGAACCCCTGGCCTAGTGTATGGTATTTAATCAAGTTGGCGTTTTTCTCACATTAAAATATGTTTTAATTTCCTCTATCTTGCAAAAGCAGTTTTTTTACCACATGTATGATTGACGTTGTCAAGTCCGATTTTACAGGTGGTGGAGGATGTTATTCTACTCCAATATCGATCATTTTTGCAGCGCATTACATGTATAGCCTACATCTTAACGTTTAACAGCACCACTGTTTTACTGCACATGGCCTAAATGTGTTGGTCCAAACCCTTATCTTGTTTACTGTCACTGGTCCCACACTGCATTATAAGATTATGTATTTCTGCTTCACTTTTTTTCCTTCATGATTCAACAATTGTTTTAAATAAATAAAAAGCTGTATAATGTCTCCTGATGGGCCAAATCCTAATTTGAGATTTCGGTCGCAATGATGTGGCAGTCTAAAAAAAGGGCAACTCTCTAACGTGCAGTACAGGCTGTCCATGTACTGGACGCTGGACAGGTGCTGGATCTGCCTCCATGGACCCAACAAAAATAGAATTTTCAAGAAACAGTATGGCAACTATAGGCTACTACATATTTTAATAATAAAGGCAATATACTTTGAAATGTTCGAATCAAGTAGGCCTATTTCTGATAAAGTAAACATAACTTGGGTTTAGGCTATGTTAATTGGGTTTAGGCTATATTAATACAATTGATTTAGCCTATAAGGCCTATCCATGAGAGAATGTAACGAGGTAAAGGTATCCTGATGACGACAAATTTATGAAATCAATCATTTACATTTTAAAACTAACTTCATGGTGGAGATTCTATGAAGTTTGCGCCACATGGTTTCACATTGAAAACTCATTCAGGCTAAAATACAAAAGCAACGTTTTTGTCCTTTCTGCAAGTTATCGTCAGTTTGATTTTCTGCTAATTTCATTTGAAATAAACCTACAGATAAGAGTTTTTAGAAAAATAACTACCCAACATCCGTTTTTTAAGAAGTACAGGTAAAAGAAAAAAAGAGTGACCAATCCCAAGTATGCCGAGGTTAAAATAGCTTTCCAATTAGAGATGGTTGTGATTTCAGAATCGTATTTTCCCTTTGTCTCCTTTTGATTCGTGCAACCATGGACCAGTGAATGTTTCCCGACAGTTAATTAGACATTTCAGCTGCTAGCCAAAACCTGTTGCATTAGTTATTCTGATTTCATTCCGTATATGCTGAGTTTAACAAACACTCGTCCAAGCAAGTGAATTCGTTTGGCCAGAGGCTTTCTATTCAACACAAGATCATTGAGTTTCTGTTAGTTTCCTGTTTAATTCATGTTGTTCTTGTCGTCCTTTACAAAACTATCAAAAACATTGTAATAGCATTTACTCCTGCTTAGGGGTTTTATAGAATAAACAATGATTGGATGTCAGACCTAAAACGTATAAACAAAACAACCACAAATATACAAGAAACCATAAAATTGATCCCACAGTGTAATGTAAAATATCTCATACACTCTAAAAATAAAAGTCTCCTGGAGTATCCTTTAGGGGTTCTTCAAATTGAAACTGTGGGGGAACCCCTATAAATTCTTCAAAGAACCCTTTAAAAAAGGGTTCTTCAAAGAACTACTATCAATGGATCCT
This sequence comes from Salvelinus alpinus, assembly GCF_045679555.1. Classification (NCBI taxonomy): domain Eukaryota; kingdom Metazoa; phylum Chordata; class Actinopteri; order Salmoniformes; family Salmonidae; genus Salvelinus; species Salvelinus alpinus. The sequence continues at coordinate 23,693,001 of NC_092091.1, forward strand.
CGAAGAACCCTTTGAAGAACCTTTTGGGGTTCGATTTTTTAACCACCCCCCTCCCCTATTATTATTAATAATACGCATAACAATAAGAACAATAACGCAATATTTTAGTTGTCAGTGTTTATTATGATTTTAGTGGCAAAGCAGAATAGAAAAATCTAAATATGAGGTAAACTCCCAGCAGAGCCCCAAGTCCAATGCGTATATTAGTGGAACCTGAAAATGATTTAGTATTTTAAATCCCATGTCAGAAAAAATAAAAGGATTATTATTCTTCATAAATGTAGCTAAGGGACATTAAGCTTAACTGTCAAAGTAATGTGACATTTGAAAAATATTACTGTTTGTTTCAAAGAAATACTATTTTATTTTACCTCATATCACCAGTTTGGGCAAAAAGGTTTGAAGTTAGTCTTCAAATTATACATTTACGGTTATTGATAATCAAAGCATGGTAAAAACAAAACATGAATTTCACCCCAATCGATTTTTTTTTTAAATTAATGTTATCCAAGAGTTGAGCAACAAGTTACAATTTTATTTTAGCATATGAAGGGTTAAATATTCTGGCTAAATATTTGCGTTTTCCGTAAGCAGATTTTATGGAAATCATGCTTTCAATTGTATAAACCAGCATTTTCTAAAAACAGAACACAATGTCAAGTTTGCCTGGGTCGGGCCTAGATCTAACTGTATCAAACAGTATCAAATAAAGAGTGCATTAAAAGTAAAAGGAAGAAAACACTCACACACACACAATCTGCCTCTCCAGCTCTTGAATGGATTGTCTCATTTCTGTCTCATATATTAACAAATACTCCAGTATGGATTTTGTATGATCAGTTCACTGTTAAAATGCAAACCTGAGACTTAAATTCAAACAGGTGTATTATCCCATTGCATAACCAAGCTCGTAAACCTAGTCGAGATAAGACCTTAATATTCTTCATCAAATTATGCTATTAAGATTCTAATTAACAGGGCCATTTGACCTTTGACATCAAACAGTGAAGGGAAATCGAAAGAGGAGAATAATCCAGTAACAGCCTATACATTGGGGATTTCATTGCTACTGAAAATCATTAGTTCAGGTTAGATAACGACAAAAAGCCTTGCATGCGAGAGACAATCTCTTCAAACCAGATTCTATAATTGCACTAAAGACCAAATCCTTCAATCAAAGAATGCATATTCACTTGGGTCAATTTTCACTGTTACAATTCTACAATTATGTAGTAATATTGAACTGCTTTATCATTTTGGAAGAATGTGGTCATGGCCTACAGTTTTCAGTAACACTTTATTTTAAGGGTCTATAATAAACCATTTATAAGGCATTTATAAACAATCTGATCAACATTTATTGATCATTACTCCTACATTTCTAAGTTATTCACACGTGATGTTTAACGAAATACATGTTTAAGGAAATATATATATATTTCCTTAAACATCCTGTGTTGTGTGCTTATTCTTTACCAGGTACTGCAGGAATGTCTACCAATGCATGTCCATCTTTTTGTGAGAAGTTACACTGGTCACTCAGAACATTTATAAAGTATTTATAACATGTAAATAGCACTCATTTTAGATTTGAAACTGCCAAAATACGTTACTAATGATTGGTAAATGGTTTGCTAATGTGGGGATAATGATTCATAAATGGTGAACATACAATTTATATATTATTTATTATTATTTTTTTATTACAGACCCTTAAAATAAAGTCTTACCCAGTTTTCAAACACTTTAGTCCTAATGAACTGACACGCAGAAAGCAGTTGAACACACTGGGTTAAGTCACACTTATAAACTCATGCAGGACTTCCCTAAATTTCAGCAGAAATTTCCCTAAATTTCAGCAGAAACCAGCTGAACGCGCAGGGTTAATTTCGTGTAAAAGTCAATTTATAAGAATACTTATGCTACATTCATGAAAATTGAATATCAATAGAAAAACGATTAGGCTACGAATTATGAATAATTATTAATTAATTACAAATTATATTGTGTTTGGAATGTTAGGCTATTATAGTCAACTTCAGATATATTTTCCTTGAGGATGGATGCATAACCGTCTGTGGTCAAGTTCCCTTCTCCCTTCTGAAAGGTTTGAGCAAAGTGGGGTTAAAAGCAATGACAGATTTGACAACACCTGCCACGTTGACAGCTCTTCAAACCATTGTGCAGGTGTAATAAATACTGAGGATGTAATACACACCCCCACACACACACACACACACACACACACACACACACACACACACGCACACGCACACGCACACACACACACAATAAAAACAAGACCAATATTGTTATAGGCTGTTATATCTCTATTATAGAATGTATATCTCTCTGAGATTACAACATGTTTTGTAATAGCGTCTCACAGTGGGCAATAGTTGTCTTTTAGCTTTTTATAAACTACGCCATCAAGTGCAACACTAATAGAATGCGTTAAGCCACACACACTACCTCGCCCTCTCTCTCGCGCGCGCACACACACACACACACACACGCACACACACACACACCCGCACCCGCGCACACAGACACACACACCACCTTCGCGTTTCATCTATTCCTTCCCCGAGACGACTGTAAGATCTCCTATGAGCCCATCGTTCGGGACGTCTTTAAGGACGTTCACATACAGACGAAGCATTGATACCACATATTAAGGACATCTAGGCTATGTGTAGCCTACAATGCTGCAAATCAATGAGACCGAAGGATCAGTTCTGTAATTTAAAGATATAAAAACAATAACAGCACTATACATTACGACACCGTCAAGCGGTGTACAGTTTGCAGAATCTGCCCGAAATCGTTCAGCCCTTAGCTATTTTATAGGGAAATCTTTATTTTGTCCCATTTTACCTTGTAGCGAAGATTCTACGGGGATTGACGCTGAAGTAGCGAAGATTCTACGGGGATTGACGCTGCAGACTTCGCGTGGGACGTTTCTATTTGATCTCTGCGGGTTATTCTCCCCTCCGAAGACCACGGATTACTTCTGTTCGCGGATAAATGGATATGGAATAATAATAAAAACACGTCGACGAGATGACCATGCTTTGAACCGCGGTGCTGCATAAACTATAACTTGTCTGGGGGGGTTGGCAGTTTCGCTTCGAAATGGTACGTTTACAAATCAATTTCATCTTTATTTGTCCATGTTACAACAGACGCAAGGCGAGAATGATCACGCGTCAGTTGTGTGCACTCTGTAAAGTCAAATTGAGATTGCGTAGAGCTGCATTTTGGTGTTCTGCTCCTTTCCGTCTTTCTCGGCAGGCTACTCCTTTTATTGTTGGTTTTCAGCCAAGCGGAGTATTTGTGGGAAAGGCTAGAAATGCAGACATATGGTATATTTATGTTACACCTGCGCGTAATGATTGATATAGCCTACAAAGCGTTTTGGCACTTCTCCGCAGTGAAAGTTATTAGTTTTTTTTGTTCCCAGTTTGACTAGTGCAGCGCAGATGTATATTCACCACGGGATGTTGAAGTTCAAAGCCAATATACTCTGTGCCCGGTTAGAGTTTGTTCAGCAGAAAATGGCCGCAGCCAGAGCCAGAGCCGCAGGGGCGCCGGCTTGAATTTGAACCATAGACCGACAGAGGCGCTCCGTCCCTGGATGCAGTGCCGTTATAACCCACATAGCCTACTTGCAGAGTTGCAATCGGAGTGTTTTGAAAGTGCACTCAATTGGCATGGGGATATTTAGAGTCTGTGTGAAAACAATATACTTTCTCTGGCCTACTGTTTTGGAAATATCAAATAAATATATTCAGGGCGTTATATTTCGGGATGTCATAGATAACAAAATGGCCAATTCTTCCAGTTATGTCTGAACTGCAGTTCACTTCACTTCATGAAGGCTGATTTACCCGCCACCACCAACGAACCGCTACAGACGTTAAACTTGTGCTACATGGATTGCATTCCGTTATTACTTTATACTTGGCTTATATAACGTTATTGCCAACTCAGGGTGTTAACTAATATTGATGCAGACAACATTGTCCCTTCAGACTGATCTCAGAATAGTTTTCTCAACTTTGCCAGATATAAACTGGTCTGGTACTCACTTAAAGTAGACCAAGAAAGTTTATATTTCATTTTCTCTTCTGGCTTCATGGAGAGTCGTTAATACTCTTGTGTTCGTGATGACATGGGGATATATCTTTTAAGGGGAGATACAGGAATATTAGGCCTATTTTAGTATAGAATCCCAACCATTGATATCAATCAAACTGTGTAACATTTGGAGTCTTTTCAAACTTTAATGCTACAATGACTTTATACGTACACTTTATTGGCTACTTACGATCCCTTAGTTTAAAACTTGTTGTTGTGTGCATAGTTACAAAAGCAGAATGTGTCCATAAAGTCGAAAGACATCATCTTTCTTGGATAGTTCTCCAAATATTATTGTCATTACATCGACCACTTGTTTTGTGTGCAAGTCACATCTGACAATAATAAATACAATACTGTAGAAATTTATAAAAGTAGGTTACATCTGAATTCAATGAAAAGTAACAGTATGCTCACCACTGACGTCTCTGCGCTTTTACGCACAGACGTGTATAGCTTATTATTAGTTTGTATAGATGTCAGTGTGACATGGCTTCCCTATGTGCATGCATATATTATAGAAAACAGTTACCTTTATAACGGATGATGCATTTAGAAGCTTGGTTTTCTGAATGGTAGGCTATAATTGCATGATTAGGATATCTACGTTATCTGAGTTTTTTTTTAAACAAATCTTAGCAATTCTGATCATTTCATAAAGCTGTTGAACTTAGATGACATGACATTTTAGTCATTTATCAGACGGATCTTATCCAGAGCGACTTACAGTAGTGAGAGCCTACATTTTCTTACCATGCTCTACCAACTGAGCCACACGGGACCGCAGCTTAATGAAGTGTAGTAATAACAGCTCAATTAAGTGTAGTTCATTTTGTAGTTTAGTCATGAGGCCACTTGGTAGTGCAGGCTACTGTATCTGTAAACCAACGCACTCAAATGGTTCATAGGCCAATTACGCAGCAAGTTGCCACAGACACGATTTTGAATTAACGCTACAAGCGCACATGCAAAGTCGCTGTCCTCGATGCTGGGATAGGCTATGCGAGGGAGGGAGTGTGCGCACTTGCATGGGCGAGAGAAGTCCTCTGCAATTTGTCTTTCTAACCATCCGTACCAGTGTTGCACCTGATCTAAACGCATTACTTTGTTTAATTCGTGGATTTAACGGGTATTGCCACATGGAATCAGGGTTACTGCTTCTTTAAGTGATTTTTTGGGGATGGGCTATTTTCATAACGTCATTTAATTCCTCCCTCTTTTTCATTTTCTCGTTCTTTGATTATTTTTTCTCCCCCCATTTCCTAAATGGAACAGATTGCCCGAGCATTTTCATTTCCCAGCTTTCCCAATTTGTTGTATTAAAAGTTAGCCTACTCTTTTTATTTTACAGTATTTTTTAAGTTGAACTTTTCTTCTGTGTTTGAGGGCTTACATCTCAGTGGACGTAAACTGCAAGTCAATTGGGGCGATGGTGGAGGTGCAATGATGATGATGAACTTTAAAATAATGATTCACTAACTTGTTTGTCTTTTTCTACCTGACAAGTTGTTATAAGTTCCTTTTCATCATGATGTACTCTCCTCTCTGTCTTACTCAGGTAAATGATTCCTTACTTTTGGGGGGGAGTTATTATGCATGTGCGTCTGTCTTGACTGAACGTGGCTGTGAAATACAGATGATATTTCAGTTTAGAAAAGGGCGGGATGAGTGTTGTTGGCACAGTCCTTAACGAGACGCGGAAACCCGAGTCTCTCAGCCTCTATTAACTCCAGACTTTTTGTTAACACTATTTTACTCAATAGCATTATACCGACTCATATTTAACGTATATTTTTAGTCTCAGCTTTTCATGAAGTTTGTTTACCTTGGAGAAGTATAAGGCTAAAGTGTCCGCATTTTCATTCATTAGCTGTGACCGATGCAGGGCGCATGATGGCAAGCTGTGCATGCCGGAAGTATCATCAGAATTGTTAATCATAAAGTATAATCAAAAATTAGGCTATCAACCCTGTGTATGGGAGCGTTTCCCCCGAAGTATTCTACTCATTTTTGAGTTTAGGAGGGACAACAAACCACCCCCGAGAACTGTGGTCAGGCAAGGGAGCACTTCGGTTTAGTATTGATGTCCTGATTAATTATTTAAATGCTTATAATCTTTGGAAATAAAAAAGGCAATACAAACCAATAGTTTGTCGTTGGATAAGGATTAGTGTCTGTTCTCTCTCTCATGGAGTAGTGTGCACTTGTGTTTTGCGGCATTTTGTGTATCCAAATAGTCTATCAGTTTATTGAGAACACTACTCCGCATACTGTGATATCAGGATGTTTATTTAGAATATGTAATAGTGAACAAGTCAGAGCCACATTTCTTACCTGTTGTTGATTCTTTTTAATTGTGTTTTTGTCGTATGCATGAGAATTAGGCCTATTTTGAGTCAGGTTGACGCACGGTTTTGGACATCTAGTTAAAATATAATACATGTTGATCTAGTACGCATCCAATTAACATTTAATGAAGTTGTAATTGAGTAGATAATATTGCATACAATTTTAATGTAAAACTTAGAGAGAAGTGATATGTAAAGAAAGGCACTGCCTGGCCTATATGATAAATCAAGTAGCCTATGATCTTTGTATTGCAAGGTAGGCCTATTACAGGCCATGGCTGGTTTGGAGGAGCCTATTTCAATATATAGGTGGATGTATTTCACTTGGGTAAAACTATCCAAATAGGAAAAAATCTCTCTTCAATTTATTGATAGCCTTTAGCTGCCATTTACACGCAATAAGGTATAGCCACAAAGTCTTCATATAGGCCTACTGTAGTTCACCAGTAAAATTATAATTTGTTGGTCATTTTCAAATGGAATTCCACTTAACTTAATTCACAAAGTACATAGTAATAAAGGGATTGTAAATCAATAATATACCTTGTTTTAATAGCTGAAGACATAAATAGTACTGTAGTTTCCGTGAATAAATGCACTGCAAGAGGAATCCAGGGAAGAAGGGTTTGGGTTTTCTTGCATGGTTCTAAACTGTTATTGTGAAGGACTGTTTTTAATTCAGCAGAGGAAAGAATATTAGGCTAAATTCCTCATGTTGCTGTATGCAACAGGTTCCATATGTTTTACTGAATGTATATTTCAATAGTATTGTAACTTAACATTGTAGTAATACTGGTGACAGTTGTATTATTAATGTGCTTATGGAGTTGCCTCATATGAATAGTAGCAGTTCAAACATAATAATGCATTAAGGCCTTGGCCTACTTTATTTACAAAAGTTTATTGATGTCTCAGGTAGTGGCATTATATTTTTACTGAAATGTCCAGTATATAATTATGAATGGTTAAAATTAGCTGATGAATGTATTGTTTATTCATTGAGATTATCCAAATGAAATAATGAAGATGGTAAACCAAGTGTGATGTGAAAAGGAGTTCTATTTTTGGTCTTGAAATTAAGTCTGGAAGGCGATACACTCCTAGTGTATGCAGCCAACTGGTTTGTTGTATTGCTCATATGCATATCTTTAAACGTTTGGAACATTAGTGAATTCAGACTTGTTTAATGGTAGTAGAATATCAGTGTCGTTTGTAATATTTAGATGAATGTTAGTAAAGCAAAATAGTTCATTTTAAAACAGCAGAGATGGGCTCTTTTCCTTGAGTTGAGTTCACAACATAATAATACATTCCTATGTATTTGAACTTTTAAACACTTGTGACAATGAGTACAAATAAATCTGCATTCTGAAGGATAATAGGCCTACAATATCTAAATGAGGGGAAGACATTTTTGTTTACAAAGTTTTCTAAAGTTGGAGTTATGGTTGAGGTACTTTGCCGTACTAATTTGTGAGCCATGAACAACCCGCTTGCCTCCACCTTAGGAGAGCTGCTCTCGTGTCCAGCTCAAGTTGCACCTTTTCCTGGTGTGGATTTTGACAGGGTCTGATAGCGGGAGTGAGCCAGGCTGAGCTCCACAGTGTGCTGCTACTCTGTACTGTAGCTGCAGCAGGCCAGCCAGCTAGGCAGGCAGGCGGGAGGTGCAGGGCCGTACCAGGCTTATGTGAGGCCTCTCGTCTGCTGGCTGTCTGAGGCAGGGAGAGAGAGGAAGCCAGGGAGAGAGATAGGCGGGGAGAGAGGGGAAGGCAGGGAGAGAGAGGAAGGTAGAGGGAGGCAGGGAGAGAGGGGAAGGCAGGGAGAGAGAGGAAGGCAGGGAGAGAGGGGAAGGCAGGGAGAGAGGGAGGCAGAGCGTGCCAGACAACACTGCTGCCGCTCTGGTTCTGCTGGCAACCTGAAGGGCTGTGGCACTGCTAACGCTAAACACAAGTTATTACGCATTATTCCTTTACTGCTTCTTTTCCTCTCTGTTGCTGACAAATGCAGATAGATGCCGACGTTTTGTTCGTTTTGTTACCTCTTCCAAGAAGCTGATTTGATTTTTCACTTCCGAGTTTAATTTACATGAAATCATAAGCGATTCTCCTTTAAGGTCTGACTGAGTTTTTGCTGACCCCTGCTTAGAAAATCATTTTCAGCAGGTTTCCCTGCTTGAAGGACTGTTGTGGTGGTGAGCTTAAGGGGCATAACCCGAAGCTAGTATCAGTATGGTCAATAAACATTGCCATGACTAAGTGCATGCCCTGTGCTACAAAGTGATAGCCAAACCAGGGTATTCCTACAGCAGCATTTAAAAAGAGATGTAGGCTAATATCCATTTTAAGAGGGATTAGAGCAAGACAATGAGTATGCAGGGGTTTAATACTTGTAAACATACATGTGAAATTCATGGAAGATATTTACTGAATTTATCATGGTGAATCACATGAACATGAATAACATAAAATGATGACCCACCTTTTGTTTTGTAAAGGCATACATGTACATGGTAGAGTACTTTGAAGCATGCCAGCTTATATTATCTGTCAATATTGGATTATTTTGATTAGTTAGTAAAACCATGCCGCTGATGCGTTGTGTGTCTGCTGGAGATCTGTGAGTCTCAAATCCCACTGTGCTGGAAGTGCACTGTCATGCCCCCATTTTCTCATCCATTCAGTCTGTTAGAGCTGCAATTAGTGCCCCAAGGGAGAACCCAGCGTCGGGTCGAGTCAGGCCTGAGCTGGTCGCTACACAGCCCAACCATTTCACCATATTAAAACTCACCCAACTTTCATTAATTTCTGTCATTTGTCAAGTTCTACTTTTTTGCTCTGTGTTTTGTTGTAATGGATGTGAAATCTAAACCTCTACTGATATTTCTCTCTCATTCAACACAGGCCTGTCTTTTTGTCCATGCTGTACGTATAGTTTGCACGGTTGTTTCCATTGATCCACCCGCATAATAGTTTTGCTTTTGTGCAATCAGTGCCTGCGTTGCATAAGCGCGTTATAAAATGTAGGTTTTCCCCCATTATTTTTAGGCCCAGCCTCAACAAGAACAATTTTTGTGTAACAGTTGTTCTGGGGCTAGCAGACAGAGCAGGCCCTTCTTTAATTTAGGCTGAAATGTTCTGCACCCCTCTCCATGGTTGGACACATTGTGTTTGAAGTGCCGCTCGCTGCTCTCTCAAACCCAACAGTTTCCAAAAGAACCCCTGCTGGGTAGAGACTGGTATCTCTGAAGGCATCATTGCCGGAATGGGGGTGGGGAGAGTTCATTCGGAACAGAAATGCTTGCCCCACTTTTCCTCTCAGTGTCCTGAGTGGCACAACAGTCCTGGACGTGCTGTCCCTCTGCACCGCTCATCAGATGCACTGCCTCTAGTGATGGTCGCTCGCTGCCTGTGTGTGCCAATCAACATACTAATGAAGTTTATTTTGATTATTGGCCTCTCCAGAGTGTTGGGGGAGGGTCTTCTACTTTTTAAAAGTCTTTATTTATTCATGTCAGGAAGTGGAAAAATGGGACGGGTCTTAAGTAGAGCAGCTGCCTTCATGTGTTGATCCTGTTGACTGTCTGATTGTCACTAGGGGAAAGTGGGGAAAGTGGGAGGGCGGGGGCCCTGAAAAGTGCCCGCAGTTATAAAACCTAGAGCTCTTGTCATAGAGACTGGGACTCCATGTGGCCGTCGTTGCAGATGTCTGTCGAAGGTTGGCTGCATTTTATATCACACCCAGGTTCCTCGGCAGGGAGCATGGTGAGCAGAATTTTTTAATATTTACAGTATGATGCCTTGTTTAAATTCCACCTGAATATGCAGCCTCCTCTCATCGGCAGCCAGGGGAGGTTAGAACTGAGGAAGCTTTCTGGGCTTTTCACTTTTGGCCAGGCCAGACCAGGGTGTAGCTAGCTGTCTGTGACAGGCACAGCCAGGTTGGCAATGTCTCTCTTGTGGAATGATGCTTATAATGGATTCCTTGGCCTGCAAAGCCCTGGCGCAGAACTGGTATACAGGAGCCAGTTATAACAACTGACTTGGGTCTCTGAAGTGCTATTAGGATTCTGAGATAGAAGGAATTAAAAACACAAACAATTAGGCTACACTTCAGCTCACAGCTCTGTGGTTGTGTTCCCAATTCCTATTCAGTTGTTATTTGTATTTGGTACAAATATGTATCATATCTATTATTATATACCCACATGGACAGAGTTTTGGACATGGTAAGACATAGTCTTTGCTGTGTTTACTATCAGTGTATATGTCTTGGAAATGGATGAAAGCTTGTCAAGGCAGGCAGTTTGTTTCATAGTTAGAGGGTTTGAGGCTCAGATTTAGAGGGATTGAGGCTCCGATTTAGAGGGTTTGAGACTCAGTTAGAGGGTTTGAGGCTCAGAGTTAGGGAGTTTGAGGCTCCGAGTTAGGGGGTTTGAGGCTCAGAGTCAGGAGGTTTGAGGCTCAGAGTTAGGGTGTTTGAGGCTCAGAGTTAGGGTGTTTGAGGCTCAGAGTTAGGAGGTTTGAGGCTCAGCGTTAGGGGGTTTGAGGCTCCGAGTTAGGGAGTTTGAGGCTCAGAGTCAGGACTTTTGAGGCTCAGAGTTAGGGTGTTGGAGGCTCAGAGTTAGGAGGTTTGAGGCTCAGAGTTAGGAGGTTTGTGGCTCAGAGTTAGGGTGTTGGAGGCTCAGAGTTAGGAGGTTGGAGGCTCAGAGTTAGGGTGTTTGAGGCTCAGAGTTAGGAGGTTTGAAGCTCAGCGTTAGGAGGTTTGAGACTCAGCGTTAGGAGGTTTGAGGATCAGCGTTAGGAGATTTGAGGCTCATAGTTAGGAGGTTTGAGGCACAGCGTTAGGAGGTTTGAGGCTCAGAGTTAGGAGGTTTGAGGCTCAGCGTTAGGAGGTTTGGGGCTCAGCGTTAGGAGGTTTGAGTCTCAGAGTTAGGTTTGAGGCTCAGCGTTAGGATGTTTGAGGCTCAGAGTTAGGAGGTTTGAGGCTCAGCGTTAGGAGGTTTGAGGCTCAGCGTTAGGAGGTTTGAGGCTCAGAGTTAGGAGGTTTAAGGCTCAGCGTTAGGAGGTTTGAGGCTCAGAGTTAGGAGGTTTGAGGCTCAGAGTTAGGAGGGTTGAGGCTCAGTGTTAGGAGGTTTGAGGCTCAGAGTTAGGAGGTTTGAGGCTCAGAGTTAGGAGATTTGAGGCTCAGAGTTAGGAGGTTTGAGGCTCAGCGTTAGGAGGTTTGAGGCTCAGAGTTAGGAGGGTTGAGGCTCAGTGTTAGGAGGTTTGAGGCTCAGAGTTAGGAGGTTTGAGGCTCAGAGTTAGGAGGTTTGAGGCTCAGAGCTAGGAGGTTTGAGGCTCAGCGTTAGGAGGTTTGAGGCTCAGAGTTAGGAGGTTTGAGGCTCAGAGTTAGGAGGTTTGAGGCTCAGCGTTAGGAGGTTTGAGGCTCAGCGTTAGGAGGGTTGAGGCTCAGTGTTAGGAGGTTTGAGGCTCAGAGTTAGGAGGTTTGAGGCTCCGAGTTAGGAGGTTTGAGGCTCAGCGTTATGAGGTTTGAGGCTCAGAGTTAGGAGGTTTGAGGCTCAGAGTTAGGAGGTTTGAGGCTCAGAGTTAGTAGGTTTGAGGCTCAGCGTTAGGAGGTTTGAGGCTCAGAGTTAGGAGGTTTGAGGCTCAGAGTTAGGAGGTTTGAGGCTCAGAGTTAGGAGGTTTGAGGTTCAGTAGTAGGTCGACGTGAGAAGAACCTCAGCTCTTGGCAACACAAACAGAGTGCTGCTGGAGAGGCTTTTTGAAATGGTCCAACTGGAGGGCTATCAAAAATATACTGTTGCCGTGGCACAGTGCTGTGTTTATTTAAAATATCTTTGGTCCACTGCTGTTGCCAATGTAGCCTCGTTATGCACTGAACTGAATTCCTGGGTTTTAACCGTTCACTTATTCTTTCTTTCTAATGTCCACCAAACTTTATTCTTAAATGTACCATGGAGTGAATAAAATGGGAATAGTTTCTCAAGGATTTTGCTCATCAGAGCTTCATGTTGTCTTTGTGTGAGGCTGTACGCCACGTAGTTTATATTGAGCCGACAGTGATATTGATTGTTTATCAGGAATACTCTGGCACTTGACAAGTCTCAACACAGAGGGATAGAAAGGGAATTCAGGGTCTTGGCTCTCTCTCTCTGTGTGTGTGTGTGTGTGTGTGTGTGCGTGTGCGTGTGCGTGTGCGTGTGTGTGTGTGTGTGTGTGTGTGTGTGTGTGTGTGTGTGTGTGTGTGTGTGTGTGTGTGTGTGTGTGTGTGCGTGCGTGCGTGCGGTAGAGGTGAGGAGTGGCAGTGGAGAGGGCAGATCCCTTTGACATCTCTTCTTCTGTGTACTGCAATACAAAATAACGGTATAGACAGCAATTGCTTTAGCAGTGTGTGAAGAAGGGGCTGTTGTTTGTGACCGTATGAGAGGAATGGTAAGCAAGGAACTAGAGCTGTATTTTGTGATTGGGATCCAGTCATGCACAACGGCCACTGCGGGTGCTTTCAGAAGGTGAATCATACACATTTTGTATGGCTTGAGCTTTTATTCTAGAGTTGAAATTCGAATGTCTTTGCTCAGTTTCGGACAATATGAGACAGCCATGTGTGACTTCCAGTCTCTTCACAGTTTTATTTTTATTTATTTTTTAATTAATGACGTTTTGAGTAGCTTGTACACCACTTTATTTCAATCCTTGATATTAATATGGGTACTTCATTACCAGCTGAAATTAGGACTAAGTAGCTTAGAAACGCCATCTAATGGCGTGCGAGGCACTAATGAATGCAACGTAGTTTATTGGTATATTTCAGAATGCATGCTTCTGAGAACATACTCAATTGAAGCACCAGTGATGCTTCTCACGGTGGAAAACAGGCTTATTATCTGTCCCTTCATCTCTCCTATCTGGGTTCATACAGTACAATAGCCCTTCCTAGAGCCTAATCCATAGCCCATCATCTCATCTCATCCAGGTCCGGGGGCACAGCAGGTACTGTACTGCTGCAGCAGAAGCCCAGTAGTCTCTGGCTTGGCCTCCCAGTCCACCAGCAGACCTGCAGTACAGTATGGATGGGTATTGTGTTGTACTGTATGGTCGTGCCATCTGCAGCATGCTCCCTCTCATCTCCTGTGTTCCTCTTGGACAAGTGAAAAGGGGAACTATCCTGCCCTCTATTGAGATGCGCAGTTTTAATATTCCATCATCGTTGCAGTAGGTCATTTGTGATTTCAGAAGGGGGACGAGTTTTAAGGAGCCCAGTGCACATACTGTAGGTACAGTTTCTCACTGATTTACCTATAATAGGCTGCCTGTAATAACCAGAACAAAATAAATTCCTATGTTTCTTTAGCAGAACACAAGCATAAAACATTTACAGTATAGGAAACTGTTCTACAGGTGTGGCAGGTTGGAAATCATACGTATTGTTGATTGTAACATTGATATATAGATGACATTTAGAAAGGTGTGACACTTATCTTTAATTATTTGGTTTAACCTTGACTACCTAGAATCTGCTCCATGCCTGTGATTGGTTTTGATCCCTTGATTAGTTTCACTCAGTCAAAACAGTAGTGATGGGAGAAAAAATAGATACAGTTACATATCGGTATATTATTTTTGACCACATATTGTATCGTTTTGACTATATCGCAATATAATGTTTTGGGCTAGTTGGCTGTACCTGCACCAAAACTGTTTTTCCTTCATAGCTTGTTCTCCATCTACAATTTTTTTTCAGCACTTTTATTTCCATGGCTGATCAAAACTTGTTTTCTCATGGCTCTCTCTTGTACTTCTGCAGCAGACATATGGTCAGTAATATGTTTGGAACATCGAATTGGAATAAAATCACACTATCGACTCGCAATACATGTAGAATCGTGAAAATCGCGATACATATTGTATCAGCACAAAATAATCGTAATAATATCTTATCCTGAGGTCCCTGGCAATTCCCAGTCCTACAAAACAGCGTTTTCTATTTACACAGGGTTGACTTATTGCGTAATGTACACTATTTAAAAAATATGTTCGTTTATTATAGATGTGTTATAATCTGTATGACTGAAAATTCAGCTTTGGGCACTTGCGATTGTCAGAAAGCAATACACCATGCATAAGAATAAGAATAGCAAAAACGTATTCAGCTGCAATAACTTCTTCGTGGCAGTGAATGCAGACGATTTGCAAGTATTTAGGCAATGATGAATCACATCATATATCACTGTCAAAGCAGACGCTGCTCTAAGTGTAGAGATTTACAGGAAGTACGGAAGTGGAGACAGTCCCGTGAGACTCCCACTGGCTGGCTGCTGCTGGGCTGCTGGACCTCAACTCTCCTTGGGTCAGAATCGTCACACGACACTGGTTCCAGTCCCAGACATCAGTTAAATTCATTTAGGAAATGTATCTCCAAAATTAGGACAAATCAAAGAGATACTTTTGGATGATTTGGATTTAATGCAAAAAAAAATTTGAATATCGGTCCAATGACTAGAATGGGATTTGTGCCACAAATGCTAAAATGTTAGCATGTGGAAACAGTTCCAGGGAAACTAAACCAAAGCATGGATTACTGTCATATCTTGTCCATGGACTGCTTACAGGGTAAGGAAAACAATGTGTCACTTGGGTAAACTATCCCTTTAACGTTAATGAGGCCATCTATGACACAGTCATGTTTGTCATTGTCGGTCTTTAGACAACTCTGTGTTTAGAGAGACATTTCTTTGTGTGGAAAATAAGCTCACCCTTTCAGCCAGTGTGCCATGCTAATAGTGACAGGAACAGAAGGGTGGGGTGGGAAGTGTACTCTCAGGGGCGGTGTCCTAGGACACCTGTGGGCGGAGTGCTTGGGCCTGGGCTGACAGGAAAGCTGGTGAGGATAAACCATGTTCAGCAAGCTTTCTGTTCTCCCTCTTTTATTTGTTGACTTTGATTTTTTTGTTCTGCTCAATTCACTTACAACCCCCTGCTTGTCGAACATCTCATTCCAAAACCATGGGCATTAATACGGAGTTGGTCCCCCCTTTGCTGCAATAACAACCTCGACTCTTCTGGGAATGCGTTCCACTAGATTTTGGAACATTTCTGCGGGGACTTTTTTCCATTCAGCCGCAAGAGCATTAGTGAAGTTGGGCAATGATGTTGGGCGATTAGGCCTGGCTCGCAGTCGGCGTTCCAATTCATCCCAAAGGTGTTCGTTGGGGTTGAGGTCAGGGCTCTGCGCAGGCCAGTAAAGTTCTTCCACACTGATCTCGACAAACCATTTCTGTATGGACCTCGCTTTGTGCATGTGGGGCATTGTCATGCTGAAACAGGAAAGGGCCTTCCCCAAACTGTTGCCACAAATTTGGAAGCACAGAATCATCTAGAATGTAATTGTATGTTGTAGCATTAAGATTTCCCTTCACTGGAACTGAGGGGCCTTGCCCAAACCATGAAAAACAACCCCAGACCATTATTCCTCCTCCACCAAACTTTACAGTAGGCACTATGGGCAGCGTTCTCCTGGCATCTGCCAAACCCAGATTCGTCCATCGGACTGCCAGATGGGGAAGCGTGATTCATCACTCCAGAGAACGCGTTTCCACTGCTCCAGAGTCCCATGGTGGCGAGCTTTACACCACTCCAGCCGACGCTTGGCATTGCGCATAGTGATCTTAGGCTTGTGTGCGGCTGCTCGGCCATGGAAATCCATTTTATGAAGCTCCCGACGAACAGTTCTTATGCTGACGTTGTTTCCAGAGGCGGTTTGGAACTCAGTAGTGAGTGTTGTAACTGAGGACAGATGATTTTTAAGTGCTACGCGCTTTAGCTCTCGGCGGTCCCGTTCTGTGAGCTTGTGTGGCCTACCACTTTGCGGCTGAGCTGTTGTTGCTCCTAGACGTTTCCACTTCACAATAACAGAACTTATAGTTGACCGGGGCAGCTCTAGCAGGGCAGGAATTTGACAAACTGACTTGTTGGAGAGGTGTCATCCTATGACGGTGCCACGTTGAAAGTCACTGAGCTCTTCAGTAAGGCCATTCTACTGCCAATGTTTCTCTATGGAGATGCATGGCTGTGTGCTCAATTTTATTCACCTGTCAGCAACAGGTGTGGCTGACATAGGCAAATCCACTAATTTGAAGGGGAGTCCACATACTTTTGCATATATAGTGTAGTAGTACGGCGCCACCCGAAGAAATTAGGATTAAGTGCCTTGCTCAAGGGCACATCGGCAGATTCTTCACCTTGTCAGGAGGACATGTTTGGCCATTTGGCTGTGACCTAATATGACTCCAGCACCGCTCGGCTGCAGAAGTAGGGCAAGAAAATCGCTCTCACCCAGTCTTAACTCAACAGGCAATATTGCACAAGAGAAATTCCTTTTACTTCAGCCCTGATGGTTGCCAGATAACTGAACTCAGAGGCGGTGTAATGTTTATTGATAAATATTGTCAAGGTTGTTGGAAGCTGTAAAGGAGGCTGTCAATGGAACACTTATGGACAAATAGAATTTGTTCTCAATACTATAACCTGGTTTAGTAAAGATTGAATGTTATAACCTCCTTTGAAGGTTTCATCAATGAAACGTTGGTAAAGCACAGTAAGCTGTTTCATATTAGCTGTTCTGAGAACACTTTGATTCAGTCTGCAGGAAACAGACTACGTATACAACTTTTAGTGGGAAAATATTGAAACAAAACTTTTAGCTCCCTCAATTCCTCACGGAAATGGTGCACATTTCTTCAGTTATTTTTTAAGTTTGTATATTATGATTATGAACACTTGTTACTGAAACAACATTTGTCCACCCCCGACCCTGGTTTTTCCAAAAACTTTGATAGATTCCAGTTAGAAAATTATACTTGAGACCAGGTAACAAGCAGGCCAATTGGGAGTTAGATTCAGCCACAGTGAGGCTCAGTGGTTTGATCTTCAAGGAGCAGTCAGCCCACGTCTCAATGAGTGGGTGCACAAGGCCTGATGGCTCCAGCACAGCTCCCAGGGCAGGTTTTTCTTCCTCAAAACACTTATGGAGGAGAAAGGGAGCTTAAAGAACAGGCTTTGTTCAAGGCTAAGAGCAGTGCCCTGTTGTGGCACGACAGGGATTAGGGAGATTAGCCCGCTAGTATGTTATGTAATTGAATGTAACTGTTAGGGATAAAGCCGCAAGGGACATTGTCAGGACTCACTGCTGCTTGAGAAATCACAGAGCCACAGACACAGAGAGAGGGAGAGACACAGAGAGAGAGAGGGAGGGAGAGAGAGAGTGCAAGAGATACGGAGACAAAGAGAGAGAGAGAGAGAGAAAGAGGGAGGGGATGGGCTGTTGGCCCGCCATTATCAGGTCACTCGGTTCTCTTACCTAGAATGGCGTGGTGGATGAAAAGCTTTCCCAATCTGGTTCAGAGTTAGTTAAATCTGGAAAACATTGAGTGGAAAGTCAACAGAGATTTATCCATTGCAAAGCTGGTCCTAATGATATTTTGTTTTGAAGCTGATCCCTCTGGTATGCCCTCTAAGATATAGAACCATGTTTATTCTATTCAGTACATTTCTATGAATAGACAGACATTGATAGTGGGCCTAAGTTTAATATGCTTTTTGACAACTGTACTTCATTGATTCTTTTCAGATATCCTAACAGAGTGAGTTTATATGACTTCACCTCATTGTAATTTTTGAAAATCAGCCACATAAGCCTCCAAGTTTTCTCTATTTGCATTGTGCAATGACCAGTATGGAATACAGAACTGGCACTTCCATCAACAGGGACAGATTATTGTGAAATAGACACAAATTGCTTATTGGACATTTATGACTGGCACACGAAAATATTTTTTTGTTGTTGTTGTGTCAAGTCCACGATTTTGAGTACTTTTCAATCACAGATAAAGACTGTAGGTTACTTAAGACAGAAAATATAGGAGGGGAGGATGGGTGTGCTACCATATAGCAAACCCAAACGTTGCGTGTTTGAATCACGTCATGGACTATTTTAGCTATGGCCCAAAAAATTGCCAAGGACTCCAGCCACCCTAGTCATAGACTGTTCTCTCTGCTACCGCACGGCAAGCGGTACCGGAGAGCCAAGTCTAGGTCCAAAAGGCTTCTTAACAGCTACTACCCCCAAGCCGTAAGACTCCTGAACTATTTGCATTGTCCCCCACCCCCATTTTTACACTGATGCTACTCTCTGTTTATTATCTATGCATAGTCACTTTACCTCTACCTATATGTACATATTACCTCAATTACCTCGAATACCTGTACTCCCGCACATTGACTCTGTACCGTTACCCCCTCTATATATATATTTATTTTTTAATTTTTTATTTCAGTTTATTTTAGTAAATACTTTCTCAACACTTAATTTTTTTTTTAACTGCATTGTTGGTTAGGGGCTTGTAAGAAAGCATTTCACTGTAAGGTCTACACCGGTTGTATTTGGCGGATGTGACAAATCAAATTTGATTTGATTTAATTAGCTACTCTGCAACAACTTACTTACAACTTTTTTAACTACTTAGCTTGCACGTTAGCTAACCCAAACCTAGCCTTAACCCTACTTAGCTAGAATGTTACCTAACCCTAACCTTAACCCCTAACCCCTAGCCTAGCTAATGCTAGCCACCTAGCTATTGTTAACCACAAGAAATTGGAATTTGTGTAATACACAAAATGTGTTGTGAAGAAAAATCATATAGTAAGACCTTTTCATGTGCCCCTCACCAATTTTAAATAAGTAATGCTTATTAATAAGCTGTGATAGTGTGTTTGATCGACAATGTACTTTTATGTGTTTTAATCATGTGTTTTAATCCTCTATTTCTGTTATGCCCTGAGGCTTCTGAACACAACATCCTGATTGTTAAGAAGGCCACCTGAGGATAGCTGTATTTATGATCATAGACAATCTAACTGGTTGTTCATGTTAAATCCACGTATGCATGTTATTATATGTTTTCTGTTTATTAGCACAGCACCTGAACAGATTTGCTACAGACCTACTTTTAAAGATGCAAAACATATATTGAATGGCTGTGCTTCTGGCACCAACAGCTGACCTGTTCAAGAAACGTTTCTCATTATTTTAGTAAACACATTATACCTGCTCCTCAACCAAATGTACAGTACCAAGCTAGAGGCTGCAGGTGTTGCTAGCACTCATGGAAGGGAATTCACATTCTTTGACAGCAACTTGGTTTGTTAGAGCTGGAATAAAACTCTCATGGTTATTTATAAAAACCTGTGCCTTATCCGATCTTGATAAGAAAAGCTTCAAACTGGGATGGATAACAGTCAATCATTCCTGAAATTCACATCTGACTTTAATTAATTGAAAGGCTCCATATCCTCCTCTTTTTGACTGATTATTCATCATTCCCTCTCTCTCTTTCTCTCTCTCTCTCTCTTTCTCTTTCTCTCTCTCTTATAAATGTTCCCCTGACATACAGGAGGGGAGATTTTATATATAAGAGCGAGAGAGAGGGAGAGAGAGAGAACCTAGTTAATTTCTCCTGGATTTTCCACAGTAGAGAGCGGAACCCAATTAAATGACCCCCTAATGTGATTAAAGCAGTGGAGATGAGAGGACAGGGGTGTAGAAGAGACAGGGGCTCCCGCGCCTGTCCCTGGACCAGTCAACGCCAGACCAGGAGGCTACTGAGGACCCTCGCTACTCACTGGCATAATCTGACGATCTTTGGGTCCAGTCAGATCTCCTGTTTTTCCATCATTCTAATCATAAATCATCTTCCAAATCATATTTGATACTCTGTAGGACCCCACAATACATAAACATCTTTTGTAGAAACAGAACGATCTGTCATGTCAAGTTTATTTGTCATATGCACAGGTTACACATTGTACACAGTACTTTGAAATGCTTCATCTGTTTGTCTGTGGTCTGCTGTTCACCACAGTCAGTTTATTTCTCTATCTTGTTTGGGTTATTCTCCGTTGACCTGGTTGAGGACTGTTCTGGGCTCAGTGTTCATTGGCTCATTACACAGGTGGGTTTTAAATGGCTGTTGACTGGTCTCCCAAATGTTGTGTTTTTTTAGCAGCATGATTAACATCCATTATTAATCCAGCCATGAGTAGTTCTGCAGAAGGTTCCCTTTGGTGCGCTCTATGACGCTCGCAGACGCCTCTACGAGACTCCATGTTGACTTTTTATACACAGTGTACTGTAATAGTGGCATCAGTATTGTATAGATATGTTCCTTTGTATTTTCAGGAAGGGAAAGGGACTGTGTTCGGTCCACTGCATATCCTGTACTTGCACTGTACAATGGAATTATGATTGACTATGCTACATAGTGCACCTTCAGATGTATACATCTAAAAACTATGACTCAGGCTTTGCGTGTAGCTTACAAAAATAACAAACCATCCCAAAACATGAATATTTGACATAATTGTCTAGTTTACAAAATTACATAATTTTTTTCTCTCTCTCTCAGAGGTGGTAATGATTTGAAATGAATCTGTTCTAAACATAATGATAAAACAAATAATGATAAAGCAAAAACAGGTTTTTATAAATCTTTGCAAATGTATTACAAATAAAAAACGAAAATATCAATTTTACATAAGTATTCAGACCCTTTACTCAGTACTTTGTTGAAGTACCTTTGGCAGTGATTACAGCATCGAGTCTTCTTGGGTATGATGCTACAAGCTTGGCACACCTGCATTTGGGGAGTTTCTCCCATTCTTCTCTGCAGATCATCTCAAGCTCTGTCAGGCTGGATGAGGAGCATCGCTGCACAGCTATTTTCAGGTCTCTCCATAGATGTTCAATCGGGTTCAAGTCCGGGCTCTTGCTTGGCCACTCAAGGACATTCAGAGACTTGTCCCGAAGCCACTCCTGCTTTGTCTTGGCTGTATGCTTAGGGTCGTTGTCCTTTTGGAAGGTGAACCTTCGCTCCAGTCTGAAGCAGGTTTTCATCAAGGATCCCTCTGCACTTTGCTCCGTTCATCTTTGCTTCGATCCTGACTAGTCTCCAAGTCCCTGCCGCTGAAAAACATCCCCACAGCGTGATGCTGCAACCACCATGCTTCACCATAGGGATGGGGCCAGGTTTCCTCCAGACATGACGCTTGGCATTCAGGACAAAGAGTTCAATCTTGGTTTTATCAGACCAGAGAATCTTGTTTCTCATGGTCTGAGAGTCCTTAAGGTGCCTTTTGGCAAACTCCAAGTGGGCTGTCATGTGTCTTTTTACTGAGGAGTGGCTTCCGTCTGGCCACTCTACCATAAAGGCCTGATTGGTGGAGTGCTGCAGAGATAGTTGTCCTAAATAAATAAATACAGTATGGGGATGAGGTAGTTGGATGGGCTATTTACAGATGGGCTATGAACAGCTGCAGTGATCTGTGAGCTGCTCTGACAGCTGGTGCTTAAAGCTAGTGAGGGAGATATGAGTCTCCAGCTTCAGTGATTTTTGCAGTTCGTTCCAGTCATTTGCAGCAGAGAACTGGAAGAAAAGGCGGCCAAAGGAAGAATTGGCTTTGGGGGTGACCAGTGAGATATACCTGCTGGAGCGCGTGCTACGGGTGGGTGCTGCTATGGTGACCAGTGAGCTGAGATAAGATGGGGCTTTACCTAGCAAAGACTTGTAGATGACCTGGAGCCAGTGGGTTTGGCGACGAGTATGAAGCGAGGGCCAGCCAACGAGAGCGTACAGGTCACAGTGGTGGGTAGTATATGGAGCTTTGGTGACAAAACGGATGGCACTGTGATAGACTGCATCCAATTTGTTGAGTAGAGTGTTGGAGGCTCTTTTGTAGATGACATCACCGAAGTCGAGGATAGGTAAGATGGTCAGTTTTAGAGGGTATGTTTGGCAGCATGCGTGAAGCATGCGAAATAGAATGCCGATTCTAGATTTAATTTTGGATTGGAGATGCTTAATGTGAGTCTGGAAGGAGAGTTTACAGTCTAGCCAGACACCTAGGTATTTGTAGTTGTCCACATATTCTAAGTCAGAACCGTCCAGAGTAGTGATGCTGGACGGGCGGGCAGGTGCGGGTAGCGATCGGTTGAAGAGCATGCATTTAGTTTTACTTGCATTTAAGAGCAGTTGGAGGCCACGGAAGGAGAGTTGTATGGCATTGAAGCTCATCTGTAGGTTAGTTAACACAGTGTCCTAAGAAGGGCCAGAAGTATACAGAATGGTGTCATCTGCGTATAGGTGGATCAGAGAATCACCAGCAGCAAGAGCGACATCATTGATGTATACAGAGAAGAGAGTCGGCCTGAGAATTGAACCCTGTGGCACCCCCATAGAGACTGCCAGAGGTCCGGACAACAGGCCCTCCGATTTGAAACACTGAACTCTATCAGAGAAGTAGTTGGTAAACCAGGCGAGGCAGTAGTTGGTGAAATAGCCGAGCAGTTGAGGTTGAAATGAAGTCAAACAAGCAGTAGGCCTAACAGAGGTGTGTTTTTCCTGGATATGACGTACGTGTGTCTGTGTGAGTACAGTATGTTTTGGAGAACCCTATCAACCTTATCTCTGGGTGACAGGAGGCAATGGGGTCTGCTACTATCATGTCCGCATCATGATGTGTCCACATGCCTGCATGCCTCTACATTGGCCCCTTCTGACAGTTATCGATGGGCCGTAGCGCATAGGAATTTTCAGTCTTGCCACCGGCTGTTGTTATATGAAGTCTATTACACTATTTTTTGGTTCGCTAGGCCATCTTTGTGTGCCTATGGGTTCCCTGGTTTTGTGGTTTATGATATCCACTGCAAGGGAAATTCCAGGATAATATCTCTGATATCAACTCTGAATCAATGGCCAATAAAACCAATTTTAAGTGTAACAAACTGGAACTATCAATTGCATGAATGGAAATTATACAACAGCACTACTAGAAAGTTCTGTCATGATGTCATGAATATGTTTTTGTATTATTACTCATTGCTTACTGAGCGAATAACAGCGTCTGTGATTGGGCCTTTAGAGTGTAGTTGAACCCAGAAAGATGTCACTTAGTCCAATGCGTGTTCTGATGGATGTCATGCGATGCAGATTGCAGACGGTGGCATCTTGTTCATGTCAGCCATGTCATAATGTGGAGTGGGCCCCGGCGATTCAGTCTCATTGTCAGTGTGCATGGCCTCAGAAATCATTTTAGTCCCGGGGTCATGCCCTGTCTGACTTTGTCATTGAGTTGGGGCAAAGGCATGAGCTGGTTTTAAGTAGGGCTCAGTGTGCTGGTCCGTGTCTCCCAGGCCTGGGACTGTAGAGACTGTAGGAAGCTATGGGAGTCAATAAAACGGCCCATATTTTCAGGCTCAAGGGGGACTTGGGCACTTTGATCCTCTAAATCAGAGGCCAATTGTTTTGCACTTAACAAGGTCAGAGCTCAAGTGGTTGTGTAGCATTGCTAAAACATTTTGCTCTGCTGTGAGATTCAGCAATGCATGACTGAGGACACTTGACCAATAATGCTGTTCTGAGCCATGTGGTGGTGATACAAAATCATTAATGTCCCAGTGCTTGGAAGGCTGCCACGGTGCCTCCTTTATTTAAAGAGGAGATTAAGCTGATCCTAACAGTTATAGGCCAATTTATATCTTGCCCTGTTTATTAAAAGTTTTGGAAAAACTTGTTAATAATCAAGTGACTGGCTTTCTTGATGTCTATTGAATTCTCTCTGGTATGCAATTTGGTTTCCGCTCTGGTTATGGATGTGTCACTGGAACCTTAAAGGTCCTAAATTATTTCACCACTTCCCTTGACTCTAAGCAATGTTGTGCTGCGATCTGTATTGACTGCCCAAGCTTTCGATACGGTAGGTCATTCCATTCTTTTGGGTCGGCTAAGAAGTATTGGTGTCTCCTGAGGGGTCTCCTGCCTGATTTACTAACTACCTCCCTCAAAGAGTTCATTGTTTAAAGTCAGAACATCTGCTGTCTCAGCCCCTTCCTGTTACCAATGGAGTACCCCAAGGCTCGATCCTACGCCCCCCGCTCTTCTCAATTTATATCAACAACATAGCTCAGGCAGTAGGAACCTCTCGCCTCTACTTATATGCAGATGATACAGTCTTATACTCAGCTGGCCTCTCCCTAGATTTTGTGAACGCTCTACAACAAACCTTTCTTAGTGTCCAGCAAGCTTTCTCTGCCCTTAACCTTGTTCTGAACAACTCCAAAACAAAGGTAATGTGGTTCAGTAGGAAGAATTGCCATCTCTGTATTCCCAGCACAAAACCCATTTGTTGATGCTTATTTATATAACCCTCATTGGCCTCACTCCTCCCTATCTGAGATACCTACTACAACCCTCATCCCCCCCAAAGCACACACATCCCTGGGTCACTCCTCTTTTCAGTTCGCTCTAGCTAGCGACTGGAACGAGCTGCAAAAAACACTCAAACTGGATAGTTTTATCTCTCTGTTGTGTTGCTACCATGTTGTGTTGTTGTCATGCTGTGTAGCTGCCATGTTGTGTTGTTGTCATGTTGTGTTGCTGCTATGTTGTGTTTTTGTCATGTTGTGTTGCTGCCATGTTGTGTTGTTGTCTTAGGTCTCTCTTTATGTAGTGTTGTGGTTAGGGTTGGGTGGTATTCCGATTTTTATACCGTCATAGCGTTTCTGTACCATTCCGAGGTACACAGTATTACCAGAAGTGCACACAAGGGGCACTATTAAAAAAAGGAAAACAAATGTTTTTTCTTTTTACTCACAAAACAATTTAGGCATCAAGGATCTTGAATGTCTCTGCTGTAACCAAGAAACTTGATCTTGACATCTAGCCACTTAGCTAGCAAGTTAGCAAACCAAATGCATAGCTGGAGCCCTGAGCTGGATATTGTTTATTTGACTCTTCTTAGATTTGTCGTAGTTATACTTAACTTAACTTATAAGCAGTGATGTAAGGGTAGGCAACAACACATCTGCTACGCTGATCCTCAACACTGGGGCCCCTCAGGAGTGTGTGCTTAGACCCCTCCTGTACTCCCTGTTCACCCACAATTGCGTGGCCAAACACGACTCCAACACCATCATTAAGTTTGCTGACGACACAACAGTGGTAGGCCTGATCACCGACAACGATGAGACACCCTATAGGGAGTCATAGACTGTTTTCTCTGCTACCGCACGGCAAGCAGTACCGGAGCGCCAAGTCTAGGACCAAAAGGCTCCTTAACAGCTTCTACCCCCAAGCCGTAAGACTACTGAACAATTAATCAAATGGCCACACCGGATTATTTACATTGACACCCCCCCTCCCCATTTGTTTTTTACACTGCTGCTACTCGCTGTTTATTATCTATGCATAGTCACTTCACCCCTACCTACATGTACAAATTACCTCGACTAACCTGTACCCCTGCACATTGACTCGGTAACGGTACGCCCTGTATATAGCCTCGTTATTTTATTGTGTTACTTTTTATAATTTTTTACTTTAGTTTATTTGGTAAATATTTTCTTAACTCTTTATTGAACTGCACTGTTAGTTAAGGGCTTGTAAGTAAGCATTTCAGCGCAGGTGACTAATAAAGTTAGATTTTATTTGTAGAACGCACCCCCGCAGCCCCCTCCCCCCCTAACGGTATTGAAAATTATACTGTCGATATTTGGAAATATCCCGCTATGCTGTATAAATGGTATATCGCCCAAGCCTAGTTGTGGTATATCTTTATTTTCTTTTTATCCCAGACCCGTCCCTACAGGAGGCCTTTTGCTTCTTGCTAGGCCCTCATTGTAAATAAGAATTTGTTCTTAATTGACTTGCCTAGTTAAATAAAGGTTAAATAAATGAAAAAAGTGTTTGGTACAATTTAATGAAGAACAAATGGATCATTGATCAGATAGAGTATACATATGTCTACTCTGTAGCCTGCATAACACACAGAAAAAACACTGCCAGAGAGAGAGAGATTGCTTTGGCAATGTTAACATATATTTCCCATGCCAATAAAGCCCTTGAATTGAATTGAATTGAATTGAATTGAATTGAATTGAATTGAATTGAGAGAGAGAGAGAGAGAGAGAGAGAGAGCTGGGAAAGAGGGAGAGCAAAAGGTGTTGAAAAGCTATCGATTTTGAGACATGACTCCACTGTGCCATTTTCCGTTATGCTGCACCAATCAATGGAGCTAATGTCTGACTGCCTGTCTGTTTCTGCCTACTAGCACACCTGCGATCAGAGCCAGGCTGGCAGTGTTGTCAGTTTCAATGGCAGGCTGCAGCAGTGGTCTTGTTCCCACACTTAGGGCCTAACAACCTAACCGTGGTGGTGGTCTCAGCTGCAGTCTCATCCTGCTCTCAGAACTTGACTTTCAGTCCTCATGGGTACAAACCAGATCATTTCTTGACAGCTTGCCTCTCTCTCTCTCTCTCTCTCTCTCTCTCTCTCTCTCTCTCTCTCTCTCTCTCTCTCTCTCTCTCTCTCTCTCTCTCTCTCTCTCTCTCTCTCTCTCTCTCTCTCTCTCTCTCTCTCTCTCTCTCTCTCTCTCTCTCTCTCAGTATGAAAAAGCCAGGGGAGGGTGGGAGAGGACAGATGCAAAGTAAGTTATTTGAAGTGAGACACGGACCCAAAAAATTAATCATATTGCATTTCCAGGAAAGTGGGCTTATCAGGGGTTTCACCTTGAATCAGCAGAGTATTTTCAGCTTGGGTTCATCATTCTGGCACTGACGGAGGTGGAGAGATACGTTTGAATTTTTGCTTTAAACTGTGTAATTGTGAATCTGTATTCGCACTAGGGCTAGGCGACATGGCCTAAAAATCATATCTTTATTATTTTCAAACTTATGTGCTTATACTGTATATATATATATAAACTTATATATATATAATTTTTTGTAAAGTTTTCTCTAAATAAGCTTTGTGATACAATAAGGTCAAATACACTGTATTTAAAACAGTAAGCTATAATCTAATGAATTCAGGGCTTGTGAAATTATGTGTCCACAATCATAAGACCCACTAATAATGTAATTATTTTATCAAAATAGTTTAACCAGCTTTTTTGCAGTAATCACTGATCTGGCTTTTAAGTCTATGAAAATGCCCTTTTTGTTACAAATGTAACCAGAACTATGCATAATGCACATTCGCTTCTTGTTGCAGGCATAATAGAAAATCAAAACAGATCTCTCAAGCACAAGCCCACGTGCTAGTGAGTAACCAGCTAATCTTTATAGGAATCTTTATATGTCAGGTTTAGCCTACTTGGATCTACACTGAACAAAAATATCAACGCAACATGTAAAGTATTGGTCCCATTTTTCATGAGCTGAAATAAAAGACCCCAGAAATGTTCCATATGCACAAAAAGCTTATTTCTCTCAAATGATGTGCACAAATTTGTTTACATCCCTGTTAGTGACTAGTTCTCCTTTGGAGAAGGATAAGGATAATCCATCCACCTGACAGGTGTGGCATATCAAGAAGCTGATTAAACAGAATGATCATTACACAGGTGCAGCTTGTGCTGGGGACAATAAAAGCCACTAAAATGTGCAGTTTTCTCACACAACCCAATGCCACAGATGTCTCAAGTTTTGAGGGAGTGTGCAATTGGCATGCTGACTGCAGGAATATCCACCAGAGCTGTTGCCAGATAATTGGATGTTAATTTATCTACTGTAAGCCACCTCCAAGGTCGTTTTAGAGAATTTGGCGGTACGTCCAACCGGCCTCACAACCTCAGACCAAGTGTATGGCGTCGTGTGAGCGAGAAGTTTGCTGATGTCAACATTGTGAACAGAGTGCACCATGGTGGCCGTGGGGTTATGGTATGGGCAGGCATAAGCTACTGACAACGAACACAATTGCATTTTATTAATGGCAATTTGAACGCACAAAAATACCATGACGAGATCCTGAGGCCCATTTTTTGGGGGGGGGAATCTGTGACCAACAGATACATATCTGTATTCCTAATCATGTGAAATCCATAAATTATGGCCTAATACATTTATTTCACTTGACTGATTTCCTCATTTGAACTGTAACTAAATGGTTGCATGTTGCGTTTATGTTTTTGTTCAGTATATTTTATAGCTAACAGGGCAGAACAGTTAAATTGTTATGAACGCTCCCTTCTGTCCGTCTCCAACTGTTTGAACAGCATGCTAGCCTGTCCAGTTTGTTCAGATGTTGAAATCAAGTGGCCTAGCTTATTTCTCAGAATGAGAACAAGTTGGCAATTCCATACATAATTGTGTTTTATGCTTATTGCACATTTATAAAACAGATTTGGCAAATATTGTCGCATTGTGTTTTGGTGTCCAAATGATCGATTCTGTTGGCCCAAACCTCTAATGCAAATAGCGAGTTGAAACCCCTTGTCTGAGAGGAAAAAGTGATATCTCATCTTTGTTGTTGCGAGTGGCAGGCCCCCGACAGCTGCAACCAACCATAGAAATACAATCCATAGATGGCAGTTCCCATAAGACTTTCATCCATTGCTAGTCTACCCAGTCAAATGACCAGGGT
This sequence comes from Salvelinus alpinus, assembly GCF_045679555.1. Taxonomy (NCBI): domain Eukaryota; kingdom Metazoa; phylum Chordata; class Actinopteri; order Salmoniformes; family Salmonidae; genus Salvelinus; species Salvelinus alpinus. The sequence goes on from NC_092091.1 coordinate 23,721,957, forward strand.
AAGAGGTTACAAAACCCTTTCTATGGATTATATGTCTATAGCAACAAGCTGTAGCCTATATTTGTCTCACATGCTGCCCAAACTGCAGCGTTCCCGACTGTAGACATACATGTAACTGCCAAAATAAAGGAAACACTTGAGTAAACAAGGGATGTTATGGTGTGAGGTGCATTTGCCTGGCATGGTTTAGGTCCACTTGTAGAATCTATGCCAAGGCGCGTTGAAGCTGTTCTGGCAGCTCGTGGTGGCGCAATTACCCTTTTAAGACGCTCAATGTAGGTGTTTCCTTAATTTTGTGCTTGTGATAAAACTTAAATCCACAGTTATTTTTTTATAAACTATTGATTCTCTGTGGCTAAATGATGCTCTCTGGTGTATTCTGAACATTGAGAGCGGGCTCCTGTGGTTGGATAATAAAATATAATCATAAAAAAAATACTTTATATTTTTGCCTCTTGGGCCCAGCCCCTGACTCACACAATTGACCAGTCACATGTATTTATTATGCAGTTTTTATTTCATATTTTATTAATCAGTTACCCAATCAAGGCATAGCCCCCCCAGTTACCCACGTGGGCCCCTACCTCCTCTCCTCCCTCCTTCTGAAGATTAGCAGAGCGGCAGCAGGCAGCAGCAGGCTGTCTACACTCATTGAGAGCAGGCTCCTGAGTCTTCTTGTGGTTGACGCTTGCAGTGAAAAAATATGAAATATATACTACACATATAATAATGTTTTAATTTTAATTTTATATTTGTATATTTTTTGCTGCCTCTTGGGCCCCCCATGGGCCAGGGCCCAGGTGTTTCATTAATCTGGCCCTGCAAACGGCACAAAAGCCACTAAGGAGATGAGACCGAAACGACAACATGAGAACAAGTGGACATAAATGCTCATAAAAATGAAAAAAAATGAAATGCTTGTTTCTTGTGATACAGGTATTTGGAATATCATGCAAAAACATACATTAGAATTAATCAAATTAATTTGATATATCGCCCAGCCCTAATTTGCACTTCTTGAATCTTTCGTCATGACATTACTGGGTTTCTCTAGTCATCCGAGGATCTAAAACATATGGTTGATGACGTCTCCGAATGGCATAGGAAACACCAAACTCTCTCCCTCCCACAAACAAACCAAAAGATCACAGATTCAGTCATGACTGAAATATAAATTTAAATAGCTTACACAAATGTGCTATCTTAATTTGACCAGTTTCTCACAGCTGGAAAATAATCATGCAGCAACAGAAAATGTGAATTATTATGTGGATTATAATTAATGGCCATTTTTGTAGTGGTTGATACATTTTTCTTTAGGGCAAATCAAGTCTGACATGTGAAAGTGGAAATTACAAACTTTAGAAGCCTTCAATACACTACAATTTGCATTTCCTGCTGCGCAGGGAAATTCTCTGAAATAACAGTGATCAAATTAAGAGTGTAAATCTGTAGATTTGTATTTTGATCCCAATGTCACAGTTTATGTTCACTACTGGAACAGTTAAGATGCTGTGATTTCTTGAACGGTTCTCAAATCTTGAGATTTGCAATTAGAAAACTTACCCCCATCATTCCCATGCTACTAAATTATGTTTTCTCACGTTGAAAGGACTTATGTTTGATGTTTTGAAGACGAGGCAAGACGACATTATCAGTTACTCTCTCAGGATGTCTTTTACTATAACAGCCCTTTGCCAAGCCTAGACAGCCAGACTCTCACATGTTCAACCGTCCTGTGTACACACAGACATGCATGGTCATTATCTCACAGTCTCCTTTCCCACGTTAGGGGCTCTCATGGGATGTGTTGAAGGCCCACAGAGACCTGTCTCAAATCAGCCCAGACACACGGCTGCTTGTGCTACTTAAACCCAAGGCAGACGCAGGGATTACACTACATGACCAAAAGTATGTGGACACCTGTTCTTTGAACATCTCATTCCAAAATCATGACCATTAATATGGAGTTGGTCCCCCCTTTGCTGGTTATAACAGCCTCCACTCTTCTGGGAAGGCTTTCCACTAGATGTTGGAACATTGCTGCGGGGTCTTTTTTCCATTCAGCCACAAGAGCATTAGTGAGGTCGGGCACTGATGTTGGGTGATTAGGCCTGGCTCGCAATCGGCATTCCAATTCATCCCAAAGATGTTCAATGGGGTTGAGGTCAGGGCTCTGTGCAGGCCAGTCAAGTTCTTCCACACAAATCTCAACAAACCACTTCTGTATGGACCTCACTTTGTGCACGGGTGCATTGTTATGCTGAAACGGCAAAGGGCCTTCCTCAAACTGTTGCCACAAAGTTGGAAGCACGGAATCGTCTAGAATCTGTAGCGTTAAGATTTCCCTCCACTGGAACTAAGGGGCCTAGCCCAAACCATGTAAAACAGCCCCATACCATTATTCCTCCTCCACCAAACATTAGTTGGCACTATACAGTTGGCACTATGCATTGAGGCAAGTAGTGTTCTCCTGGCACCCGCCAAACCCAGATTCGTCCGTCGGACTGCCAGATGGTGAAGCGTGATTCATCACTCCAGAGAACGCGTTTACACTGTTCCAGAGTCCAATGGCGGCGAGCTTTACACCACTCCAGCTGACACTTGGCATTGCGCATGAGGATCTTAGGCTTGTGTGTGGCTGCTCGGCCATGAAAACCCATTTCATGAAGCTCCCGATGAACAGTTCTTGTGCTGACGTTGCTTCCAGAGGCAGTTTGGAACTCGGTAGTGAATGTTGCAACCGAGGACAGACGATTTTGTGCTTCAGCACTCGGTGGTCCCGTTCTGTGAGCTTGTGTGGCCTACCACTTCACGGCTGACCCGTTGTTGCTCTTAGACATTTCCACTTCACAATACGAGCACTTAGAGTTGACCGGGGCAGCTCTAGTAGGGCAGAAATTTGATGAACTGACTTGTTGGAAAGTTGTCATCCTATGATGGTGCCACGTTGAAAGTCACTGAGCTCTTCAGTAAGTCCATTCTACTGCCATTGTTTGTCTATGGAGATTGCATGGCTGTGTGCTCGATTTTATGCAACTGTCAGCAACGGGTGTGGCTGAAATTGCCAAATCCACTTATTTATAGGGGCGTCCACATACTTTTGTATTTTGTATAGTGTAGATCCGTCAACATAAAGCATGTATTGTTAATGGCATGCAGTGGAGTTAATGAGGTTTATTTGCCACTCAAATAATGGCAAGGAATGATAAACCCTCACTACTTTCAGTGAGACTGTGGGAAACAGATGCAATGTCCAGTCTTTTCTAAGAAGAAGAAGAAGAAGAGCCATGGACAATGGCCATAATCAGTGGTGTAAATAGTACCCAATTTTCATACTTGAGTAAAAGTAAAGATACCGTAATGGAAAATGACTCAAGTAAAAGTAAAATCACCCAGTAAAATACTACTTGAGTAAAAGTCTAAAAGTATTTGGTTTAAAATATACTTAAGTATCAAAAGTAAATACTAAAATATACTTAAATATCAAAAGTAAAAGTATAAATAATTTCTAATTCCTTATATTAAGCAAACCAGATGGCACCATTTTATTGTTTTTGAAATTTACGGATAGCCAGGGGCCTGCTACAACATTCACACATTATTTACAAATGAAGCCTGTGTGTTTAGTGAGTCCACCAGATCACAGACAGTAGAGATGACCAGGGATGTTCTCTTGATAAGTGTGTGAACTGGACCATTTTCCTGTCCTGCTAAGCATTCAAAATGTAATGAGTACTTTTGGGTGTCAAGGTGTGGAGTAAAAAGTACAATATTTTCTTAAAGAATTTAGTTCAGTAAAAGTAGTGAAAAATATAAATATTAAAGTAAAGTACAGATACCCAAAAAACTACTTAAGTAGTACTTTAAAGTATTTTTACTTAAGTACTTTACACCACTGGCCATATTAACCCAGTTTTGGAGAGAATGAGTGATCTGTTCATCAACACTAATAAAGAACTTTGACGTGGAAATTGCAGATGGGTTTTCCCCAGTATTTAATTGAGTCATAGTGAGTATGGCGTGTCTGACTCTGAACTCATACTGCCGCATAGTGAGTATGGCGTGTCTGACTCTGAACTCATACTGCCGCATAGTGAGTATGGTGTGTTTGACTCTGAACTCATACTGCCGCATAGTGAGTATGGCGTGTCTGACTCTGAACTCATACTGCCGCATAGTGAGTATGGTGTGTTTGACTCTGAACTTATACCGACGAAACACAAAATACAGCTTGTTAGATCAACATTTCAAAGGTCAGAATGTTCCCTTTCAGTTGACGGAGCACCTCCATAGTTGTGAGACCGTCACAAAGCTGTAGCCTCCATGTGGGACAGCAAAGGAGATCGACAGAGTGAGCTAACCCAAATACTGCAGTGAGTCTTCCCTCCTCTGTAGCTTGCTGCCTCTGTTCCAGTGCCCATCCCTCCTCCCTGCCCTCTATTGTCATTGTGCGTGGCTGAGGGCTGACTCAGCGATTGTGCAGCTACTAGGCAGGATGACTCACTGCTGGAAGTCAACACAACATCCCCTTTGACCCACTTAACATGCACAGCCATACCACGGCCCTGCTGGAAACAGGCCGACACACTTTCCCTAACTATTTATTACTCAGTAATGGAGCTAACAGTTATTTAGATATCCACATTCAGTATCACGCAGGGACATTCCTGTAATAGAGATGAGTGGTGAGATTGGTGCAGTCTTGGGGTTATTACTGATCGTTTGTTCTTGACGGGAACGATGCTTTTCACATCGTAACTGACCAAGGAAGGTTTGCCTCTGAAAAAGTGGAATTGTGCTGATGGTCTGGAGGAGATGGACACTGCAGACACTTTCATGGACGGTCAGTGTCTAGCCAGTCACACCCTAGTCACTTTCCTTCTAAATCTGGTTCCCTCTACAGTGTTGTGCCTGTTTGTAGGTGTAGTTGGCTGGCAGTGTGGTTAGAAGGTCTTTGGTACTAGCAGAGAGCATTTTTCTGATTTCTTGGCAATCAGCTGTTTTAGTATTCTACGACCATTAGCATTGAAATGAGAGAGGGAAGGAGATTTTGCCATTTTCATCCAGAGCCTCTGGCGATTGCTGCAGTTACAGTGCAGGATGGGGTGTGGAGGGAGGAATTCTTGTCATGAAAGCTTAGAAAGGCATAAATTCTGAGCATAATGAATTCAACATCACACTTGCCTCGATAAAGAGAATATGGGGGGAAAAATACAGCTCTTCAGTTTAAGTTGATGTTATAATACCGTACCTACAATATTCACAATGCAAAATAGGGTAAGGCTATACCAACCTTCCTGATGACAAAGGTGGTAGATTCTGTAGAAGTAATTTGAAAGTTCCATAGCTTAGATGTGTTATTTCATCAACTGTAAGAATACTTTCCACCCTCTCCTTCTTTGCTTGGGTTGTGACACGTGCTTGGCACAAAGTGTGACCATGGCAACATTGTGCATCTGACCACAACTCCACCATTCTCTCATTCGCTAGAAAGACCAACCCCCCTCCGGAAAAGGATTTGCAAAGAAATTACATTCTCTGTTTAAGACATAATAAAAATGGTATCCGAGCAACGAGCAGGAATAAAAACACATCTCCCTGGGCTCTGCAAAAACAAAATGATTAAATTACTGCACAAACACAGCTGTGATGGTCATGTCTTTCCTCTATGAGCAGGGCTCTGGACTCAGGTTATTTCTGGCCACTCTGACTCCAGTCAGTAGCCACCAGTATATACTATTGAATGGCCAAACTGATAGGTGCACAGAACAGATATCTTAGCAGGCCTCTGCTCTAAGCTGAGCTGCCTTCAGACCCAGGCTCTGATCAAAGATCTGCAGTCGGTCTGCCATATGGGAACTCATTCATCACCTCTGTTTATCAATAACATTCTCATCGTCAGAGTGTAAACAAATCTGAAGTCAAAGCAACCTTTTGATTTTGATTGTAGAAAAACCTTAGCATTCCATTGGAGCGGGTCCCTGCCCAGTATGGAAAGGAGAGAGAGGGTCCGCTTCTCAACTCCTTCCCTCAACTCCTTTACTCTGCACGGCTTTCTCATCCTCGTCTTTAATTCTGTAGTTATGAATGGATCAACATTTACAGAATGGTTAACTGGAGGAAAATGGGGGAGGGTCATGCTTCTTCCATTTCAGTGAAGGGGAGGGTTTAGTATTTTTTTTAAAAATCTAGTCCAGGGGAGGGTCATGTCATTTGTAATTGATGAAATGTCTATATTTCTCAGTATTGTAGAACTAGTTGCTTATTAGACTATATATCGATGTGTGCCCGATGCCCCCCCTCATCTCTGATTCAACGCTGGGCACGCAATATTAAGTCTGCCTATTTTTTTGGGATAGGCCTAGTCCAAAAATGCATTATCTTGCGCACCGACTAGCCTATAGCCCCAGGGTTCCCCAACTGGTGGTCCAAGTCCGAATTTGGCCCCCGACCATCCGCTCAAGAACAAATCGGCCCACGACTGAATCTAGTTGATGATCCCTGTTATAGCCTATGTTCAGTTCAGTTTGAGAAGGATAGCGCAAAGATGAGGAGGACCGGAGGTCAACTTTGATAGTTTGCTACTACTATAATAGATTTTATTAAAAACAATGTATTTCTTGCCCATTATGTATTTATCATAGTTACTGACCTCACAATAAGCCAGTTTCGAATAACTTACATTGTGGTGCTGGAACTTGAAGCAGCAGTCGCAGCACAATCAATCGGAAATGGACAGCTCATGGTGCTGAAAGTAGGCAAATTCGAGTAGGCATAATTAATTTACACCGTACTCATGTTTAATTAGACTTTACTAACAACAAGAGGGCTTTGTGTTCGAGCATATGTCTTCCTATTTAAGAAATAAGAGGTAGGCCTACTTGTTTTACAGACGAAATTAAGCTATAGGCTGCTATACCCATTGATTTGTCTGTCAATTCCTCCACCCACCATGCAGTCTTTGAATAGTCCTACCTCTGTGTCAGTGAAGGCTGTTAAATTAAAACCAAAACTGGAATTGAGAGCGTATGAGAAGGTATGCATGCCATAGGCTTACATTTAATTACAGAAAATGGCAAAAAGCACAGGCCTATATATAAGGATTGGTTATATAAAGTTATCTATAACAGCGCTTAGGTCCGCGATGCTGTATGCCATAAACATGCTGTAAAATACCCGGGAAAGATGTGACTCCGGTGCATAAGGGGATATCATTGTTTCGTTTCTTTGACATTCAGAGGCTGAGCTACAACCTTCTATAGCCGAGGAGACAAAAATTGACTTTGCTTTGGAAGTAATCTAATTCTGTCACTATGAATTGAGCTATTCACTTTCTGTGTACAAGATGTTTAAACCCAGACAGCATTTAGGGAAACACTTGTAACCTACACTAGCTGGGTTAAGCCACGGAAGAAGAGCAGCCAGCAGTTAATGCTTAACATCTTCTGCATCAGTAGGCTTAATCTGTCTGGGGTGGAAAGGTAGGCCTAACCTTTGCAAGTAACATGCTCAGATTCCTTATGACTTCTCAGATTTAATTATTTGCAAACAGGGAGAGTTTCGTTGCAAACATGTCACACTGGTTTGGCATTGGAGAAATATGATAAGATGAACACATGGACCTATCTCTCTGTCCATTCTTAGCATGTCATTTCTGTCATTTGTGTGGTATTAAAAAAGATTATGCTAATATGTAAAATGACACAGAATTGCATGAAATAGGATGATAGACGCATGCAATGCTTTTACTATAAAGGAGATCTTTTCACCCCTACTCTTTTCCACAGTGGTCTGCAAACCCAACCCCTTCTGGCCCGCAGCCCTGTACACTATCAAAATTCCTGTGTTGCCATGTAATGCTTGCAGGACGAAAAACTGTTTTTAAAACTGCATATCTAAGGCTCTGGTCTGTCCAAGAAGTGATGGTAAACGGTATAGACATGTTCTCTGCTATCCACTTTGTTTTAGTTGTTATTTTGGGCATAGGTGAGGGTCACTATTTTTTTTCCCTAGCGTTCAGGGAGGGTTTAGGGGGATGGCCATCCATTTTCATTTCAGAGAGGTCCGATTTTCTCCATGTAAGTAACCCTTATCATAAATAACGTTCACTACCTTAACGTTCGATAAGGCAACACTAGTTTCACCGCTAGGTTAATGGGTACTTTTAAATGATGGTCTCAGACCTCTATTCAGCTGTACAGTTAAGAAACTGTCCTGTATTGCTGTGGGGTTGGGACAGAGAGACGGTAGGGCACAGGTGAAAGAAGGACAGGTTTGTGTGGCTAGAGGCTACCATTAGGGGCCTGTAAAAGTCTAGTTTGCACAGATGGATGCTGTAGCTAGGGGGTATGTGGATGGAGGGAGCTATGAAAACATAAGGACCTCATAAAAGGGAGGCAGGGATAAGTGGAAAAGAGGGACATGCCCTAAAGTCCAGAAATGCACGTTTGGAGTTCACTGTAAATGTCATGGAAATATTTCAAAAATAGGAACTAACCTCAATGAAAGTATATTAGTGTTTACTTTTGCTGCAGGGGTGGTTGGTGTTCATATTCCAGCTCAATGTGGTTAATGAGAGGAACTCTATCCATGGGCCAGACAGGGGAACATCCATGGGCCAGACAGGGGAACATCCATGGTCAGGAGTCTTGTCTATGTGGGCTAGACACAAATAGGCAAGATAGGCACCCAATTGAGAAGTATACCACACATTGAAAATGGACTTGGCCTTGTACTCAAATTGTTACAATATCTTGAGTCTTTCCCCCCCTAAACGTTTTGTGGTGTTATCATTTGGCTAAAACACATATGATTATGAATGCCTGAAATGGCAGCTAACCTCTCTTCATCTTGACTGGAGAGCCGCAGCTCTGTTGTAAACGTTCTCTACAAAAACCAAACGTTATGTAACCGTTAAATAGACATACTGGGAGTTTGTTGTACCCGTGGCAGTGTTGAATTGCCTCTTTTTGGAAATTCATAAAGCCCCAGATTGTCTGTCTGGTTTCCAGGCCTCTGGTTTCTATCATGAGAGTTTCTCTCTGCTCTACTTGTTAGCTTTGGAACATTTACACAGTAACTCTATCTCTTCTCCATGATCCCTCTTCCGGCCCTGATTGTACATACTTGTGTATGTGCGCTGTGCATTCAGCAGGGCCAAGACAAAGGACTCTGAACCCCAAAATTACAGCCGACTGTTTTCTTTGAACCCTGTTTAGATATAAAGTTGACATAAGTGAAGCGGACATGAAAACACAATTTGTCCTGCTGTTACTGTTTAAAATAGGATGTATAAAACTGGTTTCCTCTTCTCAGTGGAGTCGTTGCTTTGAATATATTTGTTTTATAACTGTCCTGAATAGGAACACAGTGAAGCCAGACTAAATAAACGTGAAATAAAGGATGCTGTCTCTGCCACCACAGATGCTTTATTACGATTAAACTTCAAAAAGCATAAACCTTATCATACAGAATGCCCTCAAGGACATGATGCATCTTTTATTTAATGCAAACAGTAGTAAAATAATACACTAGCCATCCCTGGATCAAATGTAATGTTGGTATGGGAGGAATGATTAAAAGAAATAGATATATCTGAAACCGATGTCGTCTGCTCAGAGCAGGATGCCATGGTTGAGAAAGCTGGAAGCATTTAAAATGTTGTGCTGCTGAGAGCAGTACTGCAGACTGTTTATTGCATGAGATCTGCAGTGTAATACAGTCATGTCCAATTACGCTCTCTGGGCCGGCTCCTAGGGCCTGTATGGGCTCTCTGAAGCACCTTCACACTCCACTCCAACCTCTCTGTGTGGACACCAAGAATCCCATAGAGACGCCATTAACCAACACGTTAACCCTTTGAGGAAGGAAATCCTACAATGTTCTATTTTGGAGTGTTACAGTTAATTGAAAGAGATGATGATCACTGGAGAGTTGATATTGTGACACCGGTATTCCACAAAGGGTTAAACCTCATGGACACCAGGGTAAATACACAAAACCTAAAGGGCAGCATGATAAGTGGGTTGTACAGATTTGAGCACTGTACTCGCAATAAATCTTTAACTCAGCTTGTATGTGCAAATTACATTTTATTACATTTGGATGGATGA